>NC_085843.1:254498458-255698458 GCF_035594765.1 Anolis carolinensis | reverse complement strand
GGAAATATTTTTTCTTGCACAGAATATTAGTGATCTTTGCATTTAATTTTCATGATTGGAAAATGTGTGTTCTTTTAGCCCAGTGGTTCTCAACCTGTGGGTCCCCAGACGTTTTTGGCCTACAACTCCCCGAAATCCCACCCAGTTTACCAGCTGTTTCTGGGAGTTGAAGGTCAAAACCATCTGGGGACTCCAGGTTGAGTACCACTGCTGCAAAAGTATCTCCTTGGCTGGACTCATCACATAAACTATTGGTATATTTATTAATAGTTTAAAAAAAATATGCTGCCTCCTGGATAACCATGTTGGGTTTCCATTGTTGCTCATTGCATCACTTTAAAATAAATATGGTGTTCTGTAGTTCTTTAAAAGGAGCATGTTCTTATAACAACTGCACAGAGCACCTTGCTGAGTGTGGAATTTGCTATTACCAACATTTTATAACATGTTATAATTAGTTTTGAAGGATCTCATGGGTGCTAAGTTGAGTACCTGGGGATGACTTCAAGGGGAGAGGGATTTTTTTAAAAAAATATTGTTCTTTTGACTGGCACTGGATTAATTCAGTCTATATCTGTCACCATATATTATGTCATGTGCAAAAACCATGAGATGTATTCAAGAATGTAGCAGGGGTGTGGCTAACATTGAAAGGAAAGGGGCATTGCCTGAAACCTCCAGCCCATGGAAGCTTTCTTGATCCCCTAATCCCTGCATTGAAGATAAGCCAGTAGCAGCACCTTCTTTATTTGTACTTCTTTAGCTCCCAGGGACATGGTTAGGCTTGGTGACTGTAGTTAGGGAAAACCTACTGATCTTGGAGGGGCTATTATGTTTGCTGATCATATTCACAAGGAAGACTGGTGTACCAGATCCAAATGTCCACGTGGAGAAAATTTGATGCAGCAGACTAGGAAAAACCCTGCACTTTCAAGCAGCAATTTAGTAAAATTATCTACAGGGCTGAGGAAAATAAAATATGCCACATATTAGGGAACAAAATAAGGGAAAATTAAATAAAGTAGAAACAAAATCTCTTACATTGCTAGGCATTTCTTTCCAACCTCAAACAAACTTAGATATGCCAAATTCAAATATGCTGTTTTATATCTGGATATGATACAGTCCCCAGCTGCGTCAGTCAAAATGTGGATGTCTGTCTGCTGGGGAGAAGTATTTGTTTGCAGGAGCCCATGGCAATATCTAATCCCCTTGCATTTAGAAAATGAATGTATTGCCAGCAGAAAAGACTTAGACTGATCCACTGACATCCCTAGATCTGCAGCAGGGAGAACTTTCTAATCTAGGTTTTGTGGGCACTCACATTGGCAGTTTTAAAAGGAATAAATGAGTCACATATTGTATATTTTCACAGTAAGTGTCTGGTTTTGCTTCCATGTCAATCAGAAGGAAGGTTAAAATATTTTTTTAAAAAATCCAGGCAGCTAACCTAGTTAAGGAATGTGTTTCCAATTTTAAAATATGGAAAATTGGAAACATATCCCTTAACTAGGGTAGCTGCCTGGATTTTTATAAAAAATATTTTATCCTTAACTGAGAAGACAATGGATTGATAACTAATTAATACAATTGGGTTTTAGAAATACATTCAAAAGATCAGTTTCTAGCATTAGGAATGCTAATGTGCTATTACATACACATATGTTTCGTGAAATAGAGGCTATTAATCAGAAACAACTTTGCCTGAATACTCTAAAGGCACTAGATCCCTTCTGAGCTTGTAGATTAAGCAGGGTCAGCTTGGGTTGAAATGTAGATGGGATATTGCCAAGAAATACCAGATATTGTAGGCCAGGATTTCTTAAACATTTTCTACTTGCAACCACTTTGTAGCCAACAAATGTGTGTGTCCCCAGATATATAGATATAAAATGGGTATGAAAATCAAAGATTTACTGAAAACAAATCAGCATTTACAAAACTTGGTAAACAGTTGATTTTCCCTTTCGTGGAGTACAGTTGAATGTTTTCAGTCCACTGTAAACACTTTATGTTGTTGCTAACAGATTTGAAGAAATAGGTGGTGTTCAGAAATCTTTTACTGTTGCCAGTTTTTGGAGACCCCAATATTGAACTGACGGGACCCAATTTGGGGTCAGAACCCACAATTTAAAGGCTCCCAAACCACCTGTGAGGATTCCTAGGAAACACTATCAAATTCATTGAATTGCCATAAACCAACAGGTGATTTAAAAGTGTGTGCACACACACAGAAGCAACTTTCTTTCAGAGAGGGAAGCAGTTTTGTGATGAAGAATTTCTACAAGTGGATCTCATCAGCTTCTATGATTTCCCCCTTTCTCAATCGTTTATCCTGAGCTCTTACATTGAACTTACTATATTTACAGCTCAACAGTTTGTTTATTCCCCCCCCCCCCCCCAGTCACAGCCTTATGAAACCTTTAGCAGCCTCTTTTGGAACTGAAGTGTTTCAAGGGAATCTGGCTAAGAAAACCTTATGTAATCCGATGCCTATGGATTGTTATTAAATGTTTGCTTTCAATAATGGACTGGGTGAGAGCAGACAAATTGAGGCCTAATGCAGGCAAGACAGAAACCTCATCTACACAGCTATATACAAGCCAGATTATCTGCTTTGAATTGGATTATATTAGTCTACACTGCCATATAATTCAGTTCAAAGGAGATTATCTGGATTTTATATGGCTGAATAGATGGGGTCAGAGCTGTTGTAGTAAATTGGAAAGTAGATTAGTGGATAGAAATTTATCCTGGGTTGGATGGAGTTACGCTCCCCTGAAATCTCAGGTTGTAGATTTGAGATTTACAACCACACTCGAGCTGGAGGCACAGATTTTGGTGGTGATTTGGAATGCTATCGCTGTGATTGATCCTTGATGTATGATTTCCCATTTAGTTTACTATGTTACACTCATTGTGAGGCTACACTGCTTCTTGGAAGCTTCTTCAGATGATTTAAAATACTGTGGCAAAATTGCAACCAGGGTTGGTTGTAGAGCATATAATGTTGAAACAGCTTTGCTGGCTACAGATCTATCTCTTCTTGGAACAGTTCAAAGTGCACCGCTGGCTAAAAAAACTTATACTGCTAAGGTCCAGACTGTCTGAAAGTCTGTGTCTCCCCATATGAGCAAACAAAAAAATGGTGTCAAAGCCCAATACCGAGCGAGAGCCAAGTAGTCACTTTTTGGGGTTCAGCACTAAATCTGTATGCTCCTTGCCAAATCCTTCTTTTCTGTTTCAGGTCCATGCCTAAATATTCTGTTCCTTTCTATGCTGAATTATTTAGGATCCTTTGAGGTTATTCAATGCTCTGGTTATCAAAAAGGGCCAACAAATGTTTTGTCCACCAAATTTTATATTATTTCAATTTTGAGGATAATCCAGGATTGAAACAATCTTTAGATGTAATCAATATTTTTGCTGAGTGCACAATTGTGATCCTCCAGATATTTTTAAAAAGCAATTTCCAGCATTCCTTATAAATGGCTATATTGACTAATGGCCCATCCTGATCTGAGTCTTTCCAAGTATGGGCCCAGTGTTGATTGGGTGTCACGCAATCTCCAGGCCCAAGCAACACAGCCCTCTTGGATTTTTTGGGCTCTATGAGCCCGGAAAACCCAGAGGGCACTAACCCCCTCCCCTCCCCCAGGCCTTTAAATAGACAATAACTTACCCGGCTTCTATTAAGATCCTGCCAGAGTCTTCCTGGTATGTAGAAATCACACGCCAGGAGAGGGGGGGTCTTAAAAAAGGTAAAGGATGACGTTAAGTCTAGTCGTGTCCGACTCTGAGGGTTGGTGCTTATCTCCATTTCTAAGCCGAAGAGCCGGTGTTGTCCGTAGACACCTCCAAGGTCATGTGGCCAGCATGACTGCATGGAGCGCCGTTACCTTCCCACCAGAGCGGTACCTATTGATCTACTCACATTGGCATGTTTTAGAACTGCTAGGTTGGCAGAAGCTGGAGCTAACAGCGGGCGCTCATTCCGCTCCTGGGATTTGAACCTGGGACCTTTCGGTCTGCAAGTTCAACAGCTCAGTGCTTTAACACACTTCGCCACCGTGGCTCTTGAGGGGTGTCTTACCAAGTATCAAATTCTTTCAGGACAAGGAAGGGTTTTCCTGCTTTGTCTCAAATTAATTTGATTTTACCAGAGGCTTTCTTTGAACACCTCCAGTAAAAGCGAGTGAGCCCACACGTTTTGGACCCTGTCTGGGTAAGTTATCTTCTATTTTAAGGCCTTTGTTAGGGGGGTGTTTCGGTGTCCTCCTGGAAGTTACTGGAAGGGCATCTAGACATTGCCTGGGGAAAGTGCACAGTTTAGGAGGAGGTGTGGGGACTAAAAGCCACTCTACTGTCTGGAAGTGCTCTAAGAAGGCTGAGAGTTGTATACCAAATACTTGAGTTTCTTTTGTCTTCTTTTGTGTTACTGGGTGAGACACAGGTGAGATGCCTATGAGATAAAGCACCAGACTGACTTGGGACTACAGCAGACTGTTCAGTTGTGCTGGGATTCCTATGGTCCCATGACTCTTTTGCTGATGACAGGAATCCTGACAATCCCCAGTGTGTATACAGCTAGCCTTCCAAATTTGTGGGTTTTACTTTAACAGGTTTGATTATTCTGGGTTTGATGAATACATCTTCTCTAGGAATCTCTAAATCCTTTAGGGTGGCTCTACTGGATCTTTTACCAGAGGTGACCCTAGAGTAGGCCTGCACAACTTGTGGTCCTCCAGATGTTTTGGACTTCAACTCCCAGAATTCCTGACCATTGGACAAGCTGGCTAGGGCTTCTGTGAGTTGGACACCTAAGCACCTGGATAAGCAAAGGCTGTGCAGGCCTGCCCTGGAGTCACTCTGTTAAGTTTAAAAAGAAAAAGATAATGATTTTTTTTTTGAAAAAAAAACCCTTGTGTTTTTTCCCACTGGGAAGGCCTGCTAGATTATAAAACCTACATTCTAAAACATATTGTTAAGAATGGAGCTAATGACAATTCATTCATGCACATTCTTTGGTGGATATTTGAACAGGGTCCCTAGAGTCAGTTATGGTAGAATGTATGTGGGTGGTTGATGTTGTCATAGCATGATTGAAAGGTAGACTTCACAAAATGTTGTTTTAAATTGAATTGCTATTGGGGAAAGCTTTTTTTTCTCTTCTTTTTACACAAATTAAGGTTTAATATATCATTTTAGTATGGCTTTTTCTTGAGTGGTATTACTTGGTAAAAATGTGTAATGTGAGATCAGTTTGAGTAAACAAAGCATGTAATTAACATGAAACTAGAAAAATATTTTCCCAACATTTCATTAGGCAAAGGTGATCCTCGTTTTCAAGTATGGCGATACATTCTGGGAAAGTGAATTTAGCTGTAATTTACCACATTATTACACTGTTATTCCAGACACATAATAGAATGAAAATATGTACTTTGCCTGGGGGGAGAATTTCTGTGAACTCACTGAGTTCTTAAGTACTATCACAGTAATTTCTTTAGTCTTTTGGAATATGCATATATTCTTAGCATTCCCTACATCATCATCATCATCAAGCAATCACTCGTTGCCAAATAGACTTAAGCTGGGTGATGGCAACAGAAGTACTAAGGCTGAAATATATTTTATAAGCTTTCAAGCTCAACTCACTGAGAGATAATAGCTCCATTAACTAGTATGATTCTGTAGAAAATGCCCTCTTATAGATTCAAGATTGCTTGGGATTTGTGACCTTTGTAACTACGAAGAAATGAATTCTGAATTGCTCTGTAGATTGTCAGTTATTTCTGAGATTCTTGAGTTTAAGGTAGGACTGATTCGCATTGTGTCTCAAGCATGCAGAATGTGGAGATAGTAGGATATGAAAGCTAATTTTGAGTTCATGCCCCATACTTCATTGTCTGTACAGAATTTGAATATTAAGCAGAACCTATGTGGGTTTCATCTCATTATGATACCCGTTGATTGAACTGACAGAAGGACAAATAAATGTGTCAGTGAAAATCAAGCTTGAATTCATTAAAAGCTAAAATGACTATAAAGTTACCATACTTCAAGGATATCATAAAAATAAATTATTTATTGTTAAAAGATGCTGGCAAATCTTAAAAAGAAGTAGAAAACATTACCGATGTATTCATTAAACCACACCCTTACTTTAAATCTAGAGCCAGTTCTGGAGAAGAAATGTTCGAGACTGGTTTCAGATGCAGCCGCACAGACCCTCCTGAATCTGTACACTGGTGGGTTGGAATCGACGTGGTCCAGTAAAGCTGAGATCACATCAGCACCACTGGACTATCATTTCACCTTCCATATTCCCATACTCAACCGGCCTAAGAGCTCCATGTGAGTTCCTGGCCTCTGTGAGTGCCATGTGCTGAAATCAGTAGAGGCACCCACATAACCAGGAAGGAGTGGGGACATCTCCTGATATTAAAACTGGGCGCATGATGGGAAGGAGCACTGCAGCTGTCTAGGAGCAACAGCCACAACACAGACACTTTCCCCTGAACCAACACTTCACAGTGTCCCAAAGGATTCTCCAGAGTTACAAACTACTGTATGTAGTATCTCCCAATTTTTTACTAAAGTGGGGAAACGTCAGTTCCGAATCAGTTTACCCTGCAGTATTTCTTGGAACATTATGAAGATAGCCATGAGCCAATTCAAGGTGAGTCTGGGTTTTAATGCCTACATAGACAGGTCTTTGAAGGCCTATCATTTATAGGGTTGCCATGGCACATTGATAACACACAAGACCAATAAGATCCCTTAAACACATATATTAACAGACTTTAGTTTAGTAAAGGTAAAGATTTTCCCTGACGTTAAGTCCAGTCGTGTCCGACTCTGGGGGTTGGTGCTCATCTCTATTTCTAAGCCGAAGAGCCGGCATTGTCCGTAGACACTTCCAAGATCATGTGGCTGGCATGACTGCATGGAACACTGTTACCTTTCTGCTGGAGTGGTACCTATTGATTACTCACATTTGCATGTTTTCGAACTGCTAGGTTGGCAGAAACTGGACCTAACAGCAGGCGCTCACTCCGCTCTCCGGATTTGAACCTGGGACCTTTCGGTCTGCAAGTTCAACAGCTCAGTACTTTAGCACACTGAGCCACTGGAGGCTCCTAAGACTTCAGTTTATTCTGGGAGATTTAGCATATGCTGGAAATCACTTCCAGATTTTTTAAAAAAAGGCCCCAAATAGGTTTTGGAATAAAATAATAGCTCTGATATCTACTTAAAAAAAATAACCCTACCTCTTCCCTGAAAGATGTAGCTCTGCATAAGTCTTATTCTGTTTTGGCTAATGTTGTGTTCTGGTCTCAGGCTCTCTACTACAGGAAAGGCAGGAGTCTGGGCTTTTCTGTTTGCATGATTTTCAAAACTTTGGTTCCAAAAGTTCTAGACTTTTCAATTTTTCCCAATTCTTGCAAAGTCCTGTTGGGCAAGGGTCTCGTGATCTTGTGTGGCCATGTTCCCCAGCTGATTGCATTAATCCTTGGTTGACTTGGCACTTGTCTAGGACTACAGTTTGGTTATACACACACTCTTTTTCTCAGATTGTTGTACATAATAAAGAGCAGACTGATATTAAGGATAATGGTTGCAGTACCATTATCACTCTTCTGGTCATTTTTAATTGGCATAGCATGGTAAGCCATCATTCTCTGAATCAAGCAATCTTATCCAGTGCAAACACATTTGTGATAATTTGTTTTGGGTTTTCTGCATCAAAGTAGCATCTTCATGTTTGTTCCAATTATATATCAAACTTGCAACATTTGGTTTAGTACAGTTGGCTATACTGTAGCCTTTTCCTACTGTTAAGCCTGTGTGTAAAACATATCTTTTTCATCACTAAATTCTGCAGTTGCTGACACATTGAAATAGTTTGTAAAGGAACATTTAGTGAGGAATGAATTTCGCCTACTTGGTGATCATATTTTCCATTCTACTATATGGTGATCTCTTTTCAAAAACTACATGTGTCTTACTCATAGGTCAAAAGTGGAGGAACTAAGGGATTTTCTTTCTGTCATGATTGCTCCCCCCACCAATTCTTTGCACAATCCACCCACTGTCTTGAAGAGGAAAAGGAGGGGAGTGGAAAGGCTAAGGGCTGCAATGGTACCTATTTAAGAACACAGCCCCATTTTTCTTGCAGTGTGTAAAGATTGTTGTTGTGTGGACCTAACTTCTGCCTGATAATAAAACACTCCCACTACTAGTAGCAGTAATCCAGATTTTTAAGTAAGGCTTTAAAAGAAACATGCATTTTAAACTGACTAATCCTGATAAAATGTGAAACAATGACATAGTAGCTAGCCTGAAACAGACTTTTAAGACATAAACTTATTTTTTTGCTTTCTGTGCCATAAAAACCAGCAAACTAAAAATATATAATTTTCTATGGGCTTGAAGGGCTTCCAAATGGCTTCAGTCCTATTTATGCGGATATTCAAAGACTTATAAGGCCATTACTGAAAGGCTGAGACTTTCCAAGATTTTGGGTCAGCACTTGGACACAGAGAAGGCCAAGTTGTGATTTTGGCATAACTTCATAGTATCTTGAATCCTCAATAATATGACAGAGAAAATTATTTTTACAAATGTATTTCACAAGTATGTTTTCAGGTTCTCATTTGGCCTTTTGATTTTGACAATGGTGTATATGATATTTTAAATTATATTTGCTCCTGTGTTCAATACAGAACTTAAAAAGTTGCCATACTTTGAAAAAACCCCAATTAGATACAGATGTGATTCTAAGTCCAATATCACAATAGAGGAAAATGCATAGCATAAGCCAGCATTTCAACTACACAGTATGCTTCCATCACTAGTGGGATTAGTGAGATCACATCCTTGTTGGAAATGCAAAAAAATGTTCAGCATCGAAAGAGTTAAATGTGCTTCAGAGAGAGCAGCAGTGACAGCGTTAAATTGTGTCTCAGTGACCCAAAGCCTTCTAATTTCTTACTCACCTATTATAACCTTTCAAAGATAACAACATGATCATTTGTGGATTTTCCACCTCTTTTTCCCCTCCTCTCTTCATTATGTCATTTCTACAAAATTGAAACCAGATTCTTCTTATTCTCTTCTGTTCCTGCTCAGCCTTGCTTAGCACTCTAATAGAGTTTGATTTCTAATCTAATTTAACATTACCTTCATTGTTAGGGAAAGGAATTAACTATAAATAAATAGTTAATTGTAATTGGTTGCGACCGAGTGACTGGCTTCTACAGTACTCGGAGATTCTTTATGAAATACTTATTGATTCAAGCCAATCTTCAGTAGGCATCTTTTCAAGGAAAGATGAAAGATACACATGTTAGTGTCATCTGTTTTGGATGTGTCTATCATAGGGAAATGGAATAAATAGGTTAGTAAACATATATTAGTGGTTGTCTGTGGTGGTATTTTCTCCAGCTGAAGAGGGAGTAAGTAAAGTTAATTGTACAATTCGAAAAACACTTCAAGTCATCAGGATGCCTCTTATTAAGATAAGTCACATTATTAGACCTTGCTCACTGAGCATCATGCCTTATAAAGGTTATAAAGGTTTTGATCCAAAAGGTATGTTACTTAATCAGGTGAACAAAGAGCCACAGTACCCAGTTTTGGCGTCTGTGGAACTCTGGGGTGCTGCAAAGAATTGTCCCAGCAGCTGTTTTTGCTATTGGAAATAATGATGTCTCATTTTCTGTTCTGGGATTTCTTTTTGGCTATTTTAGAAAAAGGGACTTTTCTTTATATAAATGCGTTTTTCAGTCTCAAAGACACTTTGTGGACAAAAACTTTTGAAAACTAACAGGGACTTGGGCAGGGAGTCAGTGGGAATCCTAAATGCTGCACCAAACTCCTAGGATGCCACTTTTGTTCATGAGCCATATGATTCCTCATTTGTGGTTAAAAGTATCATGATGTCAGGTTGGGGAAGCCTACTCTCTATTGAAAACCTAATTCTCTATCTTTTTTCTTCCTTCACCAGATAAGCTACTAGTTCTAACTATTGCAACCAAGGAAACAGATGGCTTTCACCGATTCATGCAATCCGCAAAGCACTTCAACTATACAGTGAAGGTACTGTGTTTTCTTCTGACTTTTCAGAACACTGAACACATTTTACTTTGTATTACTGTGTGTGTTACAATTATGCTATAGTAAAATGAAACTATTATGGAATGAAGTCATGGAAAATACCTCTTGGGTCACTTTCTGCTTACTTTCATCAGCTCTGAATTATTCCCTATTGTAAATTTGCTAGAATTTTTGCCTAGTCTAGCTCTTAGTATTCCAGATGGTGAAGTCTTTCCCTTACATTAAGAGAATATTCCACAGGCGTATGAATTTAAGCACTGGCAAGGTGAACTCACAGACTGTGTAAATATTACATCTTCCTCTTTCCATTCAACTTCTCTTCGCTATTATTGTCAACCAAAAATGATATCCTTTTATTCTGTTCCTTCAGAAGAAAATTCCTCCATTACCCGTATTGACATGTGACATCTTTCTATTTTCTTTTTGGCTGAATCCTGTCTTCTTTTACTTGTTCAGCAGCTGTGAGTTCTGCTACAAATCTGCTGGGGTTGGGTGCCAGGACCTCCTGTGGATTCATAGATCTATAGATGCTCAAGATCTATTATATACAATGGTGTAATAAAATTGTGTTTCTTATTTTTTAAAATGGCAATTTTCCTTTGGAGCAAGCCAAAAGCAAAGTCAATGCTCATTTTTCTCCACAATTTCCACATAGTCATTATCTGGAGACATAATGCATGGAAAAGAGACAGGCCTATGTTTGCTAGCTATTCTCTCAACCACAACATGGAAATGTTACTTTGTTGGACTGCAGCTCCAGAATCCTTCAGCCAACATGACCACTCTTCCTAACTTCTGTGTAACTCTTTGTGAACTGAGGCATGTTGAATGTATGTCTCCTCCCAACCAAAGTCTCATTCATACTATACCATTATAGTGCAATAAAATCCTTTAAAGTGCCATGTCTGCATCCTATAGAATCTAGGGGTTTGCAGTTTGGGCAGGCACTGAAGCTAATTGACAGAGAATATTGAATATGTACCTTCCTGAGCCTGAATCCCAGGATTGCACAAATGTTACCATGGTAATAGAAGTGGAATACAACACTATAATTGTATATTGTAAAATGACTCCCGGGATTTGAAAACCTGAAGAAACCAACTTAACATGTGGAAACAGCAACAACATGTATTTAAAGGTGTAATTTTTGCTTTTTGCCACTTGTTTATTACAGTAGAGTCTCATTTATCCAACATAAATGGGCCAACAGAATGTTGGATAAGTGAAAATGTTGTATAATAAGGAGGGATTGAGGAAAAGCCTATTAAGCATCAAATTACATTATGATTTTATAAATTAAGCACCAAAACTTTGTGTTTTACAACAAGTCGACAGAAAAAGCAGTTCAATATACAGTAACGTTATGTAGTAATTACTGTATTTACAAATTTAGTACCAAAACATTGCAATGTATTGAAAACATTGACTACAAAAACATTGGCTACTAACAAATTGACTTTAAGTAAAGATAGAATTGCATAAAATGAACTTACAGTAACAACATTGTCAGAAATTAAATGTGTAAAAAGTTCAGTCCTTGCCTCCAAGAGAAACAGTTGTGGATCTGGGTGGGAGGCAGACTTTGTTGGATAATCCAGAATGTTGGATAAGTGAGACTGTATATCCAAATGTCACTTTTAGGAGAGAGGCTTTGATTTAGAATGTGAGGATGGGGAAAAAGAGCTGTGATCATTGATAATACCATGAGTGGATGATGATAATTCCATGAGTGGATGATGTCAGAGCTAATTGTAAGCAACCCTGGGGATGAAGAAAGTCTGAAGGAAGTTATGGGGAAAATGTAATTGCCATATTTCTTCTCCCCTGCTGATAATTAATCCACATTAATAAATGGGTGAAGCATCTTTGAGAGGGATAGAAATTACCTGAACAATAAAGAAATATGCTAAAGTAACTTTCCTCACTTCAGTCCAGCAATCAGATCTGCAGTATTCTTAGGAAGGAAAGAGGAAACGGAGAAGAAAAAACTTTGAAGATGCTATTAAAAAAGAAAGGCACATGCATCCTGTCTAAAACTTTCCAGTTTATATGAATGTAAGGAGGCCTATACTGATTTGTAGAAAAATTCCTTTTTTTTTTTTTTGGCATTCTGTTTCTATCATGGTTAACAGATGCCTCCCAGAAGTCCAAAAA
Source organism: Anolis carolinensis (assembly GCF_035594765.1). Lineage (NCBI taxonomy): Eukaryota > Metazoa > Chordata > Lepidosauria > Squamata > Anolidae > Anolis > Anolis carolinensis. The sequence goes on along the minus strand of NC_085843.1, from coordinate 255,686,182 downwards.
CAGCAGTTGAGTTCAGTCCTTCTGGCGACTCACTTTATCTACATCCTTCTTTTCATCAGTATTCTTCTTTGCCAAGTTTGAATATTGCTATTTGCCTTTGGCTTGTTGGTCAGTGGCCATATTTTAGCATGAGTTTTATTTATTTTTTGGAATACTTACTTTCTTCCCAAGAATCAAGAAAAAAAGCAATTCCTCCTATGTCAACAGAGACACGATCAACATTTATTTGATAATTTCTTCAACCAATTGTTCTTTTCTTCTACACCCCATCCTTCTTCTGCTACTATTTTGTTAAACTGGTAGTGCTTATCTTGCTTTAGTAATGATAAAGCTTTCTTTTATTTCCCTTGAATAGTTTATGTGGTTGAAATTAATGGCTGGCTTATGGTTTGGTTGGGAATAGGCTCTCACTAGGGTGAAGTCATTCTGCTCAATGCTTCTTTGAATGTGGAAAATTTACGGGAAGTGAAATGCTCACCTAATATGTATTAACTGTTGGAGGGCATGATATTTAAAGAGGCGTGGTTTCTTTTGTTTAAACTTGTTTTTAATAAAGAGAAGTAGTGTGTTAAACATGCTTAACTCAGAGAGGTAAGCGTCTTCAAGGCACTACCTTCCAAAATATGCCAGAAGTGCTTCCAGAGGAGTCTTTCATATTGCCATTACTCTGCGTCATTTATGAAATCTTTTCAAAATAGTGCTTTCTTACTGTGTTGAATGAGATTAATATTGAAAGAACAGTAATTTAAGTAGGAGGCTAAAAAGGGTTGGGCATTGGAGTGTCTGAAAAAGGTCAGGTTAATTGCCTCATTCAGTACTGATCTCATGTGCTCAATTAGCAGCTGCATATTTTTGAAACATCAATTTCTTAGCAGCAAAAGATTTTGGCTTTTTTCCAGTTCCTCATAACTTAATATCCAGTTTGCAACAAAACGGTGTTTGTATGTTTTGCTTTAACGCAGGAACGAGCAAACTTCGGCCCTCCAGGTGTTTTGGACTTCAACTCCCACAATTCCTAACAGTCGGTAGGCTGTTAGGAATTGAAGTCCAAAACATCTGGAGGGCCGAAGTTTGCCCATGCCTTATTTAACTGATAACTTTTATTCTTTCAGTAGTTATATTGGCAATGTTTGCAAGATGTTTAATTGTAGTCCAAAAAATAACTTTTTTGAAGTTCTGGATTGGTTGTGTTCAATTAAGCCGGACTCTCCATTAGCCTGACAGTCCTTACTAATCCTAGTCCTATTTAGCATGAATGAACGGATAGTTTAAACAATGGGTTCTCAAACTTTTTTAGCTGTGGAGTCCTTTTTGAAGCAAATGTTTCTTGTGGAGCCCCAAGGAAGGTTTATATATTATCTATTTTGTTATATGTAATGTATATATCAGGCACAGGCAATTTTTTGAGCAACATAAACCCCCTTTTGCCATGTAAGAAAAGCACAAAGCACCCCTGAGTGGTGGGGGAGAAATAGGGTTTTGGAAGCAAGGAAGGCAAGAGAAAAGAGTCTGAGGGCAAAGGAGATGAGGGAAAAAAGCTTCTGGCGTCAAAGGAGGTGGGAGAGGGGAGGAGCAGGAAGAGGAGGAATAGCTTGAAGTGGGAGGAGAAAACTGCATAATCCCCCAGAATGCTTTGTGGAGTCCCAAGGGCTCTGCCGAGCACATTTTGAGATCTGCTGGTTTAAGCTAAGGATAACAGCTTTTCCTCCAGATGTTGGGCCCAATTACCATCATCTTTTAGCAATGGCTAAGAATGCAAGGGTTGATGAGAGCTGAAATCCATCAATACCTGAAAGATATGTTACCCGATTAAGTAACATATCTTTTAGAATATTTCTGAAGATTTTTGCTAAAAAGAAAACCAAGGAATAATGTAAGAGGTGTTTTTAATATCACTGAATATTTAGAATTATGCAAATGTTTTCTTTTAGATACAAACTGTTTGATAACACTATGTAACATGATTTTTGTTCCTGGGTTATAAATGTCATTTCCTAATTGCTTCTATCATAAAAACATGGAAAAGGTTTATTAAATCCGCAGCATGTTTTGCTATAGTTTTTCATTGAATATCTCATAGGGTCTCAGCCAATTAAACATAGTTTGCGGCAACCACACAAATGAAGTTTCTGGACTATAACTACTTTCAAACTAGGTACCACACCATCTAAAATTAAATATGTTTAATAACATATATATGGTATCTGGCACCAAATAAGTTATTGGAAATGTCTAAGAATGTTTAAATTAGTGTTGTGACTGTCAAGTTCCTTTTCCATTTCTGGTAGACCTGTAGAGGTAAAAAGTTATTGGTCTATGATTAACATGTTAATTACATTAATTTAATTCAATTTTTTTTACAAAGGTATGTAACAGATCACTTGGCCCTAAAGTTTGAACCCCAAGAAATCCTGCCATTTACCCATCTCCTTTTCTCCCAATTGTTCCCTTGCTGGATTGGGTTACTGGGTCTCAGTGTGACCCCTTAAATGTGGACTGAATTGCTGTGTTCTTATGATGATTCTTTAGTTTTCTCGTGCATGATAAAGAGCCAGTGGCAGGTTTAAAACAACAAGGATAGGTTTATTAAACTCAGTAGAAAAATATATTAAATCTAATCTTTCAGCTTTGTATTCTTTAAGCTCCACTAAACTAAAGGCAGTTCTCATGTCTTTCTCAACACCCCCTCCCCCACCACCCAAAATCTTTCTACTTCAACTCCAGTCCTTGTCTCTGTCAACTCAAATCAACTTCGCTCTGACTGCAGCAGTTCAAAGCTTTGCCTGAATCTCACAGTGGCATGCCTCGATCTTTGAATGCATTCCGTTCCTTTGCAGCCCCTCTTCACAGTCTCCTAATGCTTTCTTCATAGGTAGATTTTGTAATGTCACCAGAAATGTTTGCTAGGCATTACAGATAAGAGATAGGTCACCAAATATGACAGATTTTAGCCAGATTCCCAAACTAATGTTGGTTTTAAAGGAAACCCCAATTGGATTTTTTTGAAAGATTAAAAACTGTTTATGGAGTTTTCTGAGCAATAAGAAATCTAATTATATAATCTATAGTTATTGTTATTATATAATTGTAATAAAATTATTGCATTTGTAATGGTAGAATAATACATTTTTCTTTTTCCTTTTCCCGTTTATTATAGGTTGGATGGTGTGATGGGGTGTAAGTGCCCTTTTATGCATTAGTTAGTTAATTGCTGTTCAATGTTTTAATTAGCTAGACCATTAAGTAGGAGAATTTGGAAAGTTTTGCCTGAAAACTCTAGACAGCTAGTACTAGTCTACACAGGTCTGAAATCAGAATTTCTATGTGTAAAAGTATCTGGTTTGAGATATTGCTTGTTCCCATCTCCAGATCCTAGGTGAAGGTGAAAAGTGGAAAGGAGGAAAGAGTTTAAACTCAATTGGAGGAGGCCAGAAAGTACGTCTGTTGAAATCTGCACTGGATATATATGCTGACCAGGAAGATTTGGTGGTTATGTATGTTGACTGGTAAGTCAGCTTTCTTGTTTTAGCTTTTACTCAGTGGGAAGCTTTTGAAAATTTAGTATCTCTTATGCCATCCAGTCTGTTAATGTACAAATATTTTCCACTGCCCTAGTTTTTAACTGGGAAAAATGAGTGTCTGTTTCCACTTAGAAGGTTGTTAGGCTGTATGTGGCACAGCATGGTTATCTAGAGACTTGACAGGCTGTAAGACACACAGCCCAAAATAAACATTCTTGCATCATGAATTAATCAATCTTATCAGGAATAAATAGTACTTAAAATACCAAACCGACTTCCTGCAATGTCAGATGCAGCTACAGAGATGGAATTCTGTTTCATTGATATATTTGCTGATTCTGTTCCCAAATCTTCTTCTTTTCCAAAATCTCACCCCTGTTTGTAACTAGGAGTTGCATGTAAGTCATATGTTTGTAATTTGGGGCCTGCCTGTACTGTACCTTAACACTCATAATAAAAAGGAATCACTTCATTATCTGGGCATGATAGGGAACAGCACTGACTGTCTTCTCACCCCTTCCTTTTTTTTTGGACTGTTTCCCTAACAAAACATGGCAGAGCTGACAGGAAGTTCCCCTGTGTCATGGGAAGGGCTCCTTTCCATAAATTTGAATAAATTGTACCTCCAATTTATTCTAATTATTTAGAAACAAGGGAGAACAGTGTGGGATAAAGTCCTAAAATAAGCATTGGCCCCTTCTACTCTGCCCATTGAAGTACCACTTTTGGTATTTTTGAATATCTGGCCAGGGAAACTATATTGGTGACCAGGTGTAGGCTGAAGACCTGTGGGGTATTGATTTTTTCACTCTCTGTCATATGAAACTTATATGTGGATTATTTCAAAATCTATAATTTTAATCTCCAACCCTGCCCTTGATTTAATGGTAAGCTTGATTTATACACGAGTAATATGGTAAGTGATATTGACCAAACTCTCATGTGTAGTATTAGTCCAATAGAAGCATTGAGATCTGGTGGCTGCCATGTTAATGGGGTGGTGAATCCATTCCAGATTGTCCTAGAACTATTGGAAGATATTGGAAGCCCATAATCTTGTTTCAGTTTAGGATTCAGCAATCTGTATAGCTCCTTTCCCTTTCCCAGGGCAGATTCATTACTCCACTATGTGGAAGCTTTCAGCCACCACTGCAGTAAAGTCGATCTAACAACATAAAACTCCATGTTTTTAATTAATTTTCCTTTGGGTTACCTTGGACTTGATGATAAGGAATAGTTGTTGGGCCAGCTCACTTACATGGGAAGTGACATCCCTACAGTTGCAGCCTCTGAGCACTATTTGCTCTATTTCTACCCTGCCTTTCTCAAGGTGGCTTACAGGGAGGCAATAATTCAATGCCTTAAAAACATATAATGCAGACATTAAAATTAAATTAGGTTAAAAACAGCCATATTAAACATTTAAAAACAATACATTAAAATCACGCCACCCATAATCATAATCCAGGCCTTTCCATAATCAATTCCATCTTTCCAGATCTGTTATTGCACTGACCTATTCACTAAAGCCTGATCCCACAGCCAGGTTTTTATCTTTCTTCTAAAGGCTAGGAGGGAGGGGGCTGATCTAATCTGAAGGGGATTCTTTTTTAAAACTGTGTGATGACATAATTTCCAGTACATGGAGATTGGGCACATTTTACAGATCATAAAAGAACAAAGTGCAAAGTTAATTATGTGCTCTATAAAAATGTATTTCTTTTTGTCTTCACACCATTCAGTGTCTTTGCATAATCCTGGTGTTTAGTATAAGAACATTTTTAACCTTCATATTGTGCCTCTATCATTTTCCCCTCATCTTAAGTTAACAGGCCCAAACATTGTGCTGCTTTTTTTTTTTTTTTTTTGCAAATTCAAAAGTTGGTCTAGCTGCCCTCTGGATCAATTTTGTTGCTAATTGTAGTACCTTTTCAATTCTACAACACTCTTTTTGTGATATTGTATCTAGAACTATACATAGTATCATTGCAAGTGATCACAATAATAGATTTATATGAGAGTATTATATTATAGGCAAAATATTTCCTTTAAATTCCCTAATATAAAATTAACCTTTTTCACAGCTGCAGTAGTCTGGGACAAGACTTTCGCTAAGCTATCCACCATGACCATAGATCTCTTTCCTGTTCATTCTCACTGCCAAGTCAATTCCCATTAACATTTGATGGAATTTGGATTTATTTATTGTCTCCAATTACATCATGTAACATTTTGAACCACATTTTCATTCTTGAAGCTTTTCACAATGCAGTTTTAATGGCTCCATGAAAACTGATCTGAATCTGATCTGAATCTGAATCTGATCTGAAGTGCTTGGGAACAGGGGTGTTTTGAATTTTGTACTTTTTTGATAGTGGAATACTTGTATACATTTAATGAGACATCTTAGGGCTCATTTCCACCTGGCAGGTTAGTCTGGTGTAAATGGGATCCAGAACAGCATGAAATCACCCCAGATCTAGCACATGGTGAACCTGACAATTGCGAGGAAAGAGTGATGGTAGCGATGTCTTTCTGGACACCAGATTGGACCAGATCGCCCTGGAAAAGACTTGAATTGCACGTAAACTCCAGTGTATCCCCTGACTTTGGCTAAAATGAAGGAGAGCTGGTTTAAAGACACCTCCCCTCCCCCAGGGAATACTTAACAGAAGTTACTGTGTGATGCGGGAGCTGCAAATGGTGCATTGTGGTACGGATTTTTTTGCCCATATAGACAAGCCCTAGGAGATGTCTCATATATATCTTATATGCATAACCTTAAGGTAATATTATGCACTCTGCTTTAATAATTTTGTGTATGAAACACAGTTTGCATCAAGAAGCAAGGGTATCACTATGTCATTCACTCATGAGGACAATTTTGGATTTTAATGATGATGATGATAAATCTTTATATCCCGCTTTTCTCACGGGACCCAAAGCAGCTTACAGCATATTAAAATCACATAAACAATAATCAGAGTACATCAATAATATAAGAATAATAGGATAAACAGATCAAGAAAAACAACTACAGTATATATTCAAGTTCATGAGCCATCATATCGAGACATATATAGCACTCTACTCTAGCCCATAACATATGATGTTCCTGTCAGCTCAGGGGTGGCATAACTTAAATAATTTTGCAGCATTTCGAATAAGGGATATTCAGACTTTTCTTTTCTTTTCTTTCTTTCTTTTTGCTATCTTCTAAGTGCATTTAAGATACATATTTTTAAAATTCCAAATAACACTTTTTGGAAAGAGATAGTTTTGGGGCTCACAACAGAGTTGTTTGCATCTTCTCTGGGTGATTCTTTTCTGAGATTATCCTGAGTCATTTTAGGGAACTTTAAAATCAAGTGAAAATTTCAATCCCACTCCAAATCCTCTATGATTTTGTAGCACTTTATTAACTACCTCATGTTTACAAAAAACACTTAGTGCACTTTCGCCCAGTTGTTTTTATGATTTTATCACTGTATTTTAATATGTTTTTACCAAGGATTTTGCTATTTCTATGTTACTGTTTACTCTTTTTGTGCATGGTTTGCTGTTGTTTGATGTATTTTATGTTCCTCATTGTATTTGTTTGGGCTTTCGCCCCATGTAAGCCGCCCCGAGTCCCTTCGGGGAGATGGAGACAGGATATAAGAATAAAGAAGAAGATGATGATGATTATTTAAAGAGACATATCTTGATGCATATCCGAGACAATATAATATTGCTGATATCTGTTTGGCTTTAGTGCTTACAGCTGTTTCTGAGAAGTTCTCCTTGTTAGCCAAAGTTCTCTTTGTTCTTCAAACCTCTCCTCCCCTGAACTCCCAGCTCCACAGTATGTCTGACACAGTTATCTAATCTGGACCTGTTATTAGGTGAAAACTCTCTTGGACTATATTTAATATTAGACTATTAGTCATGATGTAGACCATGAAAACCCAGACAGATAAAATACAGGATTCTTGATGGCTGGAGGATCAAAGCATTTTTTGGTTGTACTTCAGATATACTAAGCATGGCACAAGAATTCATGCCTACACTAATTCTAGTATCTTTGATAGGTATTTTTACCTCTAAGTGTTAAGATAAATAGGAATTTTGGAAAAAAGAATAAGGAAGTTCAAATTAATGTTGAAAGAATTTTGAAGAGGCTAATTAATGAGTAGTAATTATAGTGAATAACAAAGATGTAATTTGAATCTGTAAACAGCCATTTTCATATGGCTGCCACTTTTACCACATCAAAACTGTCTGAATGCCTGAATATGTTCCTGCTCTGGAACAGAAAAAAGGCAAAGAAATAACATTAGGTCACTCTGCCTTGTGGTGAAAAATGTCTGGGAAAGCAGTGCATCTGTTTCTTGTCACAGGCTGAAAGTTTCTGCTGTGACTCTGCAAGGAGGCAAATTACTGCTTTCCCCTGGCCACCACTTTCTCTTTTCCCTGAAGATGTTCTGTCTTGCATCCTGCTTTAAATCCAAGATCTGGATTTACGAGCTTGCAAGAGAGGTTGTATATGGTACAGGGTGACTTTAAATAAAATCTGGAGGAACGCCAAGGCACACTTTCCGCATTCATCTTTCTGCCAAATGTTGGGGAAAGTGAAACAGTGGGGGTCTCTATAAACCAACTGGGTAACTTTATATGTCTTTAGCAAGCTACAGTTCCCTATAGTTGCTCAATACTCACTGTTCTGCTTAGAGTAGTCTTTGCCATTTCCCCTTGTAAAGCATCAACTCTGGCTTTCATTTATCCCTCCCCCTTCCAAGAGCAATCAATTATATTTCAAAAGTTGCAGTATTTTATTATTTAACTTGGAGTCATAGTATCATAGAGTTGGAAGAGATCACATAGGCCAACTAGTCCAACCCCCTGCCATGCAGGAAAAACACAATCAAAGCACTCCTGACAGATCGTCATCCAGCCTCTATTTAAAAGCCTCCAAGGAAGGAGCGTCCACCACACTCTGAGGCAGAGAGTTCCAGGAAGTTCTTCCTAATGGTCAGGTGGAATCTCCTATCATGTAATTTGAACCCATTGCTCTGAGTCCTAGTCTCCAGGGCAGCAGAAAATAAGCCTGATCCCTCTTCCTTATGACATCCTTCCAGACTGCTTATTTACAGTCTTCACAGGCTGTTATCTAGCTGTATGTCAAGTGGTTGTTAGAGAGAGGTCTATTTCAGTTATGCCACCTCATTTCTGAAACATGCTTTCAAAAGAGCTTCAAAGAAGCACCCTCATAAATTTAGGTTGCCAAACCCAGCTAAATCGAATTATTTTGTTATTGTAGGCAAGCTTGTCATGGGGTTTTCTTGGCAAGATTTGTCCAGAAGAGGCTTGCCATTTCCTTCCTTTGAGACTGAAAGAGCATGACTTGATCAGTTCTTTTCATGGCCATATAGGTATTTGAACCCTGGGCTGCAGAGTCTTAATCCACAACACTGTGCTGTCTTTTGCTGCCTTATTGTCCATCTACCATAATTCTGATGTAGGATCCAAGGCCTCTTCATCTGCCCAATCTTAATTCTTCTGACTTCAGCCTTTATATTGAGGTCAAGGCTGTTTAGTCCAGAATAATTAAACAGTTACCAGTGACCCGACCCAACACCCTCCGAGCAGGACATGTGTCCAACATCTTATCTCCATACCCTGCTTGCCTTCTCCTAAAACAGATATATAATGCTTCTGGTAGTAAAAAGTTAATGTAAAGGTTTCCCCTTGTCATTAAGTCAAATCGAGTCCGATTCTGGGGTGTTGTGCTCATCTCTGTTTCTAAGCCAAATAGCCAACGTTGTCCGCAGACACCTAGGTAGGTCATGTGGCAGCCTTACCACTGAAGGTACCTTACCAATGAAGCAGCACCTATTGATCTACCTACATTTGAATGTTTTTGAACTTCTATGTTAGCAGAAGCTGGGGCTAACGACGGGAGCTCACTCTATCCGCATATTTGAACCGCTCACCTTCCGATCACCAAGTGCTGCAGTTTAGTGGTTTAACCCATTGCACCACAACAGCCTCCAATTGCTAACCCAATTCGCCCATTTCCCTTGTCCACATTTGTAGCTATCACTTTGGTAGCAAATTCTTCCAATCAACCTCATCTGCCACTTTGAGTATTAGATTGCTAGGATGATATGCTAATAATATAGCACTTGCTTGAAATCTTGAATATTTTTATATTTGTCTATAATTTCTGCATTTACTCACTTTTTTCTAACTTAATTAACATATTCTAACTTTTTTCATAGAGAGTAGTTCCAACCCCCTTAACCTTGCAACTGTTGAAGTGTCAGTTTATGCCAAATAAAACTTGTTAGTCTTTAAGGTGCCAAAAGAGAGTTTCTTTCTAGTAGCAGATAAAAATGACATCCTCCTCACCTCCATCATCATTTATGCTGCCTGCTTTTTAAAAACTTTTTCTGCTGCTTTTTTCTCTGCTTCCAGTTCTAATAAGATCTTTTGAATTATTGTATATACTGTATATGAATTCCTTCTAGTTGGATTTGACCCATTTGATTGCAAACCAGTCCCCTACTTTTGATATAATGTAATAACTGCTGCATTGTGTAGGATTCTTAATCTTAAAGCATCCCTCTAAAAATCCCTTGTACTTGTTTATTGGAAAATCAGCTTACTTGTTATGGCACCAGATATAATAATTTATATTATTATTGGGGCCGGGCTGTGGCGCAGCTAGCTAGTAACCAGCTGCTATAAATCACTACTGACCGAGAGGTCATGAGTTTGAAGCCCGGGTCGGGTTAAGCCTCCGACCATAAAATAAATAAATAAAAAAAATAGCCCCGGCTTGCTGTTGACCTAGCAGCCCCGAAAGACAGTTGAATCTGTCAATTAGGGAAATTTAGGGACGCTTTATGCGGGAGGCTAATTTAACTAATCTACAACACCATAAAACTGCTCACGAGGAAAAGAAGAGGAAGAACAGCCACCAATGGACGGTGAAGCAACAGCTCCCCCTGTGGCCGGAAATCGTGAAGCTGGAAGATGTTAAAAAAAAATTCCTCTGTCTGTCTAAAACTGAATGTTGTTTGTCTATTGGCATTGAATGTTTGCCATATATGTGTTCATTGTAATCCGCCCTGAGTCCCCTTTGGGGTGAGAAAGGCGGAATATAAATACTGTAAATAAATAAATAAATAAATAAATAAATATATCTGATTCCATAGCAAGCAAAGTTTGCAGGATTGGCATTTAACTTGGTCCACTGTAAATTAATTTTTCACACACAGAAAGCAATTCACAATATTAGTTTTTTGTGTGTAAAGCCATTGGGAAAGCTATCCTCTATTAAGCTTCACAATTGAGAATCTGCCATGAACGAATCAATCCCTTCTTCAGAGAATAGTTATATGTCTTTTTTTGTTAACAACCCCTCTCCAATCCATTTGCAAACAATTTCAGTATTCAGCTAAGCATTTCCATTTGCTAAGCATTTCAGTAAATTCAGAAGAATTGTAGCCAGTTCTATCACTATCTTTAATTATTTGTTTTCTGTGTATCTGGCAAGAGAGACTGGCCCATGTAAAGAACAAAGACTACCATTGTATCTAGAAGAGAATTTCCAAGGAAAGGAGAGCCTGTCCCAAGAGCATTATTATGTTTTCATTCTGTGAGGCTGTTAAGTTGATTTTGCAACCTAAGAGCACAATCCCAAGACAGAAAAGAAGAACCATTTCTAAACTGTAGTGTGTTTGCACGGTACGGCAGACCCCTCCCCACAGAGGTGATACAGTGAAATGAAAGTTCCATTTGCACTCCCTGGAAGCGTGTCTGCCGGCTGTGATTCTTGCCTCTTGCTTGCCTCAGTGCCTTCCTTGCAGCCTGTTTATTCTTTAATCTCAGGTTTCCTCTGCATATCGAGAGGGAGCTCTCTCAGAATCAGAGGTACCTTAAGTCCAGTCTTTAAGCTCAGTTCTCCTGTGCATATTGAGAGGGGAGACCTCTCAGATCAGTGGTACCTTAAGACCTGCCTTTAACCTCAGCTCTCCTCCGCAGATCGAGAGTAAAACGTCTCAGAATTTTCACCCCTCTAGCCCTAATACTGAGTGGAAGGGGAGCCTGGAGAGCCCACCCATTGCCGCCAATGGGACGAATGCATTTGTACAGTCAGATGATGAAACAAAAGAGCTCATTCGGATGGGCGCTGGTTTCAGAAGGGGCGGACAGATACGGAAACGGGGCCATATGAATGAAACAAACAGGAAGCAATTTCATACAAATGCACAACACTATCATATACCTGTATTTACTCGAGTCTAATGCTCCATTGAATCTAACATGTACAACGAATTTCAAAATCCTGAAACCAAAAAAGTATTTGCTGGTGAATGTAATGCGCAGCGGCAAGATACACTCTTTGTAATTTGGCCAAAAAAGGTGTGTGTTACACTGGCTGCCTGTTTCTAATTCCTTCTTTAAAAGCAAAAGTGTTAGAACATCAAAACTTTCAGGAATGGGTGCATTTATTTATAGAAGGAATATATTTTAACTGCCTTGGCTCAATCCTATGGAGTCATGGGGGCTGTAATGTAGGTTTTTGGGGGCTGCCAAAGAATGCTAGTTGCTCACTAAACTACAAATCCCAGTATTGAGCCATGGCCATTAAATTAGAGATGATGTCCTGCAAATAGGAGCTCCAGGTTCAGATCCTTTTGCTTTTACTCAGCGCTAATATGTCCATATGATGTGAATCAAATGCCCACCCTAATTTTGGGAAGGTAATTTAGCCAAAAAAGATGAGCATTAGATTTGAGTAAATACGGTATTTGGTGAAGCACCAGTACTCTATAGCATTGAGCCATGGCAATTAATGTGTGTCAAACTGTGTCAGACTCTGTTAATTCTACAGTGTAGATGCATCCTAGGACACAGAGCAATGGATACAGACTATTCAAAGAGAGATGCCACCTAAGAAGAACCAAAGAGCTCTTTGACAACTATCTGAAGTATGATGGGATCTCCTTCTTTGGAGATTTTTAAATTGAGACTGGATGACCATCTGTCAGCACTCCTTTAATTACATGAGGATTTGACCGTATGGCCCTTGTGGTGTCTTTCAGCTCTATGATTCTATAATTCTGTTATTCTGTTTCCAAAGAAGTAACAGTGAAATCATTTGTTGGCTTCTTCCATCTTCCTCCCTCCCTAGGGAAACTCTGTGATAAGTTCACTTCCCACTGAAAGCATTGTAGTTTAGCTTTGTGTGTGAGAGAAAGTGGAGGTTGAGGGCTTAAAGAGAGCTTCAGAACCCGAATACTTATGTTCTCCGCTTCCTTTGCCACTATACAAACATTTTCTTCCCTCTGCTTAGTTTGGAATTTCAGTGTAGGTTCCCCATGTGAATATCAATGATGGATAGGAGGGGCCTGAAGGGAAGATAATTTATTTCCCTTCAGGATGGAAACTTCATCCAAAATTTTGGTTCCTTCCCATGAGCTGGCAGTTTCCATTCGTTCAATATCTCCAGGATTTTTTTTTTCATGTCAGGTTGCTTGTGGAGTGAGAGAATTGGCCGTCTGCAAGGACATTGCCCAGGGGATGCCCGGATGTTCTGATGTTTTACCATCCTTGTGGGAGGCTTCTCTCATGTCCCTGCATGGAGCTGGAGCTGATAGAGGGAGCTCATCCGCGCTCTCCCCGGGTGGGATTCGAACCTGGCAGCCTTCAGGTTAGCAACCCAACCTTCAAGTCACAAGGCTTTTATCCCCTAGGCCGCCGGAGGCTCCTATCTTCAGGATGCTGACCCTATTAAGAATTTTTTATTTTAAAGTATAAAAGTTGGAAAAGCCTAGCTAAGTCATATAACTTCTGAACAAGCCATTTATTTTGCAATTGAACCTTTTCATGGTGGTGTGACTTCCAAAATGACTGGTAAGTCAGCAGTTGTGCTCCTGGTAGTTTTCATAAAATTAATTCAGATTGGTTAACTCCCAAAATCTTTTTTTTCACAAATTGCCTTGACAGGACTCCATTCAGTTATTGTTTATTATTTCTTAAATGTGGTAAAACATGAACTAATGTTTGCATTTGGTTTTCCCTCTCAGGAAATACCTTAAATTTAAAATGGGCCAGGAAATGTATGGGCCTCTGAACATTGTTGAATTGCAGTTCCCATAAGCCGTAACAAGCAAAACGTGATGAATTATTGGAGTTGAAGTCCAACAACAATGTTTCTCATTCTTGCTTCAAATCATATTACTGCTCATTGGTACATTTTTGAGGTCAATTCCATTTTCAAAAAATATTTACCAGCTTTAAATCTTTTTCTGAAGGATTGTACTTTATCTTTCTGGCATGATCAGTTGAATGCTTGAACATAATGTGGCAAATTGCATGCTCAGTTATTTTTCAGCTAATCACTCATGTTTACTATATAAGAGAATTAGTACTTCCACCAGAGAGGGATTGAGCTTCACATTTTTTCCTCATGGTGCTTGGAATATTTTGCTTCCTAAATATTATTTCATTGCTCCTCTACTTATGAAAATATTGGATCCATATTCCTTCAAGAGTGCTGCCAAAGCTTCTTGTTATGGAAAGAAGGGAGTCACTTTCTCCTCTCCTTATAATGAATTGGCACTATGGTCTCTAATGAGTCTTCCTTGCCCTGCCTTTTTCTAGATTAGCTGTGTGCTGTCCGCCAGACAATAAAAAAACTATAAAGCTGAAACGTGCCGTCCTTTATCCGGGCGAACTGCAAATCCCTATAAGCTGTCCTAAAAATATTGAACGACTGAGTCTGGAAAACTTCAAAGAAAAAAGGATGTTTATTCATACAAGGTTGTAAACCTGGCACAGATCTTAAAGTTACAGAAAATGAAACAAATTTCTATAGGTTTTAGTTACAGAATTATCCCTGGTTCCAGAAGGCAAAGGTGATTATAAAACCACTATACCCTAATCACGCTGTCTATATTAGAAGGAGAAACTCTTTCCTTCCCTATCTTTACAGCAAAGATTAGTTCTAGAAGCGACGGAATAACCCTGCTCCTCTAACTAGATTTCCTATTCCAGATCAGTATAATTCAATACTTATCTAATTTGGATAGGCTTAGATTGGCCTGGTTTTGAGGATGATTTGTCCCAGTTAGCTTGCACAGCTGCAGCACGTTGGAAGACTATAGCCAAAATGAGGCTCCAAAATGGAGACTAGACCCTGGTAAAAAAGGGCGGTCCTAAGATGTTGTACTCTTTGACCAATCATTGCAAAGAAAACTGCAGCCAGCTCTTGCAGACTCCAAGCCACTTTTCCTGGGCTTTTGCAGCCAGAGGCTGAAACAAAATGTAAGGCAAACCATCGTCCTGGGGGACGGAACACTCCCCGCTTAAATTCCCAGGATGTGGGAATTTACCACTCAAAAACATACAAACACCTTTGTATACACAACAATAAAACAGTATAAAACTTACACACTTTGGACAAGCAACACGAGATTGCTGGTTGGTCTGTCTAGGACAGACATTTTGTCCTTACTATGAGTCTTTACCTGAACTTTTCTAACCTTACCGTCAGGGCAAGGAAAGGTCTTTAGTATAATGCCCATAGGCCAGGTATAGCGGGGCAAGTCTTTGTCCTTTAGCAACACAAGGTTTCCCACCTTGACATTGTCCTTTGGGGTTTGCCAGAGTCTTCTGGTTGGAAGCTGGCTTAAGTATTCGGCCTTCCACCTCTTCCAGAAGTGGTTGGCTAAGGTCTGCACATGCAAAATTGGTGCCACAGTCCGACCAAATTGACTTAATTGGCCCTCTGAGGGCTATAAACTTTTTCAAGGCATTTATGAATGATGAAGTGTCCATTCCCTCTACATCCTCAGTATAGACAGTTCGTTTTGACAAACAAGTAAACAAAACCGCCCATCTTTTATTATTTACAACACCACCCCTGGTTTTTCTGGTAACAATTTCCCAAGGACCAAACACATTAATTCCCACATGGGAAAAAGGGGGGTCTGTCAAAGTCCTATCCTGAGGTAGTTCTGCTATTAACCGATTTTGACAGTTTCACCTAAGGCACCTGCATTTAACACATTTGAAAATACAACTGTTGACCAACCTTTTGGCATTAACTACCCACAGACCTTCGTTTCTAAGGGCTGCCTCAGTTAGAGTTCTACCCTGATGATGGATTCTTTTCTTTAGGGACCAGAGTCTTTTCCCTGCCATGTGTCTATTGTTTGGCGAAGTGGGCTTATCTGACTTAAAGGGCAAAGGAGCTACCCAATTTCCGTCTGCACTTCGTGAGACTTGAGCATTCATACTGTCCAAGAACCTTTGCTCATCTTTCGAGAGCGCTATGGCTTCGTCTCTCTCAGAGACTTTGAAGGTGGAGGAATACTCTGGAGTTATTCCTTGGCAGTAGACTGAGGTGTGACTTAGGCAACTGCGCACAAGTGTAGGACGTCCACCTTTAAGCACCTGTGCTTGATTGGAGTCCAACGACGATGGTGGGTGCATCTTGTTTATGCACACTGGGCCTATGACTGTCCAGCCTAATGGCAATTGTTGTGCGATAGGTACACCTGGAGGTCCTTTAACTTGGTCGTTCACACAGAACAAGCTCGGGCAGTCCGAGCCAAGCAAAAGGGCAATGTCCACATCTGGCTGAAAGGCTGGTATAGCATTCTTTAACCGTCGCAAATGTGGATGAGCCTCCACAACTTCTTTAGTTACAATTTGCTTTTTGTTCCGAGGGATGGAGGAGCACTCAATCAGGTCTGGCAGCTTGAACTGTCTCTTCTGGTCGCAAGAGGAGACAACAAAGCCAGATGCTATGCGACCCTGCAACTTCTTTTTTCCTGCACACGTAGTCATAGTGTAGTCGACCATCTTGGTTTTAAGGTCAAACATGCGGAAGAACTCTAGAGTAGCCAGGGAGGCGTCACTCTGTGAATCCAGGGCCACATAGAGTCTCTTTCTAAGCCAAGGGCTCTTGGCTGGATATACATCCGCTAGGCAGATAGGATGACAAACTCTTAACTGTTGCGAGTCAGAACACAGCTCTGTACAGGTGACTGCTGAAACCTCCACCTGCATCTCTGGTACGGCTGGCTTGTCGGTGTCTTCGACTGCTGACTTTTCTTTTGGTGAAGCGTTCTCTTTGGGGTGGGAGATGATATTGGAGTTGTGCATTGCGGTGCAATGCTTGAGGCTGTTGCATTTCTCACACTTGACGATTTCTTTGCAGTTGGATGCAAAGTGTGGAGTTGCTCCACAGCATCTAAAGCAGATTCCCTGCTTTTGAACTAGCTGTTGTCTTTCTTTGTATGTCTTTCTACTAAACTCCCTGCAGTTGGCCAAGCAGTGAGGCTTTTGGTGAATAGGGCAAAGCAACTCTTTTACTTCTGACCTGGTTTTGTCAGTCTTGTGTTGAGTTTCGACTGCCTTTACGCTGACAGGTCTATTGGCCTCTCTAGGTGGTTTCTTGTCCACTTCAGGTGCCTTCCCTGGATGGATCCCCTGATATAAGGTGGGCAGGCCCGTCTGTGGATCATTCCTTTCCCTGGCCGCTCTGGTGATGAACTGGACCAGATGGGAAAATGGTGGGTACGCCTGAGAATGGGCCTCCTTGTAGTTAAAAACCTGTTTTCCCCAGTCTTCCTGCAGGGCGAAGGGAAGTTTGCCCAGAATCTGCCGCTGGGACAGATGCTGATCGAGGCACTGCAGTCCAGGCAACTCTGGATTCTCCTTGGCCGACTCTAACTCTGCAAGAAGATCACTGAGGTCCCACAGGAGCTTGCAGTCCTTGAGCTTTAAGGTTGGGAACCTTTGCAGCTTGTCCATTAGAGATGCTTCAATCTCCGTGCTAGCTCCATACCAATGATGTAATCTGTCCCAAGCCTTTTCCAAGGCTTTGTCGGGGTCAGCTACATGGGCTGAATATATTCTCTTAACTTGAGAAGATGATGCTGGACGCAACCAGGCGCCTAGCAGGGTCAGCTCTTCTTTAGGCAACAACTTTAAGTCTCTAATTGCCCTCTTGAAGGTAACCTTCCAGAGAAGGAACTCTTCAGGCTTGTCTGAAAACTTTTCGACTCCCTTGTCCTTGAGGTCTCTTTTGGGACTTCTAAGGATCGAGACGAGTTGGGATTCTGGTGTCGATGGTGTCTTATGTGGCGTTGGCTGCTGCAGGGAGAAATCCCATGCTCCTGGTGTCGACCTTTGACCCTTTGGAGGGAAGGCATCATCTGTAGACGGACAGATGGTTCCTTTTGGACTTGCTTGTAGGGCCCAATTGGTGATAGGCTTTGATGGTTTGGCTGACTGCTCGGGAATCTTAGTAGGAGGCACAGGCAAACTGAGCAAAGAGGAGCTCCCCGCTATGACGCTTTGAACTTCCGGCAGCCCGAAGGCAACTTTAGGGCCCTGTTCTGACCGAACGGAGAAGTCTTCATGTTCCTCGTCAAAAAGCTGGCTGTTTAAACTATTAAGGTGCACAAGCACCTTGGAGGAAGGGTCCTGCATTGGCAACTGACTTACATTTTCTTCTGTGAGTTGCCCACTTAGGACCTTGGCCAAAGTCTCAGCTTTTACCTTTTTGGCAGTAGCATCCATCCTTATTCTAAGCATTTCTATTTCACATTGCCTTTGGGCCTGTTCTATTTGGAGTCGCTGTTCCTCCTCTTTAAGGTGGAAAGTGTGGTCAGCTGCTTTTGCATCAGCTTCCGCCTCCGCCACCTTGCTCTGTAGCTCCAGACGTGCAGCCTCCTTAATGTGCAAGGCAGCTAGGGAAGAGATGGCACTCCCAGCAGCAGAAGACTTGCTAGCGTGGCTGTGTTTAGACGATGCACGCTCCCTTAGTTTAGATACCTGGCTAGAGCGGTTGGACTTAAGACTAAGTGCCACAGCAGGTGATTTTAAAAGATTGGTCTCATGGCTGCATAAGGAAGCTAGGATTGCCCTCACCCTATTTTCTTTCTCATTAGTGTCAGCTAAAACACTCACTATTTCTAACTCTGAATCCTTGGCGTTAATGCGCTTGAGGACCTGGACTATCTTAGACACTAAACCCCTCCAAAGACCGAAGGTCTCTTCGAGGTCTGTCTGTAATATGGATGGCACCCTTGTAATACCCAAGCTCTCTATTCTGCCCATCAATGTTGTGATGCGCTCCCATGCCGAACCTAACCTCACATGGAGGAGCTCCTTTTCGTCTATTAGATGGGCTAGCATTTTGGCTGAAGGGTGCTTTATCCTTTGGGGCCTTTCATTCCTACTTTCAGCCTCAGGAGGAGATATACCATCTGTATCATCTTGAAATTGCATAGACATTATATATTCTTAGTAGCAAGTAAATTTACAACAAAGGCAAATGCAATATACCTGCAAGTAAATTTACAATAAAAGCAAATGCAATATATAATACAATGCACAGCACTTAACCATAGCAATATATATCACTAAGTAACTATACTTTACAAAGATTGTGACCTTTGGCGCCAGACTTTGGTGGGCAAGCTGCAAAATGCCAACTGACAGCAACTTGCCACTTGATACCTCCCTTGCCCGAGTGACGTAAACTGCCAAAATGGCGACTTCGCCAAATTTTCAAGCACCTCGTGCTCTGCGGCTCGAGGCCTGCCGCCGAAGGAGCACCGAGGCTGGCTTTGGAAAGGAGGAGAGAAGAGACACCTCCTCCCCGCTGTGAAGGGAGGTCACCACCGCAGGACGATGAGACAGGTCACCGCCGCAGGTCAATGAGGCAGGTCACCACCGCAGGACGATGAGGCAGGTCACCACCGCCGGACCATGAGGCAGGTCACCACCGCCGGGCGACTGTCCCGGCCGAGTGCTTCTGGACTCACCACTTCCGTGTGAGCCCAAAGACTGCTGCTGGTGCTCCGCGGCTTGATACCTGCCACCGAAGGAGCTCGGGGTAGATTGCTGGGTTTTGCACAGCCGTGCAATTGCAGAAACAGCCGCAGGGCTACGCGCACACACGCGAGCTGAAGAGCAGGATACTGCAGAGGCTGAAGGAATGGAGCCCCACTCTCTCACTTGCCTTTCGGCCTGGCAGCAAGCTTCACTGCAACAGACCAACAAAATCAAAGTCTCTATGGCCGTGCAGGCTAGCTCAAGCGGAAAACCGCTGATCGTCCTCAAAACTGTGCCGTCCGCCAGACAATAAAAAAACTATAAAGCTGAAACGTGCCGTCCTTTATCCGGGCGAACTGCAAATCCCTATAAGCTGTCCTAAAAATATTGAACGACTGAGTCTGGAAAACTTCAAAGAAAAAAGGATGTTTATTCATACAAGGTTGTAAACCTGGCACAGATCTTAAAGTTACAGAAAATGAAACAAATTTCTATAGGTTTTAGTTACAGAATTATCCCTGGTTCCAGAAGGCAAAGGTGATTATAAAACCACTATACCCTAATCACGCTGTCTATATTAGAAGGAGAAACTCTTTCCTTCCCTATCTTTACAGCAAAGATTAGTTCTAGAAGCGACGGAATAACCCTGCTCCTCTAACTAGATTTCCTATTCCAGATCAGTATAATTCAATACTTATCTAATTTGGATAGGCTTAGATTGGCCTGGTTTTGAGGATGATTTGTCCCAGTTAGCTTGCACAGCTGCAGCACGTTGGAAGACTATAGCCAAAATGAGGCTCCAAAATGGAGACTAGACCCTGGTAAAAAAGGGCGGTCCTAAGATGTTGTACTCTTTGACCAATCATTGCAAAGAAAACTGCAGCCAGCTCTTGCAGACTCCAAGCCACTTTTCCTGGGCTTTTGCAGCCAGAGGCTGAAACAAAATGTAAGGCAAACCATCGTCCTGGGGGACGGAACAAGCTGCCTGGGAAGTTTTTAATGACAGCAGCAAAAAGGGGGAAAAGAAGAGCATCAGTGAAACAAAGATTTCTCATTTGGAGCAGACGAGAATAGAGTCTGATAGATGAGCAGTGAAGAACAGAGAGAAAAGATAAAGGAATTGCCTGCATTTACTCGAGTCTAATGTGCCATTGAATTTAATGCACACCTCAGTTTTCAAAACCCTGAAAGTTTTTGCTGCCAAATGTAATGCGCAGCAGCAAACAATGCACTCTTTGTAATTTGATCAAAAAGGCATGCTTTACTGTTGCTACCTGTTTAGAATTCCTTCGTTATTAACAATTGTGTTAGAACGCCAAAGCTTTCAGTGATGGAAAAGAAAACCTTGAAGTGCATTTATGCTGTAGAATGAAACCAGTTTAATTGCTTTGGTTCAGTACTATGGAATCCTGGGAGCTGCAGTTTTACAAGGTCTTGAGCCTTCTCGGCCAAAGGATGCTGCTGCCTCACTAAACTACAATCCCAGGATTGCATAGCATTGAGGCAGGGTCATTTAATTAGAGGTGACAGCCCTCAAAAAAGAGCTCTAGATGCACCTCCTGAAGCAGAGTCACCTTTTGGTTCGGCATTAAGATCACTGTTATGTAGCCAAAAAAGGTGAGCATTAGATTCAAGTAGATGCGGCACACCTTCTTTGAACTTAGCATTGTTGTAGATTGAAATTTTTGTTGAGTCCATATTCATAAATATATAAAAATGATCAAAATAAATAATTAAGAGGAAGGATAGAGACATGTCATGGTTTGCAAAGGGACTGTGCTGTGTGTGTTAACTAGAAGTGCATGAAGCCGATTGGCTGAGCCTGCAAAGACCTGGGGATTGATTTGGATGCTGTTTCTGTCTGCTACTGCACAACCAGTTTGGACAAGTTTTCAGTGCTGACTGAGTACTGCTAGAGAGGCCTTGCTATTTTGAGGCCTGTTTGCTGCTTAGAAAGGAGGGTGAAGAACCAGGACTGTATTCTTCTCTGAAGCAGATTTCTGGACTGAGAAAGGACTGTTTATGACTGTGGACTTCTGTAAGTGATCGACCATTGTAAATACTACTTTTTTATCTCTTGGGATCAGTACAGTTCCTGTATTTTTGTTCTGCAAACCTGAATGGCAGGACCGGGCTGTGGCACAGGCTGGAAAGCAAGCCAGCTGCAACAAATCAACAAATCACTCTGACCAAGAGGTCATGAGTTCGTGGCCAGCCCGGTGCTTGCGTCTTGTCTCTGTCTCTGTTCTATGTCATGGCATTGAATGTTTGCCTTTATGTGTGCAATGTGATCCGCCCTGAGTCCCCTTCGGGGTGAGAAGGGCAGAATATAAATGCTGTAAATAAATAAATAAAATAAATATTGTTCTGCGGGTTACTCTGGATCACGGGCACGTGTAAGAGCTTGGAATATCAACAACAAGAGAAGGTAGTCTGGCAAATTAATGGAAGCAGTATGGTATAGGTGGTTGAATATTGGACTATGGTCCTGGCGACCAGGGCTTTTTGAAGTTTTTCTTAGCCATGGTAGCCTACTGGATGACATTTAGCAAGTCACAATCTCTCAGCATCAAAGGAAGGCAATGGCAAACCAACACTGAATAAAACTTGTCAATCCTAACCCTGTGGTAGATTTGCCATAGGATACCCATAAGTCCAAAACTAATTGAAGGCACAAACAGTAAGATGAATGGGGGGAGGGGGGGAGGAATGGTAAATGTTCTTGAGCAGTTGCTTTCCATATTCATAAAATGCTTGAAGAGCACAGGGGCAACTTGGATCAATCTAAAACAAAGCCAATTTTTGAATAACTTCAAAATGTAAAGGAGCTGCATATACTAATATGCAATGATGTCATTTTTAAAATATTTAAGAGCAATGATATGTTCATGAGCTTTCTACTAGCCTTTGTATAGGTGCTGCTGCACGTCTTACATAATTTTAAAGGAAGCTAACATTATCTGAATCTTTTTTGATTGGCAACTTTTTATTTACTTGCAATTGCAAAGAAGGTAGTCATTAGATGGAGACAGCATGACAGTGGTAGAGAAAGTCACTTCCCTGAGTGGGATCAAGTTAATAACATGTTCCTGTTCTTTGAGAAAGGTCTCTTTAATTTAATGTGTTTGTACAGTACTTCAATAATTCTAACAGTGTTTATTTACTGACAGAGCTCTCTAGGTGCCGAAGAAAAGTGCTTTTAACAATGATATGGCACTGTATCTTAGGACCTGCACTAATTCTAGTAACAATACCTTCTTGGTCTGAATGGTGGCAACAAAAATGACATATAGTTTACTCTGCAATTCAATTTGGCAAAGGAAGAACACTACAAATTTTTGCAATAAATACCTTGATATAAGCAACCCATTTCAAAGACCACTGTGTTTTTGTCTTGATATTGCTCTCTATCAAATGGCTATCACAGTGTTTGGTATATACCTGATGCCAGGTACCTAAACATTTCTTCTCAAATATATCTGACTGGGACACAGTGCACCATTTTGATAACACCAGAATAAGGTCATAGTTTGGAATAGCATGCAATGTGGAGTTGAGTGTATTTCATGAAAAGCACTCTTTGTTGCTGAAGGAATAAAGCCTGATTTGTCAGGCTATGAAAAGTGGATGTATGAGGGCATAAGGCATGATTTGTTAGGCTCTGAAAATGGTTGTGTGAGCTAGTGCCAGGCAGGAATATTAAAATATTGTAGCATTTGAAACAGATGTTTGGAACAGCTGTGTAAAAGTGTAACTTGAGTGTGACATATCAAACATGTTGAGAACAAGGGTAGATGACTTAGTGATTTCCATGTATTCTGAATTATAATTCCCACAAAGCTCAGTCATTATTGGCGTTGGTCAGGGTTTGTGGCAGATGCAGTTCAAAATATCTGAAGAGCACTAGGAGTTTAAACTATGGTCTAGATTTTATAATAGTACAGGCCTGTGGTATATTGGAAGCACCTAAAAGAGCGTATGATTTAGTATTAGAACAATGTAATTTTATTTTTGGGCAGTACTGGGAAAAGTGGGGCCCCTGGTGGCATAGTGTGTTAAAGTGCTGAGCTGCTGAACTTGCGGACCAAAAGGTCCCAGGTTCAAATCCCGGGAGTGGAACGAGTGCCCACTGTTAGCCAACCTTGCAGTTCGAAAACATGTAAATGTGAGTAGATCAATAGGTACCGCTCCGGCGGGAAGGTAACGGCGCTCCATGCAGTTATGCCAGCCACATGACCTTGGGGGTGTCTACGGACAACACCGGCTCTTCGGCTTAGAAATGGAGATGAGTACCAACCCCCAGAGGCGGTCAC
This sequence comes from Anolis carolinensis, assembly GCF_035594765.1. Classification (NCBI taxonomy): domain Eukaryota; kingdom Metazoa; phylum Chordata; class Lepidosauria; order Squamata; family Anolidae; genus Anolis; species Anolis carolinensis. The sequence goes on along the minus strand of NC_085843.1, from coordinate 255,662,505 downwards.
GACTGGACTTAACGCCAGGGGAAAACCTTTATCTTTACCTACTGGGAAAAGTATTGTCTGTGGGTCCCATATCCATCCCACCCTATTGGAAAAAAAACAACCCCTGTAATGATCTCTCATGTTTACTTGAAATTGTAGGTCAAATTTTACCAGGCTTTTACCTCCAAGGCAATAGTGGGGAATAATCTCAGTTGAATTGTCATCTGTAAGATTGTTTCACTTAGTTTGCCATTGCATGCAGCCTTTTTGAGGAAAGTATGATTATCCCAAGAAACCTTTTATTAACTATAGTTTCTATTTTCATACAACTGTGATCCCGAGTTCTGATAAAAATGGAAGTTCTCATTTATTAAAGTGTTCTGGTTTAATCATGGTTTACAGGAAGGCTGATGCACCTTACCTTCATATATCAAAATATGATGATTAAAAGGATCATTTTTAAAAAAATAATATCTGTGAGTTTAAGAAATGAAGTCAAAGTTATGGGCTTGGACACTTGCGCCATGTTCTATAAGCTTACAGTATAATTTTCATTTCCTTGAAATGATATCTTATAAATGAGTCATGCAGGCAAGCCCCTTTAAAGTCTATAATGCTTTAGAATGGGTTTTGTCTTGGGCTAGTTTAAGGCTAATTTATCAGGTTCTGCTGTAAATATTCTGTGGATTCACGATAATGAACTTGTGTGAGAATGTTCTGTTATACTCATTTTAAGTATCAAAACTTGAAGGAATGGGTTTTGTTTTTTTTTGGAAAAAATGGAAAGAGGATAAGAGTTGTTACTCCAGAGTTGTTGCAAATGTCTAGAACTATCTTCTAGATTTTTGAGGTATCATAGCAAATATGTAAATGTTAAATGTTCCCATCTGATCCGCACTACCTCCACTGGTCGGAAGCCTGCTTCTGTGATAAATACTTCTGAAATGCATCTATGAGTGGCAGGATATAGATAATGACAGTAGTATTTTTTACTAGAAGTCCATGATTCCCCTATTGGAAAGATGTATGAAATGTTATTTTTTTGTTGGCTCATGGGGTTAAACCACACAGTGGGATAATCTTGACGTACAAGCATAATTTTGTATCTGAATACTAGAGATTCTGTATTGATCTGATTGAGAAAGAGGTGACTGATTGGGGAAGCCCGCTTTGGTTTTTGTCAGAAAACACAACCATCTTGCTGTATATGCCAATAGCAAAATGACAAGCAGACCTTTTTAAATGACTAAATGAGCAACCTGCTATTATGTGGAGTTACCTCCTACTTCTAAATTTAAAAACTGCATCTGAAATAGCTTCTGAATGTGAGACTGCTAAATCTACCTACCTGTTTACCTCTCTAAGAAAAGTAAGGTGTATTTATTTTATTTTGAATGCCTACTTTCTTGGTTAGGTTTAGAAATGTTTGCCTTACTTGTTTCTCTTTAAACTTCAGCTACGATGTTATATTTGCTGCGGGACCTGAAGAATTGTTGAAGAAATTCCAACAAGCAAATCACAAGGTAGTTTTTGCAGCAGATGGCTTAATATGGCCTGATAAAAGATTGTCGGACAAATACCCTGTTGTTCGCAGTGGGAAACGATTCCTTAATGCAGGAGGTAAGACATTTTTGTAAAACAACAGCAACAACAATAACAAACTAAGGGACTATTATAACCATTATGGAGAAAACTGACCTCCCACTGCCACATATTTTGAGCATTTTTTAAATTTGTAGTAATAGTAGATATTTTCAAAATGTAGTAAGTACAAAATGATTAGTAATGGTGTCAGGTGTTATTGCTCCTCTCCCCTGACTATTAGGATAAGCACAGATAAAAGATGGATTCAGAGAGGAGCAGGAGAAAGAAAAAGAGAAGACATTAGAAAAACATATTCAGCAAGTTTACCCTTGGTGAAACTAATAATTGGATATAAGCAATTTTTGCACTAACCATTTAACCTCTTTTATCAGCATTATGGCCAGTGTTTCAGCCAGTGTTTTCTTGCCCTATTCAAAAGTTTACTTTCTTCATATTTATGTCTTTCAAAGCTTCTGAAGCCCATCAATGACACCTGCCCCATTTTGGGGCCTCCATAATATTGAACAACCAACTCTACAATGAAATCACTAATAGGGAAGCCAAAGGGACACCATCATTTTAATTATTTTAATGCCTTTGACATAGTGGTGCTTTGAGACATAGTATAAGAATTTTAATGGGCAGTAATGCACAACCCACAAAACATTAAGCCTGTTAAATGGAACCCACAAATACAACAGACATCCTCTCAGAGGAGGACACTGTCCAGAATGGCTGAAGCCCTGCTGCTTTATATCTTTTTCAACTTTCCTTTTGCTTTTCTGCTATGGTAGAAAATGGGCAAAAGGGAGGGCAGTTCTGTGTTTTGAGAAGATGCTGATAATATATAGTTTCACAGAACTATGGAGTTGGAAGGGATTGCAAAGGTTACAAAGCCATATAGAAGGCATCCTTGAAAAGTGAACATCATCCCCCTGCTTAGAAGTCCATCATCATCTGAGGCCTTCTGTTCCATTGCTGAAGAGCCCTTATCATCAAGAAGTTGTTAACATTTAGTTGTCATATCCTTTCTTGTAACTGGCATTATTTGGTCTGAATCCATCTGCCAGGAGTAGCACAAAACAAGCTTACATGAGACAAGATTTTGAGTGATTATGGACTTGTATTTGAGTAGAGTCTGGAGATGTTTTGTGTTTTTAAAATTGTTTTTAAATCACTCTTCTTTTTGGAAAGGGAGAATAAAGAGAGAATAAAGCTCTTTTCTTAAGTTCCCAACAGACATGTCCTCTTAAGCTTTCAGAGACAAAAGTCTGTGAAGTACCTGATATTTGTAGGACTAACAAAGTTATCTCTTACACAGGATTTTAAGGCACAAATATAGTTCTCTGAACTTGTGTATATGTTGATTATTGTGCATTCTGTAAACTAATAGCTTGGCATTTAATGGTTTATTTAAATCAGATCTAGGGCATAGATTTTGTCCCCCATCACCCACTGAGGGCAGCACCAGGCTTCTCATCAACTTGAAGAGAGATGTTTTTTAATTAGCTCACTTGCAGTTTTGTAATATCCCCTTTTTGGAATGTTATTGTTCTTCAGCAGAAAGGCAAGATGCATTCAGGTTTTGTACATTATAAAAATGAAAATTTTCACAGAAATTTAACATTGCAGTGTAATTTATGTGGATTTTAATGCAGCTTTTGGATTAAAGGAATATCACCTCTGATTTAGGAGCCCCCTGTGGCGCAATGGGTTAAACACTTGTGCCAGCAGGACTGCTGACTTGAAGGTTGGGTTGCTGACCTGAAGTTTGCCAGTTTGAATCCAGGGAGAGCATGGATCAGCTCCCTCTGTCAGCTCAGATGACAGAAGTCTCCCACAAGTATGGTAAAACCTCAAAACATCCAGGCGTCCCCTGGGCAACGTCATTGTAGATGACCAATTCTCTCACACCAGAAGCGACTTGCAGTTTCTCAAGCTGCTCTTGACATAAAAAAACCCCCTCTGATTTGAATGATTTTTGCAGGTGGCTTTCATGTCTTACTAGGAACTGTATGTAGACAACCTGCTCCTGAGGTCTTAAAATATGGACAGGTCATGGTGCTAAAACATTTCTTCTTTGCACAAAGACTTCTATCCAGATTAATTGCCTGGCATTGCCATGCAATACAATACATTTGGCTACTGAGTGTTGGGAACACTGCAATCATACCTTTGTTCCCTCCCCACTTTTTTACTTTAGGGTAAGCAGGTTCAGTGCCTGCTGTGAGCTAAGGTGCCCTCAGAATGTGCTTTTGTCTAAAAGATTTTTGAAATCCTAATTGTGAAAAAGTCCCATTGGACAGTGTGGGAATAATTTCTGGTTTGACATGTGTAAGATCATGCTTCACATTCCTTTCTTTGTTGGTTGCATTCCATTATATCGCTCTTCTGGGCTGAAGATTAATTACTTCCTTACTTTGAGAACCAATGGGGTGTGTGTGTGTGGAAGCTGTATGTTGCTGATCTTTTTCTCTGAGTCTGATTTTTCTTATGATAGAATCTACACCCAGTAAGTGTATCAATACATATGTGTGTATTTCTAGTCACAAGGAAGAATTCTTTAAAATTTATGCAGACATATGGACACATTTTGGTAATGCCATGAAACACTGAGATCTCTGGATGGAAAATTAATGAGATAATTACCTAGTTTTTCCTACAGCAGAACCTTCCACTTGTAAACTGGTGCCTTCAGATGTTTTGGGGCATGACAAATGTTCAGGCCCCTTCTACACAGTTATATAAAATCCAGATTATCTGCTTTGAACTGGATTATATGAAGGTTTATCGGAAGAGTTGAAGGGTATTTATCAAGTTTTCTTAAAGTTTGATATTGCCTAAAATAGATAGAAACACTCTTTTTAAAAGTTGAAATGTTGATCTATATGTTTGATTCATTCATGATTATTTGATTTTGTTGTATGTTTCAGGATTTATTGGTTATTCTCCATCAGTAAACAGTATTGTACAACAGTGGGACCTCCAAGATAATGATGATGACCAGCTTTTTTATACTAAAATATATATTGATCCCTTGAAGAGGGTATGTAGAACTTTATCAGTAAAATTCTTCTCACCTGTATTTTATCTACGTTCTTGATATCTGAATATTCAGGAAACTTATCTTCATTACTTGTTTTATATATATACTTAAAACGTTTTATTATAACAACACATTTTAAAAAGAATAACTTTTATCAACATACAATAAGCTATTAAGATCCTTCCCATAGGACAGGTAGTTAGAAATGTCTCTACAGGAAGAGTTCATGTAGAAAAGGATTGCTCGCTTTTGAAAAAGGAGCAAGGTACATACCATTCTATCTGATCTACCTGCACTCTTCTGATTAGAACAATTAGGTTAAAGAATTTAGATATCTTTATGCTAGACACTCTGACATTTATTGCATGACTGGTCTGGTGATTTTAACTGAGTAAAGACAAATAAATGAGTGGTTTCCTGAGTATATCCCTGGAAAACAATTCTCTATGAAGTGTTGTAGGATATTAGAATCTCTAACAGCTTGTCTACTCTGTACTCAGAGGATTAACCCAGTTTTATCCATTGTTATGCAAAGGCAGCAAATGCTCTGGAGTTTCAGCAAAACTACAGAGTATTTCTGGGTGAGTGTGGACAGCTGGATTGGCTCCAATCTGTCTGCTGTCCACATGGACTGGTACTTCCATCATCTTCTGCCTATGCTTGGCACTCGAGGAAAAGGGGGATGGAGTGAGTCTCCTTTGCACTGCCACAGCAGATAACCATGAAGCTCTAGAGAGCTCCTGCCCATCAGCAAAGATGCTCTCTCAGAGCTCCGTGGTTGTTCAATTTTAGCAATGGACTACTGGTTAGACAGTCTGGACTCCACCTTGCCACATCGGCAGAATGAAAATGGACAATGTAGCCACCCACATTGCTGGTGTGGAGTATTGCTACTCTGGACCAGGCTCAGACTTAATGGTATGTGTATATGTGTCCTTAGTCTGATTTTTTAAAAGGTGCTAATATATTAGTAGTTTTTAGTAGATATTTTCTTGCTACATAGTGCCAAATCAGCATTCTTTGAGAAGTCATGAACTTCATTTGCTTGGATTATGGAACAGAGAGAAAATCTTCAGTGCTGTGGACATGTAAACAGGATAATAATGAATCATTGAATTGTTGATGAGGGATAAATCTGTGTGACATGTTGAATTGTGAAGATATATATGAAGCATTAAAATTTTGGCAGAAAACATAGGTTCTTAAAAGGCTTTCCAGGGATTTACTCAGGGAACCACACATTTATTTCTCTTTGCTCAATTGAAATCAACAGACCAGTCACGTAATAAACGATCTTAAAATGATCCCAGATTTCATAATGCCTCATTTGTCATGTGGTTTCCTTACTTTAGGAACGTATTAATATTACCTTGGATCACAAGTGCAACATTTTCCAGACTCTAAATGGAGCTGTTGGTATGTATACTGAAAAGATTATTGAGTGATAAATAGAATGTCCATCAGATTCCATTCTTGCTAGTTCTGAATTGCATTATATTTAGCATCATTGACTGAAGAGTCTGAATGTACTTTATACCTCATATGCAATGGTCAATGACTAATAACTTGTCTTGTGCACAGCTTCCCACATTGTCTTTTTTCAGAGAGAACACTAAAAAAAAGTGAGAAATCCTGCATATATGTGAACATTGGACATTATATAGTTCTTGACTCTGGAAAACTAAATTGCTTTTCATGACTCCCATTGTATTTTTTAAATTCTCTCCTTGGGAGAAATGAAAATAGAATAGGGGTGGGGTGAGGAGATGAGAGAAAGCTGCTTCTAGACACTTCTCAAGAGCAAGCCTGGGAAAAAGCAGCATCAGAATAGCATTGACCTGCCAAGAGATTGTTGGGAAAAAGTCAGCCAGTCCCTCAAAGTACAGAGAAAGCAGGTGATTCCTTTTAATAAACAGGATCTTGGGACAGATGGATTATTATTCTTTTAAAAGTTTACATTGCTTGGTACTTTTTAAAATAAGTTCCAGAACTGTGAAGTAAGCAGCACAAGGATTGTAGGTTTAAGTGACAGGAAATTCAGGACACTATTTTAAAAATTAGGCAAATGCAAAGAATGTTGTGACATCCTTCTTTAAGCGAACTACAGTTGATTTGTTATTAACTTCCTGGTGGGCTACAGATGAAGTTCTTCTGAAATTTGAAGAAGGAAGAGCCAGAGCTAGGAATTCTGTGTATGACACTTTGCCAGTCACTCTTCATGGAAACGGCCCGACTAAAGTAAGTGATAGCGACTTTCCTTCAGTTGAGTCTTTTCAATGTAAGGAAAGGGAGATGCAAGTGTGCTGTAACTCTATCTTGGCACCAGAATGAAGATTAGGTATAGTGATAGGTGACACAGTGCATCACACACCATATTTACCCAGTTTCTTTTCATTTCATCTGAGTGAACACATCAGAGATTGATGAAGTGGGTCTAGCAAAAAGCTGCAGAGTTTATTATGTTGAATTGATTTAAGTTTTTTTCCTCCAACCCAGCTTAATCTGAATTATTTTGGAAACTATATCCCTAATGGCTGGACTCGTGAAACGGGATGTATTGCCTGTAACAAAGATTTACTAGATCTAGCTACATTGACTGTAAGTATAAGTTGCATGATGCTGAATTATTTCACAAACAGAGCTGTATGGGAATGATGATTGCATTATCCAGTGCTCTGTGCGCTTCTGGTTCTTTTTTTCTTCTCTTCTTTCACCAACCCATTCTATCCTGCCGCTGTCTAATCTAACTCTCATCACTATTCATCCCAAAGTATAGCATGGGAAATATTAAAGGGCATACCTCTGGAGAGATGTTTGAAATAAGTCATCAGTCTGGACCAAAGACTATTTTCTGAGTCTGATGGAAAGTGAGGCTGCATTTGGTAGGGCCTAAGCCCCACATCTCTTTCCTATAGATTTTTAGAATCTAGTTTCTGTTTGATTTAACTCAAATGCATCTAAGGGCCCTTCCACACATCCATATAACGCAGAATATCAAGGCAGGGACAGACAGAACCATCACCAGAGAATGAAGAATGAAAGGGCAAGTGAAATAGCATACTCTTTGTTTCCTTCCAGAAAGAAAGGGGCTTAGCTTAAATAATAGGAAAGTGAGAGTAACTCAAAACTGCAATTAAAATTTCTATACAGTGTAAAAACATGTAGGAAATTTAAATGAAAAAGATATGGCAATATGTTTTCCAAGATACATAATTTGATTTATTTTGCTTAAATGCAAGTTCTTTCATGCTGTGTCAGACTGTGAAGTAAATACTCTGCATTTATCTTTTCTTTTTTGCCCATGTTTTATTTTTGTAGGAGACTCCAACAGTAATAATTGGTGTTTTCATTGAACAACCAACTCCTTTCCTGGCTAGATTTTTAGACAGATTGTTGACTCTGGATTATGCAAAGGAAAAGCTTAGCTTCTTCATTCACAATAATGTAAGTACTTTATGACCATGTGGTAGATATTAGTTAGTAAATGTGTCAATCAAATGGTATAGTTTGACTATGGAGTTCTTAAATGTTTAAATAGTCTGTTATTATATCGAAAATAGCAGGGCCTATTCACCCATATTCCCTGAAATATAGGCTCTGCTCCATTCTTTAACTAGGTTGAAACATTTATTTGGTGTTAACAAATTCAGACTGGGGTTAAATTACAGCCAGAAATATTAGATAGCGAGCCAAATAATTCTTCAGTTGCAGCTGTTTAGGTTCCTGGACCATAGAATGTCAGCTAGGAAATGGGAAGACTGGAGATATTTATGTCAAGCTGAGTACATTCTGTGTGGATTACAGTTTGGATTTCTCCACATACAGATTAGGGTTTTCTAACTCCTCTTCCACTGTAGCTTCTGTTTTTCCACAACCTAAAGATTGTTCTTGCCCTCTGGTTGCATGCATTATCTAACTTTGGCACATTTTCTTTATATATGCATAGCCATGTCTTGCCATGAGACTTGATTCTTTTAGCTAGGACATGTTTCAGGTAATTGTTTAGTTAAGAATGGAAAAGTCAGAAGAGGTAAACAATCAGATGGTTTGCTATGGCCACTATTAGAGAGAGAAAAGGAAAATTGTAACTGTGGAAAGAGACCTGTGCAAATGTCTATTTGACTTAACAGCTTCATTCACTGACCTCAACAGAGGAATTATAAGATTGGCTGTGGCAACCTTTATTATTGGAATCCATTGCCCAAACGTAATCAATATTCAATATTAGTCAGATGTGTCTACTCTCTACCACTTTCATTAACATTTTAGAAAGAGGAGTATACAGTAAGACAACAGTAGAAATCTACTCATGTCTTCTTGGATATTTGGCTGATCACGTGGACCTTTATGAACCTGCCCAGGCCCTGAGATCCTCAGAAGAGGCCCTTCTCTTGGTTTCACCAGCATCAAAAACACTTTTGGTGGGAATCAAGAGAGAGCCTTCTCAGGGGTTGCCCCTCAACTCTGGAACTCCTTGCCAAGGGAAGCCTGCTGTCATACTGGTGGCAGGCTAAAACCTTTTTATTCAGACAGACTTTTCAAGAATGGGGTTTTTAAGATCAAATCTGGGAGTGCTGTGGTTATAGCTGTGCATAAATTTTGAATCAGTTTTAAGAGTTTTAACTGTTTATTTTTAATATTGTTAATATTTCATTTTATTTTAATGTTTGTATGTTTTTGGGGTTTTAAATTGTATTGCATTGGTTTTACTGTAAGCCGCTTTGAGTCTTTTTGGAGGGAAAAAGCTCAGTATAAATAATAATGATGATGTGGCTCTATATGTTTGTCCAAATAATAAACAGTGACAGTCAATGAAATTGATAACAATGCTTTAAAAAGTAGATAATTTAAAATACAGGTTTATTTTGGACTAGATTACACAGTATAGTGTTTCAAAGTTGTCAGAGTTTTTTTGTTTGTCCATATGTGCAAAAGCTTCTGCTGTTTATCATAGCATTTTTTGCAATTATAAGACATGTCTAACTTGTTTTCTTTTCCCCTCCTCCTTTTGAGTTTCAGATCAGAATACAAACCAATTGATGCTATCTAGAAATACTGCAAAGCATTTCATTTTTCTTATCATTTTTTCTCGCATAATTTTGATGTGAGAAAAATGGTAATTTTATATATAGCCCATTTGTCCAATTTTGGGTTCTAATACTGAAGCATTAGACTAGCGTTGTTGCTCTCTGCCTTCAAGTCAACTTCTTAAATTATAATATACCTTCACTTTAAATTATAAAGTGCCTTCTTAAATTATTTGTGTATGTGCAGTTTTAAGAAGTGCAGTTCATGGGTTCAAACCAGGTAAAATTATTGGGAGATGCTTGTTATAGCCACTGTAGATTTTAGACCCATTTATTGTTTTTTCTCTCTGAAACTTGAGTTAACATTGTCAGGAAGGGGTTACATCTAACCCATATTGGTTACCCCAAGTAGCATCGTGTAGCTTGAAAGAGAACCTGGAGAATCAAGAATCATGCATTTTTACCAGATTTCAAAGATGATTGTTCATATTTACAATTTGCTATCTGTTAAACTGCAGGATAGCACTGGTCTGTTTTATAGCATGTTTAGTTTTACACCGTAATACTTGTTCCCCATTAATTCTGTATTTTAACACTTCCAGGAAGTTTATCATGAAAAGCATATCAAGAAATTTTGGGAAAAAGCCAAGAATATGATAAAAACTATAAAAATTGTTGGACCTGAAGAAAATCTGAGTCAAGCTGATGCTAGAAACATGGGAATGTAATTTTATTTTTATTAATTCATTTTTTCAATGTGTATGTTAACATAAAGCTAGCCATAGCTCTTGAGTAGAAGGTGTCTGATTAGTATAAACAAGTAACAAATCTTTTATGAAGTGTCACAGCTATGTATTCTGTTTATGAGCAATGTCTGAGCTTATTTGAAGGATCATTTCTTGTTGGCCGGAATGTAATGATCCATCATTGAGATTTTCAACATATGTTTCTAAACTGTAGATGATACAATTTTTTGTTTAAACAGAACAGATGTTGTAGATTATTCATCGGCCTTTCTGCTAAGGTCATTACGTCTTTTAAAGTTTACTTAAGACATTTCAGCTGAAGGTTCTAAGAAAACAATAAAAATTGGAATAATGAAGTAACAATAAAAACAATAAAAGTAGCAGGAGGAACAGCAATAAAATAGCAGAACAGTAGAAATGAAATAAATCATCAATTTAAAGTTCAAAATAATAATACTGTCTTGACTTACATCGAAATACCAATTAAATATGCAAAAGCTGTATTTCTCTGGTAAGATCGCTCTAGATCCTCCAGAAAAAGTTCTATTTGCAATCACAACCTACTTCCTGAGGTGTTGTAGATATTTGATCAAAGCTTCTTCTATAAAGATGTTTTTGGCAGGATTCTGGGATCATCTATTGCAGTAGTTCTCAACCTGTGGGTCCCCAGGTGTTTTGGCCTCCAACTCCCAGAAATCCCAGCCAGTTTACTAGCTGTTAAGATTTCTTAGAGTTGAAGGCAAAAACATCTGGGGACCCACAGATTGAGAATCACTGATCTATTGTTACTTTCCATGTGCCCAAGGTGGGAGAGGTGGAGACCCTTGATTTGTTTGTGAGAGATTTGATTGAATAATCTTGAATCTTTGAAGACTTCATTTGGAACTCTAGCAGTGCTTCATTATAGTGTAGCCAGAATGAAGAGAGTATTGCAGTAATCCAAATGGAAAATAGGGTATTGCCCTGTTATTCACAGTAGTGTTACCTGTAGTTTCATTTACTCATATCTGACTAATGTGTCCTCTACACATTTCCTAGGTTCTCCAACAATTTATTCCTCTTTCACAAACACTGAAGAATAATTTTTACCTGTGTATGACTTGGAATATGTGTTAGGTCAGAAACATACATATTTTTTTTTGTCTCATTGTGGGGCTTTACTAATGTGTAATAGCTTTCTTGATCAGATCGTGGAACCGTGTCCTCTCCTTAATGCATTATATTCAGTAATCAAAGTAGTTCAGCAGACAGTAAAAGATAATATTCTGTTATCTGGATTAAAAGACATCTCAGTTTACTTATAATTATTTTGTGGCTGCATGAAGAGCGATTGTGATACATTGAATGTGATGAAGCAGCAAAAATGTTGGTCTGGGACTTGGGAGACTTGGGAGACTTGGGATCTAGTCATCTTTCATAAAGACTCCCAGATGACCTTGGATTTATCACTCTCTCTGTTCTTGACATAGTTTTCCAGCTCAATCATAATGATAAATTGTTGTTTTAAGTGTTTTTATATTAATGAAGACGTTGATGAAGCTATGCAGAAACATATCTCTGTTTGTAGGATACAAGCTGTATTGAACAGGATTAATGTTACTTGGATTATTATACAATGTATTTAAAATTTATTCTATTTATTTAAATTTCCTCAATCAACTGAAAGCTGTTTTCAAAACAAACAGACAAAACCAATAAAAATATATTGCTGTGGTAGAAATTCCAGCTGTCTCCTGTCATTAAATTAACCGCTTCGTAATATTTAAGTTGTCAATTTAAGTATCTAATCAAAGACAATTCTTGAAACTCAGATAATCTATATGTCAATACAACCATCTGTTTAAAGCTAACAAACAACTCTGTATGTAAGTGGACATGTGGTAATGACTTTTTTCTTTTTCAAGGGAAATCTGTCGGCAGAATAAAGAATGTGATTATTATTTCAGCATAGATGCAGATGTTGTTTTAACAAACCCAGATACATTAAAAATCCTCATAGAACAAAACAGGTATGTTTAAAGTGGGTGAAGAAAAGGAACCTTACCAAGTCCAGTGTTGTATTTGTTTCCATGTCTGTGTCAATATTCTTAGTAATTTATTGAAATAGATTTGTTGTCAAAGAAAAATATTTATGAGCAGTATCCAGAAGTAGACTGCTATAGGCAGAACACTGGAATTTGCTAAAACCTTTTTCTCTGTTGTACATACCTCCTCTCACAAACTGCTTCTGGAGGGCTGGGAAACCCTCCAAAACTGTTTTGAGCTGGCACACAGAACTGAAGGGGTGTGGGAAAATGTTTTATTTGAGTCCCAGTAGAAGATTATATTTAAGAAGGTAAATATTAATACACTCTTTGATGTGATGCCTGGACCATCTTATCATCTTTCGTATTTCTGGTAAATGTATAATACTTAGTCATTGGGCTTACTGGTAATACACACACATACTCACAAACACACACATACTTACTTATTGGAAATATTTCTATATCGCCTCCCAGCCCACAAGTACATTGAGTATCTAGCATGCCATAGATCCATTTTGTCCAATACTGTTGGCTTAGATTTCTAGCAGCTCTCCAAGATCCTGTCAAGTTTTTTCCCTGTCATTTCAGCAGAAACTTTTAAGTGGAAATGCCAGACAGTCTAAGATCGTGTACTTTTCCACTGACCTATATGGCCCCTGCAGTTGCTGCATTCTGAGTATTTCTATATTGCATACTTCAGGCTGTGGTTATAAGTGTCTATAAGCAAAAACAATACAGATTGAGAAATTTCCATTCTTTTCTGAACATCTCACAAGGCAGTGACTATGAGTGGGGAATATAAAGATACCTTTTGTGACATCAGTGTTATTTTTTCCTTGTCTTTCTCTTCTATCTCCCAAATACAGATTTTTTAAAAACCCTTTAACCTTATACTTCCTTTCTAGATCAAGAATTAGCAGTCACTAACATCCAATTTAACTATTTTTTTTAAACAGAAAGATCATTGCTCCTCTTGTAATGCGTCATGGAAAGCTCTGGTCCAATTTTTGGGGTGCACTAAGTGCTGATGGATATTATGCTCGATCTGAAGACTATATAGATATTGTCCAAGGAAACAGAGTGTAAGTTGAATGCCTGTTGTTTAGTTGTTCCACATATGGAAATGTATTTAGCTAGCAACCTAACTCCACCCTTGTCTTTTGACCACTGAATATAGGCTAAATCCAGTTTTGTTCCTACTAGAATAGACACACTGAAATTAATGAAACCTTTAAATCAACACCAATGTGAGTCCCAAAGGGGAATTCTATCTTAGCTTAGGTGAAAACTGGATCTAGTCCTATGAATAACAGATGCTCAGACACTAGAGCTGCATTGTCTTCTAGACAGTTGATATCCTTATGTTGAAATTTTCTTTCTTTTCTTTTTCACTAATGGTTTCCAATCCTCAATTGAAATGGGAATAATCTTTTGGTACAAGGATCTATAATTTTAACCTGTGTTTGTGTAAAAGGCTGTGTTGATCGGCAGCCCCTTCGTCCTGCTTCACTGTCTTAAACAAAAAAGGAAAAAAAGAGAGGAAAAAAACACATTTTAATGAATGTAGCATTAAAAATGTAGCATTTAAAAAAAACATTAGCATTATGACATTATCTGTATTTAATTTCTTCAGTATTCCTTCTCTCATCAGGTTTCTCTGCTGTCCCTATATGTTTATATTTTGGCTTTCTCTTTTAGCAAAGAGCATCAAGTATGATCATTCTCAGAAAAGTTTCAACTTTATTTCTCCTCTTTGTCCTCCTCCTCCTTTTTTGCTTTTAGGTAAAGATATCTTCATAATTGTCACAGGTGATGGCTGAGATTCTGCATCAGAGGCTATGATTCATAATTATATGATTCTGAAGCTATATCCCTGACAGGATACACCATTCTAGTGAATTACCACAATGTGTATTAGAGCTCCCTGTGAGTTCACACTGTGCAGCCAGTCCCATAGTACAAGCTTAATATCTTGACTTATTCCAAAATCAATAGTTTCAGAAATAAAATGCTGTAGTGAATGCAAGACTACCTGTTTTAGTTCCTTATATTAATAAAGGGAGGAGTGGCAAACTATGTGTAGCCAAATGCCTCACTCAAAACTTGCTCAACTTCTGCCTGCTCATGTGAATGTGACACTTATGTCCATTTCTTTCACAGAGGTTTATGGAATGTCCCTTTTGTGGCTAACATATACTTGATCAAAGGACAGACCCTCAGATCTGAGATGAAAGAGAAAAACTATTTTGCTCGTGAAAGATTGGATTCTGACATGGCTCTTTGCAGGAATGCCAGGGAAATGGTAAGATGCATGTTGCTTTGAAAATGTCCTGCTACACTTTGATTTTTGCTCTTTCTTTAATATCAAAAGTACTAGCCAATTTTTGTGATTGACAATGATTTTGTGATTTTAAAAAATCTCTTCCCAAAGTTACAATGGCAGCAATTTACTTAATGCACAGTTTCTTTTACATAAACGTACACAACAGTCATAAATATTTTATGCTGCCTAATTTTGAATGCAAAATTACTTTTTAGATTTTGACTTATTATACCTATTTTGAATTGCAATTAGAATTATATTGTATTTTGATTTTTTAAAAGAAGTTTCTTTGGGTTGATGAAAGCAGTATAGGGTATTATGTGAGAAACGCAATAGCACTGATGTCACATTGTTGGATTTTGGAATTTATAAAGTCTTTATAAAGTCACAAACGACACATCATAAAATTTCAAGGCAGATTAAGTCTTACTAAACATGCTGCTTGTCTTTAGCAGCATTTAATGGATATTAGGTATGAGAACATGTATGAATATCACTGCAATACAAGTGTAAATCTGTATTTGTACTGATATTTACATTAGTTCCAGAGCAGAAACATATGACAGCTATATCCAGAGAATATAGCATTGAAAAAATATTTTTGCTGAATTGAACAAGAAAAGTTGGCAAGTATTAAAGTTTATTCTCTCCTTTAACAAGGCATGATTTCCCTTTGTTCGTACTCCTTCTGCGGAACAGCCCAATCACCGTTGTCTTGTTCTCAGCCTTCCTGGCATCAATTATTTCAGTCTGTGCTACTGTGTGTTCATGTTCAACTAATCTGACTTGGTGGCTCATCAAGGGGGGAAAGCCTCCTCCTCCCCTTCTTTCATGCTGTGAAACAACCTGGAATGAGCTTGTGAGTGTGCTCATTACTGCAGCCAATAAGGAGCTGACTGATCCTGCTTTTTTAACCCATATATGATAAGCTTTGCTTGGAGCTGCATGCTGTTTCTAAAGATTCCATTGGAATATCCGCTTTTCAATAAAGGATGTTCTATATCTAACATGGCAGTGAGAGCCTAATTCAGCTTTAACAATGCAAAAAAAAAAAAAAAAGAACAATGTCAGTTCAACTGATGTGGTGCTTCTCCTCCTTCATTTTAGACCTTACAAAGGGAAAAAGACTCCCCTTCTGCGGAGACATTCCATATGCTCAGACCCCCAAAGGTTTTGCATTCTTTTTTATTCATTTGTTGCCATTTTAATTTATTTATTTAAGGCATTTGTTCATTGCCTCTCAACCCACCAGGATCCCTGAAGCAGTGTACAATGGATGAAAACATTTAATCCATTAAATACATGTTTTAAACCATTGCAGACAAACTAAACTTCTTTTTTTAAAAAAAAATTCTAAAGTCACAAACAATAAAAAGACAATTAAAATGGCAAAATGCAGCTAGAGCAGCCATCACTAATTTTAAGAATGGAAGGACAAGCAAAATAGGTCTCCCTTTGGAAGGATTCAACAGCTGGGATGCTGCTACAGAGAAAGCCCTGCCACTTGTACCAATCAGCTAATCTACACAGCATAGTGGGAAATGTATGGGGCCTCCTAAGGATCAGCCATTCAGATGCCTTTGTAGGTCAGTTTTTTAGATATCCTGCACTATACTTGAGTTTGGAGGCAATTCGGAAGACAATGCAATTCTTGTAAAACCAGTGTTACATGAATGCCTGGCCATTGTATTTGTACTAGCTATATTTTCCAAAAACATTTCTAAGGCAGCCCCTTGTACAGTACAGTATAGCAATCTAATTGAGAGCAATTGAAGTAGAATGCAGTATAGGTCTTCTAAGGGAAGGCTCTCTCTCTTTTCCCCTATTCTTTTAGCAATAACTGCATATAGTCATTTGTTTAGCAGTTAGTTATATACAGCTTTTATAGAAATAATTTTATTTTTTGCTACTTCATAAAAATATAGAACTATAAGCTATATTTTGGGCAAAATGAACTAGCAAAACTGCCTGAGTATCCTTTGCTTAAGAAGACTCTATGATATCCAGGCAACTTGAAGGCACAAAATATGTGATCTTCCTTTCCTGTTCTCTAAGACAATAACAAAATACTTTGATTAAATACAATTAAATGGGCTCTGCATAGTTAGAATTGAATTAAATGGTGCTAAAGCTAAGGTATCCCATTTCTCTCCTTTGTTCACCCTTAGAATCTAGAACAATTGCTCAATAAGGACTGTATGCTGTTCCCATGATTTTTATTTATTTATTTATTATTTATTTACAGCATTTATATTCTGCCCTTCTCACCCCGAAGGGGACTCAGGGCGGATCACATTACACATATAGGCAAACATTCAATGCCTTTTAACATAGAACAAAGACAAGACAAACATGGGCTCCGAGCGGGCCTCGAACTCATGACCTACTGGTCAGAGTGATTCATTGCAGCTGGTTGCAGCTGGCTTGCTCTCCAGCCTGCGCCACAGCCCGAGCCCATTCATTTTAGTCTCTCATTTTGATGAATACTCATACTTTCCCATGCTTAGAGTAATATAACGTAAGGTGGTTTCCCTTCATCACTCACAAGGAATGTATGTTCCTAAACTACTGTGACAGTTTGAAATACACCCACAATCAGAAGCATGTTTTACCACTGTGATCCCCAGTTCTATGCTGATGCAATTCCATTAGAAGTAATGGAGCATAAAACTGTTCAGTGATGTGGTGTATTTCTGCTAAGGAAGAAATAATTACACAATACACAATTTAACAACTGTTGACAATGCTTCAGTAATGCAGCTTTGAGTATTTTTTTAAAATATGCTGTATTGATTGAGAACATGTTTAATATATTTAGTAGTAAGACGGCATTTCAACATGGAAGAGATACTTATTGTCAAATAGTTGCAAAAGTTGCCATCGTTTTAGTTGCACGTTAGAAGGTTGAGTGATTTTTAAAACCATAAATGAATCCCTACTCCCTCATTGCCAGGTATACGACTGATACAAGACAGATTGCAGTCTTCATTTCCTTTATTTTTACTGGTGTGTTTAGAATAGACAAGAGGTGTCAAACCTGTGGCCCTTTGGGTTCTACATCCATAGCAGGGAATGCTGTGAATGTAGCATATCATATTTTCAGTAAGGCCTTTGACAAGGTCCTGTGTGATCTTCTTGCAAAAAAAACTACTAAAATGTGGGCTAGATAATACTACTGTTAGGTGGATTTGAAATTGGTTAAGTGACCAAACCAAAGGGTTCTCACCACTGGTTCAGCTTCATCCTGAAAAGAAGTGACTAGTGGGGTACTGCAGGGTTCTGTGCTAGGCCAACATCTTTATTGATGACTTAGATGAGAGCTTAGAAGGCGTGCTTATCAAGTTTGCAGATGACCACAAATTGGGAGGGATAACTAATACTCCAGAAGACAGGATCAGAATTCAAAATTATTAGATTAGAAAACTGGGCCAAAACTAACAAAATTAATTTCAACAAGGAGAAGTGTAGGGATACTTCACTTAGGCAGAAAAAAATGAAATGAAAGCTACCAAATCTTGCCTGGTTCGACAACAATCCATGTGGAAAAGATCTTGGAGTCTTAGTAGACAACAAGTTGAACATGAGCCAACAGTGTGATGCAGCAGCTAAAAATGCCAATGGGATTTTGGGCTGCATCAAAAGTAGTAGTGTGTCTAGATCAAGGGAAGTCATGCTGCTCCTCCATTCTGCTTTGGTCAGACCTGACCTGGAATACTGTGTCCAATTCTGGGCACCACAATTCAAAGGAGATATTGAAAAGCTGGAAAGGTGTCCAGAGGAGGGCAACTAAAAGGATTAAAGGTCTGAAAAGCATGCTTTATGAGGAGCATCTTAAAGAACTGGGTATGTTAGCCTGCAGAAGATAAGTTTGAGAGAAGACCTGATAGCCATGTATAAATATTTGAGGTGTCATAAGGAAGAGGGAGCAGTCTTGTTTTTTGCTGCCTTGGAAACTAGAACTTGAAGCACTGGGTTCAAATTACAGGAAAGGAGGTTCCACTTGAACATTAGGAAGAGCTTCCTGGTTGTAAGAGCTGTTCAACAGTGGAATTCTCTGCTTCGGAGTGTGGTGGAAGCTCCTTCCTTGGAGGCTTCTAAACAGAAGCTGGATGGCCATCTGTCAGGGATACTTTGATGGTGCTTTTCCTGCATGTCAGGGGGTTGGACTAGATGACCCACATGGTCTCTTCCAACTTGTATGATTTTAAAAAAGATGTTTGGGCCTCCAAACCCAAAAGTCCTAGCGAGCTTGTTCAATGACCAGGGATTCTGGGAGGGCCACAGGTTTGACACTACTGGACTAGAAGGTATCCATATGAGGTCTGGAATGGGTGCTATCTGGACTGCAAGTAGCTTTCAGTCATCCAGTAAACTATTGCAGAACCTCTATCTTCTCCCACTGCCAGATATCTTGAAACATCTTTAATTAACATATCATGAAAAGCCATATAACTGAGACATGACCAAAATGTATCTGAAAATTTAGATATACTTTGAAAACAAGTTGATTCAGGAAAAGAATATTATATCTCTTCCACTAACTTGCACAGTTCTTCTGTTTTTTCTTGAATTATTTAGTTTTTGCTATAATTTTCATTTCGATCTTCCATATTTAAGTATTACACAGAGGATTGCAGGTTTCATCCTTCTCATCAAACTAACAATTTTGAGGTGAACATTTTCATTGGAGGTCAACTTATCAAAACATCTCATAAGAAAGAAGACTTTAAAAAGTCCATAGTATTCTGATGCTGACTTTCTTTTCTTCTAGCATTCTTATCTTTCAAATAGTTATTTATTAGGTGTTTTGGTCGTAAAATGACTACATAAAAAGATATAGACAGAAACACCAGGATTTCATTGTGGATGAGTCATGATTGATGTTCATTATCAGTTGATAGATATTAAAGGCATAATTCAGAGCTCTGTGTAGAAATCTGATATAGAATCAGATCCTTCCATTTAACTTGCATATCCATAACATATGGAAGCCTGGTGTTTCTAGTTTATTGAACTGGAATTTTAGATAAAGGGGAACGTATTTCCTATAGGTTGGTGTTGATTTGGGGAATAAGTTGATGGAGAGTGAATTCTGATAATGAATTTTGAATGACTAGAACTGAACAACACAGTCTAAATCAAAACTAAGTTATGTAGGTCACTGAAAAATAAATTGAAATTAGGTTAAGCCATTACTAACTCATATCCTGTTTTAGTTCATTCAAAATGTTACTATTTCTTGATCCAACTCCATTGCTTATTTGGTTTTTCTAAAAATCATTACTAACATGAGGATGTTTTTGTCTGGTGGTAGGGTGTCTTCATGTACATTACTAACAGACATGAATTTGGGAGACTTTTATCAACTGCCAACTACAACATATCCCACTACAACAATGACCTTTGGCAGATCTTTGAGAATCCTGTGGTATGTATCTGATTATGCAATAAAATTATTTTCATACTTCTAAAAGCACCTATTCCTTTTATATTGAAATGGATAACAAAATGCTTATTAAATATAAATATCTATCAGTGGGTTTTTTTTCAAGCCTTAATGGTTATTTAATAGTTACCTTGTTTGGTTTAAGGGAATTTCTGTGTTCCAAACAATTATTTGCATTTTAGAAACAGTTCTAACAACCTATTTTTCTTAATATAATTATTTCCAGGACTGGAAGGAAGTCTATATAAATCCCAACTATTCAAAAATCTTCACTGAAAAAATAGTGGAACAGGTAAGCACTAGTTCTGCTTCGCAGTGATTTCAAAATGTAATTTTCAAACTGTGGTCCAGGATCCTGAACAGGGAGATGTATGTGTATCATATACCTACATCTCCCAATGATCTTGCCCAAATTTGGTTAACCTACCAGTAACAATTGAGTATGTCTCTTTGTTTTGACTCTAAAATGCCACATGTTTAGCAGAGATTCAACATGTATCATAGTGTATATCCTTCTGGGATAAAAAAAAACACTACAAGGAAAGAAAATGTCATTTTTCCTCAGTATGAGAGTACCAGAAAGATGGTGTGACATACTGGTGTGGGCACTTGTGGGCATATAAAAGGAAACGGCTCAATACTGACTGACCCAAGCAGCCACTGACATGGTTTCTCCTTTCAGATAATTAGAGATTTCACAAGGATTCTCTTCTGTAGCTGGCCAAGTCTGTTATACAGAATAACCAAACCATGACATTTTTATTAAACCCATGAGCTTAAAGACAACAAATCACATTAAAAAAGGAGTGCATCTGGTTGAAATAGTTATGAAGCAAGGATCCCATATGTTCTGTTCTGCTTAAAATTCAAGCTAGAAATTGCAAGCAGTGTGACAACCTTGTTGAATTCAGAATGGAGCACAACATTGTTATGTAAGAGTCTGTATGTTTATGTTTTCTGCATGTAGCCATGCCCAGATGTATTTTGGTTTCCTATATTTTCGGAAGCAGCCTGTGATGAACTAGTAGAGGAAATGGAACATTTTGGACAATGGTCTGGTGGAAGACATCATGTAAGCATGATTTCTATGTCTATATAACAGTTAGAAAGTTTATTGCTGATTTGATCCTTTGATTCATGGAGGGTTGGGCTCCTGGACGGTACTGTGGCCATTCCCCGTAAGTGCCAACCTACTGTAGCATATATTTACATAGTGAAATACAAGAGCTTCAACTGAATTGTATTATTTGTTGCAGTGAATGATTATATCCTTTTCTTTCTTCTTTTTTTTTAAAAAAGAGGGAACGAGCCTTTATAACTGCTGCAGCTTGAATGTCACTTATCTGGAATTCTGAAATCCAAAATACTCCAAAATCCATACTTGTCCACACGGTGGAATACAGTGTTCCCTCAGTACTTCGCATTTCACTTTTTGCAGATTTGCTGTTTTGCGGTTTTTCAATAAACTCTAAAATAATATAAACACATACATATATGCATGTATACATATATACAATGTAATTTACAATAATATATAATATTATAATATATTGTATATGCATATAATATTAATATTATTTTGTAATACAATACTAATAATCTATATATATAAAAGAGTGATGGCATCAGGGCAGTGGACAAAACAACAAAAGTACAGGCCCCGCAACCTCGAAATTTGACAACACAACCCATCATCCATGCCTCCAGGTTGATACAACAAAAAGAAAAGAAAAATAAAGTCCTAATTAGAGGGAGAGCAATAATTTTTTTTATCCAATTGCTGCCAGTTTAGAGGGCTAATCTCTGCCCACTTGGTTGCCTAGCAACCAGCCAAGGGACAGCCAGGCTTCAGTTAGGGGACAGGCAGATTTAGGCCTCACTTAGGCTTCTTCCACAGATTATCTAATTTGCACGGGATTATATGGCAGTGTAGACTCAAGGCCTTTCCACACAGCTATATAACCCATTTATAATCTTATATTATCTGCTTTGAACTGGGTTATCTTGACTCCACACTACCATATAATCCACTTCAGTGTGCATTTTATACAGCTGTGAAGAAGGGGCCTCATATAATCCAGTTCTAAGCAGATAATAGAAGATTATCAATATACAGTAGAGTCTCACTTATCCAACATAAACAGGCCGGCAGGATAAGTGAATATGTTGGATAATAAGAAGGGATTCAGGAAACACCTATTAAACATCAAATTAGGTAATCGTTTTACAAATTAAGCACCAAAACATCATGTTATACAACAAATTTGACAGAAAAAGTAGTTCCATGCGCAGTAATGCTATGTAGTAATTACAGTAGAGTCTCACTTATCCAACACTCGCTTATCCAATGTTCTGGATTATCCAATGCATTTTTGTAGTCAATGTTTTCAATATATTGTGATATTTTGGTGCTAAATTCATAAATACAGTAATTACTACATAGCATTACTGTGTACTGAACTACTTTTTCTGCCAAATTTGTTGTCTAAGATGATATTTTGGTGCTTCATTTGTAAAATCATAACCTAATTTGATGTTTAATAGGCTTATCCTTAATGCCTCCTTATTATCCAACATATTCGCTTATCCAATATTCTGCCAGCCTGTTTATGTTGGATAAGTGAGACTCTACTGTACTGTATTTACAAATTTACCACTAAAATATCACAATGAATTTAAAACACTGACTACAAAAACATTGATTATGAAAAGGCAGACTGCGTTGGATAATCCAGAACATTGTATAAGTGAATGTTGGATAAGTGAGATTCTACTTTAATATGAAATAATTACTGGGCTAGAATAATGCAGAACAATATAATCTCTAAAACCAGGACTGTAAATAAACAGGGGAATTCCACACAGGAAACAATCAGGGCCAGCTAACACCTCCCAACAAAGTATTCCCATCATCAAAGTCTGGCAAATCCTCTGTTTTCTCAGGGCCACAAACAGTAGAAGCATATAAAATATCGCAAACAACACCACTCTGAAAACAAGGGAATCCCAGACAGGAAACAATCAGGGCCAGCTAACACCTCCCAACAAAAAATTCACTCAGGGAGGAAGCAGCCAGGCTTTAAAGCTGCAAGGCCATTACATCCTAATCATTTTTCCTAATTGCAGCATTCATACTTGCCTCCAACAGACAAAAAAACCAATCAGAAATATTGTATATTCACAACCTTTAGGAAATAATATCCCCTGATGGTGCAGCGTGTTAAAGCGCTGAGCTGCTGAACTTCTGGACCGAAAGGCCACAGGTTTGAATTGGGGGAGCGGAGAGAGCCCCCACTGTTAGCCCCAGCTTCTGCCAACCCAGAAGTTCGAAAACATGCAAATGTGAGTGCATCAATAGGTACTGTTCCGGCGGGAAGGTAACGCCGCTCCATGCAGTCATCCCACATGACCTTGGAGGAGTCTACGGACAACGCCGGCTCTTCGGCTTAGAAATGGAGATGAGCACCAACCTCCAGAGTAAGACACGACTGGACTTAATGTCTTGGGAAAACCTTTACCCTTGACCTTAACTACCACCAATTCCTCAATACTTTATTTCCCATACCACCAGACTTCGCCACAGCAACGCGTGGCCGGGCACAGCTAGTACAATATAATAATATTAATTATATATTATATATTAAATGTAATATTACTAATAATATTACAATATAGTAATTTATTGCCAGTATTGTGCTATGCTAATAATATAATGTATGTAAATTTAATTTGTAAGCTACTCTGAGTCCCCTTCGGGGTGAGAAGAACGGGATATAAATGTATTAAATAAATGAATAAATCATAAAAAATTACAATATACAGCCTAAGGAAGAGAGGAAGGAGAAGCAGAAGGAAGAGAAAAAGAGCCCAAGTGGCAACAGGAGGAGAAGGAGGTGATTTATCAACACACGATTTGTTGATAAAGACTTAAAATAGTGTATAACTACTAAAATAATGTATAAATATATAGCGTCCCTACTTCACAGATTTTCACATATTGTGGGTCGTTCTGGAACCTAACCTCTGTGATAAGAGAGAAGACTGTACTTACACCTTTGCTTTGATGGTCCAGTGTACACAAACTTTGTTTGATGCACAAAATTGCCTTCAATTTAGATACATAAGGTATAACTGAAGCATAAATGAATTTTGTGTTGGGGCATGGATCCAATATCCAATATTTCCCATTATGTACATATATGGAAGTGTTACAAGTATTCTAACATCTGAAAAAATATTGTTAATCCGCATAACTCTGGCCTTAAAAACATATGATTATCTAAACTGTATTTAGTCATCTGTTAAAGCAAAAATTATCAATGTAACATATATTAAAATATATGTTTATTAGTAAATTAATTAATAAATGGAATAATCTTTTATATTCTTAATTTTTTACTCATTTGTGTGAACTGGGATAATGCTGAAAGGTAATGGAATATTGAAACTTTAGGATTACACCTGTGGTTCCCAACCTGTAGTCTGTGGACCACCAATGATTCCCAAAAACTAAAATATGGTCCGCATCCTCGCCATTACTACAGCTTTGCAATGAGAGTGACTGGTCTCGCCAAACCCTCTTCTAGTGCCAAGGCAACAGGGATGTTGGGAGGGGAGAGGCTGACTACCAATGAAAGGTGCAAGTACAAGCCTCCTGACTGCTGATTCTCCTCCTCCCTCCCTCCCTACCCCTGAGTGGAGCCCTTTCAAGTGGCACCTGAAAGCAGAGGCACCCTGGTTTCTTCATTTTTAGGCCCTTTCCTGGGGCTATTTGGGGTGCTGATACAGAAAATTCCATCGGCTAAACCACATCAGCTCATGATTATTAAATATGGTTTTCTGTGGGCAAGCAGATCGCAACTACTGGATGGCATATGTTCTGTATCAGAAACTAGAGCTGATGTGGTCTATCCAATGCAATTTTCTGAATTAGCACCCAAAATAACCATACCAAATCTAAAGTTGACCAAAAACTGATTTGTAACCATTATGGTACTGATATTGGAGGGAGGTCCCTTGTCAAAGTTGTCTCTGGTCAAAAAAAGGTTGGGAACCACGGGATTACACAAATGTGTACTGCTTATGAAGTGTTTGTGACTTTTAAGTATACTATCATGTAAAGGGGGCAGTCCAATGAAATGTGTGAGGTATTTCAACATAAAGTAGCTCTATTCTTTTCTTGTCGCAGGACAGTCGCATTTCTGGGGGATATGAAAACGTTCCAACAGATGACATTCACATGAAGCAAATTGGGCTAGAAAATGTGTGGCTACATTTTATTAGAGAATTTATTGCACCTGTAACATTAAAAGTGTTTGCAGGATATTATACAAAGGTACGTTAAAACTTTTCCTTAACAATGTAAATAGATAGGATTTGACTTTTTCCATATGTATATCGAAAAACAAACAGTCCTTGCATGCAGGCTCTGTATTTAAAAAGTATGGGGAATGATGTGTTAAATATGAAGGAGTATTAATGAAGCTGGAAGAGATGTTACACAGAACAAATAAATACATGTAGCAAAACTATATCTGTTCAAACCTTTGTCCAATTGCATTCTTACAAAGCCTTTAATAATTGTACATTTTCCGATTTTTGTTGCAGAAATGTTTGCCCAACAAAGATAGCATTTATTGTTGCTTGCATACATCTTGGACAGCAGTGGAATCTCTGCAACTGTGATTAGGGACCTTTCCATTATACTAGCATTATTTTGGATTTAGACTTTATAGATTGCTCACTTTATGAATAAGCTATTTTCTCCCTTTTTTGAAATGTCCCATTATTTCTTTTTAGGGTCATGCCCTGCTCAATTTTGTTGTAAAATACAGTCCTGACAGACAACGTTCCCTCAGACCTCATCATGACGCATCTACATTTACCATCAACATTGCTCTGAACAAAGTAGAAGAAGATTTTCAGGTAAACTTGGAACATATTCCCCTCCACTTAATTCATCTCACTCTTTAAACCTCTCATCAAGGACTACATCAAGAAAACTATGATTTTAAAGGATGGTTCTAACTTATGTTAGAATTATGTTTCTTGCATGCTGGCTAACGGTTCGACTACATGTTTGGGAAGGTTGGGGTAGGACTGAGGAATTATAGTTTTGATGCCAAGGTCAGAGTTCAAAATCTGTCTTGGGTAAAAAAATCTTACAACTTTCTTTTCTCAATAGAAACACACATGTGGATAACAGTTTTTAACTTAATGAAAGAAAGCTTCAGATGTAATACAATGTCAGTTGCAGATATTATGTCATGCTGGTCAAAATTACCATGTGTATTTCGTAATGTAATTTTGATGCCAGTTATTGTAACCTTCAGAACACTTTATACTTTATTGCTTCCAGTTTCCACAAAGCTACAACTTTATCTCTGATTCTCTTACAGGGAGGTGGATGTAAGTTTCTGAGGTATAACTGCTCAATTGAATCACCCAGGAAAGGATGGAGTTTCATGCATCCTGGAAGACTTACTCATTTGCATGAAGGACTTCCCATTTTGAAAGGAACAAGATACATTGCTGTATCATTTATTGACCCTTAATTTTATTTCCCAGAACTCAAAAAAGCCAGTTTGGCAATCTATGATGAACTCTTATTTATATTTTTCCTAGAAAATGGTGACAAAAGAAGCTTCTACACAGCTGCTTTACTTTGGGCCACAAATATTGGGGCGGGGAGAGATCAAACACTTGGAAGCATCTGCTCTGAGCCTTGATTTGTGAAGTAAAAGAGTTTCAATTTTCTCCCTTTCTCTCATAAAGGGATAGAAATTCTTTTGACACAGACAATACTTAAATCTTGTCAGAAGTATATTCATTTGAGAACATTGTGGACATCAATATACATTTCGAGCAAATATTGACTATCATATTTAATAGCCACACAGTGTTCCAAGGAAGAAGTGCATTGCAGATAAATGCACATCATTGGCAAAAGTGAAAGCCGTTTATTCAGGTGTGTTACAATGCCTTTAAAAAAAAAAGAAATAGTCTAGTTAGAAGTTTCTTCTGCACATCAAATGACTTTTGATTAGACTTAAGTTATTCCAAAAATAATGTTTGTTCCAGCTTTGGTCTGGTAATTGAAGCCCCAGCTCTTTTTTTGTGGAAACTTTTCATCACATCTTAGAAACCAAAATTTCCATTCTTATTTAAAACTACTTGAATTTTGTGTCAGCAGATCAAAAAGTTGAAGGTGTTTTTGGTGTTGTTTTTTTTTTTTACAAAAAAATCAGGTATTTGACTTGCCTTTGTTTTTTAAGGGATCAGTTTTAAATAATTCCTGCTGTGCCTACTGTTTGTAATTTAAAGGTTAGACTTGAAAAATTGCTGAAACCAAGAAACCTGAAATGCTAACATGCACATATTTTTAAGTCTTGTGGAAAAATAAAGAAGTCTTAAATACAGAGTAACTTTTTGTTTGCTTTTTTTTTTAAATGCCCTGTTTTGTAAAAAGTATTATTGGGATTAAAAAAACTTTTTCTATTGGGCCACCTAATTATTATAATTTGGCTTGGGAAAAGCACAAGGACGCAGAGAAGCACAAGAACATGGATTTTGTTCCTACAATAATTTTGTGGGAAAAAATCTCACTAAATTACTTGTTCTTGTCAAGAAATTCCATCAAGACTTCATTAACACCATTAGGCAATTCTTTCTCATTCTCATGCACAAGAACAAATTTGGCAAGATTTTAGTTTCCTATCTTATACTAGTGTCAAATGATTTGATTGTTTTTCATGATGACAGTAGAAGACCTCATATAGAAGTAGGGAAAATACATTAGTTTGTAATTTCCCTTGAGTGGTGATTCATTGTTTAAGTGTAAAAAATTGGGTAGTGCCTTCCTACTCTTCAGTTAAGAAGAAATTAAAGATTTCTTTATTAAGAATTCTTGTATTTAAGCCCTACACATCTGGGAATACATAGCTATCATAAACCTTTTCTCCCTTGATCATGTATACAGTGTCTGTCAATTCAATTCAAATCTATAGCTAGGTAAGTGATCTTTATAAGATGCTAAAACCAATTGTACAATATATGTCTGATTCCATCACTGCTGCCTTTGAAAAGTCCTCTAAATCTTTTGGGAAGACAGGTGGATAAAAGTCAATGTGGGGTACAAGCAGACCATTTGCACTGAAATTGCTGAACTGGCCACGTTGTCCAAAAGTCCAGTCACTTCTCCCAAAGCAGTTATTTTATTCTCATCTCAAAAACAGAAAACCGAATGTTGGAGGACAGCAAAAGAGACTAAAAGATAATTTTATCTCTAATCTTTAAAATGATATAAACACCAAGAACTGGAAAGTCCTGACACTCGAGCATTGCAAGGAGATCAGCTGTTACCAAAGGTGCTATGGATTTTGAAGAGCCACGAATACAAGACCTTTTTGAAGAAGCACATCAAGCAAACCCTTGTCATGACTGCCTCCCATCTGGAAATCTATATCCTCCAGAATAGGTCTTCACAGTCTTTATGTTATAACCTGCCTTGAGCCATGAGGAAAATTAAGGTAAGAAATTATTATTATTATTATTATTATTATTATTATTATTATTATTATTATTATTATTATTATTATATTATCCACTGCCAAGACTCTACCTCTGGAAGATGATCATACTCGGCATGAGTGATTGCCCATGATATGGCTCGCATTCTGTTGAAAATCAAGAAATGCATAAGCTAGACATACAACGGTATGTCTAGTATTTATGTTTACAGTTGTGATATCACTGCGACAATTTCAAATGCTTCTTCCAACCTTCATTAACAACTAGTCTTTTTACATTATCTTTAAATTCTATAGGGATATTCTTCAGGTTGTATTTTGAAATGATGTTTGGTTTAGCTTTAAGCTTCACTCTAATTTTTGACAATAGCAGTTCACGATCTGTGCCACAGTCTGCTTTTGGTCTTGTTTTTTAGAGAGAATAGAGCCACTTCATCTTCTGCTTTCAATTATATAGTCTACTAGCTGTGCCCGGCCACGCGTTGCTGTGGCATTGTCTGGTGGTGTTGGTGAGAAATTGTTGAGGTAGTGGTGGTATTGAATGTCTGTTGTATGGTTGTCTATGTTTAGTATGCACACTGAAGTGGATTATATGGCAGTGTGGAGTCAAGATAATCCAGTTCAAAGCAGATAATATAAGATTCTAAATGGGTTATATAGATGTGGAAGGGCCTTGAGTCTACACTGCCATATAATCCAGTGCAAATTAGATAATCTGTGGAAGAGGCCTAAGTGAGACCTAACTCTGCCTGTGCCCTGGGCTGAGTGGGTTGTTAGGAGACTAAGTGGGTGGAGCTTAGCCTTCAAACTGGCAGCAATTGGATAAAAACTATTATTCTTCTCCCTGTAATTAGTACTTTATTTTTATTTTCTTTTTGTTGTATCAACCTAGAGCCGTGAATGATGGGTTGTGTTGTCAAGTTTCGAGGTTGGGGGGCTTGTAGTTTTGTTGTTTTGTCTGCTGCCCTGATGCCATCACTCTTTTATATATATAGATTTGATTTCTATATCAACCGTCAGGTGATGTCCATGTAAACAGTCACCTTATGGTTTGCCTAAAGAATATGTTTGCCCTGAACTGTTGACATCACAAAATGCCATCATTCTGCTACTTCATTTCTTGATCCTATGCCAAGTTTCCCTGCAACTTTTGATTCTGCCATGTTTCCTCTTTTTGCATTGCTCTTGTCTTGGATTAACAAGAAGTCCTATTTGACGTATGATCAATTTCTCCTTAGACTCCAGTAAAGAATTTTTCAATTTCTTCTTCTGCCTTTGTAATTGAAGCATGACTTGGTTATATGTTTGGGTTTTCCCAAGTCATATTGATATGATTTAGTCAAACTGAGTTATATCTTTTGAGTGCTTGTGACATGTCCCTCCTCTCTATTCATGCCACCCAATTTCTTTCCTGAATAAAACCCTGTGTAATTATCTAACTCAAAATTTCCCATTCTTGTTGACTTTAGACCACTCATCCCAAGTATTGCAGTGTTTATGCATTCCATTTTTGCTTAGTACAGTATGTCTAGCTTCCCCTGATTCATGTTTCTCACATTCCATGTCCCTGTGACATTGTGCAGCTTTGGACTTTCCTCTCTCCTCTGGGCACATCAACTGATTAATGTTCTTTCAGCTTGAGTACTGTTGTGTCATTAGACACAGCTCCAATGGTAGTTCTCCTCTGATGTCTCCCAGTAGCTTGTTGAGGGCCATCTGATGTGGTAGTATAATCTTCTGGCTCTATCTGTTGTTTCATTTTGAATGTCTCATCATAGAATTTTTATTGTTAAAATGATTAAAATTGGGTTTTTATACCCACTTTGGTGTTATATTAAGAAATGTTTGCTATGGTGCCACTGCCCTTGTCTCTAAGAGATTGTCTGGTGATGCCCGTGTTTGGTCTGGCTCCTCAGTAAAAGCTGTCAAAATCCCTTTTCTTGGGAATGGTATACCTGATAGATCTTCAATTATCCTTTCATATATGATTTATGATGTTCAGTAGATAGACAACTGACAGGTGAAATCCAGATATTTTATTTTTATGTATATTTATCGTTTTATACATATTTCAAATAGATTTTACTTTTTGTGTACTTGCACACCCAGAATTTTTAAGAAATTGAATTTTGACAGTGTTAAATTACCCAACCTTTAGGAGCAGAGTGATAATAGAAATAAATAAAAAGCTGTTTCAAATATGTTCTATTCTTGAATATGTCATCAAAAGCAAAACAGATTGGTTTTTGACATAAAAATGGCTTTCTGTATTCAAAATCTAAAAGAAGCTAAGTTGCAGTGTTGGAGCAAACACATTTCTATTTGAAACTCTTAAAAATCATACATTCAAAAGCTTGTGAACCTATTTATTTCACCCAATAGAAAAGGTCATGTTTTCCACAGGAATGGACGAATGGAACCATTACATGACCAAGCTCCCAAAAAAGTCACAAAAGGAGCATAGTTCAGAAACCACATCTATTTTGCTCAGATTGCTATTTTGTTATCTGTCTATTTTTACTGGTTTATTTTGAACCAATTCAGGGATGTAATCCAGCAAAAATTACACAGTTGTCTCATAGATTTCAGAGTTAGAAACATAGATACATATTTGATTCTTCCATAGAATTCAGTTTCACTTAGAAGTATTGCAAAATTGTCTGCTTGGTGCAGTGGTTTTCTTGATAAATGAATTCAAAATTGACTCCTGGGGACTCAAACTTCTTACAGAAGCTTTCCCAGCCTCTTTTCTCTCCTCGGCCTTTCTTTTTTTGCTCTGTGTTATCTCCCTGGCTCAATGGCCTTCATTTTTGTTCACTTAATGGTTGCACATTTTCAACTTGTTAGAAGTCTTTTGGATTTATTTTAGGCATCAACCATTACCCATAATTGCCTATACTGAATTATTGTGGAAAATTGAACCCCAAACATCAGATAGGCATAGGCTAAAGGCTCCCAACATCTATTCTAAAAACTACACTTAAAAAAAACAAACAAAGTATGACCCTAACAAATATAATTAAGGGCAAACTGATTTAACACTAAAACAGGGGAAGCTGCTTATTTATTTAATAATAATAATAATAATAATAATTATTATTATTATTATTATTATTATTTATTTATAACCTACCCTAACTCCCCGAAGGGACTCAGAGTGTCTTCCAACAGTATGAAACACAGTTCCAGCAGTATAAAACACAATTCCATAAGTCAGATCAACTCCTGATTTTCAAAGACCTTCCCTGGAGAGACTTTTCTGTCCTGTTTTTTTACCAGATGAAAAATTAGCAGTTTAATTTAAAGCAATATTTTTAATATAAATAAAATATAAAATAAAACATTTACTTTTGTTCTTAAAATTAATCATGTATTTTTCTTTCTGTGGATAACTTTTCTCATATTGCACTCTTACCAGTTGAATTGTCGTTGTGAAGAATTTTGGAGGATTTTTTTTAACTTGGAAGATGTTGGTATTTCATAATGCTGTTCAATTTTGTGAAGTACAAGGGCAGAAGAAGTAAACAATGGAGCTTAACTTTATGATGAGTAATGACAATAAAACTGTTCAACTAGGTGAGTTTCCTTTCCCACTTATGTTATATCCCCTTCCCCTGAGAACTTTTTAAGGGAGTTTATTTACACACAACACATTTATAATGAAATTGTTGGTCAGCCTTCCAGAGATTGAGAATGAGAGTTATAATATGGAAACTACTTAAGTTTCTAGAATCACAAAATGTTCTCCAACATAAATTGCTGTATAGTCTATCCCTAAAGTAAATAGTTGTCAGTC
Organism: Anolis carolinensis; assembly: GCF_035594765.1. NCBI lineage: Eukaryota > Metazoa > Chordata > Lepidosauria > Squamata > Anolidae > Anolis > Anolis carolinensis. Next base: position 255,630,003 of record NC_085843.1, on the reverse strand, counting down.
TTATTTGTGTACCGGCCTTCTTAAAATGCTCCCATGTTTATACATATTTATTATTGTTTAGTTCTTACAATAGCATTATTAAAGATAGGTTATCTCATCAATTATGACTCCTCAGTGAACAGTGTGACTCAATAAAAATTTGAATCTCCAGAAATTAAATAGTGTACCTTGGGGCATTGAAAGCTGTGGTTGACATGATTTCTGGACAGCAGCACTCATTATCCTTGACTGTTGGCCATACTGACTGCATTTAATGTGAGCTGGTGCCCAATATTACTTTTGGGGCCATAGTTTTCCTTGCCCACTTTCTTCCCTAGTCCACATTATCTGCTGTGTCTACCACCAAAGCTAGTTAAGCTTTATGCAAAATTACCACTATTTATGCCTAAACATCCATTACATATCTTCATTTTAAAATAGCTGTACAAGCTGCTGCACTGATCCAGAGTCTGATAATTTCTGGTGCATGGTGAAATTCTCCACCACAGCAGATGCTTCTGGTTTGAGGAAGCAGGTTCTTGGGGTACTTCCAGGGGACATTTTCTACAGTGAAAGTGAGCTTTTTATACACAGGATGTTACAGAATTGAGTGTTTTCCAGAGGATGACAGCTTCCAATTGTGACCCCACCCTTTCAGTTTCTTTTTTACCCTTATAGATTCCCCAACCCAGACATGTACAAAATGTTGAAGAGGGGAAAATGGGAAAATCACTGCCACCTATCTGAAATCACTTTTGGAATGACTCTTTCTTCCACTGCTTTTGTCAGAGTAAATTATGTTGATATTCCCCTCAGCAAAAAGAGAAATAACTGCTAGGAATTCAATTCTTCACAAATCTTTTAAAAGGAAGCAGTTACTGTTTTTAGCTATTTTCTTTCCACTACAAAAAAGTCTTCAAAAAGCCAGGCCTTTTAAAAAACATACTTGCAGTTCAGAAGTTCTCCTGCCAAAAATTTACGAATTGCTGTTTTGTAAAACAAAAATATTATCTTGCACAGACAGCAGTGTTTTCTGCCCAAAGATGGCTCTTCTCCATGAAGAAAATTCTGTTTTCTGTACAAAAGAAGCCTGTGCAATTTTTCTGCAGAATAGTCTCCAAACCACAAAGATTCTTATCAGTCCAAGATTCCCTTGGCAGATTTCTCAATACAGTAGAGTTCCGGTTATCTGAGATAAAGGGGCGGGCCCAATTTCAGATAGCCGGAACTACTCGGGTAATAGGGAGGCCCTATTATCCCTCCCTGCAATCCGGTTTAGGGAAGCGCCCGTGAGCACTGCTGCCTAGCAATGCTCACGGGCGCTTCCCAAGGGGCGAGTGGTCACCAAGAGATGGGGCTCCATCCCTACAACAAGCACTCAGCTCAGGGAAGCGCCCATGCACGCTGCTGCCTAGCCCCCAGCGGCGCCTCGGATAATACAGAGTTTCAGTTAACCGGAACTCGGATAACCGGAACTCTACTGTACTTGAAAAATATGTGGGTTTTTGAATATTTTGTCATGATATCATTTTCATGGTGGGAAGGTAGACATCAACCTTGTTTTGTCAAGCTGAGGAGTGTAAGAATGATAAAATAAAAATGGAGCACTTTGTCAGTATTCTCTTTGGCTAGTTGGGTTATTTCTCTTCTAGCAAGAATGCAGACTGCTTATAAATGAAGCCAAACATGTCAAAAGAACAGGGAGTTTGTTTAGTTTATTTGATTCTGGCTGAAAATTTCCACTGGAAGTTTTAAAAATCTCTGTGACATGTAAAATATATATGAGTAATTGCAGCCTGTCCACAACAAAGAACATATGCTTAGTCTATGTAAAACAAACAATAGTTTTATTCATGGCTGATAATTACTACATAGCAACCGATATTCATTTCCTATAGACTGAAACTATAATATAGAGATTAAGCACAACATATTAGGAACTTCTTCATTTAATTTTTATAGTTTTACTCCATGCATTTCTGCATAAGACTGTTACTTTTTAAAGAAAGACCACATTGATACCTTTCAATTTGTGCAGTCTGAGAATGTGGACAGGATCGTTGAAGAGGTGAGAGCTACCACACCTATTCTAGATCCTTGCCCTCCGTTTGATCAAACAGGCCAGAGGGGGACTGGCAGAGTGGGTGAAGGCAGAGGTCAATGCCTCCTTGATATCAGGCAAAGTTCCAATTTGCCAAAAGATGGAAACCTATATCCCTGAACCCCTCTAGAATAGGTAACTATCAGCCAGTATCCAACCTCCCCCTTTTGAGCACATTTTTGGAGTGTGTGGTGGCTTCTCAACTCCAGGGATGTCTGGATGAAATAGATTATCTAAATCCATTTCAATCTGGTTTCAGGCCTGGCTATGGAACAGTGACCACTTTGGTCACCTTGGTGGATGACCTATGAAGAGAGCTAGACAGGGGGAGTATGACCCTGTTGGTTCTCCTGGATCTCTCATCGGCTTTCAATACCACTGACCATGGTATCCTTCTGGGTCATCTAGCTGGGATGGGACTTGAAGGCACTGTCTTCCTAGAGAACTGTACCCAGAAGATGGTGCTGGGGACTCCTGTTCGAACGCCTGGCCAACTCCTGGGGTTTCTCAGGGTTCCGTTTTGTCCTCATGCTGTTTAACATATACCTGAAACTGCTGGGAAAGATCATCAAGAGTTTTGGAGTATTGTGCCACCTATATGCAAATGACACCCAACTCTTTTACTCCTTTTCACCAAATGCCAAGGAAGCTATCCTGTCCCTAAACCAGTGCTTGTCATAAGATGAGGGCAAACAAATTGAAACTTAATCCAGACAAGACAGAGGTACTCCTGGTCAGTCAGAAGATATGATCCAAAGTGGTGACCTCTTTGGTGTCAACCTTGTTTCATTCAATCCCTCAAAGAGCAACCCACCACAATTGGCTGTCTCTGTTTTGGATATATCTTTCATATCCAGGAAGATGAAGGTTAGGGAGAGTAGAAATAGCTGTTTAGAATCAACTACATAGAGCTATCACAGCTGACAACACATTTCAAATCTTTTGGTGCAAAGAAACAGCTTTATGGAAGAGAGGCCAGCAATGGCTTGCTATCAAAGTCACTCCTTCAGCCCAGCCCCAGCCATATAGGAATAGAAACCAGCAAAGGTCTGAGGTTCCAGCTGCATGAAGTCCATAGAATCAGAGTTTAAAGAGACCACAGGGGCCATCCAGTCTAAACCCTTCCATGCTTGAACATTCAATAAAATCACTTTCAACAGATGACCATCCTCCTTCTGTATAAAAACCTCAAGAGAAGATAGCTTTACCACACGCCAAGGCAGCATATTTCAGTGTGAAACAGATCGTACCATCAGAAAATTTTCCATTTTGAGGAGAAGTCAGGTTATAAATTCTACATATTTGCATACTTCTCTCCAAAAGAATATACAAAAGAAAAAACATAAACAGCTAGTTTGATTCTAAGAAAAAAAGCACAGTGCATGTGACTCCATTACATTTTTTTTATTAAGCTGTCTCTTTTCAAAGATTGTGATTCTCTTCCTGAAACACACCAGTCACCTTAAATCATTTTTTCTTAGAGTTACAAGGTTCTAATTTTGCTTGTATTCTGGCCAGATGCCTAGTCAAAGATGAATTGGAAACTTTTAGGTGACGGTTGTTTCCAGATAAAGACTTTTTAGTGCTACCATTGAAAAAGGTTGTGTGACTATGCCATCTTTCCCCTTTCCATAGCCTTTTAAAATTAACGTGGGGAAAGATTAAGGAAGCAGTGGAAAGATTACAGTTAGAAATGGAACCCTTGTAAAAGAAAGAAGACGGAGTAAAATTACATTTTAAAATGTATGTTAAATGTCATATAAAAACACGTTCAAGAAGAAGCAGAAGTACTCTAACTGCAGCAAGCTACAAACATTGATTACATGAGGCCTGGATCTTTCTTTCTTTCTTCCATCTATCTGTCCATCTGGGCTCTTTTGAACATCAACATTGGGTCTTAGGGAAGCCAATCTATGCAACAAATTCCACACAACAGACACAATTAATGGTCCAATGGTACAACTGGGAATCTCTTGCACCACCTCAAGTTTGTAAATGTGTGCCAATTTTCCAGGAACACTCCATTGCTTATAAAACTTGTCTCCATAATTTACACCTGAAGTATTTTTTTCCACAATTTAGAGCAAACCACACAAATTCATCTTTGGAGATAATTCTTAAAACATGAACTCAACCAGTAACTTACTAAGAATGTCTACAAACAGAACATGAATGACCAGTTTTGCATTGGATCCACACAGCATATGGAGGAAATAGCTCAGTGAAAAGACAGTAAAACAACTTGGAGACAGTGGCTTATTCCAAATGTATTCAGTTGCAGTGTAGCCATAGAAAGAAACTGATTCCCAATTCTGAGTCCAATTCGTCCCCCAAATTTTATGTGAAAGTTAACTTTCTTTCTTTTTTACGAACATGCTCCTATTCTAGGAATGGGGAATGTGTGACCTTCCAGATGTTGTTTGACAATGGTAAGAGATCATGGAATCGCAAAGGTGGAAGAAACAAGAAGGGCCATCCTTTCAGTCCAACATTGAATGCAGGAGTATGCATACAATCTGTTGAAAAACTTCCAAAGAAGGAGACTTTATTACAACCAGAGGCAGCACATTTGAGCAGCACGTACTGTCAAGAAGTTCTTTTTAATGTTTAGGTGGGATCACTTTTTTATAGCTTAAATCTATTGCTCCATGTCCTGGTTTCTGAAGTAGCAGAAAACAAGCCTGTTCCAACTTCAATATGACATCATTTCAAATATCTAAACATGGCTATTTCATCTGATGAGTGATGCTGCAGCCTAACTACATCTGGAATACAACAAATTTCCTCCCTTCAGCTTCAAAGAATCAATATTTGATCAATTATGATCAATATTTGACAAGTTCAGAAACTAGAGAGAGGGAAACTATTTTTTCTGTCTATCTACTGTCACAAAGAGCTACAGAACATGAAATGGTGATGTGTACTCCATTGAACGTAGTGGCAAATGAATAATCTAAACTTTTGTCTTCTACATCTGTTAGTACATTTTTGTAGAATAACATATGAATGAATATGTAGATGCATCACTTTGATTGAATGGAAGGATAGGTAATCAAACTTGATGACCTCTGAGAGTATTGGGAGTTGTGATCCAAAGCCTCTGAAGATCAGTAGATAGTTTTATATAGATAAGATTGTATAATATCAATAAAGTTATTGATACAGTAAAAATCCCTCCTTGGCAGAAGACTAGCATTGCATTTGAGCATAATTCAGGATACTCTGATTATTAAATACTTCTGAAAACAAAGTTAATATAAGAGCAACCTGGGTTACATTCACTGATAAGGTAATGAGCAGAGATCAATATCCCCATGTTGCAAATCACGCTTTAAATGTTTATTTGAATATAGGCAATTTTCTTAGAAAAGTTTTTGTAAGGTTTTATTATGGGAAGCTGAGTCAGCATTTCCACAATTGACATGCAAAATGAAACCAGGACAGCTGATTCTTTAAACAGCATTACTAGAGGACAGAAAAATGCAACCCTTTGTCAAAGAGTCATCAAGTAACTTTATAGCTGTTGAATCAAACCACTTTCTGATATGGCAAAAAAAGAAGAAGCTGGTTTTGCATTTAGTTAAATGGGTAAAAAGATTCCAGTTAATAATTTGTTCCTGATCAGGATCCAAATGGAGTAGGCTTTTCCTTTTTTGTGTAAAAACTGCTATCGTGCAGCTAATTTGTCTTATCTAACATAAAAAATCTGGACAACTGTTGAAGTAGGAGAAAATATTAGACATTAGATATATTTTCATTGAAATTGGAACATTTGTTTTGAAAGTGGGCCCTGGCCAAGAAACAGAAAGTATAAAAACATACACTACCTCTTTCCCCTGACAGTTCTCCCTTGCTGTCTCCCCACCTCTTACCTCCATCAATTGAAAAAAAATTCCCAAGCTTCCCTCTTTTCCAGCTGAACTTCCAGTGAGTAAACCCATGATTCTTATTCAAAAGTGGAGAAAGACCCAACAAAGCCGGACACTCATGTCTGGATGTCACACCACCACAAATGAACTGGGTGCAATCCAGCATAATTTGCCACAGAGCTACCACAGGTTTACCCAGTTAGAGCCACACTTACAGGATAAAAGCAATTTGATGTTGTATTGATGGTCCACACATATCTCCAGCCCAAATACTCTGATCAGCAATGGGTGGTGGCAACTGGACTACCCCATCTCCAGCCCTGATATGTTTGGACAAGAAGGCAGCAGTAGAGAACCCAAGGAGTAAGTAGTACCAATTCACATGGTTAAGTGCCTTCTTACACAACCTTTGAGCAAAGAGATTGTTTGATTGCCTGGGAAGGCAGCAACAGAGGACCCAAGAATAAAGAAAACCTTTTATTTTTTTCTGGGGAACAAGTGGCTGGGCTCTGTGGTGAGGGAGTAGAGGCAGCAGCCATGAGGAGGTTCCTTCCAGTTTTTGGGAGAACAGAAAATGCCTGCCACCTCTAATCTTTCTTGCAAGGCAATTTTGATGTGTGGACAACTGAATCACCCCAAATCCAAGCTGATGCAGCTACGTACACTTCAAAAACACTGGGAGACATCATAGTTTCCAGTAAGGTCCAGAGTAATTCAAGTTTCTTAAAAGATAGATTAAAAGAAGTAAAAGTGGCTGTATGTTTTTTGGCCTGATTGCACTAGAATACAAGTGAGTGCATTTTTTTTTACATAGCTGTCTGGTCTAATCTCACTAGGCCTGAGGTGTAAACAAGCCCTCTGATCATATTTATTAACCACCATGTACAATCCTTTTCACATGCTTGCTCCATTTAACACCTTCCCACCTCAAAGACTCTCTCCTTCTGCTGCCAGATTTTAAACCCCGTTACCAACAAACACATCATCCATACTCTCTCAGGTATGTTCTGCCCACCACTAGCTCCTTCCACAACTCCACAATGATGGGATGCAGTCTCAGAGGGCTGGCCACATGCCAAAAATATTTCTGGATTTTCTGAAAAACGGGTAAAAGGCTAGGTTTTCTTGAACCTAAATTTACCTTAAAAGGTATATTACAAGTGAACAATCAAGAATATTGTGTGACTGGGGCTATGAGGTGAGTATGATCTGGGGCTATGAGGTGAGTATGAGCTTTTTAAGTCCACGTGGACATGCCTTCAGTTCCATTTTTAAGAGAATTCAACCTTCTGATGAGTCGTATAGTAATGATCTCTCATGCTTCTAAAGTATCCATCATTGCATCTTTGAATTCAAAATCTACAGCTGGTCTATTTTGCACAGCCTGATCAATCATCTCTTTCATACAAAGCTTAAGAACCTTGGCACGCTAACAAATTGTGAAAGAAAATAATCAAAGTCAAGATGCTAGTTGTAGAAGTCATCTGCCACTTTCATCATATCTTATTTTTAAACTTTTCAGAGGTATTGAAAAGCCTTACATTTTATTCCCTGCCCCATTTCTAAAACTTCAGTGATGGGGTGGGGGAGAGTGCTGTTTCATAACTGTGTTGAGGAACTTTTTGAATATGCTGATTGCAGTAGTAGAGCTCATAACACACAAGGGAAGTAAAGTCAAAAATGTGCAATTTGCAGAGCTTGAGAAAGTTCCTTTGGGGATTACATTTCTGAGAACTTCCCAGCCAACATATCATTGGCTTATGGATTCAAAGGAGAAAGTTTTGCTCTGATGCAATCATAAATACAACAAGACACATAGCTGGAGAGGATACAGTTACAACTTTATTTTGTTTTCAGCTGCACATCACCAATCTTATATTACGATTGGTGCATGTTATTGTTTATTGATGTATTGTATATTGTTTTGTATTTGATATTTCTGTGAGCCGCCCCGAGTCCTCTCTGGAGGAGATGGTGGCGGGATACAAATAAACTAGTTCTTCCTCTTCCTCTTCCTCCTCCTCTTCCTCCTCCTCTTCCTCCTCCTCTTCCTCCTCCTCTTCCTCCTCCTCCTCCTCCTCTTCTTCTTCTTCTTCTTCTTCTTCTTCTTCTTCATCTGGATAAAGTCATAAGCCCACTTGTTGGACTATAAACCAATAGTGAAGTTGCTTCCATAGATTCTACATCAAGCTGTTCTCCTATCATTGGGGGGGGGGGGGGGGGTATGGCAACCTCACACTAGGGGTAGTCCAAGATGTTGACAGTCCCAAAGTGCTACAAGGGAACCTTTAAATTAGTTGGGTTTGTCAACATGCCAAATGTCTACTTTCTGGGTCTGGATCCCATGCCAAGCCACTTATAAAGTTGTAAGAATAGAATTAATTGCAAGATATAATCCTCACTCCTTATAGGAGGTGATAGAAGGATGCTCAGGATACATATCCCATTGGGCTTCTGGAAAGAATAAGCCATTGATATCACCACTCACCACTCCAACTTGAGACCAATACACCCGTCTCTCAGTAAGTCAGTATGTGCTCTTCTAGCAGTTGTAGTCCAAAAAGATCTTTAAAATATGTTTGCTGTATCCAAAGAAATAAAGTCCAATTGCCAAGGATAGTTACAACAGGTGTTTTCATATGGTGATCACTTCATTTGATAGACGGATTATCCCTAATATATTGCAGTGGAAACAGATGTATTTTCTTCTTACTCAAGTATCCTTTTAAAGCAGCTGTGCACACACTGCTGGGAAGGGGAAACATTTTCCCTTTCAGTAATGAATGTAACTGTGTTGCCAATCCTCCTTTTTTACTTGGAGATAGAATTCCCTTTCTGTTAACATTGTTTTCATCCTTGGCAACCAAACATTTGGCTTTATCTTCTAATGTTCTTTTTCAGCAGCATTACTACTTCCAGATGTTTTCTCTGGGTGATTTTCATGTGAACTTGCTTGTATTGGGTCAGTCACTCAATTATTAACACCTACATTTCCTCAAAAGAAAGTCTTTTACAGAACATATATCCAAGTCACTAATTCCATGTCCTATGCTGCCCACTCCATGTGAAACTGGTGGGAATGAGGTTTTGATTTGTCACACAAAAACATTTGGATGTGAAGTTCAACACTTAAGGCAATTTCCACCCCTGGTTTATTATTTTCTCCCTTTCCCTATTTTGTTCTTCCTTTTCATAAACAGTGGTGCTTCCTTCTTATAATGATTTTCATTTTGGTTTTGAATCTTGTAGACATTTTTAGACTAAATTCTTTGAAGGAGTATGCAAAGTGCCCCACTCCAGTTATTGATGGATTACAACTCCCACCAGTTATTATTGAGGAATGTTGGGGGTTACAGTCTGGCAACTGGAGAAGAAATAATATGTCTCTGTTTTTGATGTATAAACACATGGGTCTGAAGATGTTTTCTAATTTCATAAAATATTCTAAGCAATTGAATGCAGTACATGGTGTTAAAAAAACCAGAATGCTGATATTCTACATATATTTATGATGTGAGTGCCTATACCCAGACATTTTTCACATGCCTATTTTGACTATTTTTCCTTAGTTTGACATGAGAAGGCAGCTGTGCAAAAATAGCCTTACCATGGCATAATATAAAATGGCTGTATTGTCATTTTTACAAGTAATCATTTTTCATGATAGTATTAACTTCTGTCATGGGATTAGCATACTAAGAATTCTCTATAGAATGTCCATTCATTGTATTAAAAAGAAATCCTAGGGCAGCATGAACTTGGGGAATGCAATGGGAAATTTAATGCAAAACCTTATTAATCCTCTTTTACATGATGGATCATAGCAGATTCTTTTCCTAATCTGTGCATTTGGTGTAATTTTACTAAAATGTGGAGGCACTCAGATATGATGTATGGTGGTTATCATGACAATCTCACATCATCACATGAACAGCTATGTAGAGACGATGGAATATGAAATCAAAGTGAAACGTCATGCTTCCTGATGATTTGCAACAAGATCTGTCTAGCTGAAGATGTCAACAATCTAAGGCAGAATCTGTATGGCAAATATATTTTTTCAATTGCAGATTCAGTTGCACTTCTAATAGGAATTCTTTCTACATGGAATTTGTTTGGCCAATACACTTGTTTTTTCAGTATTAGGCAAATACTTTAAAAATAATTCTTTAGACCTTTCTATTTTGATTTAATATTTGCGCTGCCATATCGCCAACTCTTTTTTCTCAAGTATGATTTTGAGATACATTTATGGTTCTATATCTTTTCTGCTTGAAAAAAAATCCTGGAAAGTACAGGTTGAGTATCACATATCCAAAATATGCCAGAACCCAAAATTATCCACATGTCTGGCTAAGTTAGTGACACCTTTGTTTGCTGATGGTTTAGTATACACAAATTGTGTTTCACACCCAGCATTTTTGGAAATATTGTGTATAAAATTACTTTCAAGCTGTGTGTGTAAGATATTCATGAAACATACATGACATTCATGTTTATGTTTGGCTCCAATCTGCAAGAGACCCCATTATGTACACATATGCAAATATAGATATTAAATCCTCAAATAAATATGAAATTTAGAATACATTTTGGATAAAGCAATTTGGATAAGTAATGCTCATTCTGTATAAAGGGCCCAAACACATGACTCCTACGAGATCATTGTACTTTTACTGTACATGTTTGTTAATCTTATTATCAGGATCTGCAAGTTTATAATTGCAGATTCATCCCTGCAGAAGGGAAATTGCTTGCATATTCAGAAGTAATTTTTCCAGAGTGTATACATTTGTAATACTGCTCTATTTACTTCAAATTGAAATGTGTCTTTGAAATTCAACTAAATTTGCTATTAATCAAGAAAGCCATGCATTTCTGATTATGTGCTAGGCATATTTAAACAATCAACCCTACAGCAAGTGCAATTCGTCCAACATTTAATGTAACTAAAAGAAATCGTGTACATCAAGAAAAGGATTGATTATTTTTTAATAGTGCTATCATTGCACACAGAGAAGTCACATACATATATGATTAAGGCTAAAAATAGATTGAGTATTGTGGTTATCCCTTCTCTTGATCCAGAAGAGGGCAACATTGAACTACAATTGAAGACTAACAATGCCTCAGCCAGGTTAGGTGTAGATTCATTAATATGAAAATTAATGAAAGGAGGAAAAATGAGTTAATTTTAAACATTTTATCTTCAAAACAAGTGTTTAATACTATGCCAGTTGGCATCCAGAGGAACTTAATGTATTGGCTCCCATTTGACTGCTCTTAATTGACTCCATCAATAAAAAACATCATTTTGTGGAGAACCAGGTAAAGGTAAATGCCCAACAGAAAAGTAATTTTTTTCAATAGAAAATAGTGGAAGCGTATTTTACAAGGAGAAATGCTGAGCTACTTAGAAAGGAAACAGTGGTATAATCTGTTTTTAATAATTTTCATGTCTATAACCCAAGGTAGCCAGAAGACATATAACTAACCAGGGTTGGTCCTCCCACTGGCTAGAGCAAGCAGGCAATCTCAGCCCCTTTTTTTGAAATATGCAAACCACCTCAAGGACTATGGCTCTTAATTTAATTTCAGATGTAAAGGAAAGAGATACTTCGGTAGTGTGCTGGCAGAAATTTAGCCTTCACTATCACATTTTTTAAAAAGGTATAATCTGCTTAATTCTTTGTGTGTGTCAGGAGCGACTTGAGAAATTGCAAGTCGCTTCTGGTGTGAGAGAATTGGCCATCTGCGAGGACGTTGCCCAGGGTACGCCCAGATGTTTTGATGTTATTACCATCCTTGTGGGAGGCTTCTCTCATGTCCTGCATGGAGCTGGAGCTGATAGAGGGAGCTCATCCACGCTCTCCCCAGGTGGGATTCGAATCTGGCAGCCTTCAGGTCAGCAACCCAACCTTCAAGTTACAAGGCTTTAATCCACTACTCCAATCTGCTTAAATATGACACTGATATTAGAATGAAGATTCACAGGCTTCATTTTACCTTCTTTTCTTTGAATCACATTCAGCTGCAGAGTGCAAATTTTAGGGACAGACTACCAGATATATAAAAAAGGCTGTGTGTATAAAACAAGGATAATGATACTCTGAAATTATCATCATTCCGATGCTTTCAGAAACATCCTTTAGAGAACTCCAGAAAATGGGCAATTATGAAGTGGAAATTTTCTGGTTGAAATATTAACATAGCTGCAGACACATAATAAAAAAGATCCATATTAAATTTGCCTTAACACAGAATGAGATATAAAACAGTCTCATTTTTCTGAGAAACTAGGCTGTTAATGGGGAAGCAACTTCTTCTTCTGTTTTAGTTAAAAACAAAATGCAAATCCCAGAAAGGAACTAATAAATGTACTTCAAATTACAGAAGATAAATAACATTAGCGTGAATGAAGGGCCTATAAACTAGAGACTACTGGCAAAAGCAAAACAGCAATAACCTTTCTTTTGAATATAATATTAATTGTGACATCTTTTTCAAACAGCACTACCCATAAGCCTTCCCATTTCTATGTTGGCTGTTTCCTAGATTGGCTGTTTTGGGTCTTGTGAGGGAGAAAAGCGGGATATAAATAAATAAATTTATTATTTTATTATGACACAGCAAACAAGATAGATATGCTGGATTTCACATCACAAAATCACAAGTCGAACACTTCCCAAGTGTCTAGGACTGTGTGATGTATCTTCTGATGATGTGTGCAGATCCCAGTAGGGTGGCCTTTTGCAGTTGGCAGATCGTAATTTTGTCAATGTCTATTGTTTCCAAATGCCGGCTGAGATCTTTTGGCACGGCACCCAATGTGCCCATCACCACCGGGACCACCTGCACTGGTTTCTGCCAGAGTCTTTGAAGTTCAATCTTGAGGTCCTGATAGCGGCTGAGTTTTTCCTGTTGTTTTTCGTCAATGCGACTGTCACCTGGGATGGCGACATTAATGATCCAAACCTTTTTCTTTTCCACAACTGTGATGTCTGGTGTGTTGTGTTCCAGAACTTTGTCAGTCTGGATTCGGAAGTCCCACAGTATCTTTGCGTGCTCATTTTCCAATACTTTTGCAGGTTTGTGATCCCACCAGTTCTTTGCTGCTGGCAGGTGGTACTTGAGGCATAAGTTATTATTATTATTATTATTATTATTATTATTATTATTATTATTATTATTATTTCCTTATCTCCCTCTATCCCCAGCTTGCACAACTTGTGGCCCTCCGGGTATTTTGGACTTCAGCTCCCAGAATTCCTGGCAATTGAACAAGCTGGCTAGGGAGGCCCAAAACACCTGGAGAGCCTCAAGTTGGGCAGGGCTGCTATATCTTCTTATTCTTCTCTTTCAGCTGCTTTACTTTACTATTTCAGATTTTCTTTCCCTGCTTGTTAAGTTATCAGCCACGTCATTCAATGGTGAAGGATGCTGAGAGTTGCTGCCTAACATCTTGATGGCTCCATGTTCTTGAGCCCTGCCATAATTAGTCCCTTCCACATCTGAGGTTACAATGCCCAGGACCATCATGGAACATTACATCAGATTAGTTAATTGCTGCGGTGGCAGAGCTTGAAACAGATGGCGTTTACTTTTGAACCTAAAATAGTATTCCAAATATTGGGTTCATAATTAAGATTGAGTTGTTTACTGGAACTGATAGATTTTCATAGAATAAAACTACATTATCATTGTCCCAAACTGATAGTTACCATAGATGCTGAAAGTCTACCTTTGCTAGCCATGTGGGGGATTGTATCATGGGAAGTTTGGGAAAGACAACCTTAAAATGATAAAACAGCACTTTCGAAAGTGTCAGAAAATGTAAACTAATCAATATTCAACTAATATGAAATTCAGTTATTAATATTGATGGTAAGATATTAATTGCCCAATTTCAGATTGGGAACCTAATGTACATGAATAGTACATGTGATAGAGCCAACAGTAGATATTCATGCCAGATATAATAGTATGTACTTTGGGTTTATTGTTATGCAAATCAACAATAGCAAGTCCCCTGGTCCATAGGTTCTCCTTTCTAAATTCTCCTCTCATTTAACCATCAGGAGCAGATCAATACAAATAACCTAATCACATTAACCTTTGTTTCTTGTGTGTGTGTGGAGGGGGGGGGAGGGTGGAACTGAAAGCATACAATGCAGCAAACTTTCTGAAGGTAAAAAGGTTTTGATCTTAGGATCATATAATACCCTTTGGAAGCTTGTCCACTTCTTCTAAGAGTGCATGACGTAGCTTGAGAGGAAGAGAGAGGTTGTTCATGTGAACTGTTGGGTTTTTCCCCTCTCCTGGTCTAAGTGATAAGATTATTGTGTGATGTAATACTGACATTTTACACCAATAATAAAATAATAAAAAAATTTATTTAAAGAGTACAAATACAAATACAGAACAACATACAATAAAATATAACAAAAATATATCCTAGATAAAACACAGCAATTTCAGTTAAAAAACAATCGCAATGACAGCCTTTGATCAAGGGGCAGGAGACATTAGTCAGGGTGAGGCTGGCCTTAATCCATTTTAAGGGTAGATGAGAACTTATATACCTATCTTAGGGGCAGGTGATGAGCAGTATACCACAATCTCATTCAAGTGAAAACTAATCTTGATCAAAAACCTGCCTAAACCACCAGGTTTTTTAGTGCTTTACATGTAAGATAGGTAAAGAGACATAGAAACAGAGTCATGGTAAGGGCCAGATCTGTAGCTATGATCATATTTCTGCTGAGAAACCCATAACTGTTATGTGTAGTGCCTAATAGCAGATATTTACATTTTTTTTGCATGTTGATTGAAAATATGGGAAGGGGTAACCTATAATGGCTCCATGGCTATCACCTGATTTTTTTCATGTCAGTAGCGAATTGAGAATATATTGCAAGTCGCTTCTTGTGAGAGAATTGGCTGTCTGCAAGGATGTTGCCCAGGGGATGCCCGGATGTGTTACCATCCTGTGGGAGGCTTCTCTCGTGTCCCCACATGGGAAACTGGGGCTGACAGATGGGAGCTCACTCCGTCTTGCAGATTCAAACCACAGACCTTCACATCTTCAGGTCAGTAGTTTAGCTGGCACAAGGGTTTAAACCATTGTGCCACCACGGCTCCATCATCACCTGATGAATACAGAGATTGTGGATGGACTCAGGTGTGATATTGCTCCTCATCTCAAGGGCAGTATTTGCTCAAGTGAAAAATGCAAAGATGTTTGGTTTCTGCCTTCAAGGCTTTCTCTTTGTCATTATGGCATCTTCCAAGCACTGACAGAAATGTACAGTTCTTTATTTCCAAGTAGGCATGCTTATGCTCACATATTATTGGAATGAGATTGATATTTGATAAACATATGCTTTTTCCTTCTTCACTTTTGTTTAAATGAGTTGTCTCATGTATGCAGCGACCACAGGGGGAAAAAACCTCTCAGGTTGGTGCTATAAAATATGGTAACTTTTACCAGTGACATCATGGACAAATTATTAAAGTGTGAGATTACAAAGTCCAGGATTGTGACTCACACATCCCTAAATATGTTTTATGTGTTTAACAGTTGGAGACATTGCCTTAAAAATTATAACATAAATACATGGTTGCAGACTTTGCAAATCATACGAAATCCCTTTTTGGAAAATGCATTTCCCATGCAAAAATAACCAAACCAATACACCGTCTTGCTTGAATAAATATACAGATGTGTTGAAATCAATATTTAACATATAACCTGAAAACCAAATCTTAACTGAACTAAAGGCGTACTTTAAAAAAAAATACTATGTACTTAAAGTGATATCGTGCTTCAGATGATTTGTATGTCTGTATTATTTATTAAGCTGAATTTAGTGAAAATTGGAATATAACAAACACAAATTCCCCATCCAAATGAAAGGAAAGTTTGTTAATAGCTGTCCTTTCAAGTCCTAGATTTCTTATTTCTTGATAGTAAGCCCCATTTTGATTAATGACAGAGACAAGTTATGGAAAATCTTAAATCAATTCAGTGTCTTCAGTGTCTACTTTAAAGTTATGTAAATGATCTGTGGTCATTTTTTAATGTTTATTTGTAAATATGTCTTTACACTTTTTTCATTGACTTTCTGCTAGTGATGCTAAATTGTCAATGTTTCACCCCCTAATTTTCACATCTCTGCCTGTTACTGTCACCCCCATCATTATGGCTGTTGCCCAGTAACCATTTGGCACCTTTAGTATGACTCCTCAGCAAAAGCATGTGTGACATGGGAGACCCAAGGGCACTGCTGCTTGCAGTATGGCTTCTTGCCTCACAGGAGCATGCAGGTAGTGCCATTGGTAAGAAATAGTGCATATTGCTGATCAAAATCATCCTGCTTCGTTCACCTACTTATTGTTGTAGTTTTAAGAACCTTTTAATATGCTGTTTCCACTGATGTTATTTCTGTTGGATGTATGTTTCTGAATTACATTGTCTTAATGAAATCACAGAGGTAAGAATGGAGGTTCAAGGATTCAGGAAGGCTTACTAACTTATATGATAGCATCTGAAGCATTTCTGGGGATGACATGGGTCCAGTGGATTCCAGGCCATCCTTTTCTCCAACAGGCCTCATTATTGGAGTAACATACTCCAACCTGAGGACAGACTGACATTTTCATCTCTGGCAAAGACAAATGAAAGAGAAAATTGGAGGCAGTGGGGACAGAAAGGTCAGGTGAGCCTTGCCCTCACCGGTAGAGTCAGGCAAAAGCAAACTGCTGTAGCCTCTCTTTTCTCTGCTTGCCACACGCTGATGTTGCTTGTCACAGATGTCCTAGATTTCATTCATGAAATATTGACATATGAATTGTTGCCATGCTAAAGGAGAGACAATGGGACAGATAATTCCCTTGTTGTGTGTATAAAAGAAGATAATTGGACTTGCTTAGACATCTCTAATAATCTGGTGTGTAGAATTCAGTCTGTTTGAAATAAGGTTTCTGTAGAACTGGTTTTTTTCCCTAATGCCAAGACTTGGGCTTTGAAAGGCAGGGCTGGCCTTCCTCTCTAGTGAAGGAAGGCTACCCTTCACTAGTGAGGAAGGCTATAACTGCCACAATATATGTGGCCATTATAACCTTTCTAATTTCTGCAAATGTTAACACAATGATGGAAGCTATTACTAAGCAAATTAGCTGATGTGAGCCAAAGATAAGTTGTCTGGGTTGCTTTACATCCGAAATGTCCTCTTTTGAGTTAGTAATTATATAGTGATAAATGTGAGGTTGAGTGGTCTTTCCTACTTCTACATATCTTTAATTACCTGATGTGTACACTCCCACAAAAATGAGTGGAAAAACCTCTTTCCTGAATGACATGGCAACCTTGTGTCACAGTAATGTCTTGTGATGGAACCACTGCAACTCAGTGGGTGGCCAAGCACAGCCAGATGGCTTTTCCCTCCGACAGCAGCAGAAGTGCCTATGTTCTAAAGCCAACTTGTAGAAATGAAAGCCCAGCAAACAGATGCAAGCCATTATTTTTGGTTTCTATGGTAATTTCAATGCTCCCATTTTCCTCTCTCAAGCAGTTCTTTATATATGATGCATTCCATCTAACACATGTGATCCAAGGGTGGTCTTTTTACCATCCACTTCATGCTAGGAATGATATAGTACAAAACATCTGAGACATGTCTTGAGCTCCATGCCGATGGCTTATCAAAAATGGCTTTGTGGGCAGAGAAATTCAACAAATTTCTCCAAGGCAAGAAAAAATTCTTCCATTCAGAAGGAAGCCAGACACTGAGTAGTAACGTAAACTTTCATACATTTAATTCATGTATGTAAGAATGAATAATGCTGCAATTTCTTTCCTCAGTGTGATAAAGCCCTTGAAAATTGAAAACACACACACACAGCTTTTACTTGCTTGTTTTGTAGGGGGTTGCTTGAAAAAAAATAGTCCTCTTCTGCCCAGAAATTATATCTTTTTTTTTCATTCTTTTTCTTTCTGGCATTTTTAAAATCAACTTTTGGCTTGCTAGAGTCCCTGAGGTGATGTGCAATAGGATTTAGGACACATGATCACCCTATATAGTCTGGGAAATTTGGAAGACTGGGCTCTTGGAAATCATCTGATGACATCAGTCATTGGCCTCAGCTCTGTATGGCAGCAAATGTCACTTGACCATCTTTATGGTTTGTAACATGCTTGTGGTGAACTAGAACTTCTGAATCCTCATAAAAACAAATCATGCCAGCTTTTGGGGATTCAGTTACAGCATGCAAAGGCATGGTTTGTTCTTCTAAAATAGGATTTGGATGATCTATTATCCAGGCGTACAATGCAATCCAGAAATAAATAAATGCCTAGCCATGTATAGAGTAATCTCTGACTCATCTTCTTGAGAAGACTGTTACAAATTCAAGGCCAAACATTTGGAATTAGCAATTAAAAATTTACTCTTAAAATCAATATTCAGTCATTTATTTTAAATTTCAACAAAAGGAGAACATTCTCTTGAATATTATTTCAATTGAAATGATTCCAGTCAAGAAGAAGAAACAAAACATTCATTGTATAGCAACAAAATTGAAAGTATTTTCAAATATTTTTTGCTTCAGAAAAATAAAGTTTAAATAAATTTGTTTCATTCAGTCTTTTGAAATAAAAGCCCCCTTCTAAGCAAACAAAGAGAAACTGTGCAAATGGATTATCTGAATAGCATGACGCTAGTATTCTTGACATTGGCTTGAACCTTGCAAAGGTGTCTGCTTTTGTCCTACTACCTCTAAAGTAGGAAGCATATGATTCGAGACTACATCACTTCTGTGTGTTTTCAAAATGCTCTCTGGTGCTGTAGCAACTCCTCAAATCACAGTTTGTCTGAAACAGTACAGTTAATTTCAGTGCAGCTACCTTTATACAACCCATTAGAAGCTTGCAATCCTAGCTGTTTTCTTTGAGCAAATGGACAGGCTCGCATTTCAAATTTAATACACAATTTGGCTAGATATGTGCTTGGGCTAAGCTTTCCTGCATGTACAGTAATTATTCTTTGCATTCAAAGAATCAAAATATTTTAACAACATGCAAATGTTTGAATTGCTATGTATACATTAACATTTAATCACTAGCATTTCTACAGCTGCATGTATCCTTCAGTACACAGCAGATGTCTTTGAGGAATTTTTAATCCATATGGTCCTAAACTGTTTTTCAAGAACCAGTGAATATTTGTTAGGAGGACAGTGTTTAGGTGCATTCACATTTCATTAAATTCTGTAATTATTTACTTGCAAAGTATATGGGTTTTTGACTTCTGTTCACAAGTGATTATGCAACAATTTTGGAACAATATCATAACATAATTAAAACAGAAGTGGCAAAGTAGCGAAGCCATCTGTCCTATACCTGATCTACAAGGGCAGGTATCCTCCCATAATGAAGCAGTGCTCAGAAATGATTGGCACTAATTTAAAGTGCCTAAAAGAAGCATGAAGCAGAATCCAGGTGCAGCTGAACATCTAAAAGAGAGGAGGAAATTCTAATCAGGCTGAAGCTTAACACATCAGAAGTCTCATAATGGGAAAATAAGATGCAGCAATGCCAGGTCACATAAATCATTGTTTTGTTTCTGAATTACACTATAGGATAAAAATATATAATCTGGATAGTCAATAGAGACTATGTGATGGTGTGGAATGGTGTGGAAGGTGAACCCGGCGAAGACTGAGATTCTTTGGCATGGCCGCTCGACTGGTCTGACCCATTTGCTACCCACCTTTGATGGTGCTGCCCTATCTCCTTCGCCTACCGTTAAGAGCCTGGGTGTCGTTTTGGATTCGCAGCTGACAATGGAAGCTCAGGTTGCTGCTGCTAGCAAACAGGCCTTTTTCCATCTACGACAAGCGAGGCAACTGGCACCCCATCTATCTGATGAGGCTGAGTACTCTAGGAAGGGATGAGGAAACATTCAGTTGGATTCCCATAGGTAGTAGTTTGTGATTGTTATAGGTATGTATGCATGAACAAAAAAGTGATCCAAATCATGGTCCCAATATCTATATAGCAAAATAATAATAACTCAGCAGAGCAAAGTCAACTGGTAGTGGGGGAAATCACTCTTGGCTTTGATGCCAGTGTTTCTGGCTGTTGTAGTGTTTATGGGTGCTGTCCAACTTCTGGATCTGTGTTGGAAATACAGTTCAGCACTTGGATTATTCTCAAGGGTCCATAATAATAGATCAAATATGCTAACCACATTTGTCATTTTTCTTAATGCTGACGAGGAATCATTGAGAAATGCTCCTTGGCTATGGTCCATGAAGCAGTCACTAATCTATCCAACATTGTCATTCATTTTTCGTAGCAAACATATAATATGCGACTTTATTAAAAGCCTTAGTCTGAACACAATGCTTTCATCTTTCCCAAAGCCACTATGTACTTCTATATTTACTGACAAGGCTGTGTAGATAAAATCTGCCTTTCCAATCATACTGATGGAGTTTTATATAGCGAGTCAGTAATATCATGTCATTCTAGAATCTTTTGTAGCTTCTAGATTATCTTAGGATAAAGCTTACCAGTACAGCATGATTGGAATAACTTTGGAAAAGGACAAAAAATAAACCAGGCAAGCTCTCAATTATAAACAGATAAATTTGTCATAGTCATTACAACCCTTCTTTTCCAGACTTTCTTCACTCTGACCAGAAGAATTTCCGGCATTGTCATTTATAACTTTGCTCTTCTTAGCCAAAAGCATCAACGTGTTTCTTTCAAAGCATAACAGTGCTTTGACTGGCAGAGTCTATTTAAAACTAAATGGAATCCCAGATTCCAACTTTCCCATTTCATCAAGCCAATTTATTACCAGAATGTTTCGGCATATGTAATAATAATAAAGAGATCATTTCCCCATTGTTAAAAGTCATCCCAATTTATTTCTACTCATAAAATCGGAAGAAGCTACTAGAATACAAGGCATCATTATCTGACACATTGTGGAGTTGTAGTTTTATGTACCCCCAGAGTCCTGACTCTTTTAAGACCAGGGCAAAGTTCATAAGGAAATTCTCTCTTAACCAGTAGCCTATATATCCCAGCTTACTGATTGTTAACCTTCCAAGACATGTTATTGTACCTGTTGTTACTGCCTATTGGATACAGAGCAGTAGAGTTGTCCAATAGTTTGGCTGACCCTTCAAACCTTTATTGAATCAAAGGACTTTATTTTTGAATAAGAAAAAATTTCAGCCCAGTAAGAGGTTGAATCCAAGATGATGTGGTAAGACGTGGATGGTCTCAGTTCAAGTATTTGACAGTAGTTCAGCAGACATTGCATCATTTTCTGCTTTTTGAAAAAAACATGGTTTCAAATTATTATTCTAACTAGTAAACCAGTTTATGAGTCATCTAATTATATCAATAGTAGAATACAAAATTAAAACAAAACAAATGAATCGGCATCCCCTTGGATTGAAGCATACAAACTATTATTTCAAGAAAGAATTTGATTTATTAACAAAATATATAAAACTTAATATCACTGAAAGGACTAGGTTTGCTCCTTTTCTGTTCTCTCTCTATTGGTAGGCAAAGATGTTTTCATTTTAGATAGAGCTCCAGCTGTTAACTGATTGTTTAAGAGAGGTGTTTTAATAGAAGGTGTTGTAGTTTTATTTTCATTGCTATCTTTCCAGGGTCCTTTCAGCTGCCTTAAATTAATGTTTTTAATAGGACTGTTTAATTTTTAAACATTTTTGTGCTATAGTTTGTTTTAACTGTGTCTTGTTTTAGCCCATGTTGTAAATTAGCTTGAGTCACATCCTGAGAGAAGGGCAGGATACAAATAAAATAAAGAAACAGTAACACAGGTTGAATATTCTTTACTTGGAATGCTTGGGGCAAAAAATGTTTTGGGTTTTGGAAAATAAAAATGGATTTTGGAATATTTGCATATAAGATATCTCAGAGATGGGACCCAGGTCTAAACACAAAAGCACATAGACTGAAAGTAATGTTATACATAATTTCTGATCAATAATTTTGTGTATAAAACATTGTGTATATTGAACCATCAGAGAGCAATGGTGCCATGCTCTCGTCACCCATGTGGGCAATTTTGGGATTTGGAATATTTTGGATTTCATGTTTCTGGATAAGGAATGCTTAGTCTGTAAGACAGAGACAGTGAATTTCTTCCTAAAAGGAAGTATTCATTGTGTGCTTTCACATTTATCTTTTTTATATAGAGAGGTCCAAGTGGACTTATTGATTAGCCTTATCACTTAAAATCCAGTTTCTGCCCCTTATATAATTCTAGGGTTTGTAGTTCTTAAATAAAAAATACAGGCAAAAACTAGAAAAGATCAATATTATCATAGTAAAGTCCGTCAATAAGTGAATTGATAGTACCATTCTTCTGATTAGGCATAGCTGTACTCTGAACCTGATGTATCAGTTATTTGACCGGGAATAAACTAATATTTTGGTATGACTTCAATGGCCCCACTAGGATGTTCCAAGTTAAAACAACACAGACACACTATCTTGATGACTCCTGTGTTTTCTCTACTTTCTGACAAAGCATAAAGCTATTTTTTTAGAGTTATTAAAACAATCTGATTTTCAGAATTGCAATACCTTTCTATCTAGATATGTGTAATTTTCAGCTAAGAAGGAATGGTGGTGTGTGCATGAGAGTGAGAGAGATCGTTAATATATTTGTTGAACAAATCCAAAGCTTCTATCCCTGTCCTATTACTATATGAAAGCTTCAGTGGATCCGTATGATTGGGAATTTGGGAACATGTGTTAGCTGCAGGTTAACAGAAGTTATATGGAATATAGCTGAAATGATTCACAAATAAAAGTCAATTATTTGGGCTGCATGACAAATATTTGATTTTGAACCCTTTCTGAACCTTGCATTATATAAACTGACATTAAATTATTTGCCTGACTCAGGTTTAATGGCAGCCACAAATTGGCTTCCCTACTGTATTTGAAAATATGCTTTGTCTGCACATTAAATTATAGCCGATGCTCATGAAGCTTCCACTGCTTTAAGAATTGTTTTTTACACTCAACCAGAAATGCAAGAAGCAAAGGTCCTAAAATCCTTTTGGATTCTTCTAGTTGTACAGAGCTCACTATTCCTTACCATTACATGTAGAGTAGGGGTGAGGAAATTCAATTCACAGAAACCCCATCCTATCTGACCGATAGTAAAGGATCAGTGTGGTAATAGTTGTTCTGTTATTTGGCCAACACAGCCAAGGAAATAATGACCTGTGCCTAAGGGAGAGGCTAAGGACCCTTCTACACATGTCCTAAAATGTGGAAGAAACTGGATAAAAGTGGTGGTGGCGGCTAAATGACTTTTATGTAAATGTTCATTGATTCGGATTAATAGCTGGAAACATGGGTTTAAAATGTGTGCTTAAAACCTGATTTTGGCCGAAAACTCTGCATATTTGCATGACTATATAACCCTGCAGTCAAGGAAAACATGTTATTTCATTTTATATTCTGATGTGGACTATTCCAGCACCTTTTAAAATCCTGAAACAGCTGATATATGCTGTAAACAAATGGAGCCATGGACATATAGGTGGCTAAATGGAAGCACAAATGGAAAGCAATTTCAATGAGAATTCTCTGCAAGCATTCCTTTGTTCTGATGTTTATGAATTTAAACAACATTTGAATTTGGAAAGATAATAAGAAAACTGCTTGTGTGTACAATTATATATCTGCATGACTGCATATGAAGTCCAGCACATCTTGGAGAGTCAATAAAAAAGCAAACCTGTCCAATGTGTCTTAGAACAACAGAAAGGCAAAAGTCCTGCCTCCTGACATATGTTAGTCCTTAACCTTGAGAAATGGTTCTCAACCTGGGGTCCCCAGATGTTTTTGGCCTACAACTCCCAGAAATCCCAGACAGTTAATCAGCTGTTAGGATTTCTGGGAGTTGAAGGCCAAAAACATCTGGGGACTCTTGGTTGAGAACCACTGATCTAGAGATTTCATCATGCTGTACTTACTCTTCCTTCTGTATGTGAACAGGGCTCTGCCCTCATGGTAGCTTACATTGCTAAGTTCCATCCAAGCTTCCTTGACTCAGGTCCATTTGAGTGTGTGTGTTACAGGAAAATATCAGTATTCATACAAAGACTAGACAAGCAGGAAACACGTTATTTATTTTATTTATTTATTATTTAAACTTATATGCCGCCACTCCCCTAGGGCTTGGGGCGGCTTACAAGAAAGGCTAAAATCTAACCATTTAAAAACATCTTTAAAATATCTTTAAATGACATCTTAAAAACACTCCCCCAGGGCTCGGAGTGGCTTACAAAAACAGCTAAAATCTAATCAATTTAAAAACTTTGGAGATTTGGAATAAGAGGGTAGGAAATATTCTTCATCCAATGCCTTGTTAAAATGTGAAATTCATTATCAGATGTAGCAGTGCCTGCCAACTTCAATGGCTTTCAAGGAAATGGATAAATCCATAAAACATTGATCCATCAGTGTGAGAGAATAAGTTACTTTGTTGAACTATAACTCCCAGAACCTCAAGCCAACAGGTAGTCCAAGAGTAGATATGTAGTATAAAGAAAGAACATTAGTGAAACTCTGATTGGTAGCTGCTAATGATGTAGTATAAGTATCAGTGTACCATAGATTCCTTTCAGAAAAATGCCACTGTATATCAGTTGCTTAGATGCACAAACATGCATGTATTTTCAGGCTATGTACAGAGATCTAGTTGGCTACAGAATTCTGAACATATTGCAGGACAAGACAAGCCTAATGCAATGGAAATTTCCTTTTAAAATATATGTTTCTTGTAAAAGTTGACCTGAAACACAGTATTTTTATTCATGTAACAACTAACCAGCTATGCCCTCTTATTATCTAGTTTATTTTTACTTTGCATATATTTTTCATTGCATTTATTTACGTTGTAAGCCGCCCTGAGTCCTTTCAGGGAGATGGGGAGGGGTATAATAAAGTTTATTATTATTATTCAAAGGGATTCCAATCCCTCTACCCCCCCTCCCAATCCCCACATAGTTGGCCAGGATTCTGTGGCCATTGATCTTGCTTGTTCCTCAATGTAGTATCCATTACTACACTCAGCTTCTGGTATTTTTTACTTGGGGTTTTGTTTAGCATGCTGATTCCTCTCTCTTGTATGTGAATTGTGCTAATTTGTCTACAGAACAATCCATAGAGTCACATTGTTTGCCGTTTCTGTTGGCTTGACAGGCAAAGATACCAATTTGACAAAGAAAAAATGTAGGATTGGAGGTTTATGATGATCTAACAGAGCAGAATGAAGGAACATGGCTTTTCTTTGCTAGCGGTTCTATGTTGTAGATATAGTGGTCACAGCACATCATAAATGATGCTAGAATATTTCTTTCAGTGAAATGTTATATATGACAAGCCAGAGACATATTTGAACTACTAAGATCATCATGAAGAGCTGTTGTCTAAACTGATTTCTTGAAGGCAGACTATTGACAGACATACCATTCATTCTCTCACTACTTATAATGTAAAGATAAAGATTTTCAGGATATGAGGAGTGAAGAGAATAAATTGTAGCTAAGCAGCTTCTAATTTTTGTAGAAATGTGCAATCTCTACTTTTAAACAGGTTTATTATGCTCATAAACAACTTTTTTTTCAACCAGACTATGCTCTAAGACATAAATATTTGTTTACAGAGATAAAAACTTTCACTAATTTACATTACCTTTTCTTTTGGGGTGGGGATGAGAGTAGGAAGTGGTGGAAGGGGGTGAGTATGTTTTAGGTCCCATTTCATAAATTACTTTGTTGGAGTGGGTTATAGATGAATACATTGGCTAAAGCCCTATTGGTGCACTACACTAGAATAGCAATGGCAATGTCCTTGCATAGTATTGGCAAGGGAAAATATCGTAAGCAAAGTGATTTAGAAGGAAGTAAGGCACTGGAGAAGTACTGTCTGAAAGCCTGGAGATTTTGCCTTTCCTCATTGCTGTATTATTTGAAAATGTGAGATTCACAGAGACTTTAGCATTCACAGGCTATGTAGAATAGGATTGTCAGGTAAAAATAAGAGATAGGCCTTTTGAACCTTGAAATTCTCTCTGCTGTACTCTTTTTAAACAGGCATTGCCTCTCATGCAAGCTCCACTCAATGAAATACTCTTGTCTACACAATCTTTCTAGAATCTTGAATTCCGCCTAGAAGCCACAATGACATTAGTCTTCTGCCTTTGGCCACTGCATACATACTCTTCCAGCTAGACTGGAAAGGTCTTTGGTCTGATATTTTAAATTAGATTTATTTCTGAGTACATATGGATGGAATTCTTCTGTGTGTCCTCTCGTTCCCAAATTTGCAGCAGCAGAATATTGCTTATTTTCCTTTCCTTTCTTTCTGTTTCTCCCTTCACATGCTACTAGGCAATACTAAATCATTACTCCATAAATAAACTAAGAAGAAATAGTATAGGAAGTAGCATGAGGAATTTATACAGGTACTGTAATTAGTTCTGTGTGTCTTTTGCCAATCAAAGGGCTTTTTAACTACCTGTTTTTCAGGAAGTCTGTCCCCCTCAATCCATCCAATTCATTGTGGTTTCTATAAATGACCACCTTGTTTGATGTTTTTCCTCATTTTCCTCTTTTGATTTAGTCACTGCTAAGGCCTTTAGTCCTTTATTCATGGACTGACAAGCACAGAAAATACCAGTATGCCAAAACTTTAAGCATAAGGTTTTCAGAGCCAATATGCTTGATGATGTAAAGTTGTAGAGAATAATTTCTATTTTCAGACTAAGCTTCCAGACCACTGACATTCAGTATAATGAATAGCAACATAACTACCATTTCCCCCTTGTTAAATCAGCAATATTGCTTTTTTTCTTTTGCTTTTTTTAAATGTCCAATTTATTTTACGGCATGCTGGGATGAAGCTCACTTAAATACATATGTGCAGCTGGATTCTGGAATCTAATTAGAATGTACTCTGCAAATCTCTGATGTTGGTATTTCATCCTTTACGTTTTTATATGACGTCTAGTTTTATTCAATTTATATGCCACCATTTAACACATCCAGGCTGGCATACTGTTAGTGACACATGCAGGTGTAGTTCTATCTTATACATGCATATGTGTTTTCTAGTCATTGTATATGTTGGTATTCTTTTCCACCCTCCATAGTGTATCCAAGGGCCCATCACTTGGAGAAGGGAGGAGATCAGAGAATCCTTTAGGTTTGTCTCCATAGTCAATCACACACTGATGACATCATCACCTGAGGCTTCTGAAGGACCCTAGGAGATATTCCTGAAAGATGACCTCAGTCTGCATCTAGTTATGGGGATATAGCTAAGATTCCCTTATTCTATCCCCACTGTCCTGTAGTCTAACCAGCAAGTGACTTAGAAACTAGGCGGTTGGATTGTAAGAGTTATCCCAGACTTAAGTCACAGGGTATCCAGAAAGATGGTGGGAGAAGCAATAGAGTGAATATCAAGAAGTAAAAGAGAATAATAAATTGTAGTCAATCTAAGGTCAGGAAAATGTGAATGCTAAAAAGTATTGATAGTCACCAATATTTAACAAACTACAGCTGGGTGAGAGGACAGATATCCTAGTACAGATGATCTGCTTAGAATGTACAGTACTAGGTGAAAGCAACAGGTGTACTGTGAATCAGACGGAACTCATTGTCAGGGCTCCTTTGGTATTTTAATGGATCTGTAACTTTTTCTATCAGAAAAAATGATGGCAATAATCTGGTGAGAATATCATTGGAAATATATCTGTATGACAAAATATTAGTATTATTTGTACTGTATTAGAAATTGTGCATGAACATTATGTGGCTTCCCACTTCTATCATGTGACTCAGGAGGCAATGCCCAAGTTTTGCTTTCCAGTAAGTGGCCAGCTGGTTAGCAACCAAAATATTTGGATTCCCTCAGGCCTGAAGTTCTTTCTGTGGGTCATCTAAGGATAGACATCTTACCTCAGCTTCATCTAGATTAGGTTGCTCCCTTCCTCTTGCTCCTTTAAGCTGCAAAATTAATAAGACATAGGCCTGTTCCAACTTCAGCATTTAAAACATTATTATGTAATGGCTCTCTCAGAACTATAAAAATGATATGACAATTGAAATATGGTGAAAGAAAGAAATGCAACAATTTGTATCATTAGAATAATTTTCATGCTTTTCAAAATTACAAATTTGATATACATGGAATATGGCAACCCGGCCCTTGTGCCTAGTTCCTGCTTTGTATCTCTGAATGCACATGGATATCCTCTCCAATCATTTTAGAGAAATGCAGTCCAATATCTGGCTACCCTAGCTTCTGGGATGAAGTTTAAAAACAAAACAAAAACAAAAAACCTGAAGGAGTTGAGAAGCCGAAATTCTACCAAGGTTTACAAACTGTATATAGTTTGGGCTCATGTTTGTGAGTATTTTCTCATATACGTCATTCCAGGCTTGTGTTTCTTAGGCTGATTCACCTTCAGTAGTCTTCCTACTAGCATGCATATACATGTTTAGTCAAGTGTAGTTTTAGAAACTTAGTGGCTGTTGCTGAACTAGAGATTTTTTAAATCTGTGGATAGATGCTACATCATGCTTATCACTACTATTGAGAAAATGGAACTTTATCTCAGGGCAAGTATAACAAAGTGCTCACAAAATCTTCCATTTACCAGTCCAAATGGATGAAAGACATGTCTAAATCATTGTTGAAGAAACTGTCTACTCTTGAGAAATCAAATATGTTCAACTGAATACAAGCAAGTCTTATTAATATTAGCCACAATAGTAACAGCTTTCTTGATGCACAGCCACATTGCCTATTCACATCTTTTCTTAAAATCAAACCACATGTGACTTTTATTTCATTAAAAACCTTACATGCAGGACTGAATATAAAAGAAGATGTTGATGTTTCTGCTGGCATTGTTGTAAAATCGCTGGAGTCCCATTCAATGTCACTAAGCAGTTTTATAAATAGAGAATTTATGTTGCTCTTTTCCTTTGTTTTGCTTTCTTAACAGGTTTTGCTAGGAAAGCCTTGAGCTAGACAATATATCAAGTCAGTTTCATGTTAACAAGTTTATTGTTGGGTTTTATGTTTCTACAAAAAATGCATTGTATATGTTAGTACCTCTGAAGTCCTAATACATCTAGAGCAAATTTTAGTGAATGTTTTATGGCACAGACCATATTTGAAGGTTTTGTAGTGGAATGGAATCATTTTACAATTGCCTACGAGCATATAGATAACCACATTTCTGCAGAAAGTTCAGTAGAGAGTGTAGTGTGTACATACAAGGAGGTCAATATGTTTCTAATTGTGTTTATTTTTATTTTATTAACTGATCAAAATGTGTTTGCTAGAATTGTGTAAGCCATAGTCTGATTTTGAAAGTATTATTTCGATCATGTGAAATGCTAGCATGCATTTATATTGATGTATACCTCTAAAATGTTTGTCAAACATTTCATCTGGTAGGTCCTTCTGTCTTCTCTCCATGCATTGTCAGAATTTTCCAAATAAATAATGATATAAAAACATAGCAAACTTCATTATACCAAGTTAGATTATTGGCTCATCTACTTCAATATAGTCTATTCTGACTATGGTTGAAGGCAGGAACTTTTCATACTACTATCTAGATGTGCTGGAGAATGGACTTTCCACATGGAGAAAACAAGTTGGAGAAATATAGATTTTTGTTGCCAGTTGGAAGTAGTGTGTCTGCAGTAATGATGCAACAAAACATGACCTGGGAAAGAATGAATTTAGAGCTGATCCTGCTCTAGCTGTGTGTGCCTGCCTACCGTATGTTAGACAAGATAAACAGCTAGTGCTTCCAGAATCCCTTATTGAACATGGGTAAACAACAAAAAAAGAGAGTAGAGGGAATCATGGATAAGTCCACCTCACTAACCCCCCAGCCTACAATTTGGACCCTCCCCCCCAATCTCTAAGTTTGTCTATCAAAATAGAATTCATAAGAGAAATGGAAACAAAAAGTGTTCTATAGATACATTTCGGGAAAAGCCTTCAAGTAGTTTATAAAAAGTTCACAATGTTTCAGTTGATTTATGCAAAGATTGCATATATGCATACTATTCTTTTGAAACATGTTGAGTTGATCTCCATTTTAATAGTACAGGAATCTATTCCTATTCTCTCCTATTATTTCTGCTTTTAGTATCAAATTTTCAGTTAAAGAAGTAATGCCCTAAAATGCATCTACTTCATTCACTGAGGTATATTTGTATCATATTGTGATTCAACTTTAAATTCCATGGCAGCGTCCTATGGAATCTTGAAATTTGGAGTTTGGTAAGGCAGTAGAACTCTCTGGATGAGAATTCAAAATGCCCATTTCTGAACTACAAATATTAGGATTTCATAGGATGTTCCTATGGCAGTAAAAGTGGAATCATTGTGCTATAAGTGTATTTTCTAAAAAGGCCTTCTGATTGGGACCTCTACTTTCACACTCTTAACAGTGCACAAAATCAAAAGTTGTAGTAGCTACCACTTCAAAGAATTACACTGACATATATTATTTCTTTTGTCAAAATCTTTCTGTAAAAATAGCAATCAAACGGACTTAGTGCATTGTCAAGACACAGAGTCAAACTAATACTTTTCCTATTGAAAGGCAAGAAGCTAAGTCTCATGATTATTGGCTGCTTTTACTGAGCTCATCATTTTGATTTTCTCATAACCATTCATGTTATAGAGGAACTGAATTTGACTGAGATTATGATATTTATCCGATGACTGCTGCCATTTCTAGCAGCTCCAGAATTATCAACAATATAGTGATAATTATTGTTGGTATATACACTGCAATGGAGTAATTAAACATCCAACAAGTCTAAAGCTGTATTGTCGAGGCTTTTCATGCCAGAATCACTGGAGTGTCGTGTGGTTTCTGGGCTCTATGGCCGTGTTGCTGCATTTTCTCCTAACATTTCGCCTACATCTGTGGCTGGCATCTTCAGAGGATCTGATGGTGTAAAGCAAGTGGAGTATGCTTCCACTTGCCTTCAGGCAATAAACACTCCAAGGGAACAAAGGCCTGGCTACTTCCAGGCAGATGCCCTCACTATTGACTATGCAATCTTCTTTGTCACTCACATGCTAATGGAGGGATCCCACTCAAACATTTCCAAAGCAGGCTTGATAACTGCAAACCTCACACTTGTTTAATATCTATTGGGTCTTTCTCCTATCCTAGTGATTCCACAGGTGTATATGTACTCCAGAAGAAAGGAGAGGTCAGTGTTTGTTTTGTTTAAGCAACAATTATGCAAGGAAAGGGGGGAAACCCCATTTTGGGGCTCAGAAAGGATGTATGCATGAGGATTATGTGGTAGCAACTATTACGCAACGAAATACGATACTTGAGAGTTAGCCTTTCAAGTTAGCTCACTATACGTGTAATCTTTCATAGGAGTGATTATAAAGTAAAAAAAAAATTGGCTGTCTCAAATTATGAGTGAATGAAATGCTAAAGACTGTTGTTGAAACGTGAAGTTGTCTCAGCCTCAGATTGTTCTAGTAAAAGATATTTAACAGGTAAAATTTGATTATGATCCATGTAAAAAGAATGCAATAGATTTCCTCCATCCATGGCTTCTCTAATTTGGTTTTCATCCATCAAAATGAGACCATAAATAATAATGTGTATAGTGTAGTCATATATTTTGTGGGCAATGGAACATCAAGTGCTATTGGCAGACTTTCTTTTTGCTATTTATCAGAAGGCTAATTTGATCAATCATGCAGGAGCCAGGCGCCTGGGTCCTCTCCAGAGAATTTCAAACATGCTGTTTTGGCACAAAAAAGGCTATAAATCTACAGACAGTGATCAAGCCGATGCTACAAAATACAGATGTATTGAAAAATAGACATTTCTGTTCTTAGTTTATCTCTGTGATCTTTTCTTCTGATGCAACAGCTAAGTTCTATACAGAAGATGTGATTCAATAATTCACTGGAAGACTTCAAAAAAAAAACTTATCCTTGTTCTCTTTACTTGATGTTGATAAAAACACTTACTCCAGTTATTATCTTCAATTTTATTTTATTATAACAGGATGATTTTGCTAACATCCAGGACAACAGATCAAATTGACTGGCATCGTTTTGCAGGTTATCCCAGTGTATGTCTTTTTCTCAAACCTCTTCCACAAATAAACTTGAGCATTTCCATAGACAGCCTCACATTCTCCAGCTCCTACTTACTTATGAGGATGCTCCAGTTGCTCTTAAGTGAGGATGTAAATCTCATAAATGTTATTCTTGCGGGGAAAAACCAATAATGTTACCACTGTTTGTCTTTGCTGCAAGTAGGTTATAAAAGACCTCAGTTTTTTTAAAAAAGATTACTAGCCTGGGATTTAATTTGTGCCAAAAATGTCCCCCCAATCCAAATATGTACTTTTTTGCACAAATAACATGTCTGAACAATAGCTCCTGGAGACTAGGGTTTCAATGCCCCAATTCCCAGGTATGGAAACCCACTGGGAGATCTTCAGCACTTTCCCTCTCTGCGTTAAAGAAAGGCAATGGCAAATATTCTCTGCATGAATGTCCCCTCCAACCCCCAAAAAACCCTAGGATAAGGTCACCATAAATGAGTCATCTAGAAGGCACATGGCATGGAAAAAATTACTGTTTCACTGGATCAGTAAATGTGTTCTGTTAAGGGTTTGGGTTTTGATTTGCATGAACAACTTTTTCTCAACAGACTGAAGAGTTATAAAACAACAGCAATAAAAGTTTATCGAGTAAAGTCTGTTTCTTAACGGGCTGTCTAAAATACCAAGCATACATGTTGATTTTTTTATCATTATTATTTCAAAGTAACAAGTACACACTTGACAATTTTTGTAAATTCTTCCATCAGGTATCTATCAACACATCCTCCTTTCTACATGAAGAAGAGTTTCCAACTTGATCATGCAACAATTTTATGCCCCATTTATCTCATGGCCATCACATTCCTATGTCTCCTCTTTATGTATGAGAGAATTGCAATCTACAACAAAGGGACTCCTCTGTGTCCCATTAGGCAAAAGTCTTTTTGTGTCCCATTAGGCAAAAATCTTCCAATTATAGTGTCCATTCTTTGAAGGGTCGTAGGATGACAATATTGGCTTCTTACTGGCACTGAGCTAAAACATATTTTTATTAAAGTCTTTGGGGACTAAATTTAATCAAAGTTTACAAGTACATGGCTTTAAATGGCTGTAGGAATTAATGAGGTTTTACCTATTGCTATAGCTTATCTCATTTATATTATGTTTTAATCTGGAAGAGTTTTAAATGGTTCATGTTGCCCTATATCCTATGATGAAAGGTGATACAGAAGGGTATAAGTCAATAAATAAATCTTTTGTGTACTACCACCTTTTTATCCTTATCCCATCTTATCCTTCTCAACTGTATTTGTATCTGCTCCTTTTTCTGATAGTTAAACAAACAAGCTTTTCCTTTTATATTCTCAACCTCTTCCCAGCATTTCAACAGTTGTGATTGGCTGGCTACTCATATGTTAAGTCATTGGAAACAACAAAATATCTATTTGGAAAGAAACAAGAATTCTCAGAGCAATCTCATGTGTACTGATTGGTAAGCTTAAGTACACATAATTCCAGAGGCACGGCAAAACATCTTCAAGTTGGTCAGAGAATTTACCTCAGTTATGACATTTGGTGACTCATCCAGGGAGGAAATAAGTCTGAGGTCAATGTACAATCCAAAAAGCTACATTCAGTGATTACTGGCTTCCACCAGCATTTGAACCACAAATGTATATGTGGCAACTTGTTCCATCCAAAATGTCATGTTTGTCCGGAATGCAAAGAAAAGAAAAGAAGTTTCCATTTGGGATGAATAGTTCATGCTTTAGAACCCAATACCACAACATCAAACCTTCAAGGAGAGCACTTGGATAGTCCAACTCAAAGATTACAGCATACAATATGTATCATCCATAACTGGAAGTGAAATAAGATGACCAATGCCCCTTTTCTTTATTTCTTTCTCTTTAATTAAGTGGGACAGTGACATTTCTGTTCCCTTGGCAAGAGTTCAGGCACACACACAACTATTTATAAAAGTACCAAGGACAAGTAAAAGAATACAGTACTAACATATTGTCCAGCTTTAGTTTCTGGGGATTGGGGGTGTACCACTACAGAAAAGTCCTTGTTCCATGCCTCTACATAGGATATTGCCCAAAGGGCAGAATTCATTGACAAGACAGGCATATATAAGGAACAGAAATAGAAATACAATTCCATTTCTAAAGGGCAAAAAACAAGAAAAAAGCTTTCTGAAGACTTGTCTGTACACTATACAGGCACTCACCATGCAGTGTATCCTGGCTATCCTCATGGTATTCTGGAATTTTTGATGTTTTTCAGAGTAAACTGAGTTAATCTGGTTTAAATTCATTTTAAGAAAAGTTGGAGGGTGCTCCAAAACAACCATGCAACTTTGGCAGAGTGTGAACAGCAGGACCAGGTCCAGGGGAGAAAGAAAAGCTTCTCCCCACTACTATCTCCTTTTCTTTTATGGAGGTCTATGTATAGATAGATAGATAGATAGATAGATAGATAGATAGATAGATAGATAGATAGATAGATAGATAGATAGATAGATAGATTGCCTAGAGATTGCCACTCTCTTAGCATATGTGATCCAGCCCACCTCGACTCCTCGCTTTGAGTACAACCCATTTTGCTCTGAGGTACAAATTTCTATAGAAATATACTCCTTCCTCTTTATTCTAAATCTAACAATGATTTATAATACACAGAATTTCAATATTTAATCTAATCAGGAAAATTAATTACAGAAACAAACCATTTTGTTGTACATTCTTCTAGACAACTATATTGTTATCTACTCTTTAAAAGGAGCCATTCTGTTGTATATTCTTATTTCCAGCAGCTGTTTTATTTTAGAGGTGCAAAATTTAGTTATCCTCAATTACCCCTTTACTATATACATATCTAGATGTAGATATCATATAATGATAAACCACAATGTAAAACAACGTAGTTCATTATTATATGATTTCCATAGGTAAAGGTAAAGGTTTTCCACTGACATTAAGTCTAGTCGTGTCCAACTCTAGGAGTTGGTGCTAATCTCCATTTCTAAGTCAAAGAGCCTCCAAGGTCATGTGGGCAGCATGACTGCATGTAGTGCTGTTACCTTCTCGCCAGAGTGGTACCTACTGATCTACTCACATTCACATGTTTTCGAACTGCTAGCTTAGCAGAACCTAGAGCTAACAGCGGGAGCTCACCCCGCTCCTCAGATTCGAACCTCCAGCCTTTCAATCAGCAAGTTCAGCAGTTCAGTGGTTTGATCTGCTGCACCACAAGGGGCTCATTATCTCTATACAAATATGTATTTGTCACATTTTTTTTAAAAAAAGTAAAATATATTAATCTATTTGTGGAACTATTATTCTCCTTTCTCCTTATCTTCTTGTCTTCTATTGTTGACACTTGCACAAAGGTTATCTGAATGCATGCTGAATTTATAACTGGAAAAATATGCATACCAGATACCGTATAGAAGACAAAATGTTCTAAATCTTTCAAGTATCACTAATTTCCGATGCTAAAGTGCAGAGCTAATTATGGCAAACTGTTATTAGTTTTCCTGTGTGATAATATCAATCAGTAGACATATTTAATTAAAATATAAATGTTTTGCTTGTGAAACTTTTGATGGCTTAAAAAAAACCCTCAGTACAGTTGTGACACCTGGATAAGTCTTTGAAGAGTTGTCATTGAAATGGCTTCAGTTTAGAAAACTTTTTTTTTTTAAAAAAAACCCATCTGTAATAAATTCATGAAGATTGATAAAATAATAAAACACACACATCTAAGATGAAAAGTAGGCCAGAAAGATAAATCTTCTCAGGCTGTGAGTTATTCCAATTAGAGAGAGCTAATAAGCAATTTTCTAAGGCTATGCTGAATTGCTTTCCTGACTTCAATGCAGTTTTCTTAGGAGACTAGCCTCTTATTATGTCTACCTTAAATAAAAAGCATGACAGCAAGTCAATCTTGACTTTTCTCCACTAATGAACCACAAGAAGGTTGATCAAAGTATAGTCGCTTAGTAAAGACTGTAAAAGATGACACACAAACCCATTAATTTTCTTGGTGGAGGAGATTTAAAAAGTCTGGTTTTGACACATTTGATCAGTTGGAATAGTTAGCAGCTCACTATCAAATACTGTGTGCTTCTATGAGTACTTAAAATGATCCTCTTTTTAATAATATTGAAATATAAATGGGATAATGATAGAGGGTAAATATTATTAAAGGCCAGGCCATATTCTATATGTCCAGGGAAAAAGGCAGACTTGCCAGTAAGTATCTTCAGGCTTATTTGGACAGTTAAAACATGGATTGTTGGAGCTAGAGATGGAAAAAATAAAGAATTACCAGAAAAATAAAGTTTTAAGAAAGTTGGAAAATGAAGAAGACAGAAGGGAGGGGGAAAATTGGAAAAGTTCACTCTGCCAGTCTTCAAGTCAAAACAGCAGCACAGCAGGAGCTTTAGATAGGCAATTGAGTTAGATGAAAGTGGGGGAAAGGTTCAGGAGGAGAGCTTGATGACCTGCAAGCTAGAAAGGAGGAGGATTGATGAGAGAAGGACTGAGAGGGCCTTGAAGAAAAGAAAAAAAAGACAGCTGGAAACTGAGAGTTCAACAGGAATAGGGATGAGAGGGGGGAAATTAAGTTACTGAGAAGGAATTCAAGCTGCTGAAAAAACATCCTAGTGCCTGCTGATAGGAGAGAACAAAAGGACTAAGCTTTGTGCATGCTCAAAAAGTTCTGACTATAAAAAGGGTCTGGTTGCATCTCTGCCTTGTGACACATTTCTTCCTTTACTGGTCACCCTCAGTTTTACTCTGCAGAAATAAAGTTTGGATCTCCTGTTTCTAGGACCTTATCAGATGGCAGTATTGAGCGGCATCGTTAAGAGAGGAATTGTACCTTCCAGTCTTCCCTTGTTTATTTTTATTTGTTCTCCTCTCGTCACACTTTTAGTGCTTCCCCATAGGCGCCCGCTATCTTCCTCATCGCATAGCTTTTTTTCTTCATGCAAATCTGCCAGAATCTCTTTCCATGGGATGTAATAGTTCTGCATCTAAACCCACTGGATCCTTGAGACAAGGATGCTGTTTTAAAACATTGCTTTCCATGGAATGTAATAGTTCAGCATCAAAACCCATAAGGACATCTTGCTGCTAAGGACCGCCCATCAGAACACCCCTTTTTTATCATGGCAAGCTCCAAAGCAGAATGGAGACTGTCATGGACCCTATTGCATGTTGTTTTGAGCCAAAATAACAAGTCCTTAATGCTATTTTTTCTTGTGCTAAATTCACAATTTCTCCCCATGATTACAGATCTGCCCAATTTAACATTTGCTTTGTAGTTTTGTGATGTGTGTGTGTGTGTGTGTGTGGGGGGGAAGCGACAACTGGAAGTTATCTGATGGCAGCTGTGACTTCCAGTAAATTTAAGGTGGCTGCCCATAAAATGGGGGGGGGGGGGGCGTAAGTGTGATGAAGTGACGAATGTCTAATTGGGAAAAAGATACTAGGGACTCACCAAGCTTCAACAAGATTTAGCCAAAAACAATTAAGATAATTGCTGCCAGTTGCTTGGTTCATGCACCAGAGTGCATGCCTAAGATGGCAAAAACTGCATTCATATAGACAATTGAACTCCCGCCGTGAAATAAAGAGACCAGACACAGAAAATTCAGTGATGCTGCAATAAATGGGGAGTAGAGAGGGCCACTGCCACATGAGCTGAAGTGGAAGTGCTCATTCAGCTTTGCTACAGACAATGAATGAGGAATCTACTATTCACATGGACCTAGGAATTGCATGAAGTAGGACATTCTAATTGTTTTCATATGCTATAAGTCCATAATTTTGCAATTCGTAATATTTCCCAAAATATTCTAGGAGTTTAGATGGCAATCAAGTATTAAGAACCTGGCCTGCAAGCACAACCCAAGACCGGTTAATGACAGAAACAGAGACATAACGATATACCTCCAAAGCTTTCTTGGATGGCAAGCTTGTGGCACAAATGAATCAGAATGCACAAATGGTGGTCCTCCAGATGTTCTTGGTTTATAATGCTCAGAATCCGTTACCATTGATTGTGCTGGCTATGGTGAAGTACAATTCATCTGAAAGTCTGCAATTTGCCATGCTTTCTTTAAACAAATGCTAATAAAAATGAAACTCAAATTTGCTCTAGAATCTCCTTCTCTGATGTGCTGCATATCCACAGACTTATGATGACACATCCCATCATCATATTCTGCTTGGATTACTGTAGTGAAGTCTGCATAGATGGCTTTTGGAAACTGTTTGGAAATTTCAGTGGATGCAAACTGCTGCTGCCAGGATGTTCACTTGGTGTAACTCCCTTGTTGAAAGAGCTTCACTGGCAATCAGTCTGTTTCTAGGCATCATTCAAAATACTGGTTGTTACACTGGTGTACAACTGGTGTATAATCTTGTTTCCAGATTATCTGAAAGACTATGAACCTATCCATATTCTCTTGGTTTTGGAAGTTGCTAGGTGAGATGATTGACAGGGTAATGATTGACAGGGTCTATTCCTTTAGGAAACAGGTAATTTCTGGCAGGAATTTTCCTTTTTTACAACCATTAAAAAGACAGAAACTCTTCCTTTATTTCATCTGGAAACCCTATTACAAACACTTCTGATGAGAACATAGGAGGGAACCTACTCAATGGCTACTCCCAGCTCATGGAGCTCCCTCAATCTCCTTCTTTCTGCTGGCAGGAAAAGACATTTTTATTACCGGTAGGAAGGCCTCTAGCTTTTAAATATTATGATGCAACAGTCTTTTGATGTGGTGTGTTTTGCCTTTTTATTATATTTTAAACATGGTTTAAACTATTCTGACTTTGTGCTTTTAATAGATTTGTTTCTTTATGTTTTTATAAACTTTTGGATAATGAGATTTTACTGGATTTTATTTTAATTTGTTTTGAGAAAGATGGTACATAAATTAAATAAATAAACAGACAATGCACAACTCATTTTTCTTATCTTTCACTCTGGAAAGTGGAAATACAATTTTATTTTAATTATCGCTGAATATAGTTTTAAAAGTGGTGTCAAGCTGCATTAATTCTACAGTGTAGATGCACCCTAAGAGAGGTGTCAAAATGAACAGAGAGAATAAGAACTTTAATAAATGAATTCCTAAAGCTAGTCTTTACTGCTAAGTATGTTTTTCTAAAGTTTTTGAACAGTAAAAGGCAAAGACAAAAAAGCTATCAAAACAAATAATGTGAGCAACATTATGCATAAACAAAATAATGGTCATAATTGTTGTGAAATATAAGCCAAAGCAATTAAGTGATGTGAAATATAATGTATGCATTGCAGCCACTAGTAGCCACACATCTGCCTAGGTTCTAAAAATAAAGCCAAGAGAAGTTTCCTCGCCACACTCATTTTTTTTTATCCTAATATGAACTCTCAGGCTCTATAGATCCTTTGCATCCATCATCTCAAGGAGACTGGAGTAATGAATCAATGGGCCCTGTGTATGTTTTCAGAATAAATCTAAGTTTAGTCATTTATATCTGACCTTCTTTAGAAAAGGTGGTTGTGGTGCTTTTGCATTAAACTAATGCTAGCCTTGACTATCATGCTTCTATAATCCCATTAAGGCAACAAACACAGAGACAAGGCTATCATTATTATGGATTCATTATCCAATGCCATCCCCTTCTGAGCATGATGCTAAAAGGTATAGAAAGGAGGGGCAAGGCCAAGCTAAAACTGTATTAACCTTTAATTTGCCTTGTATGTGCAGTAACATTTAGAATTTTTTTTAAAAAAAATGTGTTTCCTCTCCCTGTGCAGCCACTCCCTTAGTAAATCAGACAGTTAACTGAAAGAAGGAGTCAGGCCTAGTTGCATGAAAAATATCATATATTCATTTATCACATTGCAAAAACAGGCATCTGTTTCATTTTAAGTAATATAGTGTAGCCCATTCATCCCTACTTATATCATATGATTCCTATCCAACCAATACATGTTTCAGAAATGCTAGTGAACTTATCACAACTGTGTGTGTTTGTATTTTTCAAATATGTGTATTTTAGTTGAGTGTGTATTTCTCAAATATGTGTATTTTTGGTTGGAGTTGGACTGGATGGCCCTTGTGGCCTCTTCCAATTCTATGTTTCTATGAAATTACTTGTGTGCATATTTTGAACAAAAATGTGTTTGTAATAACAAGAAATCAAAAGATATGCCCATGGTTTTGTCCATAGTTCCACAGCTCATGAAATTCATCCATGATTTTTTAAAAATAGTTTAAGCAAATATGTTCTCAACCAATCAATATCTCTCTTTCTTCCTCACTCATATAACTGGAGTATTAAGATGACGTACACTACACAACAAATACCTGTCACTTACTTACTTACTTACTTACTTACTTAGGCGATCCCTCGTAGTTCGAGGATGATGGTCCTCCATTTCTTGGAAGATGCCTGTGCGTGATTTTTTTTAATGTGTGGAGGTCGGTGCATGGCCGATCAACACACAGTCTTCACAGAGTGAGGTCCCAGCAGTAGTGTGATTAACACAACGAGAGTGGCTTCTCAGTCTGTTGCAGCCTTCTTCTGCTTACACAGCTGTTTTAACATGTACCATGTTATCTTCCGCCTACTCCGCCGTTGATGTTTTTGAGGTCCCCCTCGATGGATTGTCACCTTGACATGGTGAGGGGGCTTGCGTGTTCCAATGAACCTGTGGGCACAACCACAGGAGTCACACATTCCCAGGAGTGGCCACAGGGGAGGATCCAGACCAAGAACAATCCAAAGACCCAAAGACCTGTCATATTATATTTGATATGAGTTTTCCTGTGTTTTTGAAGATTCTTGTTACACTGCACATGAGTTGGCTCACTCCAATTCATGATGAGCAGCTAAGAAAGGGGTCACAGTTCACATTCCATAGGTTCCTCTTCTTTCCATAACTCAAATTAATGGTCCTGGCAAAAGGACTTGTTCTGTGCCTTCTTTTATGGTGACCTGTGGTGTCTCTATCATGGGTTTTTCTTGGCTAGATTTGTGCAGAAGGAGTTTGCCTTTGCTTTCCTTTGAAACCGAGAGGATGTGACATGCTCAAAGCCACCCAGTGGGTTTCCATGGCCAAACCTTGGTTTCCAGTGTCATAATCCAGTGCTTAAACTACTACACCATGCTGGCACTCTCTATATAGGGCAGTTCTATAGAAACAATGCAGAATTTGTCTTTCTTCTGAGTTATTTTAATCTGGTGTGCAGACACATTGCACAGCTTATTCTGGTTCAGCCTATGAGAATTTTGTGACTGTTCATGACTGATCTGACCCCACACTGACCTAAATGATCAGTATAGATATGTCCTTATTTGCTAAAATAAATTTCAAATTTATATGGAGTGGCATTTTGGACATTGCTGAACTTCAAATGGAGTTCTCCAATATTTGCAGGGACATAGCATGAGAAATAGTTTCCTTAGCTTTCTCCTCTGCACATTCTTATAAACCTGCTTTCCTGAACGTTTATGGCTTATACCATTAAACATGGTGTGCAGTGTGTGATTTCAAAATACAATTTGTTGAGTCTGTCCAGGCTTTGTCCTTAAAAAAATAGCCACCGTGTTAATTAAATATGAAGTATTAAGCAATATCTTCAAAATACATTTAACTGCTCTGCAACTAGGATTAATAATTCAGTGTAACTGCTACTCTAAGCTATACACCATCATTTTCACAGTGAATTATTCATGCAATTTCACACATTGAATTGTACATTTGCTCTGTAACTGACTTTGGAGCAACAAAATAGGTTGCCTTCTTCTACATTTTACAGCAAAATGTGAAAAAGGTGAATCAAAGGATACTATTTTCTTCTGACTTTTTTCTTGTCAGAGAAGAGTAAATGTTGACCAAGGTCCTATGGTGAGACACAGTACACTCTGTTACATCATTTTATACATTTTCTGGACATATAGCTGTAGTATATACTTTTCCAACTTGATTCTTTCCCTCCAGTTTTTTATGCTTTGTTCTCCATTGTGGTCAGCATTCCACAATGAGAGGTGTTGCAATCTGGAACAACTGGAAGGTATCAGGTTGGAGACTAGCATAACACAATAGGAAGTGACCCAAATAAATGTGTTTAACCTGTTTTGGTCTCATGGTAATGCAGAGAATCAGTGCCACTAGATTATAAGGGATTCTTGAAAGACAGTTTCAAGAAAGCTACACAACAGTGTAAATTATTTATTGGTAGTGGTCCACAAGCCATAGTATGCTGAGGGTCTGTGATGATTGTTCAGAAAACCATGCATACGTGGTAATACCATGACACAAATATGGTATCACTCCCTGGCATATTCTGTCATGGGATAGGTTCATGAGTTGGCTTACAGTTTTTCAATCACAACCATCCTGAAACCACTGTACCCTGGACAAGCAAGTGCCACAGAGGCAAGCAAAGCATAGCAGAGTCAATTCACAGCAAAAATATTTTAGTCAGTTAATTAGTTAGTCAGCAGAGTACAACTGCAACATCTGACCTTCTCCACACACTGTTTAGTAAACTCACAGATTCAGTTTTCATCCAAAAATATCAGGAGGTTTTAATCTTCACAGCTGTACAATGAGGATCCGCTGATCCGCTATCAAATTTGTATTTACAAATGATCCTCATAGAGTCACACAGAGAGATATTCACAAGATTCACATATGAAGAGAAAGATTGAGCATTTCATCTCCCTTTTTATAACCACCTGCTGACTTGTCATCAGTAAGGGACAAATGCCTGATGCAACCCCTTGTCATAAACTTCACATGATATAATGGCTCAGCCATTACTACATGCCTCTTAAGTATTTCATCATGACATTTTAGTCATTTCCAAGGTGTAATTACATGTCCATCAAAACTGTATTTTCACATAGATTCAATGCTGAAGTATTTGTATCTAACATAATGGGGGAAGAAAGCCACATCCAATCGGACTTACTTAGAACAATTCCCTTTGTATTACCCTTATACAATTTATGTTTGTTTTGAAGGTCATACTAACGTGGAATGATGTGTTTCAATACGACAAATAGGAATGTGCATATAGTATGCATATACCTTTCAAAACAAGTGCACATTCCATACATTTCATTTTATTTTAATTTATTAAGGATCATAGAAATGCAGCTATAGAAGAAACATCATCTAATCCAATCCTTTGCTGAAGTAGGAAAACCACAGCTAAGGGCACATCAACACGGATCCCTTTATACTGGGCTGGAGTGTCAAATTCTGGATTGGTCCTGGCAATTTTCACTGCCAGCCCCTAGCTGCTACAGAAGTGGAAAAAAGTCTTCACCATCCAGCAGTGCTGAATTTGGTGGCCAACATTGCCATACTCCTGTTCTGGCTGTAACACCAGCCAGGGGACACAATGGACTTTGTCACGTGCATGCCCCCCTTTCCCATTTCCACACACTTCTAAAACAGTTCATAGAGGTCATCATATGATGCAGGCAGACATCCGGCTGTTATC
Source organism: Anolis carolinensis (assembly GCF_035594765.1). Taxonomy (NCBI): domain Eukaryota; kingdom Metazoa; phylum Chordata; class Lepidosauria; order Squamata; family Anolidae; genus Anolis; species Anolis carolinensis. The sequence goes on along the minus strand of NC_085843.1, from coordinate 255,586,328 downwards.
TGTCAGTGAAATGTGTGAAAAGCGTGGAGAAATAGAGAGAGCTAAAGTCAGGGAGAAATTGTCTTCTAGGTGCCTAATGCACCTGGAAACAGGAGAAAGTACTTAAAAACATGTGGGATGTGATCTGTCAGATTTGCCCATGTTGAATTGTTTTAGTGACGTGGGGGAATGGGCATTCTTAAAAATGATGCCTTGGGTCTCCTCCAGAGTAATAGGATTGAGAGAGAATTCAAGGAGCCCGGCAGTAGTTCCTGTGTTAAGAATTGTGCCTTGGGTCTCCTCTGGAGTAATAGAATTGAAGGGGAAAGTCAAGGAGTGCAGAAGTGGTGCCTGAAGAGTGGTGCCTTGGGTCTCTTTTAGAGTAACATGATAGGGGGGAGTCAAGGAGCCCCAGAAGTGGTGTCTATTTTAAGAATGGTGCCTTAGGTTTGCTCTAAGAGAATCCTTTTAGAGGAGGTGGGAGGAGGTGATCCCACTGGCTGCTGCTATGATGAGAACAGAAGGGGGATGGTGAGTGTCATCCCATCCCATCCCTGGTATCCCCCATCCAGGAGAATATGGGATGGCCATGTAATCAGCTGGGACAGAAATATAAAAAAGAAAATGGATAATGGTCCTATTTTATTTTTTTCCAAAGAGCATGGAATGATATATAGTGAACAGGTAATATATCAGAGGTTTTACTTTTCAGATCTTGACATTAAACAAGCATGCTTCTGTTTTGCATTTGTCTCCAACTGCAGCTGAAATCTCAGATTATGATAGCAGCTTTCTTTGTGCAGTGTCTGGTGTTTAGGTTGCCTGGAAATTCCAAATGAGGTCTTTGAAAAAGAAATGGTTAACGCTGATGCCATAAAGCTAATGGTCTGTTTTATAGCAAAAGGCAAACTGAAAGCTGCTTCATGGATCATCTGCTCTTGTAGAAAGAAGATTGTTTTTAGTCAATGGAAATCTGTGTACTGTTTTTTTTAAAAGAACTGGATTAAATGTGATTTATGCATACATGAAATAGAGCCTGAATCATGAAATATTTCTGTATTATGAAATTTAGAAATGGAGCCTGCACCACAGGCCCCTTCCACACTGCTCCTATATCCCAGGATCCAATCACAGATTATCTGGTAGTGGAGACTCATATAACCCTGTTTTAAGCAGACATCTGGGATTGGGTCCTGGGATATAGGGCAGTGTAGAAGGGGCCTCAGAGTTCTGAGAATATGGCCCCTTTAAGATATGGGAAGAATCTCTGATGAGACAGTATGGGAGACAGGAAGCAAGGTACCTTTATAATTTTATTTATTTCATGTCAAAAGCATTGTACAACAAATACATCTCAAATAATGGAAATTAAAAAAGAAGAAATCACAAGCAACTAAATAGTTTTGGACCAAAAGCGGGCAACAGCAACTGCATTGTCTGTAGCTTTAAACAACTCCTCCTCCGTACATGAGGCAGGGCATTGTGGGCAAGCATACATATGCTGAGTTGTTTGTTCAGCTCCACAGTCACACAAGGTGGAGGATTCCTCCAGGTAGTGCCACCTTGCCAAGTTGTCTTTTGATCTGCCCACTCCACTTCTGAGTCTGTTCAGGGACTTCCAAGTTGCCCATTCTTGGTTTGCCCCTGGAGGAAGACCCTCTTGGGGGGCCATCCAGTTAGAATTGCCAGGTTTAGCTGCCCAGAGGGACACCCTTGCTGTTGCTGGAGGAACATCAAGAGGAGTGGTGGTTTTCATGAAGCCCTTCCTTGATTTGAGTCTGGTGGGAGGAGGCTGATAGCCATGCAGTGGGTGGCTTTCACAATGTTCGACCTTTTTTCTCTCACCGTTAGCAGCAACTTCCCGTTGCACGTCAGGAGGGGCAATGCCAGCTAACTTGTAGAGTTTATCAACAGGTGTAGGTTTAAGGCATCCCGTGATGATTCTGCATGTTTCATTCAGTGCTATGTCCACCTGCTTTGCATGGGCAGACTTGTGCCAAACAGGACAGGCATACTCAGCAGTTGAGAAAGACAAGGCCAGGGCTGATGTTCTTATGACTTGTGGGTCTGCTCCCCATGCGCTGCCAGTCAGTTTCCGCAGGATATTGTTGCGTGCAGCTACTTTGTGCTTGGTGTTCATGCAGTGTTTCCTATATGTTAGTGTTCGGTCTAAGGTGACACCAAGGTATTTAGGATGGAAACAGTGTTCGAGCTCTTGGCCTTCCCAAGTAACTTTCAGTTTCCTGTTGGCTTCGCGGTTACGTAGGTGGAAAGCACATACTTGTGTCTTGGCAGGGTTAGGCTTCAGGTGGTTCTCTTTGTAGTAGCTGGAGAGATCTTTCAAGGCATTGGTGAGTTGCTTTTCAACTGTTTCAAAATCTTTTGCTTGTGTTGTAAGGCCAAGGTCATCAGCATATATAAAGCTCTTTGTGAGTGGTGGTTGTGGCTGATCGTTCGTGAAGATATTAAATAAGGTTGGTGCAAGAACGCTGCCTTGGGGTAAACCATTCTTTTGCCTCCTCCATCTGCTTTTCTGGCCCTGAAACTCCACATAGAAGCTGCGGTTTTCTAAGAGGGTCTGGTCAGTTTTTGCAAAGTCAAAGTCCCGGGTGATATGGTAGACTTTATGCAGCATTTTTCTATGTTGCACCGTGTCATAGGCTGCCGTAAGGTCCACAAAGACTGTTCCCGTAATGCAGCCTTTCTCATAGCCTTCCTCGATATGTTCAGTCAGATGAAGAATTTGACCTGTACAGTTTTTCCCTGGTCTGACACCTGCTTGTTGTGCAATAAGCTTGGGTTTGATAACAGGTCCTAGTCAATTTAATAGCATCCTCTCATAGACTTTATATAGATGACATAAGAGGGAGATTGGTCGATAGTTCCTGGCATTGGAGGCATCTTTACCAGGTTTTAAGATGGCAATTATCTTAGTTTTCCTCCATGCTCTGGGAATCTGTTTGTGTGCCAGGCATTGATTGTAGAATTTCAAAAGCCAGTTTTCAGCTTTGGGGCCCAAGTGTTTGATTTGCTCCATCATCAGGTCATCTAGGCCAGGTGCTTTACCAGTCTTACATCGCTTGATGGCTTCTCTGAGTTCTTTCAGGTTTAGAGGAGAAGACAACTGGTGGGTTTCAAGTTCTGGCACCCTGTTGATTTTCATCTTTATTCTGCTACAGTTGGTTTTCCCATTCTGAATTAGCTGGTGAGCTATCTGATCTGGTGACACGTTCGCGTGTCCAGGGTTGACCAGAGGGTCACTATCCAGGCATCTCAGCAATTGCCGGGCTTTTCGGCTACTCTTGGACATGTCAAGGTTCACAAGCAGCTCTATCCAACGGTCTTTCTTAGCATTAGCTAAGGCTGTAGATAGTTTTTGTCCTGCTGCTATAGTCCCATCACTGTATGGGTTCTCTTGAAATAATCTGAGATATTCTTGTAGCTGATTTAGCGATTCTTCGTTTAGGCCTGGTAGGTAGCTTGTGCGACAGCCTCTAGGGATTGAGAGCCTCGAGGATCTTTTCACAGCCTCTATGAACAGGTCACCTTTATAATAAAGGGTGCTCATGTTTTTCCGTTATGTAGAACAGTTCACGCCATTAGTTCACAGTACAAGGAACAATGCAAAAGCATTGAAGCTGCCCTTGCTGTATTTTGGAAACTTGCTTCTGGTGCTGGTTCCAATTAAAGTTGCTGCTCTAAAGTCATAAGCCAGAGATGAGAAATATGGTCAGTATCTTCATCATGACGTACACAGGCATACATTGTGCTACAGATTATTTTGTGGGGCAAAGCATGACAGTTGTGTATAGCTGATGATGGAGGGAGTGAAGTTCTGCACGAAGAATTGTTGCACTGGTGCATGTATATAGATTTTCAGAGATTAATGTATATTGTGCATAATTATTGCCCTGCGCTTTGCATGCCAAATGCAGCCATGTGCATTAGCTTCTAATGTGCATCTGTTGAACTATGTTACTATCCAGCATAAGCGTTGAGGAATTGAAGTGATAGTTTTGCAGTTACATCTTCTCCTCCCATGCTGTAAACAGTTCAGGGTTGCATCTAATCAAAACTAGTTTAGACAAACCAGAATCAAACCATGGCATGATATCCCAGATTGTCAATTGATAATGACATGGAACTGTCATGGTGGTCATTTTCACTCTGATAAAAATAGGAGAACACCTTAGAAAATACCCCAAGAGAATACTGATTTGCACCATATTTGTCTATGGACCTTATCACATTAAAGTTGGGATTTGCCATGTATCTTGGAGAATCCGTGAGGTCCCAGTGAGAGGTATGGAGAACCCAACACCCCAAACTCCGCATTACCCAATTTAACGCTGGCCCCATCTCACAGGGGTAAGTGTCCACCACCTGGCTTCCCCCCATTGTTGCAAAGGCAAGACAGGAAGCCCTCCGTGTTGCCACAGAGCTCCACCAGAAGTAGATGTACATCATGAAATGGGCTCTGTGGCAAAAGGGGAGAGCAAGCAGTGTACGACAGGCAAATTAGCCCGTATGATGAAATCTGGGTTTATATGTATATAAGCTACTTGTGAAATAATTAGTAAAATGTAAATAGAAATATTCAAAACAAATCATAGTGGAGGAAGCAGTTTCCAACTGTTTTGAATTCCTATTCAGACTGCAGGCCAGGTGTTTATTGTTAAAGGACAACTTCAAGCTTCCTTGATGTGAGTGGCTGGATTTCAAGGTGGGGGTTTTGGCAGCATTTATAATGCTGATGATAAGGGCGCCATGACTATAAATGTGAATAGGAAACAATTATGATGTTGTTTCCTACAACATCATAACTCACTAACAGGATGCTAACAATGTTTCATTGCTCTAAGTTGCAAGACATTATTTAAAAAAAACTAGCATGTATGTATGTGTACTTTTTCCACACACTAGCAATTTAACAAGATGATTTTGACATGTGAATACATGACTTGTATATTTAACTACTACTAAACTATTTGCTTTACTTTCACCATTACTATATCTACAACAGCTGTTGCTACTGAATAGGATATTTAGATATTTATCCATATTACTTCAGTTTTCCATAACCTTTCTACATAAACATTGCTTTATTTGGTAACAAACTTATTTTTGTCTTCTTTATTCTTTGCCTGTTCAGTACACGCATGACTGAAAGTCCTTCCTAAACAAAAAGTAAATTACAAGCTGTCATTGGGAAAAAGCTGAATTCTACGGAAAAAGCCCCCAAATAACAGAGTGAGAGCTACCGCATTATATTTTGTAAATCACTTCCCTAGATGCAAAACTGGTACTTTTGCTTTCTGGGACAAGCTGTATTCAGTTCAAGTAAGCACGCAGAGCAACACAGAAAAACAAATCTCTGTTAAGGCCAAGAAATGCATTAAGATAATCTCATCTCTAAGTCTTTGACTGTTGTCCTGAACTCAGTAAAGTGTCCTGAATTTGGAATTCAGCATTTAGATAAAACTAGCAGATGCTCCATGAGTATCATTGCCATTCTGAGGTGATGGATGCTTTCAGTGGCTCTGACATTTCCTTGCAATATCATTTCACTTAGATGGATATATGAATGTCTATTTTCTTTTTTCAGAAAGCTGATGTTGATTACCAGTGGCAAACAATGGAGAGGAAAGCTATAAATGGATGCTGTTGCTGAGCTGTAGTGGATATGTGATCATGAGCAGTGACAGAACAAAAGTAGAGTGCAGAGAGTAACACATTTTTATTGGCAGTCAAGGCCAACACTTATCCAAGGCTGGATTGTCTGATCAGTACAGGGCAAATAACTATGCTGGCAAACAGCTATAGCAAGCCATGTAGATACAAGCCAACCACCTATACTGGACACCATTCACCATTCACTGTTAGCATGCTTGCAGCTATGTTTTGCTATTTGATAAAGAACCTGTTTCAGCCCACTGGTCACATTCCACTTTGGGATGGATCTAAAGAGCCTCATTCTAACATGGAGGAAGGCAGAGAACACAAGGTGGGCAAAAGCAAAATGGGATGAGCCAGATCAAATTCCTACTAATTTGGACATTTACTTAACAACAGGCAAAGTGTATCTTGAGTCTATCTATTTCTATAGAATTAAAGGCATATCTCATCTAACAGGCCTACAAGTCAATTTTAAACTATGAATTTTAAATATAAATTTATTGGTATGCGTGGTTTTAAGAGGTATGTCTTGTCTGCTCTTGGTGCTCCCAATAATCAGTCTTCTCTATACAGGCAGTCTCTGAGTTACAAACATATAACTTACAAATAACTCATGAAAGAATTATCATGGGGAAAAGGTGTGTACACACACACACACACATTTTATATTTTAACTGTGTTGTACCATGAACAATGAGGAAAGACAGCTAATAAATAAATAGAGAAGAGGAAGGAGGACAAGGGGGAGGTGGGGGAGAGGGGAAAAGATCGTGAGGAAGAAGTCCTACTACTACTCAGGAGCAAAACCCAGTGCAGCAGTTTCAGGCATACAAAGCACAGCTCACTTCTATGCAGCTCTGTTTCTGACTAAAGCTCCAAAGCCTTTTAATATCAAAGCTGAGCTTAGTTTCCCTGATGGCAAAAGACATCTTAGTTCTATCACATGGCAACCTCCCGGAATTTAAATAACCTCTTGGATCTTATTACTGATCACTTATTGGAAGTAATAGGATGAAATGTTTGCAGGTAACTTGAGGAAACCCCTGCACTGGGCACTTTCTTTCTGTTTTGGAAGTTTGTTGTGATTACTAGGCTTGATCGATCCATGAAAAATTTGATTCTAAACTCGTTTCAAAACTAGAGGGGGCAGTTTTTCGTTTTTGTTGCTAATAACGAATTTGGCCCCCAAAATTTTTCGAAATTAACGAAAATTCGTTATTTTCTAAATTAATTCGTTAATGGCGGACGCGCATGCGCGGTGGCCCGAAAACAGCCCGAAGGGGGGGGGGACTTAGGGGGCTCTCCCGCCCTCATTTTTTGAGTGATCTTCTTCAAACTTGGTACAGTGGTAGAACACATTTAACACTGATAGCTCACCAAAATGTGGAACGTTTCCCTTATCCTCTGATTTTTGGCAAATTTTCATAGCTTTTATAATAAACCATTTTTAATAATTGCAGAAATCTGTTCCTGGTTTGAAAGTCTTATTTCCTGTTAAATTGGGTTGTCTTTACTGTGAAAGTCATTGCTCTACTTTAGAAACTTTGTTTTTGTGGTTGAAACTTTGTTAAATTGGTGTAGTCCCTGCATGTGTGTGTGTGTAAAGGTATCCCTTGACGTTAAGTTCAGTCATGTCTGACTCTGGGGGTTGTGCTCACCTCCATTTCTAAGCCCAAGAGCCAGTGTTGTCCATAGACACCTCCAAGGTCATGTGGTCGGCATGACTACATGGAGTGCCATTACCTTCCCGCCACAGCGGTACCTATTCATCTACTCACATTGGCATGTTTTCAAGCTGCTAGGTTGGCAGAAGCTGGAGCTAACAGCGGGCGCTCACTCTGCTCCCGGGATTTGAACCTGGGACCTTTCAGTCTGCAAGTTCAGCAGCTCAATGGTCTTTGCCTTGGCTGCCTTCCAGATCAGGCTTATAACCAGCCTATTATGGGCCACAAATTAAAGAAAATTCAATCCCATTTAAGCACAACATGAACAGTTTTGATGCCAAAACCATAAACTCTGTTTATTAAACTCTACGATCCAAACTTTAGAACAACTTGCAAACAATTGAAGGTTAGACCACAGTAATAATAACCAATTCTATTCCTTTCCAAAATTTAAACATAAAATAGTATCTTTCTTTCCAATAGCATATAAACTTTTCCTTTCTTTACAAAACAAAATTCTAGACAGTAGCCATTTAGAAGATATTTCTATATTTTCCCTGCAAAGGATAGGGCTGCATCCCTCTGGAGACACACATGATAACCCGGACATGATATAAGGCACTTATATACGTTAAATAAACATGATGTCATTGCATATATAAAAGAAGCATGATATTAGGCAATTATATAATTAAATAATAATATAATTAAACATGTAAAAATTATACATCCATACATAAAAGAAACATGTAAAGTAACTGCATATATAAAACACAATATAAAATATGATATAAGGCAATTACAGATGTCAAAGGAACGTGATATTACATATGTAAAAAACATGATTATATGTATAAAAAAGCATGATACAAGGTGTCAGGATCTAGGCTGCTGGGCACCAATAACCATACACTGAGGCCAGATTCTATCTAATATCTTTATTAAAGGAATATATAAAGTCAATAAAAACAAGTGTAGAATAAAGTTCAGAAGCAGACCTTTCAAATGAGGCCAAATATAGTCCAGCAGATTATTGTCCAATATGAAATATTAGAGTCCAAAGATTATAATCCAATAACCGCAACACACGCTTTGCCAAGCAAAGCGTTGGGAAAACAGAAAAAGTCTTGAATCCAATGAAGCTTGACACAAGGCTGAAAGTTACTTGGAACGTGGCTGGAGCTGTGGCTAAAGGCAAAGCAACTTGAAGCATGGAACAAGATCTGTGGTAAATCCGTGAGACGAGGACAAGGCTTGGAACTAGATTCAGGAGGCAAGGAACAGGATTCGAAGTCCACACACACATGACCTCTCTCCAGGAGCTGACGAATTGACTCCGCAAGGAATCCTTCGCGCAATTTCCCTATATTGGGTCTCGTTTCCCCAAACAACAATCACTTTCCCTAGAGAACAGGGAGCGAAGGAAACCAGCTTGCAGGTGCAAGACTCCCCGTATTTTCTCAGGGGAAATACTTCTAATCAGTGGCATATTTGGCAGCAAGGCGAGCACTACTTCTAAATTTTTCTCTCGATCCTCTATCAGTCGTGTAAGCCTGTTTTCTCCCATAAGGGGGAGAGTTCCCACCAAGGTCAGGTTTAATTGGTTCTTGGACTAGAACTTCAGGCAGCTGCCAAGGCTCTGACTCCGACCGGAAATCTGGGGAAAACTCAATATTTTCCTCCTCATCTGCCACAATACTGTCAGGAATAGGACTGCAGGGCCCATGAGTCATCACACTAGGCAACTGACACATCTAAAAGAAACACAATATAATTAACCTAGGTACAACAAATGTGAAAGAAGGCAACAATATACATAAAAAAACATTTCTGGACTCACAAATGTAGTCTAAGAGAATTGGGCTTCCATTCTCCAAACCTGAAACAAAGTGGGAGGAAATGTAAAGAGTGTTAATGATGCTCGAAATCAAATGTTGTTCTTTTACAAAGTCAAACTAAAACTAAGAATAAATGCTTCGGTCTTCTCCTGATCTTCTTATCTCCTCACCTTGCGTCCAGCCGAGTTACGTCCGCACTTGCGATACAGCGACCTCTTCCCTTGGCTCAGTGGGCAGTATTTTAAAGTATGGGCCTTTTCGCCCGTGGCACCGCAGAGCGGACAGGTGTATTTGCGCAAGATGGGGCACTCCACGGTGCCGTCCATCCCCTTCAGCCGGTGGGACGAATAGACCTGCTTGGATTCCCCGTTGTGTTTGCAGAAATTGCAAATCTCCTTGTTTTGGGAAGCCTGGCCATTGGCACTACCTTTGGAGCTCTTGCTGCTGGAACTGCTTCCATTAACCCATTGTGATGCTGTTTCAAAGTTGTCCTCGTTGAGGACTAGCTGCATGTCGTACTCCATTGTGTCCCAACTCTGAGATGGAAATGGGACCTTCTTGCGTTCCGCGATGATCTCCGTAACCACTTTCGCAAGGCTCAGATAGCCCTTCCATCTGTCAAACTCCCTGAACATGGAAGGGGCATAATGTGGCACGTGCATGGCTGATCTGGAGAGCATGGTGCCAATTCTACCCTGGTGTGGACACACACTGAATGCCACATATTGGAGGCGGAGTCTTTGTTTTATATATAAGGGGAGGGGTTCCAAACCTTTCACATTGGACCCTCCCATCTATTTTTACCCTCCTTTGCCCTAGATTTAACCCCCACATGTCTAGACAATCACAGCTTTTCAAGGAAGAGTTTGGTTTTTCCAATTTTTTAACTTCGGAGGTAATGCCACAGTTTCTCCCTTGAGGCAGTGGTTCTCGACTTGTGGGTCCCCAGATGTTTTGGCCTTCAACTCCCAGAAATCCTAACAGCTGGTAAAATGGCTGGGATTTCTGGGACTTGTAGGTAAAAACACCTGGAGATCCACAGGTTGAGAAACACTGCCTTAAGGGAACGTTAGCAGTTGTGGTTCTGTTTGTCCATCCAAGAATGAGTTGAATTTCTGCCTTGGATGAAATAGCAACATTGCACATCCAACGTTTGCCAAAGTCCTGAAGGACGGATCCAGTAATGATGAAGCCTGCAAGAGTGTTATATTGCTTTTGCATGGCAGAATAGCATTGGACTGGATGGTCTCTTCTACATTTATGATTCTATGATGTTTGGCGCCATGACTCTATGATTCTATCATTTTAGGATTCTAGGACTTTTGGGATGATTCTGTTACTTGGTTCTTTGAGTCTATGACTTTAGGGACCATGTTTCTATTATTCAATGACTTCTGTGACCATATTTCTATGACTTTTGTGACCATTCATGGGCCATCTGGCTAGTATTCCGGGACGGTAAATGATATATCGGTTACAGCACCAGATATTTCTGGATACAGTAGAGTCTCGCTTATCCAACATTAACGGGCCAGCAGAACGTTGGATAAGCAAATATGTTGGATGATAAGGAGACATTAAGGAAAAGCCTTTTGAACAGCAAATTAGGTTATTTTACAAATTAAGCCCCAAAAAATCTTGTTTAACAGCAAATTAGACAGAAAAGGTAGTTCAATACGCAGTAATATTACGTAGTAATTACGAATTTAGCAACAAAATATCACAATATATTGAAAACATTGACTACAAAAATAAGTTGGATAATCCAGAACATTGGATAAGCGAGTGTTGGATGAGTGAGACTCTACTGTATATTGTTTTTGCATGGCAGAATGGCGTTGGACTGGATGGTCTCTTCTAGCTTTATGATTATATGATGTTTGGTGCCATGTTTCTATGATTCTATCATTTTGTTGTCGAGCAATTTAGAACAGTATAGGATACCGCTAACTGTTTCTTTGAGTGGTGTTCTGTGGAAACACAACCCGCCCATCCTCCCCCGCTGATTTCATGAAAATAAAAGAAAAGAAAGAATAAGCCTCATCCGGCAAGGCCCACACACTGAAATACTAGGCCGGCCATCGTTGGCCGGCAAGCTTCCCTGACTGGAAGAAATAGAGGCCGCCGCCCCAAAGAAGGGTTCTGTGCAAGATTGCACCAAGGGGTAAAGAACGACAGCCGCGAGAGAAGACAGAGGCGGTGCATCGTGGGAAACACGTCGACCACGTAGGCCGACAAGGCCCACACGTTGAAATACTAGGCGTGCCACCGTTGGCCGGCACGCTTCCCTGTGAGGAAGAAAGAGGGGCCGCCGCCCCAAAGGAGGCTTCAGTGCAAAATCGCATAAAGGGGTAAAGAACGACAGCCGGCGAGAGAAGAGAGAGGCGGTGCATCGTGGGAAACCCGACCACGTAGGCCGAGAGGCAGCATAAAGAAAAGAAAAGAAAAGAAAAGAAAGAAAAAAGCCACAGGCGACAAGGCCCATACATTAATCCGGGCCGGCCACTGTTTGCCGGCACGCATCCCTGAGAGAGAGAGAGAGAGAGAAAAAAAACCAGAGGACACCGCCCCAAAGGAGGCTTCTGTGCAAAATAGCATAAAGGGCTAAAGAACGACAGCCGGCGAGAGAAGAGAGAGGCGGTACATCGGGGAAACTCGGCCACGTAGGCCGAGAGGCAGCAAAGACCAAAGAAAAGACAGAAAAAGCCACCGCCAAAAAGGCCCACACTATAAAATACTAGGCCGGCCACCGTTGGCCGGCACGATTCCCAGACAGGAAGAAAGAGGGGCCGCCGCCCCAAAGGAGGCTTCGGTGCAAACTCGCATAAAGGGGTAAAGAACGACAGCCGAGAGAGAAGAGAGAGGCGGTGCATCGGGGGAAACTCGGCCACGTAGGCCGAGAGGCAGCAAAGACCAAAGAAAAGACAGAAAAAGCCACCGCCAAAAAGGCCCACACTATAAAATACTAGGCCGGCCACCGTTGGCCGGCACCCTTCCCAGAGAAAGAGAGAGAAGAACAAAAAAAAGGAAATGTGGGCCCAAGCCCCTCAGACCCGGGGGGCCGGCCACCGTTGGCCGGCCCCACGCCCACACGCCGCAACCCACGGGGAAGGGCAGGCTTTCTTCACGTCTGCTTGCAAAATGTGGGCCCAAGCCCCTCAGACCCGGGGGGCCGGCCACCGTTGGCCGGCCCCACGCCCACACACCACAACCCATGACACAAAGATACACTCCATAACAGCAAACCGTCTAGCCTCTGGAAAAATCTAGCCATTTCTGTAGTCAATGATTCCATTATATTGTGATATTTTGCAGCTAAATTCATAAAGTAAGCAATAGCAACATATCATTTCAGCATATAGAACGACTTCTTATGTCTCCTTGGTTGTATAACATGCATTTATGGTGCTTTATTTGGATAATAATAACCTGATATGATGTGTTATATGCTTTTCTTCAACAAGTCCAATCCAAGAAATTTGCTTATTTCAGCAGTGGTAGGCCCGTTTGGCTTTGATCAGTGAGACTCTTCTGTGTTCATGTTGGGTCAATAAGACATAAGATATAACTGAAGTCACAGTCAGCATACAGCATTACCAGCTTAAAAAACAGTGGTGTAAAAACACGGCTCGAGTCCGAGGACTGAAGAGGAGGTAGTTTGACAGTTAAAAAACTATACAGTGCGAAATACTATTGGCCTGTCAAGCTATTCTTAAATAGGCTACAAACGACCACACAGACCTATAATGCTTTTTGGAGGAGGAAGGTTTTAAGGCTCTGATGTTAGGCACATGTTTCCATGCAGTTCCACTGCAGGTAAGACTAGTGTGTTCTTCAGGGGTTATTAAAGTTCTCCTGCAGATGACCTGGATAGAGGGAAATGACTTCAGTTGGTATACATACAGTTTAAGTAAACTTGAGGAAGTACAATTATGAAAGATATAGTGTGTAATGTAGTAGAAAGTAATTCAAAGTAGAAACAAAGCAGAAATGTTGATTCCAAAGGAAACATGAAGGCATTATTAAGTAATTGTTTTTAATAGCAAAAGAGATTCTGAGTGGATTGATTCTCTACTTCTTACTCTGCGTAAGATTATCATCACATGCTCTCGACTACACCCGCACAAGGCAATGGTACAGTAAAAGAAGACAATTTTGAGAAGTGGTAAAGGCCAAGGTGTCCCACTTCTTTCAGTGATTCCGCGTGCGCGGCCAGAGGGCGAGGGGAACAGCAAGAAACAGTTTCCACGAGACGGAACTTGCGCCCACTCCTTGAAAGCAGCCGCAAAGGCACACGCCCTGACGGGCAATCGGCAACGTCCGCGTGCGCGGACAGTGGGCAAGGGGAACCAAAGGCGGCCGTTCCGCAGCAACAGCGTCAATCACAGCCTCTCAGGGTGATGGGAGACTTTGAATCGTTCCACCCTCTTCTATCGTTTTACCCAAAGGCCAGCAAAAGGCAGTTCACAGTCGGCGTAACCTGCGCCCACACATTGCAAGCAGCCGCAAAGGCACACGCCCTGAAGGGGGAAGGGCATATACCTCTAGAGTCTGGCGTCACGTAGTCCGAGAGGCAGCAAAAAGAAAAGAAAAGTAAGGGAAAAAAACAAAGGGCAGCAAAGACCCCACCCTGAGCCAGCCGGCCACAGTTGGCCGGCATGCATCCCGGAGAATTCGGCACGGCCCTCCCACAAAGTTTTTTGTTTTTGCGACTTAAGCCTCTACCCACAGCAACACTCCACCACCCCAGGGGAAGGCCGTGTACCTCTTCTATCGTCCTGCCAACAAGCCAGAAAAAGGCAGTTCCCACTCTGGGTAACCTGCGCCCACACATTGCAAGCAGCCGCAAAGGAACACGCCCTGAAGGGGGAAGGGCATATACCTCTAGAGTCTGGCGTCACGTAGTCCGAGAGGCAGCAAAAAGAAAAGAAAAGTAAGGGAAAAAAACAAATGGCAGCAAAGACCCCACCCTGTGCCAGCCGGCCACAGTTGGCCGGCATGCATCCCGGAGAATTCGGCATGGCCCTCCCACAAAGTTTTTTGTTTTTGCGACTTAAGCCTCTACCCACAGCAACACTCCACCACCCCAGGGGAAGGCCGTGTACCTCTTCTATCGTCCTGCCAACAAGCCAGAAAAAGGCAGTTCCCACTCTGGGTAACCTGCGCCCACACATTGCAAGCAGCCGCAAAGGAACACGCCCTGAAGGGGGAAGGGCATATACCTCTAGAGTCTGGCGTCACGTAGTCCGAAAGGCAGCAAAATGAAAAGAAAAGTAAGGGAAAAAAACAAAGGGCAGCAAAGACCCCACCCTGAGCCAGCCGGCCACAGTTGACCGGCATGCATCCGGGAGAATTCGGCACGGCCCTCCCACAAAGTTTTTTGTTTTTGCGACTTAAGCCTCAACCCACAGCAACACCCCACCACCCAAGGGGAAGGCCGTGTACCTCTTCTATCGTTTTCCCAACAAGCCAGCAAAAGGCAATTCCCACTCGGCGTAACCTGCGCCCAAACATCTACAGCAGCCGCAAGGCACACGTCCTGAAGGGGGAACGGCACCCTCTGCGTGCCAGGTCAAAGGGGGAGGGGACCCAAAAGCGGCCGTTTAACGACCACAGCGTAGACCACGGCATATAAAGGAGAAGGGACACTAGACAACCATTTGGAGAAATGCTGGCAAAGGCGGAGGAGTACCACTGTCTTTGATGATTCCCCCCTCCGAGTTATAAAGGCACCCTCCGCGTAAGCGGGCAGAGGGCTAGGGGACCCAAAGGCGGCCGTCCCATGACCACTGCGGCAACCACACCCGCTCTAGACAATGGGACACTGAAAGATGACAATTTAGAGAAGTTCTGTCCCAAGTCGAGGTGTAGTAATTCCAGTGGATAAAGACATCCTCAAAGGTTCAGATGGACAGATAGTATACCTCTGTAAAGTGAGAGTCTGGCGTATTCCTACACCTGAAATGATTATCTGAAGTATCCACATCAAATATAACAGTGCTCTTTCTGTACAGGAGCTGCGAGGATCTGTAGAAGACCAAACAGTCATGGCTCGTGATGGTTATATTTCCCCCCCCCCAAATAAAAAGGGAATTGAATGAAATCCGAACAGAACACAAAGAGGAAGCATTATCTACCTTGGCTTTTATGGTCTAATTTTCCACAGAATATCCTTCAACCTCTACAGAGCCAGTATTACATGAGAGAAAACGTTTTGTAACTTCCGAATACAGAGATGGGCCAAAAGTATATTAAGTTCAACAGGGACAAATGAAAGATAGTACTTCTCTCCGCGATGGTTGTTCGGGAGTGGAACTGTCTCCCCCGGACTGTGTTGGAGGCCCCTTCTTTTGAAGCTTTTAAGCATAGGCTCGATGGCCATCTGTCGGGGATGCTTTGAATGATACTTCCTGCGTCTTTCTTGGGGGAGAACTCGATGGCCCATGAGTTCTATTCCAACTCTACTTTTCTATGATTCCATGATTACATGATTCGTGAAACGGCCCCTTGAGATGGATGAACCCAAAAACGTCAGTGGGGCAACGTCGAGTGATGAAAAAGAGGAGAAAGGAAGGGAAAAGAGAGAGGAAAGCATTGTAGGATAGAGGAGAGAGTTGTTGGACAGAGTCCAAAGGGGCCACCCCCCCGCCCGGACGCCCAAAAAATTGGCCAAAGTTACTCTGAAGCAGAGTTGGTTAAAGGAGGAGAACTGTTGCTCTAGGAGCAGTCGGTCTCAAAATCCAAATCTGGGAAATTCAACACAGGAAGGTTGGCCTTCAGGAAAACAAGTTTCTCAACTGTTTGAGGGTCCAGCAAGCTGCGGTGGGGCGTGACTACATCTCCCGCTAGGCTGAAGACCCTTTCGCTCTGGACGCTGGTGGGAGGACAGCTGAGGAACTGGCGGGCTACGTGCGACAGATCCGGCCACATGTGTTCGCGTGAAGCCCAATAGGACAATGGATCACAAGAAATTATCTCCGGAGGCTCCTCAAAGTACCTGTTGACCGAGCATTCGGCCGAGTCTACCTTTTGAGCAGAAGCCAGCAAAGAGGATTCTTCAGGCAAGTATGGCCACCGTCTCTGCAAAGAAAACGTTTCCTGTTCGCGGCTGGAGATCCGTATCCCTACGGCAACCCCCTACCGGCTCCGCGGGACTTTCCGTCTCGCCACTAGCGCTAGTGCTTGGGGTGACAGGCAGTTCTGGAAGAGGGGCCGCTGTGCCCGTTTCCTCCACCCTGGCAGCAAAGACCTCCCTCACAAGGTCAACAAGTTGGGCCTTCCACATGGTAAAGTCTTTTGGGCAGACGTTGTACTTTAGCCGTGGATCACACAAGGCCGCCAGCATATGGACCTTGCTGGAAAGAAGTGGCTCTAGCCGTTTCCGTACAGCAAAGGACAACCTCCTCACCACCTCCTGGACCGGCGGTGTCAGCGGTCCAGCCAGGGAGTCCATTGTTCGACCGGCCCCAAGCCTTTCTAGGTGCCTCCTTAGCCTCAAGACCATGGGCACTGCCTGGCTCAGAAGAGCTTTTGATTCCGAAAGTGTCTCAGTGGCATGTTTGAATGGCTTTAGTACGTCTACTAGCTGGGAGATGGTGTCCCACTCTTGCTTAGTTGGAACAAGCTTGCTAACAGGCGCAACCAAAGTGAGGGAGATGCCGTGTACCGCCTTCTGCTGCTCGACCATGCGTTCGAGCATTTTTAAGGTTGAATTCCACCGAGTCGAGACGTCCTGGAGCAGCTTGTGCTGCGGGAGGCCTTCAAGGCTCTGCCTGTCTCTCAGCTGCCGGGCTGCCTTGATGCTCCGGTGGAAGTAGCCCGCGATCTTTCTACAGCGCTCGATCAGCAGGGAGATGTTTGTGTTGCTGCCCGACTGCTCTTCCTGGCTCTTTAAACCTTCCTTGACGGTATTGTGAAGCAAGTGGGCCATGCAGGACACATTCTGAAACCCGGCACTTTCAACCGCTTTGATCATATTTTTCCCTGCGTCCGTCACCATAAAGCCCCTCCTCATTTCTTCCGGCCTACACTGCATCCATTCCCCCATCACGTTTTCCAGATAGTTGCAGATGGTCTCTGCCTTGTGATCACGATCAACTACCTCCAATGCGAGGAGTGCCCAACGATGGGATGTATCCATAGTGCCTTCCTTCTCCCACCAATGTGCCGTGAGAGAGAGGTAGGAGTGGCCTCCTCCCAAGCTTGACCAAATATCAGAGGTAAAATGGATGTGTCCTCCCATGGCGGTACGCAACATCTGGATAATGCGTTCCTTACAGCCCTCGTACAAGCCGGGGATTACTTTTCTGGATAAGGTGTGACGGGAGGGGATTTTGTAGCGGGGGCACAGTCGTTTCATAAGGCGTACAAAGCCTTCTTGTTCTACCAGGCGGAAGGGATGGTGATCTAGGGCAATCATCTCTCCCACAGTTTGGGTTATCTGCTGGGGTGTGAGCAATGTTTCCCCCGTTTTCTTTCTGTGTAATGGAATGGCCCAATCCTCCAAGGTGGACTGTGTCCGCCTTCCACTATCTTCACCTGGTGAACTTTGCGTGCTAAGGCTGCCACTGGAAGGGCTTGCAGTTCCCCCTCCCAGCGAAATGGAGGGATGGTGTCGCTTCATGTGAGAGCTCAACCCCGAGGTCGCAAGATGTCTCGTGTCTCTGCCTCTGCTGATATTTGCCCCACAGTGTCTACAAACTGCCAAAGTAGAACTCTGAGAGTGGACATGGAAATGGTCCCAAATAAATGACCTTGGCCTCCCCACAGCCACTGTGGCGACGCCCTCAGAGATGGGAGTCGTGGGCACCCTTTCAGCAGCATGAGAAAGTCTACGTTTTGATGGTAGTACCTCCTCTACCTCCTCCTCACTGTCAGTAGCTGGGGGAGGGGTGGGGTTATCTATATCCTCACTATCCACCACCTGTAGTTCCAGGACGGCAACACCTGTATGTTCCAATGATCGTCCAGTTGTCTCAGCTCCATGCGACAGCCGGCTCCGGGTGGATGCCTGTGAACTGTCTGCATTAGAACAGCCTGGTTCTTCATCAAGTCCACCCACTCCCATAGTTCGGCGTTCCAGACGTATGGGACCCACCTTAACTTTTTTGGCCCCCCACAGTGTCCTGGCCGTGGCTTGACCACTACTAGGACTTGCTCCCCCAGACCCGCGTACAGCTGAGCGCTTCATGTCAAGGGGAGTGTTTTCAGGTAACAGAAGGGATGATGGTAAGGTGTTGTGTTACTGGTGGGAAATATTTGTTGAATCTTGATTGGCAACGTGTTATATTCTGGCCAATTTACTGTTGCAAAAGCGTAGTCTATAACATTTAGTTAGTTTTATTTATTTACAAGGGGATACCTGTACTTTCCAGTTCTACAGGAAAGTATGGGATATGCAACTCTTTCCCAAAGTTGGCTTGGGAAAATCAGGAAGCGTCCCTGGCAGACACACTCCCACGCAGCCCTGGAGGTGTTTGAGACTGGGAAAGGCAAGGCACAAAGGCAAGCTTTTATTTTCCCCGAAGGAGTTGTATTTTGAACAGGATGGGATATGCAACTCTTTCCCAAAGCGTCCCTGGCAGACACACACACAAGGCAAGGCACAAAGGCAAGCTTTTCTTTCCCCAAAAGGAGTTGTATTTTTAACAGGATGGGATATGCAACTCTTTCCCAAAGCGTTCCTGGCAGACACACACACAAGGCAAGGCACAAAGGGAACCTTTTCTTTCCCCAAAAGGAGTTGTATTTAGAACAGGATGGGATATGCAACTCTTTCCCAAAGCGTTCCTGGCAGACACACACACAAGGCAAGGCACAAAGGGAACCTTTTCTTTCCCCGAAAGGAGTTGTATTTTGAACAGGATGGGATATGCAACTCTTTCCCAAAGCGTCCCTGGCAGACACACACACAAGGCAAGGCACAAAGGGAACCTTTTATTTTCCCGAAAGGAGTTGTATTTAGAACAGGATGGGATATGCAACTCTTTCCCAAAGCGTCCCTGGCAGACACACACACACCCGTAGCCCAGGGGAAGGCAAGGCAGAAAGGCAAGCTTTTATTTTCCCGAAAGGAGTTGTATTTTGAACAGGATGGGATATGCAACTCTTTCCCAAAGCGTCCCTGGCAGACACACACACAAGGCAAGGCACAAAGGCAAGCTTTTCTTTCCCCAAAAGGAGTTGTATTTTGAACAGGATGGGATATGCAACTCTTTCCCAAAGCGTCCCTGGCAGACACACACACAAGGCAAGGCACAAAGGCAAGCTTTTCTTTCCCCAAAAGGAGTTGTATTTTGAACAGGATGGGATATGCAACTCTTTCCCAAAGCGTCCCTTGCAGACACACACACACCCGTAGCCCAGGGGAAGGCAAGGCAGAAAGGCAAGCTTTTATTTCCCCGAAAGGAGTTGTATTTTGAACAGGATGGGATATGCAACTCTTTCCCAAAGCGTCCCTTGCAGACACACACACACCCGTAGCCCAGGGGAAGGCAAGGCAGAAAGGCAAGCTTTTATTTCCCCGAAAGGAGTTGTATTTTGAACAGGATGGGATATGCAACTCTTTCCCAAAGCGTCCCTGGCAGACACACACACAAGGCAAGGCACAAAGGGAACCTTTTATTTTCCCGAAAGGAGTTGTATTTTGAACAGGATGGGATATGCAACTCTTTCCCAAAGCGTCCCTGGCAGACACACACACAAGGCAAGGCACAAAGGGAACCTTTTCTTTCCCCAAAAGGAGTTGTATTTTGAACAGGATGGGATATGCAACTCTTTCCCAAAGCGTTCCTGGCAGACACACACACAAGGCAAGGCACAAAGGGAACCTTTTCTTTCCCCAAAAGGAGTTGTATTTTGAACAGGATGGGATATGCAACTCTTTCCCAAAGCGTCCCTGGCAGACACACACACAAGGCAAGGCACAAAGGGAACCTTTTCTTTCCCCAAAAGGAGTTGTATTTTGAACAGGATGGGATATGCAACTCTTTCCCAAAGCGTTCCTGGCAGACACACACACAAGGCAAGGCACAAAGGCAAGCTTTTATTTTCCCGAAAGGAGTTGTATTTTGAACAGGATGGGATATGCAACTCTTTCCCAAAGCGTTCCTGGCAGACACACACACCAGGCAAGGCACAAAGGGAACCTTTTCTTTCCCCAAAAGGAGTTGTATTTTGAACAGGATGGGATATGCAACTCTTTCCCAAAGCGTCCCTGGCAGACACACACACAAGGCAAGGCACAAAGGGAACCTTTTCTTTCCCCAAAAGGAGTTGTATTTTGAACAGGATGGGATATGCAACTCTTTCCCAAAGCGTTCCTGGCAGACACACACACAAGGCAAGGCACAAAGGGAACCTTTTCTTTCCCCAAAAGGAGTTGTATTTAGAACAGGATGGGATATGCAACTCTTTCCCAAAGCGTCCCTGGCAGACACACACACACCCGTAGCCCAGGGGAAGGCAAGGCAGAAAGGCAAGCTTTTATTTTCCCGAAAGGAGTTGTATTTTGAACAGGATGGGATATGCAACTCTTTCCCAAAGCGTCCCTGGCAGACACACACACAAGGCAAGGCACAAAGGCAAGCTTTTCTTTCCCCAAAAGGAGTTGTATTTTGAACAGGATGGGATATGCAACTCTTTCCCAAAGCGTCCCTGGCAGACACACACACAAGGCAAGGCACAAAGGCAAGCTTTTCTTTCCCCAAAAGGAGTTGTATTTTTAACAGGATGGGATATGCAACTCTTTCCCAAAGCGTCCCTTGCAGACACACACACACCCGTAGCCCAGGGGAAGGCAAGGCAGAAAGGGAACCTTTTCTTTCCCCGAAAGGAGTTGTATTTTGAACAGGATGGGATATGCAACTCTTTCCCAAAGCGTCCCTGGCAGACACACACACAAGGCAAGGCACAAAGGGAACCTTTTCTTTCCCCAAAAGGAGTTGTATTTTGAACAGGATGGGATATGCAACTCTTTCCCAAAGCGTTCCTGGCAGACACACACACAAGGCAAGGCACAAAGGGAACCTTTTCTTTGCCCAAAAGGAGTTGTATTTTGAACAGGATGGGATATGCAACTCTTTCCCAAAGCGTCCCTGGCAGACACACACACAAGGCAAGGCACAAAGGGAACCTTTTCTTTCCCCAAAAGGAGTTGTATTTTGAACAGGATGGGATATGCAACTCTTTCCCAAAGCGTTCCTGGCAGACACACACACAAGGCAAGGCACAAAGGGAACCTTTTCTTTCCCCAAAAGGAGTTGTATTTTGAACAGGATGGGATATGCAACTCTTTCCCAAAGCGTCCCTGGCAGACACACACACAAGGCAAGGCACAAAGGGAACCTTTTCTTTCCCCAAAAGGAGTTGTATTTTGAACAGGATGGGATATGCAACTCTTTCCCAAAGCGTCCCTGGCAGACACACACACAAGGCAAGGCACAAAGGGAACCTTTTCTTTCCCCAAAAGGAGTTGTATTTTGAACAGGAAAAACACCCACAGGACAGCCCTTTGCAAGTTTGCAACAACAAAACAAATAGAAAGACCTAAGACCCACACCACCAAACTCAGCCACAGACCACCCCACCTTTTCTCCTGTCCTGGTCTTCACACAGCCATGCTGTGACGCAGCAATGTTTCCTGCCTGCCTACACCAATCTACCCTTCCACCCTCTCCAAAAGTCCCAGTGCGACTGAGCCACGAGGCGTGTGCACGCTGTTTTCATTAAGCACGTCCTACCAGCCCCTCCCCCTGGTTAAACGTGCTCTCTGATTGGCTACAAGGTGCAAACAACACACTAGATTGCCCCAGTGGACTTAAAAAAGTTTGGATGATTTGACAAAGCATTTTTTAAAAACGAAAAAAAAGGCGCCATTACGGAAAACGGCCAATCGCGGTTCGAAACCGCGATATCCAGGCGTGTGGACAGCCAAGATTCAATATTGCTTCAAAAAATCCGAAAATAACGAATCAATAACGGTAAACGGGGAAAACGAATTATTTGAGCAAGCCTAGTGATTACCATTAAGAATGAGGAACCACTCTCTGTTTACAGCACAGATTATTATTTTAGGACAGTATTAAGTGGGATCTTCTATATTTTATTGATTTAACTAGCTCCTAACTGTGTAAACTAGCTTCCAGCCTCTGAGCATATAAGCTATGTCCATTCCCTGATGACATTTTCATAGATGATATGCCATTCTGCTGGCCACATCCTCATAATACCTACCAATGGTTGTTTGCAGATGGTCAGAAATTATACAAGAGTAATTCAACACAGCTTTGTGGTTTTCTTTGGCAGGAATAAGCCATGTTTCACATACATTTAGGATATGGCTTGGTTTACATAGGATCAAAGCTGGATCAGAAATGAATCCAATGGCTATCCCATTCCATTTTAGAAAACAGAAGGTTTTCATACAGTGGCAATTGGCTGGACTAGGGCAGAGTAAATTTTCATTCCTGACAAAATTTTGCCTAAACCACAGCTCAGAAGGAATCCCAGTGATTTGAGTTATATTTACATTGATTCAAATCCAGCCATCCATCGGAGGGTTTAAAAAGATTATAATAAGAAATGTGCTCAGCCCCAAACAAAGAAAATATTGTAGTTATTAATGTTTCGACACTATAAGGATGATAATGAAGCCTAGATTCCTATCTTGCTCTGAGTGGGTATTCGTCTTGTGTATTTGGATAGAACTGCTATCCATTTCTGTTTGTTTCCTTCATAAGGCCCCTGTTTTCATTTTTTGAGCACTTTCCAAAAAGGGGTGCCTTTCTGCTGGCCCTCTAATTTCTCTAGGAGCAGCAGCAGGAGGGAGGCAGGCAGGGCACCATTCCTTCCTGCCAAATGATGCTCTACAAACACACCATACACCCAGCCCAGTGCCCAGCCCCACTCACTTCTTCTTTAACTAGCGGCAATGGGGGGGGGATTCCCCTCTCCTTCCCATGATTTTAGGCAATTGTATGATTTGTCTTAGAGCTACTGCCTTGGTTCATTGCTTGCTGCTGCTGCTGCTGCGCTAGGCACCCACCTGGTACTCCTCCATCTCTCATGCAAGGAAGGTGCCTTCAGTCCCTCACCTCTTCCTCCTTTGCAACTCTTACCCTCTCCTCCTCCCTCCTCAGCCCTTGGAATTGCTTCCAGTGCCTTGGGTTGTTGCTGCTGCTGCCTGGCTTGCTTTAGAGTAGGAGGAAGAGGAGGGTGCTGGAGGTGCCTTCCTTGCATGAGAGACAAAGGCAGAAGGAGCAGCAAGCAAGCAATGACCCAAGAACCAAGGCGGTGCCAGGGCAGCTCCAAGAGCCAAGGAGGAGGAAGGAGGAGCCGTGCCTGCACTCTCCAAGGCATTTTAAGGAGGCTTCCCACTTGCAGATAAGAAAGAGTGATGACCTCCTGGAAAAGGAGAGTAAATGAGGGTTTACTTTTTTGCTGGGGGATTAATAAAAATAGATTAAACTGTGCTCATGAAAAGCAAGCAAGGAAACAACCCACTCCTGCTTTCTTTCATTTCAAGCTAATTTTCGTTCCAGAGGGGGGTCTACCATACAGTGCTATCTGAATGAAACAAACGGTACATAAACACAGATTAAACAGGAGAAATGGGTACCGTACACATGACTAGTGAGTATATGTATAATCTCTGCAGACAGGAATTTTTACATACTGTATATAAATGTATGCTAACCCTTGTATATTTAATAACCATGGAGATTAAAACACTCTCAAAAACTTACAAACTGAAAGAATGTAAGTATATAGGAAATAGGAAGACCTTTTTATTCTTCTTTAGAAAGCCAAACATTAATTTTACTATTATTGAATAAAGGTTTATTGGCTTCTGGTTTCTCTCTCCCCCCCCCCCCCCATTTTTCATCACCCCATCTTTCTTTTTCTCTCACACAGTCACCCCGTGCACAATTCTTGTTCACAATGGGAACATGTGAATGTTGAGCTTTATTAAAGTGTAAGGATACAGTCATTCATTATGTAGTTCTTTGTAAAGTGACAAACATGATAATAGGCTTCTAAAATACTTTTAAATATACACAATACATAACCCTAGAGATTAACTTCTGACTAGTTCACTGGCCTCTGCAATTTAACATCTTGTTCCTTGTTATTGTACTTATTCTAATCCCAGTGGATAGGTCTGGTTCCAGATCTGACGATGTTGAAAGATTTGCAGTTTGGCTTGAACACAGTTCACTTCATTCCTCTTGCCTGCTACAGTAATTGGGTATTTAATATTTAAATACAGAAAAACAAACAAACAAAGCAAATCAATATCTATATTTCATCTCAAAAGGAAAAAAAAGTCAGATTAATACAATCCTAAATCCATTTTTCCTTCCTTCCTTCATATTCTAGAAAACCTTAAATGTAGGCTTGTCAGTATGCATATGTTTATTGAAATAAATATTAGATATTTTTGGCCAATTATTGCTTCAAAATGCATTACTGCAACTTGACAGAGTAGATCACAGACCCAGAAAGCCACAATTTGCCTATTCCATTCCACAGTTACATTTTGGGAAATAGAAATCAGTTAAGATTTACACTAGGCAGTTTAGCCTGATGAAAATACATCTCAGAGCAACCAGGATCCTTTATGTTCATCATTCAGTGTTGCTGTTCGGATTGCCTCCAAGTGCATTCACTCTGCTATAATGGCCCAAAAACTCATGTCATCACTGCCATCCAGAACCGGCCCAAGGTAATATAAAGGGGTACGCAAAAAAAAAAATTGTGCCCCCCGCCATGGTGCAGGAGGTGCGGCTGCATGATGCGGGAGGCGTGGCCAAACCTGGCCCCACCTCCCATATCACGTGGCCACGCCTCCTGCGTCACACGGCCACACCTCCCACGGTGTGGGTGGTGTGGGAGGTGGGGCCAGGGTGCATGGTGCAGGAGGTGGGGCCAAGCACGGCGGGAAAGTCCTTCCAGGCTGCAGCGAAGGCCCAGCAAGGCTGGCTGGGACTTCACTGCGGTCTGGAATGACTCCCGCCGCAGCCTGGCTGGGCCAGGGTGTGCGGCGTGGGAGGCGGGGCCAGACCTGGCCTTGCCTCCCGTGATGAACGCCCTGGCCCCGCCTCTCATGCTGTGAGGGAGGCGGGGCCAGGGTGCGGGAGGCAGGGCCAGGTGTGGCCCTGCCTCCCAGGAGCTCGATAGCGCCCCCGGAACATGGCGCCCAACACGGGGGCATGGTCAGCTTCCCGTGTTGGGCCGGGCTTGCTGCCATCACTCTTAGCCAGTTATGGAGCTCCATTGGAGCATCTAGAATCATAGAATCATAGAATAGGAGAGTTGGAAGAGACCTCATGGGCCATCCAGTCCAACCCCCAGCCAATAAGCAGGAAATCGCATTCAAAGCACCCCCGACAGATGGCCATCAGCCTCTGCTTAAAAGCCTCCAAAGAAGGAGCCTCCACCATCTGACCATTGCAGTTGCCTCTGCTGATATCAGAATCGGTGCCTGTGTGACCAGGAAGAAGAGGGGTCTGATCTTTTCCTTCTTCTTACTAGTGGCACAGCCCTCTTGATGTGACTTCTGTGGCAGCCAGGAGCATTAAAGGATCTTTGTGGCCAGCTAAAAGCCGTGGCAGCGACAGTAACATGTGTACAATACATCCAGGCCAATAGCACCATCAAATTATCCCCGCCCCCAAAAATAGGGCAGTTTAAAGCAAAAAAAAAAAATCAAACAAAGGCAACAACAACAAAACCTACAGTACTCACCAGAATAATAATCTGCCCATAGTCTTTCTATCATAAGATAAAATTTCACATATTCTTCTTCTTCTTTACTCGTTCAGTCATTTTCGACTCTTCGTGACCTCATGGACCAGTCCACGCCAGAGCTCCCTGTCGGCCGTCGTTGCCCCCAGCTCCTTCAAGGTCGAGCCAGTCACTTCAAGGATACCGTCCTTCCATCTCACCCTTGGTCGCATATTCTAGCATCATCCATAAACCACTCAACACAGCTCTGAAGGACTGTCAGTTGGAAAGCTATCCATAGACATAAAAGCAGTCATTGGGCATGACTTTAGGGACCAAGAGCGAATCCCAGCCATCAATGTGATTAAAGAAGTAATCAAATATTTTCAAACTGGCTTCTCATTTATCTCAGTGCTGCCCTCCACTTATTTTTGATGACAGATGGTGTGAAGTCAATGGAATATAGTTGTCCCTCTGTTTTTATGGATTCTGTATGTATGGGTTCCGCCATTCACAACATGATAATAATCCACTTCGTGGTTTTTTTTCTCAAAAGATAAACAACTTTTACTATACCATTGTATATAATAGGACTGGAACATCAATGGTGTTTGGTATCCATAAGGGTCCTGGAGTCAAACTCCAGAGGGTGCCATGGGCCCATTTTACCTTAAAAGAGGTTTTGAACATAAGTGGGCTCATAAAATTCAACAAAATTCTGTTCCATATTAAATTATGGGCAATTAGATCTCCAACAGTTTTCATTGCTTCTGGTTTTGCTTCGGGTGGCCACTCCATCTCCTCCAAGTAAGTTCATAATTGAGCGAGCTCACAAAAACAGAAGGATATGAAGATACAACACTTCATTATGTCTCCCGCAAAATTGGATGAACCCCTGATTAGAAAACCCAATCAGCCATTTCAATCCATAGAGAAATCTAAGATACACCATCAGATGTAGGGAAACATTGTGAAATAAAACACCGTGAATCACACACTCCATGATATTTTGATCAGAACCTCAAATAAATGCAGAGTGTTTATTTTAAAAAAATCTGGAATAGGGCAGTAAGACAATCTATTTTCCAGCCTGGTATTTGTATATGTTGCAAATAGTTTCTTGATCCATTCTAAATGAAAGGAAAAAGCAATATGTGTATGGCATAGAAATGTTTTATTTCTTTCCTGGAACATTTTGCTTGTTATGAAGAGGAACTATTTAAGAAACAACTCCAAAGTCATCTATTATCTTTGACTTACATTGCCAATTGCAACTTATTTGGCATTTCTCACACGATGTCAACTGGTCCTTACAGTTTCCATCTAAACATCAAATACTATAATTTACCACAAAGGCTGAAGAAGATTGAGAGCTATGAAAGCAATTTCTTTGGCAGGTAACAGGTCTTCCATACCAATTGAATGCTTACTACAATAAGCAATCCTTCCCAAAGTCATATTTCTCTTCTAAATACTTCTTTGCCCCTCCCCACTCAGAAGTTGGAAGAAAACCAAGACATTTTCATTTCCTAAGTGTAATGAAACAGCTCTGAGCACTGAAGGTCCATTTGGATGCAGTGCACTCTTTCACTTTAGCTTGCAAAAATGAAGAAGCCCTGCAAAGTCAAGCCTATTTCACTGTAATACAAAAGTGACAGTGCCGTGACCTTTCTATGTCATATTTTTATATGATCGTGCCCTGCAGCATGAAGAAATGTGACATTTGGAAAGAGAGAGTCGAATGTGGTTAAACAGATGGAGGTTTTCTTGTTTGTTTTGCCTCTCCTCAGACATCTGTTGCAAATGAAAAGGGGATCAGAAAGTTACCAAATTACTAGTGTGGATCCTGTAGCATCTTTTTAGCGTGTCAATTTTTTCCTCATATAAGCTACTGTGATGCATACATCAGAGTTCTCAATTATTTTAGTGTTTCTTAGTATCCCTCCCTTCAAAATAACAACACTTGCAATCTGGTTCTTGGAAGATTATTTAAAGATAACTAAAAATCATGAATAAAAGTCATAACACTCTGAACTTGTGTTCTCTTTAACTTCTGAGCCTGAGATGAACGTCTTGTGATTTAGCCAAGAGTATATTAAAAATTCAGCATCGTTAAAAATATAATGGGAAAGTATAAAAAAGAAGAATTAGCCAACATCCAATGTAATTAGACTTGGGAATTTGGTTTCCAAGGCCAATATGTCAAATTCCTAATGGTGAATGTCTTAGAATGGATGAATTATGGTTCAAATAAGTTGTGGTAGTGAATCAAATTAGCAGTTTCAAAGGCGAGTTTGAATGCAAACAATTCAAGCATAAGGCTGCATTAAATATTGAGAGCTGAAGAAAAGATAGAGAAGGGAAGCAAATAATAGCAGCAAGACAAGAGTATCTAGTTATAGTGGTACAGGTTGAGTATCTCTTATCCAAAATGTTTGGGACTAGAAGTGTTCTGTATTTCACACTTGGGGTGGTGGTGGTGGTGGGGATTTTAGAATATTGATACATACATAAGGAGATACCTTGTAAATCAGTGGTTCTCAACCTGTGGGTCCCCAGGTGTTTTGACCTACAACTCCCAGAAATCCCAGCCAGTTTCCCAGCTGTTAGGATTTCTGGGAGTTGAAGGCCAAACATCTGAGGACCCACAGGTTGAGAACCACGGTTGTAGATGGAATCACACATTTCATTTATTTTTTATAAAGACCATATTCACATTACCTAAAGGTAATTTTGTATACATCATTTGTAAGAATTTGTGCATGAGGCAAAGTTTGTGTATATCGAAGGATCAGAAAGCAGAGGTATCACTGTTTTAACCACCCACATTCACTATTTTGGTTTTGGGGTAGTTTGGATTTCAGAATTCTGGATAAGGATTACTCTGTTTGTATTACTAAAAGCCAGTGAAATAATTATTTGGTGAGAACCATTAGCCACCATGATTATCACTGATATTAGTTTCTTTGAACAATATTACTTCATTATAAATGCCATAGTCAGCACTGTGCAAACAAGTGAGTATCTAGACGGTATAGATATTCATTCCTTGAGACCTGGATGAGGAGGTTGGTAGAGAAATTATTGAACAAACTAAGGCAAAGGAATAAGTATATAAATAATTACATATAAATATATAAATATATAATGTTTTGTGAATGTATCCATCAGTGCTTCAACTTTCCTTCATTTATTTACTTATTTAATTTACATCTCTAGTTTCTCCTCATAAAGGATCCAATATACCTTATCAGAGATCAAAACAAAATACAGATAAACATTAAAACAATCCATTAAAATAAACTTCCGCTAAAGAACCACTAATTTAATACATCATAAAATCATTTTAAACATAATAATAAAAAGAAAAAGCAGTACCCAAGGCCAACAATTTATTTTGGCATCTGAGGTAGAAATTCCTCCAGGTAGCTCATTCAATGGCATTAAAAAATCAATAACTAAAATGTTGTTGTTTTTATGACACTCCAGATCTGTTGCTAGATCAAGTTTCTCCACTTCTCCTAATGGCTGATGGCCCTTACATGACTGATACCAGTGTTTATTTGATTTATTCTTTGTTCCATGTTAAGGAGAATTAGAGAGGAGAGTTATTCTCTGGAATAATAATTTCAAATGAATCACCAGAGCCTTGATTCATTTGCTGCCAATTCAACTCAGCATAAGAAGTTAGAGAAAGAAAGGGAGTGGGAAATTGGTCAAATCTTTTTGGTTCAAAGACTTGGCTGTAGCACAGGATAATTTATAGGATCTGTCAAGAATCTCCAAGATTCACCATTGGTCCAAGATTCATTATACAGCTTGACTCTACTGCATCATGGCCCCACAGGGTTGTGTGCCGATTTATGCTCAGTGGAATGACAACAAACAAATGAACAACAGAAAAATCACCTACTTGGAATGTGTATATTGAACCAGGATTATGTAGCAGTTTCATTGTTGGACTAAGACTCTGAGAGATGAAGGTTTGACTTCCTACTTAACCACAGAAACCCACTGGGTGACCTTGTGCAAATCACACACTCTTGGTATCAGAAGGGAGCAATGGGAAACCTTTTCAGAGCAAATCTTTCCAAGAAAATCCCATGATAGGTTCATCTTAGAATCACCATTAGTAGGAAATGACTTCAAGGAACACAGCTGCAGCAGTTATAGCCTGCTATTCTTTCTAAGATGTTAAAAATAAAACATTTTTTAAAAAAATTCTTTGCTAATTTTTTTTTTAGTGTAAAGTTATCCCATTTTATGACCACTAAGGGGACGGACATTCCAGGTATGATTGAACTTTTATTATGATGATTATGTCCCAATGTGGGACGAATGGGAAAAAGTCTATTCTTAGAGAGCCCATTCCATCTCAATCTGGATCAAAAGACAGCTGTGAGGATGGTGGGGATGATGTATGGTGGGGACAGTAGGGGATGATTCAGCTCTCTCTGTCTGGACTGCCTCTCAGGTGTTGCATTTTTAAACTCAGTTCTCTGTCCACATTTTAGGGCTGTCTTGAAGTGCCCATTGACTTGCCATTCAAAAATCAATTCAGGACACAACAAGGAGTCACATAAAATATGATATTGAAATTATTATAATAACAATAATTTAATTTAACATTGTTGTTTTTGTTGTTTTGTTGTTACTATCATTTTAAAACAACTTTCCATCATCTTTGAAGTATGAGGGGGGCAATGAGTACAGCATCCCCACAATTAAAATTCAATCAAAATTGATTTCAGTGCTATATTTTTCAAATTGCAGGAACTTAAGGCTTCAGTTGAGCATTTAGAAACAGAGTTTGGGCATCCATAGGAAAGGGGCAGGCAAAGTTACCAAGGGACTGACTTCCTGGCTTGATTTATGGTCTTGAATTTTGGTTTGTACCTTTGGACTTCAGTTTAACCTTGATTATCTGGCTTGAATTTGGAACCCTGACTATGGATTGTACCCTTGGAACTTGGGACTTTGATTTGTATTACCCATGCTGTGTGCTGTGTTTCTGTTTTGTTAGCCAAACCTTGGAAAGACTACATGTTTTAGTTTTTTTAAAAGTAAATCTGGGATTGTTTAGTTAAACTCTGCTCTCGTTATTAGGTGGGAGCACTGGAAGTATCCCGCTCTCTGAAATGCTAGAACTGTGTCGTCTGAAGGAACATTTCACTTGAGGAAGCAGATTTTTTTGAGGTGATAATGCCTTCATTTGTTCTTTCCCCATAGTTACACTCTGATTTAAAGGTATTTACAAAAAAAAATCAGACCCAGAAAACATACAGTCATATAAAGTACAAGATTAGGTTAATGTGACAAACTGTTCTTTCTTCTGTAAAAAGAAGCTATCAACATAATTTCTATGTTCTAAAATAATTCCACTATTATGTGTAATTTATTTTTTTCGAAATACAAACATTTAGGAAATGTATATAAACACTGAATGATATTACCCCCCCCCCCCATTTTTCATGGGGATGGAATAATTTAGACCAGTGGTTCTAAACCTGTAGGTCCCCAGATGTTTTGACTTTCAACTTCCAGAAATCCTAACAGCTGGGAAACTGGTTGGGATTTCTGGGAGCTTTAGGCCAAAACACCTGGGGACTCACAGGCTGAGAACTAGTGACTTAGATTAAAACATCTTTTTATATTCTTCAGACAACTTCAGCACTTGCATGCCTGCAGTGCTGCAGTGGCCCATGCACATAAATTTCATACTTGTGATTAATTGTCTACTACTTTTCGCTATGACAGAAGTAACAGCGTGTGTGTGTGTGTGTGTGTGGCTTGTTCTGTTGACTGTTGCCAACATACACTAGGTCTTCAGCTGGCAGAGCATCTGCCAGGTTTAAGCAGTGCAAGATATTTCTCCCACCACATTTGCTCAATGTGGCAATATGGTTTAGTTAGTGTTGCCACCAAATTGTAACAAGCTGTGCTTCCTATGGTATACTAGGCTGCTTGCCCAGGTAAATATCCCTATTCAGAGATTGGGATGTTTTAGCTTCACAGTACCATAATTGTACTAGATTTGCTGTCATCACACATTGCCAAATGTCAAGAGGCCTACACAATTTGATTTTCATAATGTATGTTCTTAATACATAAAGTGCCCATTTGCTTCAAAGGCTATATACAGAATGCTTTTTGTTGAGGACAATTAAAATATTTCAAATACCATCCATCTTTCTTTGGATCATGATATTCCAAGTGAGTTCTTGTTTTCCTAAAATGAATTGTCTGTGAATGCTTACATTAGGTAGGTACTTCCATCCCTGCTTTTCATAATATTCAGTTCCTGGACAGGATCAAAGAAGCATGCTATTTCTGCTTTCCCACTTTTGGATAGGTGAATAGTTTGTTGCTCATCCAGAGACACCCACTGGCTTCTCTGCATTATGTTTCAACCCAAAATGTTTGGAAATATTGTGTAGAAAAGCAGATAGCTCAGCTGCAAAGATATTATTATAAACAGTCTATTTTGTATGTTTATTGTTCTGTGAATTTTGCAAGAGGATGGAACTCTGGGGTATAAAATGTTATCACCCAGCTTTTTGGATTGTCATTTGAAAACCATTGGTGGTTGATGATCTAGAACTGGCATGCTCACTCATAACAGATAAGCTATTGTGTTCTGCACACAATTACTGCCTTCCATAATATGCCCCTTTTTCAGGTTTTGTGAAGATTGTCTGCATTTTGAAATGCTTATTTGGTTTTGTACAATGACAAATTAAATGAACATGGGCATATAAAGCAATGTTTCCATTTTGCATTGTTTTTCTTTTAATTGCTCGGTCAACTGCATTGTTAGTGAAAAGGTAAAACAAATAAAAAGCAATGTTTTCATTTTGTAGAGTTTTTTGTTAGTCATGGGAGATAATAACTTGACTAAATAGTTAAAAAATGAACTTTTGAAAAAGAAATTTCATCCATGGTCACATTGCCAAAGGGAGAAATTCATTTTTTTAAATATAGTTTTTATTAAAACTTTTTATGAGTTACATTGGTGGCCCTATGGGAAAGTTGGGGAAGGGTTGTCCAAAGGAAAGGTAATGAGGGGCGAAATATGGGATGGGGGGGGGGGGTGAGAGGATGTAATAGTTCTGGAGAAATTCATTTTTGAACTATACATATTTATAAAGAATATATGCATTATTACCTGATGCGATAGATAAACAATATATAGAAAAAATAGTGTGCAATGTCAAGTTTTATAAATATACTAGCTGTGCCCGGCCACGCGTTGCTGTGTCTGAGTCTGGTGGTGTTGGTCAGTCTACATTAGGTTGTATTGATGCTGTGACCTCCACCTTCTTTATACTCACATTAGTAGTAGTATTTGAAGTCTGTTACCTTCTTCAATTTTTGTGTTGATTGATAATTGCTTGAGATCCCTGTTGTCTTTGGTTTGTTGTTAGTTGTAATGTCTGATTCTGCTGAGTGCGGTTTATATTTTTATTGTGGTACAATAGTCTTTTTTTTTTTGACTGTGTAGGTGTTTATTATTATTGTTGTTGTAGTGGTCATGAAGGTTGGATAAGTTAGATGCTACTGTATTGTTTTTTGGAGGCTCAGTGTAGCACTGACTGGCCTCTCAGCCTCAGTGCCTGGCTGTTTCTTGCCTGTGATGGTGTTGATTCTTATTGTTGTTGTTGTTGTCATTGTTATTATTGTAATTGTTTTTTGGAGGCCAAGTGTGAATGTAGGGATTTGGGAGGTGGATGAGTTGTGTTGTCAAATTTTGTATTTGTTATAGTCACAATGCGTTGTTGTGAGTTTTGTGGGTCCGGATTGTGGTTTTGTGGTGTGGTTGTGTTGTTACAACCTGGAGGGAAGGCTTTTGCGTTGTGTTGCCAAGTTTCGTATTTCTGGGGCGTTTAGTTGTGTTGTTATAGTCAGGATGTGTTGTTGTGAGTTTTGTGGGTCCTGTGTGATTTTGTGGTGTGGCTGTGTTGTTACAACTGGGAGACAAGGCTTTTGCATTGTGTTGCCAAGTTTTGTATTTCTGGGACGTTTAGTTGTGTTGTTATCGCATGATGCGTTGTTGTGAGTTTTGTGGGTCTGGATTGTGGTTTTGTGGTGTGGTTGTGTTGTTGTAACCTGGAGGCAAGCCTTTTTCATTGTGTTGCCAAATTTCGTATTTCTGGGATGTTTAGTTTTGTTGTTATAGTCACTGCGCAAACAACTTTATCATTTTATATATATAGATTGGATAGAATAAAAATCTATTTCTGCTGTAAGCCAGTGTTGATCGTGTGATTATATATCTATATATAAAAAATGTAATGTTCATTTTTCCCTTAACTTAAACAACAAAACTACACAACCAAATCACACCAAATTTGGCAACAAAAGACATAGTCATCCATTCTGTGTTTTTCAATTAAAAAACCCAAAAAATATAAAGTGGAATTAACAAAAAAAAAAACCCAAAACACAGGAGGAAGAGTTTGCACATGAGGGTCCAAGTTTGCACATGCCAGGTAATTACAGATAAAATAGACACAAATATACGCACCAAACTTGACTCCCACCATTAAAAAAAACAGAACAGTATATAAAGAACAACACACTAAAAACAGGGGAATTCCTGACAGGAAACAACCAGGGCCAGCTAACACCCCCCAACAAAGAATTCCCCCAGGAAGCAAGCAGCCAGGCTTTGAAGTTGCAAGGCCATTACATGCTAATCAAGGTGACAAATTGCAGCATTCATACCTGCCACACCAAGACTATTAACTGTATTCCAGGTCACCAAACAAGGATTCCGATAAGAAGAAAACGGGCAGGCTTTGAGGTTGCAAGGCTATTCACTGCAATTCCACCTGGCCAACAAATGATTCCCATAAGCCACAGCAATGCATGGCCGGGCAAAGCTAGTATGTGTGTGTGTGCGTGTGTGTGTATATATATAGTTTGTGCAGTCCATTTAAACCTCAATCCATTTTCAATATCCCAAAATCCAGAGTGCCTCCTGATCCATTGTTATAGTAGAGCCTGTGAGTAACGTTACAAACAGTAGTATGGGTGCCAGAAGGGGAAAAAGGATTACTCGGGAGCAGGGATCTGATGATGAGCAGCAGAGAAAGAGGATCTGGGACATACTTACAGCACCTACAGATGGGGAGTCATTTGAAGGATTCTCTGGGGATGATAATGTTGCAGACAGCCCATGCCATTATGGGCATCCAAACCAATCGAACCATCCAAAGACTGTTTTTGAAAACAGATCCATACAGAGAGAGAGAGAGAGAGGGGGGGGGGGGGGAGAGATGAATTTTTTTTAGTGAAGATTTTCAGCTTTCTTTCTGGAGACTCAAAACCATATGTGTGTGCCAATCTGTTTCTTGGAGTAAAGTGAATTGGAAGCACCTGTGTGTGTATATATGAGAGAGAGAGAGAGACAGAGAGAGAGAGACAGAAAATCTTTTGCATCTCTAAGTTATGACTTAATGGAAGCATAAAACATTTTCTTAACTAGTTAAATAAGATTTTAATTTAAATAGTGTTACACTATATTAGATTAGATAAAATTTCAATTACATTTAAATTATTCTATATTACATTACTAGGTTGGTCATGTGGAGCATCCAGCACAGGAGTAAGAAAGTGATTTGGCATCTATATCAAGAATTTTCTTTCACATATTTTTCTCAGATGGTTCATCCCAACTTCTTGGGTCACTTATCTAGTTCGCATATCTATTTATGAATGCCTCTGTCTTCAGCATTTAGAAAGGTCACATTTGGAGTTGTTACTGTAGATTGGAACTAAGTTTTCTCATCTCAGAATGAACCTATTCAAAATAAAGTCATGATTAAATTAATTTTAATTTATTTCAGTGGGTGTACTCTTAAGTGCTTTATGAAACTTTCTATCAAAAATCTATTTCTGATGTTTAATCAATATTCTTTTTCTTCTCATTAGTTTAGGTCTGCAGCAACAAAAAGAAAATTATCCATTTTCTATGGAAGCATTCCTTAAGCTAGCTGATGGGGTAATGGTGGTACTGATTTTGCGCCCATTGGCAGCAAATTCTATAGGAACTTGCAGTTGGTGGCTCATGGACTGGCATGTGTCTATAGATTACAATTTGGAGTAGCACTGATATTTGTGTCAGCTTTTCAAATACTTGGAGATGCATTCCCCACTTCACCATGATAAACACAACCAACCTGTTTACTGGAATTGTCAATATATTTCTCACTGACTTTAGGATTTATTTCAGTTTTCAGAATTTGGAATAGTATTCAGGTGAGATACTGACTCAAAGGAAAAATACATGTACATATTGAATATGATGTTTTGTTTTTCTAATTTAAGGATATAAGGGGTGAGGGGAGAAAGCCCCACACAAAGCTTTAAAAGCCAATGTGACAGTTTAAACAGTATCAGCAGGTTGACTTCTTCAAGTGGCACAAACTGGTAAAATATAATCATTTGCAGGGACTAGAGACATGCAAAAATAAAAATAAAAATAAAACAACTTTTTCTGAAGTATAGCCCTTCCTGCTCCCTAGGGCATTCTGGAAAGTAGAGTATAGTAAACAGAATACTGTGACAAGCCATGGTGAAAACTTCCATCCTTAAATATTTTGGAGACACAGTCCACCGTTCTATATAAATGAGGACTATTATCTTCAAAGCAAATATCATCTCTCTAGATAACACTCAGTACAAGTTTCACTGAAAATTTCAGTTGCTGTGAAACAGGTTATGAACTGTGAAGTAACAGATTGATATTGTCATGATTGCAAATAATGGAGAGGACACGTAATATGTCTCTGTGATGAAATTTCCTTAAATCCTCGGTGCTACATATTGCCAAATATCTCAACTATGTCTTGGAGCAGCATGTTAAACACCATTGAGATTTGTTATCTCCTTTCTGATATTGAGGCTATATAATGTATGTACAACAGGGAAAGTAAATGAGAAGCTGTATCATAAGGCTTTACTTTGCTTCCTGTCTAGAAACAGTGGCACATAGCTATTTTGGATGCCAAATCTAGCTTTAAAAAAAATGAGGATGTTGCTTGTATAATGGCACAGTGGAATGTAAGTTGAGTGACAGTTGGAGGATGTTAAAAGTGCATAATTTACTGCTTGGCTGCTTATCAGGGAGCGATCTGGATCCTACCTGCTTGATATTCCATCCTGGGTGACAGGCAAGATTTTCTATGGCCTAATCCCTATTAGTTAATCTCAGCTGGAGTAGAATATTTGAACCATTTATTCAATGGGTCTACTTCGTCAAGATCAACCCCCCCCCCCACTAATTTTTCACTACAATAGCTAGAATTTTTAGCCAATGTGAGAAGTAACCAGAGTATATTCAAGTTTGGACTAGTATGCATAGGATTCCTGACCTAAGTATGCATAATATTGCAATCTAAGAATTCTGAGTTAAGAGAGGTAATTCCTTTGGTGCATTATGTTTTAAACAAGGAGGGCCAACTCCAAGAAAGGGGTGCATGCATTCATAAACACTAGCATAAATAAAAATACCCACCAAATTCCCTTTTTAAATCCTGCACTAATCCTATACTTCCAACCTACCTCATGAAGTTATTGTCTTCAAAAGTGAAGATCAGAGCTACATAAGTACATATACCATCTTTAGCAGACTGGTGAAATGATTGAAGATGAAGGTAACTTATATAGATCAGAAGAAAATACACTTTCTGTGTTGGTGTGACTTCTATTTTGATAGCTTTAAAACTTTGAGTCATCAAAAAACCTAAACCCAAGGATCAGTGAAAAGAAGCAATATACCCAGTGTAGGCTAGTACTTATCATTATGTGAGAATTCTATTTTCATTAACATACAAAGAATAAATAATTCTTTGGCAACTCATTGCAGGGAAATTGAAATTAAAATAGGGGTTTATATGCTTTGAGATAGTGCTCAAAATTCTAAGTGAAGAATTGCTTCTGCCTGATTGAACATTTACTTATAATCATATTTGCTTCCCACATTATTTGGTTGGAGATGAAGCTGCCCCTAGAGAAGAGTGATACATCTACATTAGATCATTTATTAACAATGGTTAGAATTCACAGTGAAGAAATTGACTTTCCTCCATAGATAATAAAATAATGTGCAGTACTCTCTGATGTGTTACTAATTATTATTTCAAATATTTAGCCTTTTAGCAAGAGTGAAGATTTCCAGCACCACATATAAGCACAGAAACTGCATTTCTGTGTATACTCTTGCCTTAGCAAAGTACTAACATCATAGTTGGGTAATCACTATTAAAGAAAGAAAATGTCCCTGTGAAATTACCACTGAGAATTTGATATAGTACAAATGTTGTGTATTCTCAGTCCATCTCTTTTTTGAGGACCATAAGCAGCTCTTTGGTGCTATGTAGCTTTCCTGTTGGTTACAGAGATTTTTCATTCACTGAAATTTTGATGTATGTTGTTGTTTATTTGTTCAGTCACTTCCAACTCTTTGTGACCTCATGGACCAGCCCCCACCAGAGATCCCTGTTGGCCATTGCCACCCCCAGCTCCTTCAAGGTCAAGCCAGTCCCTTCAAGGGTACCATCTATCCACCTTGCCCTTGGTTGGCCCCTGAAGAGAGCCCAATTTGTGGTACTCAACTCAGGCAGGGGAAATCCTTTTTCTAAATCCCACTGCTGCCTCCAATTGAGGAGATGTGTGCGCGTGTGAGAGGGAGGGATGGAGGATGTGTGAATGTATGACAGGGAGGATTTAGTGGATAAGGAAGGATAACGGAACTGATTGGGTTTAAATGAGTAAAGATGGTAACTTATATAGAAAAGTATGGTAACTTATATAGATAGGTACGGTAACTGCCACCAACGTGAGGTAACAGGCTTACAGAGAGGCAAGGAGATTGATCTTTGTGAACAATAACAAAATTCAATCTTTATTTGTACATAAGCATATGGTTCCAGTACATAAACGTTTCAGGATCTTAAGTTACAATGTAGTCTTTCTTGAATGGATATATCTTAAATAACTTCTCTTCGAACAGTAAATAAAACACCCGGTCAACTTATATAACCAGCCTTTCTCCTGAGTGACCATAAGCTACCGTCCTTAGCTGATTTCCACAGCTCCTAATCTTTCCAAAACCTAACAGCCACTGTCTTTTTTTAAACCCTCACAGCAACTGAACTTTTAAAAGGGAAATATGCTCCAACTGTCATCTTAGCCACGCCTCCTTTTTCTCCCAAGGGAAGCTGTGTTACCATGGCAACCTACCAAATGCTGCTTCCAGCTAGTTTCCATGTTAGGCTTTTCCTTGCTAATATATAACTCCCTTTTCCCTTAACAAACAAATAAATAAAATCATATCAATAATCTCTGTTTAACACAAAACTTCTCTACAGCCCCTCTTCCTTTTTTCCTTATTTATTTATTTATTACATCACTTCTACCCCGCCCTTCTCACCCATCAGTGGACTCAGGGCAGCTTCCATTTTCCCTAGTATCATTCTCTTCTCCAAGCTTTCCTGTCTTCTCATTATGTGGCCAAAGTACTTCATCTTTGCCTCTAATATCCTTCCCTCCAGTGAGCAGGCAGACATTATTTCCTGAAGTATGGACTGGTTGGATCTTCTTGCAGTCCAAGGCACTCTCAGAATTTTCCTCCAACACCACAGTTCAAAAGTGTTTATTTTCCTTTGCTCAGCCTTCCTTATGGTCCAGCTCTCACGTCCATAGGCTACTACAGGGAATACTATTGCTTTAACTATGCGGTCCTTGGTTGCCAGTGTGATGTTTCTACTCTTCAATATTTTATCCAGGTTGGTCATTGCTCTTCTCCCAAGAAGGAAACGTCTTCTGATTTCCTGGCATCTGCAGTAATCTTTGCACCTAGAAATACAAAGTCTGATGTATACAAAGCATTTTATTGGAGTGTTGTGTGGTTTCCAGACTGTATGGCCGTTGTCTAGCAGCATTTTCTCCTGATGTTTCACCTGCATCTGTGGCTGGCACGTTCAGACGATCCTCTGAAAATGCAAGCCATAGATGCAGGCCTGTAGCGAGGGGGGGGGGGGTTAGGGGTTCAAACCCCCCCGAAATTTTTCAAGTTATAAAAAAAATCTCGTTTACTCATGAATTTTAACTGGTTAACCAAATCCCCATGCTAAGTCTATGAGATGCAAAACATTAAGAGTCCCTCCAGGCACTATCTCAAGCAGATATTGACAGGTTTGTAGCGGGGAGGGGTATGTGCTAGGGGTTCAACCCCCCCCCCCCCAAATTTTCAAAACCCCTCCCGAAATTTTTTTCTGGCTACGGCCCTGCATAGATGTAGGTGAAACATCAGGAGAAAAAGCTGCTAGAGCACAGCCATACACCACACAACACTCCACTGGTTCTAGTTATGAAAGCCTTCAACTACACATTAAAGCATTTCATTATTTACCAGATTACTTGCAGCCCAGATTTCAAGGCCATGTAGTCCTGCAGTTCACATACTTAAAATTTACTCATATAACATATTTTATCATGCTCCTCCTCATATTAAAACAGGAAAATTCACAAAATCTAATAACCCAATTAAAAATATATCCAAATACAACAATTAATGGCAGAAGTTAATAAAACGGAGGTAAACCTCTGTTTGAAGTAGGCAGAATTTTCTGTTTCAGTTATGTTACAAATCCACTCTGGATTTATTCCAGACTTTAAAGGATTGATTCAAGATTCTGAATCTACTTTTATTCAGACTGAATAGGATTCAAAACCTTGAAATAGATAGGATTCAAATTGGATAGGTTTCAAATGCTGGATGTAACCCAGTAGATTTGCTACACCATGGCAGTCAGTAGCCACCCATGTAATACATTTAATAAACCAAATGGGAGGAAATACAGTACGTCTGGAAAAGCAGATCAACCATATTAGATCACAGTATCCAGCAAATTCAGATAATGTAGGTCAAGGCTGCATTATGCCAGAACAGCTCTGTGCATTGTATAATGACCACAGAATTGATCTGGAACTTTCCCCCCCCTAAACAGCAAGTCAAGATGTACCCTGAGATGTAACTGTGATTTTCTCAGAGGATGAGGAATTGTACTAAAATCCTTTCAAGCATGTGGCCAAACACCCACCTTTCTTTCTACTTTATCAGAGATATCTCTTTCTAGAATAGGCTTGGAGATAGCTAGAATACTCACGCCACCAATTTAAGCTCTAAGTCAGACATGGATCCCGGTGGACCATATGCTACTCTACCATATGCTATGCAGTATGCCACTCCCTGCCAAAGGCTATGTTGAGGACTGATTCATTCATCAGTACGACAGCAATGTGGTACTCTGTTCACCATAAATATTGTTTTTTCCAGAGACAAAATATAACTTCAGCTTAGAAGGAGGCAAGATGATGTTCATGGAATCTTGTACTATTCAGTGTGGATTCCCACAAAAATCCTAATAAGCTTTCTCTTTTAATGCATACCCATTTATGCTCCAATCTAGACCTTTTCATGTTTTTATTTCAGGGCATACAGAAAGATCAAGATTGTGTACATTGGCATTATTATTTTTGGATAACAACTTCCAGAATGGAACATCCACATTGAATTACAAGTCCACATTGCCAGCAAAGTACAAACTATGGTTCAACCCTGCTGTCAAATTCCCTGAGCATTTAACAATCCACAGGATGGAGTTATGACTATAAAGAATAAATTTGCTGAACATGTGTCAGTTATAGAGCTTTAAGCATATTTATAAAGGTCTCAATGGAAATGATAGAATTTTAATTTACATTTAATAAAAGTTTGATTGTCACAGTTATGGTTCTGCACATACTCCTGTGTGGCTCTTTATTATTTTATATGGTGAGTTAAGAAAATAGAGAGGAGGAGGAGGAGGAGGAAGAAGAAGAAGAAGAATGTTGTTGCCAAGTTCGATATACAAAAAAAATAACAAACATTTTCCCTGAGAGCAGAACACTTTTACTATGCAATTAGGACAAAAATATAGTAGCCTACTATTGATTTTATGCCATCTTCTATGAGTTGTATTTGAACAGATGCGTTTATGGAAGGAGATACATTGATACCAGGCCTTAGTGGAATATTTCAGAAGATGAGATTTTAGATGCCACTAGTCATAGTTTAGCTTGTGAGAGGCAAAATTTCCATTTTGCGCATGTCTATTACTCTTTGATCTATTTTATCTAACTCATGCAAACATGTAATCAAACCTTTGCACTGTAAAGTCTATAAAATTGGTGAAAAGGTGTTTACCGTTTCCTTTTTCACTACCTTGTTTGAAGTTTATGGAAAACA
Source organism: Anolis carolinensis (assembly GCF_035594765.1). NCBI lineage: Eukaryota > Metazoa > Chordata > Lepidosauria > Squamata > Anolidae > Anolis > Anolis carolinensis. Next base: position 255,544,152 of record NC_085843.1, on the reverse strand, counting down.
ACATTTAATCTTCTTTGATTAATGGGTTATAGTTTAGGAAAACACTTTTATACCAAGTAACAAAACTAGTTTCTACTGTGGCAGTCCAAGCAGTGAAAGTATAAAGCAAATTAGTGGTTCCCCATGAAAGAGACTAATTATACCTGTAATTGATGCACTGCTTTTGCAAGACTTCCATGTATTAAATTTCAGAAATCATAGTAATGATACACGGTGTGTATGATGAGTCAGACATATCTCTCCAATAATGTTGCATATCTTAATAGCAATTCTTATATGTTAAATAAGGTTACAGTAGCTAGGATACTACAGATGTACTTGTGTGGAAACTAGGGCTGTGCACAGATCCATTTTTCAAAATGGGCTGTGGCTATTCCGGCTCTTTTGGCCAACTAACGGCATGGGTGCCACCACCATTTTTATTTCGGCTGCAGCAGACCACATGGCTGCCAACCATAGCTACTTTTGATTACATTTAGCTACATGTGGAGCACGGAGAGGTAGCTGCCTGCCCACACGGAGTTTCCCTGTGAGCCCTTCCTGTTGAGCCAATCAGAACAGAAGAAAGCCATGAAGTGTCTTTTCGCAAAGCTGGGACTCCATTTTTCTGTTGTGAGCAGGTGTTTGTGAGAGAATGGGGGATCAGTGGGGACATTCTCAGTTATTTTCCTATAGCTGGAGATTGACCATCTGCATAACATCTAGTATTTGTTTGTAATTGTTTGCTAACAGGGCAGTGTTGTTTATAATGGCTTCAGTCAACTCTTAACTTACATTGTTTAGATATTTATTTCTTGAGAATTGTTGAAATGCTTCCTTAAAAGTTAATGCCATTAAACTGAATGTGTCTGAATTATGAAAAAAACCTTATATAATCCACTAAAACCCACCTGTAATGTGTCTCTAATATATTAATATTTAGACAGACACCTAAGAGTTTGAATAGTTGATTTGCTCAAGTGAGTATAAGAAGCTATGTGTGTTGACTGCAAAAACATGTTGGTTCCTGTCAGTGATTCTGAATGCCACATCTCTACTGAACTTGCCAAAGTACATGGTAACTTGGCTCATAAAATGAATTTGGCCAGCACAAGCTTGGCTGATATTAGTGATGGATAAATTTCCCTTGGTTCATTTTGAATACATTTGTGGTCTTTCCAAGCTTTTCTGGAGAATGTTAAAACCAATAACAAAAACACCTTTGAGTTTTTTCTAAGGAAACTTGATGGAGGAAAAATTAAAGTGATAAAACTTGTACATATTATGATTCAGAGTATGGGAATGTCAGCTTTTCCATCTGTCCATGATTCCAAGGGGAGGCAAAATGAGCAGAAACAACTTGCCAATAGTAGGGTTAGACCTTATTATGAGCAAGACCTATATTCAGAAAGGTATGCAGCCTGGCTCAAAATGAATTGCAATATTTGCATCTTTGATTTTCCCATTTTCTATTGTATTGCAGTTCCACGTCAGTCATTCACTTATATGCAAATAAAGTTTATGTCCATTCTGAAATTTTAAACAAGCGGCATCACTATGGTCTTCATTCCCATTCAAACTGTTTTGTGGCTGCATGAATCTTGATCCAATTCTCTATTGCTGTGAAATCCAAATGAACAAGTTAATTGAGCATATATTCTATGGTTCACTGAGCACCTCAAGTCAATCATTAAACTAGTAATGATTGGCTATAGGAAATGCCAATTTGATTTACCAAAATTATGTTGTGTAATTACATAATTGGCTATACTATGATGTATTCCTAGATGGTTCAGGACAAAGCAAATTCCTGCAGTCTAGCTTTGGAAAAGAACAGTTTGTGCTGTGTAACCCCAAATTACTTCATTAGCTAATTAAATGGCTAATCTTGTTAGTTTGAGGAGTTGTCACTGAGGAAGCATTCATCAGCTTTTGTAATCTTTTTTTCTGACAGAAACATTGGTCCCCACCTTCGATGTACATATAATAGGATCAATATTACCCAGAACAATTCCACATTTTTCTTCTCTTTTCAGTTCTTCCTTTCTCTTCACATGTTTGTTTGTTTTGAAGGTTTATGTGTTTTATATTCTGATGCTTCATTTACTTCTTCGTATTGGTCATCTTTCCCATTGTTAAGATTCACAACCTCAAATCAAAAGACATTTTAAAAATACATTTTCCATAAATCATATTTCTAACAGTTTAATTTTCATTCAGGGTTATTCCCCAAGTCTTTATTTATACACTGGACCAAACATCTTCCGATACTCAGTACATTTCATAGGGATCTTCTTCATGCCACCTGGCACAGTTCATCGATGTTTCATTCTGTGGAGCATTCCAGAGGTTAACATGTTGTTGGGGATAATTACACTCGTCCTTCCCAGCAACACAATGAACTCTCTCTGTCCCAAAATGTCTTTTTGCGAAACTTCCAAGAGTCATTTAAGAAGTCCTGCGAAACATAGTCCAAGCATTTTTGTAGAATCTTGAAAGTAAACTGCTGATGGTTAAAACTACCAATCCCCATCACGTCAGGGTCTTTACCACTCTCTCCATCGAAAAATAACCTCCGCTTGCTTCTTGGTTTGGCTGACCTGTCATAGTAGCTCTTCTGTCTCTGCTGGGCTACAGCTAGATGTTCTTGTGCGATGTCTCTTGCCACTCTCATTGTTGACTGAAGATCGGTCAAATATTCAGCCACTGGAACTGTATCAGCTTCCCGTCCAAAGAACATATCAGATGAGATGGCTTTGGCCCCTGCAAACTTCTGCTGAGCTTCATTGGACTCTACTACCGATATCTTGCTCTCTGTCTCTCTTCTGTTAATGGGTCTGTCACCAATAGGCCGGATGCTGGAGATGGCAATGTCTGCCTCCTCTTCCCCTTTGTCCATCCCCCAAGAGGAGTTGTCTGTCTCCCACTGTGAGCTGAAGGCATCGCTTAATGAAAAGGGATTATCCTTGTACTTTGGTGGTCCAGATGTGAAGCTAGATCTAGCTGGAACCATGTGGACTTTGCAGTCACTGGCGTTTCTTGTTCTATCACTTGCATCTCAGAGAGGACAGAGTGAGAAATAGAGCTCCTGGACACCAAGCCCATGTCCAGCGGCTCTGCCTGTTGCTCCTTCAGTTTCTCAGCCACCTGCGCTTGCCGTTCAATTTCAGTGAAACTCTGACTATGTACTTCTGACCTTTCTTCTGATTTCAAACTTTTGCTTTCTCTATAAAGCACACCATCTTTTGTAACAAATTTATTGGGTAGTTCTTCTGCTGAATCTGGTATATTTTTGGCTTGTCTAAATAAAGGCTTCATTTACTTCTTTTTGTCCTTCCATCCTCTACAGTAATTTTGGGGAGATCCGATAAAGACATTTTGATTTATACGTTGTAGGACTGCACAATGTTACAGGGAGACACCCTCCCCCCTTTTCAGGGTAACTTACTGAAATTGGAGCAAATTACAGGGAGCGGTCAACCCCCCTGTTCAAGGAGCTCCATTGGCTGCCATTTATTTTCCGAGCCCAATTCAAGGTGCAGGTTATTACCTACAAAGCCCTAAACGGTTTGGGACCCACCTACCTTCATGACGGCATTTCCTCCTATGAACCTGCACGGTCTCTTCAATCATCGGGGGAGGGTCTCCTCTTGCTCCCACCACCTTCACAATCGTGGTTGGTGAGGACGAGGGAGAGGGCCTTCTCCATGGTGCCCTTCAGGCTCTGGAACTCACTCCCTAGGGAGATTAGGCAAGCCCCTACCCTTCTAATCTTTAGGAAGACCCTAAAAACATGATTCTTTCAACAGGCCTTTGGTGAATGATCCTCACCCTCATGTTAGGGCCTGTCCTGGCAATTAATAATATATCTGTTGCACTTTATTCTATTCTTTCCGTTGGAAATAGTTCCCATATTTATCTCATCCTTAGCACCTTACCAATGATAACAATCTTGGGTTACCTAATTATTTTTGTTTACATTCGTCACTGTATGCACTTTATGGCCCAGTCATTTTTATGCATTTTTCATGTTTTTATCCAACCCATGTTTTATTGATCTGTTTTATTGATATGTTTTATTGATTTGTTTTACTTCGATGTGTTTTTACAATGTTTGTTATTATTTGGGCTTGGCCCCATGTAAGCCACATCGAGTCCCTTCGGGGAGATGGAGGCAGGGTATAAAAATAAAGTTGTTCTTGTTGATAATAATAATAAAATAATAATAATAATTTAAAAAACCCACTGGGACAGAATCTACTGTCTCCAGGCTTTGAGAGAGGTTTCCCTTTTAGCATCACAATGTTGTTTTCTTTAAGAATACAATCATTCACATTTCTGTTTAGATATAAGTTTCAGAGAGTTCAATGTGACTCACTACTATGTGAAGGTGTACACAACTTTAGCTGGAGACATTATAAAAGGCTATTGCATGTATTACTTTATCACAATTTGTTCTCCCCCTACAAAAATCTATTTTAGCAAATTAAATCCCATTTATCTTCTGGAGGTATAATTATGGCACATTTTTTAACCCCACCTAATTATTATTCTAAGAACAACCTGGTGAAATAGGCTTGCTTGGGAATCTGTAATTGACATAAAGTGATTACATGAATGTAATGTTAATGGGAGGTTACAATTAAACCTGATCTGAAATGTGGATTAGGAAGAGGGTATGGGTATACCTGACAGAAACCACTAGCTTTCAACTAGTATGGTAAAGACTTTTGGATGTGAAATGATATTATATTTTTTGTTAAGCATTCTTGTGCATACAGATATGCACAAGAGTGCTTTAGGAGTGCTTTGATTGTGTATTCCTGCATGGCAGGGGGTTGGACTGGATGGCCCTTGTGGTCTCTTCCAAGCCTATGATTCTAGGCTTTGCTAAACTGAGTACATAAATTCCAGGGTTTCTCTGTTTAAAATAGTAGCTTGGTATGTTCTTCCTCAAAAATAAGTTTTAGTTCCTTGTTTGCTAGCCACAACCTTTTGAACACATTGTGACATTGCTCAGCTACCAGTTTTCATCCTTGAACTGTTGGAGGGCATGAAATATTTGAAATGACTCTTTGGGATCAGAATTAATTAATTCACTGTTACTTTCTTAAAGGTGTATTCAAAAATATCACAGTAACCTCAAGCATATATAAGATCCACACTAGGAAAGCTTGTATCTCTCCTCTTCCCATTCCTTAACTCCAGTTCCAGATGATACCTGGGTAATGAGATACAGCAGCAAGAAGATCTGGTGTAGAAGGCATTGTCTCCCCTGGGGAGTAGGGACGAGATATAAATAAACTTTATCATTATTATTATTATGGTCTAGAGCAGGGGTCCCCAAATCAAGACCCATGGGCTTGATGTGATCCTCCAAGGTCACTTACCTGGCTCCCACCCTTAACTTTTGTCTTAGGGTGACCCTAAGTCTGAAATAACTTGAAGGTGCACAACAACAACAATCCTAATTAACTTGACTATCTCATCAGCCAAAAGCAGAAGCACATTTCCTATTTAATTACAGGTAAACTTACGTTGGTTAAAATTGTTCTTAATTTTTGTATAGTTCTCAATATTGTATTGTTCTTTTATGTTTTTTGCACTACATATATATGTGCAGTGTGCATAGGAATTTGTTGTCAAAGGCTTTCATGGCAGGGATCACAGGGTTGTTGTATGTTTTCTGGGTTGTATGGCCATGTTCCAGAAGTACTCTCTCCTGACGTTTTGGCCACATCTATGGCACATCAACCTCTGAGGATGTCTGCCATAGATGTGGGTGAAACGTCAGGAGAGAGTACTTCTGGAACATGGCCATACAGCCCAGAAAACATACAACAACTCTGCATAGGAATTGGTTCATGTTTTTTTTTAAACTATAGTATGGTCCAGGGGGCTGTGAACTGGAGTTTGAGGACCTCTGGTCTAGAAGCTCCCTCGAAGTCCCCATCAATGCTAGAGAGCTTGATCATTTGAATCCACCAATCACACATTAGAAGGACCTCAGCAACAGTGCTCAAAGGAGCACTAGGCCTTCAAAAGTTGGTCTTCAAAACCATTGAACCCCTACCTGATTAATTATCTTTCTTCCATCATCTTTTAACTAACCTTTTGGGAAATGAAGGCCAGTGGAGACAGAATGATGACTGGGAGAATTGCATCTGCTGGCTGGAAGATCATCATATATGAACTCTGATATACTGTAATTTGAATTTTTCTACTATGACCCATTGTTGTTGTTTTTTTAAAAAAAAAAAAATTAAATGGGTAGTTCATTTGCAGATCCAGCTATTTTCAAAGTCAGTATTATCACTCTTTTTAAAACAATACCCATAGGTTTCTCAGATGAAACCCAGAAGAAAATTATTTAGATAACAATGCCAATTTCAAAGGATTAATTATGAATAAAACCAATATTCTTGAGGGTGACATACCTGACCAACCATGAAATACCTAGATCTGACATAAAAAAGGATTAAACAAGGGCCACTTTATTTGATCTGAAGGGTATGTGAATGAGTTGTGCCTGGGACTGAGCAAAGAATTTAATAGAGTAACCTCATGCAGTTCTAACTTGAGGTGTCCACCTGTGACCAACCAGAAATACATGACCATAGTGACAAACCAAAGTGATAGGTTGCATGCTCACCCTGGCCACAAAACTTTATGCATTTATATTTTGCAATTTGACATAATTGGTGGTGATAATCAAAAAATTGGCTCAAAGGCCTACTAAAGTTGATAACCACTGCCATATATATACAGGGATGAATCTTACAATTCATTCTGACTAAAGTAGACTCATTTAATCAATACAATTTATTTACATATTGATTCACCATTTAACAATTTAATCATTTCCCATAGGAATAATCAATGGGATTCAAGTCATAGTATTTATTTCAAAGTATCTACTTCTGAAAAAACTTTTCAACAAAAGCTTGATAGGTGAATTGATCCAAATATTCTTTTTTTCAGAAAGTCAGATTAATTTACCAGGGTTACCCAGTAGTCTACTACTGACATCTACTTAGCTTTAATGTTGCCACATAGGATGTGTTACCCTTTCTTCAACTACTTTTATTGATGATGGTAATGTAATTATCCTGGAGAAGCATAGCTTTCCTTATTTTGATGCAATAGATAGTACCAAAAAGGAAGTAGGATTGGCAAAAATATTCAGAAAATGGCCAAAAATGTTTTTTCAAGTGTTGAGAAATTTTTATGAGAAGAATCCTAGATTGACAAATATATTCATAGTTTGAGACTCCTGCACATAATTCGCACATAGTCATTTTGTGTAGGAAACAGAATTTTGTATATGGACAATAATAATTTCAATGCAAAAAATTAATTCCTGCAAAGAAAGTGCTCTTTTTTGCACATAAAATGCTGTAATTAAGGGTTTTTTCTGCAAAAATAAGCACGTTGATTTGCATAGAAAATAGCATTTGTCTGCATTGAAATATTACCTAAATCACAGAAAATAAAAATACTGTTTTCTTCACATAAAATATTGTTTCCTGTACAAAAAAACCATGTGCAAATTTTGCAAGTATAAGTCCCCCACTGCAAATAGCATTTAAAAAACTGCATGATTCTTAAAGACTTTATTGTAGAAAGAAGAAAATTGCTGATATTACCTTTAAGAAGAAACTTTGTGAAGATTTATAATTTTACGTTGCAAAACACACTTTGGAATTCAGAAGCAGTCACTAGTGATTCATAGAACTAGTAGATAAAATCCTATCCTGGGAGATAGTTTAAAAATATTTTGTCATGTGCATCAACCTTATTTACTCAAACAAAGGGGGAGTTTTATTGTATTAAATCGTATTTAGCCTAGTTCCCATTGCATGAATCTAAAGCCTTTAAATTACTCGATAGTTTCATGCTTCTATTTGGGTGAACTGTAATTCTGAGCTCCTTATTTTAATTTCTCAGTTTATGATTATAGAGGTCATCTTTCGAGAGCTAATTAAAGTCTTTATAGTTTCATAGAACAGGAATGAGTATTCACTGTCTTTGAAACAGCTGAACTGGAAATGTGAACACTGCATTTAGACTGATTTATTGTCTTTTTAATGATATGTTATCACAGTCCTCTTAAATTTTTACAGTCCAGGTTATTTCCAGGTTAATTTTGCTGATAATGAAAAACATGTCACATGATAAGAAGAGTATCCAAAGATTATTCTGTCTCCCAGAAGACTCAGTGAATTTTAGGGATTAAGAATGTCTAAAAAGGGCACACCAGCACTTCAATGATACAGAGCTTGTCTACACAGGCCACAAACCTTCCCCCATTAGCAAATGTCAGATAATATTTCTGAGCCCTCTTGTAACTCAGGAGCAGCCCCACACTTCGAGGTTGGTGTGAATAGCTGGACTGGTTCTAATTTGGAACCAATCCCATTGTTCACATGGGCTAGTGCCACCATTCCATTTTTCTGATCTCTGCAATGCAAGGAAAAGGTGATGGCACTTACCCTTTGCATTGTTTGTCACTGCAGCAATGTTCATGCAGCTCCAGATAGTTCCTGGCTATTGCTGGGTGCCTTCGCTAGTTTTTGCAAATACCTATGTAACTTGGAGAGAGAAATGTGATCACCATCTTCTCTGTTCTTCCTCTCTACAGATCTGTGGGCACATTTGCTGATATTTGCAAAGGTGATGGCCATTGGTGTAGTGACAAAGAACACAAAATGTAAGGGAGACTGTCCAATGGAGACTGAACTAGGTTTGATGACTGAATAGTCAGGACTTCACTCCTGCTGCAGTTCAGGGGTGGAGAGGTGTAAAAACCTCAGCAGTATCTTGAGGTGATCTGAAACATTGTTGCTTTGCACTGTTCCAGATTTAGGTGTCCATATAGATGGACCCACATATTTGATCTCCCAATTCTCTCTCTCTCTCTCTCTCTCTCTCTCTCTCTCTCTCTCTCTATCTATCTATATATATATATATATATATATATATATATATATATATATATATACTTTTAAAAGGTTTACACATTTAGTGCATTGCAAAGATGATTGTTTAACATGTAATTACATGGAAATTCTATTTATTTGCACTAAATAGAGTAAAATATTTAACACATACTCATGTTAGAATGAGGTGGCTATTACTGCATTTTTCCAAACTAATGTCTATGTGAAGCATACTATGGAGTTCCACTCCATATTTCAGTTAATCTTTAAAATAAGAATAGCTTAAGATATTTAGGGTGCAAGTGGAATTTTGAAAATTTGATGAGACATCAGCACTCTTTGGCAGAGAAGGATATAGAATTTGTAAAGCTATGATATCCATGATTCCATAGCATTGAGCCATGAGAGTTAAAGTGGTGTCAAATTGCATTAATTCAACAGTGTAGATGCACCCATAGCTGCCTGAGGTGAGCAAGTGGCAAACGCCTTGACACAAACCAAAATGCCTAGTACACAAAAGCAGCCATGTTATGTTGCCATATGAGTCAGAGGATCCCACAAACACTTCTCCTTATTTCTGGCAGTAAAATAAATAACAAACATTTTGTTGCTCTTTCATGATGCCTATGAAAGCGATCTTTCATGGTAAGTCCTCTTGCTGCCTAATGGTGAGGTTGACCCTATTTTAAAGTAACTGCCAATTTCAAGTGTGTTCTATAAACCCAATGTTTGTTCTGCCCGTTTATTCAGCAGACAGACGCATCTACAAGTATGTACACATCAACAAAAAAGTATCGTTTTCAATGGCTGAGATCCTGCATTATCAGACATAACTATAATTGCATACTCTATTGCTATAGATAATGTCTGATGATGCAGCCCCCTGAAATCCACCCTTTGAGCTAGGCAGTTCCCCAAATAAAGTATTTCAAAGAGTTTACAGATTGGGGAGATAGGAAATTATGACATCCGTGCACTCCTGGTAACAAGGAACATTGAGAAAATAAATGGTCTTGCTGAAACTACTTCTCTAATATGCCTCATATCTCATGACTGGGGAAGCACTCTAGTTTGCAGAGAAATGCTGCATTCTATAGATGGGCTAAACAGTTTATGGTTCTCTTTGGAGAGAAGTACATATGCCCTGTCTTGTAGCAATTTGGAAATTTTTGTGTTGTTTTTTGATTGAAAATTTTAACAAAGAGATAATGGACCATGTCTAAGGCTCTGTGACACTTTTTGTGCTCACATGGGGAGGCATCATGACTGAAAAAGGAGGAGGCTGCTATATCAGTCCCTTGTTTTTCTTCAAAGCATGGCTTCTATAGAGCCAAGGAACCATGAGAGGCTGTCTTGTCTTGCCTCCTGTGATTTGGGAAAGAATCCATTTCTCCCCAAAAGCCAGATGTTCAGGAGACAGGCTGCATGGAATTTCTCCCATTATTGTCATTTCTTTCTTTCCTTAGCTTCACTATCTTTGGGGGTTGTCATGATCACTGGCACAATTACACCAGTACACCTAGTTGAATTCTCAGCCCTTGTATAATAATCCTTTAATTTAAAAAAGCATTTAAAGGAAAAGCTACACAAATTGCACATAATTTTGTATACAACAAATTGCACTACATATACATACACATGTAGTGTTCTCTTTGTATATTATTTTTCCACAGACAGCAGTTTATTTTGCATACACATTCTGTAAACCAGGACTAGTTTTCAGCTATTTATAATATATATATAAACAGGTCCTGAACAGGAAAAGGAGTAACCATTTCATTTTCACAGAGCAGAGATAAAATTGGTAAAATTATTAATGATTTCACATGGAGATGGGATAAGCAAAAATGTGCATCACAATGTTTTCATATCCCAAAAAGTTAGGTCTAAAGGGTTAATTTGATCTTTTGAAACAGCTCACCCAATGGTGATAATCTACATAGAGCAAGTTAACAGAGCTGGTTGCAAACAGAGGATGGTATCGCCTAGCAACTAAATGGAAACTAGAAAATTCTCATTGAGATAGGCCTTCTGTGTAAAGAAGGAGTTAAGCTCTTGCCCAGCTTTTTCTCTGTGTGTGTTCTGCGTGTCTTTATAGCTAAGTAAATTTCTGCCTTGCCAGGCCTTCCGTTTGGTCTCTGTCAGGAGCTCTTACTAACACAGAATTATTTTCCAGTCCTCCCCCCAACTAGGCATTATGGCAACATATACTTCATCTACAAGGAAGAAAAGAGCTACTTACAGCTTGAGATGTAATTCTCTTTGACTCACTGCCCATTTGTACTTCAAAATAACATTTCCCTCTAACCAGATAATGACACAGGCACATGCTTGTAAATATGCCAGTAACGCAAGGGGAGGAATCTCCATCTTTTAATTATGTAAGTAGCAAACCAAACATCCTTGTATGACTGTCAGACTGACCAAGCTCTTGACTTTTCTTCTGCTAACAAGGAGATGCCAGATTAATCTAGGGCTTGCATTTTAGAGGTTGATCAAAATGGCTTCCACTCTCATCCTTTCTATTTATTTTGCTCTTAATTTCTTAAACTGCTTCAACTATTCCTCTTCACTGTAACACAACAGTGATACCCTATGACATCTCGTTACATTACATCTGTCATGCAACCATGGCTTTCCAGCAACCGAGATGGGAATTTTCTTATTTCATTTTTCTTCTGATAAGATATTTGAATATATTTGAATATGTTTGATACCATATCATGAACTGAGACTGTAATTTCTCTTTTTCTCTCCCTCCCGCGCTCTCTCTCTCTCCCCCTCCTGTGGCACCCCTGGCTGCGAGAGCACTGGAAACCAATACACCGAGGCCAATAAACAATCTAATATCTTTATTAAGGAAATGAAGAAATAAAACAAAAACAAGCAGAAGTTATAGTTCAGCAATAGACCTTTTGGGAGAGGTCAAATATAGTCCAATAATATATTGTCCAATGTCTGATATTAGAGTTCAAAGTTTGTAATCCAAAAACCGAAACACATTCAAACTTCCAAGTAGTTTGAGTGGGGAATAGTCCAAGTCTTTGCTAGAGTTCAAAACAAATCCAAGGCAAGGAATTGTAGACAAGGCTGTATACACGACACGACAAGGCAAGGCTGGAATCACAACAAGGCAAGTCAAGGAACACGGCTGGACAAGGCACGGCTAGGCTGGAAGGTAGTGGACTCAAACGCGGTCCACACTTGGCTGGAAGCGAAGTTATTCCTTCAAACTCACACGTTGACTCCGCACTGGCTAGCCAGCGCACAGAACTTTTAAAGAACTTCGAATCTTCCCTCAGAACAGGTGTCTCAAATGCTCCTTTCCCAAGGGAAAAGAGCTAGAACAACATCTTGGCCAGATGCAATCCTCCTTCTCAGGGGAAAATAGGCTAATCAGCAGATTCCCTGGCTGCTAATCGCGCGCTTCGTCTCCTGCCAGCTTTCTCCTGCCTGTTGGTTTCCACAAACATCCTTCTATCAAAGGGAGGGGAACTGGGAAGAGAAGGCTCTGTTTCAAGGCCCTTTTTAATGAGTGTTGAACTAGGATTGTCAATAGGGAGCATCTGGAATGGGGCAGAGTCTTGCTGAATCTGCACAAAACTTATTTCCTCATCACTATGGTCCATAATGGAGTCAGGTTCACGGCCCAAGGGTCCATGGGACATCACACCTCCACCTGTGGGCATCCTTGTCTTCTCCACCCTTCTGCATCAGTACAACACAGTTCTCTTGACATTGGGAAAAGCTGGTACAAATAGGAAAGAAAATCAGTTTTATTTCATCATCTGAACCAATACCCACATTTCTCATACCTTTCAACAGTTCACAGATGAAAACTAGGATATATGGCCAAGCAATATTAGAGTGTGGTCAAGATATCACAAATGATAGATGAAGAACAACAAATATCTATTGGTAAGGGCAAATCACCCCCGCCTTTTCCTCATCCTCAATGAGTTGAGTGTACATGACTTTTGCATTTTTAATTCAGTTTGCAGTAATTGAAATAATTTGAGGACAAAGGGGGAAGTGGATGATGGAGAAAAAAACTGGGACATTATAAAAGCAACTGAAGAAATGGGACAGGTTTTCCCTGATATTAAGTCTAGTCGAGTCCAACTCTGGGGTTTGGTGTTCATCTCCATTAATAAGCCAAAGAGCCGGCATTGTGTGTAGACATCTCCTAGGTAATATGTCCGGCATGTCTGCATGGAGTGCTGTTACCTTCCCACCACAGCAGTACCTATTGATCTATTCACATTTGCATGTTTTCGAACTTCTAGGTTGGCAGAAGCTGGGGCTAATAGTGGGAGCTCACACTGCTCCCTGGATTTAACCCACTACACCACAGGAAGCTCCACAAAGAGGGACAATGCAGGATTAATTGGGATGAACATTGCTAGATAGGGGAATTGTAGGCTATAATTTATTCATATTTGTATAAAATATTTTACCATCACATTCTGTGGCAGAATTTTGACTTTCTCCCAACTTTAACCAATGTGGTGCAAGGCTGTGTTTAGATGGTCTTGCCCCGCATTACTCCAGATCAATTTATGTGGCATTTGGCCATCATAGGGCTGATCCACCTCTATAACAGCCTAGATGGTCAGGCCATCTTTCCTTGAAAGAAGAAATACTAAAAGCAGAACATTTTACACATTTCTAAGATGAAAACTGGGGTAACATTTGTTTGAGTAACATTGCAGTGTGATAACACAGGAAAATGCAATAATGAAGAAGGAAAGAAAACCTAGGATAGGTTCCCTCAGTTTGTGTTTGTCTAATCTAAAGGGAAGAGCAAATTTTTCTTCCCCCTTTAGGCCTCTTCTACACTGTCATATAATCCAGATTATCAAATCAGATAATCCATATTATCTGCTTTAAACTGGATACTGCCATATAATCTAATTCCAAAAAAATAATCTGGATTGTATATGATAGTGTAGAAGGGGCCCTATTCTCTCCAATGAGACAAAGAGTGGTCCATAATTTTAAGGCAATTTTTGTGGGGCCTGGGCCCATTTTTTGAGGTAAGACATTTTATTTTCTATATTTGGAAGCATCCAGTAGCAGTGATTTGCAATAAAATAAACAAGCATGTTCTCCAAATGTCCGGTATTGTTAAGGAAAGTCCTGATTAATCTTCTCTTGTCTCACTTTTTTAGCTGCTTTCACAATGTCCCAATTTCTCTCCCTTTTTACTCTTTTACTTCAAGTACTTCAGACTTTCAAGATTCAAAAGTACAGTAGGGCTTTCTGCCAGTTTGGCCACATTCTGATTTTGATTACATGTGACACACTTTTCACCTACCGTATGACATTTTGGAGGGTATTGCACAGGGCCTTGTTTCTGTTATGGAAATGCCTTTAACTGCCATTTCATCAGACGTAATAATCTAGGGATTATTGAACTGATTCTCAGGCTCACAAGTCTCTGATACTTTAAGCTTAGTTTTCTCTGGTTCCACACAGGGGCAGTTCAACCATTAGGCAAAGTATGTGGTTGCTGAAGGCGCCATCCTCTAGGGCAGGGGTCCCCAAACTAAGGCCCGGGGGCCGGATGCGGCCCACCAAAGCCATTTATCCGGCCCCCACGGCACAAGGGCAGAAGGGGGTTGGACTAAATGACCCAAGGGTTCTCTTCTCTTACAACCATTATTATTATTATTATTATTATTATTATTATTATTATTATTATTATTATTATTATTATTATGAACAACATTAAGGCTGGGTGGCCATCTGTCAGGGTTGCTTTGCTTGTGCTTTTGGTCCGCAGAGGCAGAAGGGGGTCGGACAAAATGGCCCAAGGGGTCTCTTCCAACCCTCTTTCTTCTTCTTCTTCTTCTTCTTCTTATTATTATTATTATTATTATTATTATTATTATTATTATTATTAATTAACATTGAGGCTGGGTGGCCATCTGTCAGGGGTGTTTTGCTTGTGCTTTTGGTCCGCAGAGGCAGAAGGGGGTTGGACAAAATGGCCCAAAGGATCTCTTCCAACCCTCTTTTTTATTATTATTGCTGTTGTTGTTGTTGTTGTTGTTGTTATTATTAACATTGAGGCTGGGTGGCCATCTGTCAGGGGTGCTTTGCTTGTGCTTTCAGTGCACAAAGGCAGAAGGGGATTGGACTCAATGGCCCAAAGGGTCTCTTCCAACCCTCTTTTTTATTATTATTGCTGTTGTTGTTGTTGTTGTTGTTGTTGTTGTTATTATTATTATTATTTATTGCTCAGTGGCCAACTATAGTTCGGCCCTCCAATGGTCCAAAGGATCGTGAACTGGCCCCCTGTTTAAAAAGTTTGGGGACCCCTGCTCTAGGGGGTGCCTAGGGGGTGCCGTTGAAGCACTTCCACCAGGCATGGCCTTCCTGCTTCTGCGGCTGCAGCCTGGCCTGGCCTCTGTGGTGGCCGGGCCACCATGGCAGTTAAAAGTGGCTCCGAAGTGCCTTCACTTTAAAGCAGAGGCACAGAGTCACTTCCTTCAAGTGCTTCCCAAGTTTCAGTGGTGACCCAAGTGTTTTGGACTCCAGTTCCCACCAACTCAGAGCATCAACCAAAGCAGTGATTCTGTTGGGAGTTGAAGTCTCCTCCCTGGGGGCAGCCTGAGGAGGAGGCCACTCAAATGTGGGTGTGGCGGCAACCAGCTTGCAACCAGCATTGGCAAGGAATGGAGGGCGGCAGCTTGAAAAGCGGGGGCCAGGGCGACGGGGTCTCCTATGGAGCAGCCAAGGCGGGCAGACCCTTCGACCTGTGGTGCTTCCTTCAGCAGCCCCAAGTCCTTACCTGACTCCTCAGTGCCGTAAGCCGGGACTCGGGGCGGGCGGGCAGTTGAAGAGGGGGTTGAAGGAGCTCTCTGAGCTCTCCTGATTGGTTGCTTCAGATACCT
This sequence comes from Anolis carolinensis, assembly GCF_035594765.1. Classification (NCBI taxonomy): domain Eukaryota; kingdom Metazoa; phylum Chordata; class Lepidosauria; order Squamata; family Anolidae; genus Anolis; species Anolis carolinensis. The sequence continues at coordinate 255,528,335 of NC_085843.1, read as the reverse complement.
GGGCTTGAGGGAGGGAGTCACCGGCCCGAAGACTTTCTGAAACTCCCAGGATTTTATAGCATTGAGTCATGGCAATTGAAAGTGCTGCCAAGTTGCATTTGTTTACTTTACAGCAGGCATAGGGAAACTTCTGCCCTCTGGTTGTTTTGGACTTCAACTCCTACAATTCTTAACAGCAAGGGGCAATCATGAAAACTATTTGCTCAACTATCTATGGCAGGCATGGGGCAAACTTCGGCCCTCCGGGTGTTTGGACTCCAACTCCCACAATTCCTAACAGCCAGTAGGCTGTTAGGAATTGTGAGAGTTGGAGTCCAAAACACCTGGAGGGCTGAAGTTTGCCTCATGCCTGATCTAAGGCAAACAATTGGCATAATAAAGCATAATGGGTTCAAGTTAACTAGCAAAGAAAGTGGGATGATGGTCATATGGGGAGTCAAGGCTCTTCTGGACTCTTGGACAGGTTCTTTGTGTATTCCAAGTAGACTGAAACATACCTGTGGATTATCTGCCTTGATATTCTGGGTTATATGGCTGTGTGGAAGAACCCTCAGAATAACCCATAATATCTGCTTTGAACTGGGTTATCTGAGTCCACACTGCCCTATATCCCAGTTCAATGTTGGGTTGTAAATTCGCAAATATAGTAATTCCTACATAAAATTACCATGTATGAACTGCTTTTTCTGTTGATTTGTTATAAAACATGATGTTTTGGTGCTTAATTTGTAAAATCATAATGTATTTTGATGTTTAATAGGCTTTCCCTTAATCCCTCCTTATAATCCAACATTTTCGCTTATCCAACGCTTTTATTTTTCAGTGATTGGTTTGGGGGGGGGGCACCAAAATTCTATTCTCTTACACTTGAAAATTACTTAGGGCCAGCCCTGGCATACTGTCCACTTTTAAATTCATTTCTAGATCCATTGGCTTTAATTGTGACAGTGCTATGGCTATCTTGTATAGATGAGATCAAAGTATGTGTACCAGTGGATGAGGATTAAGGAATAACATAACTGAAACATGTTCAAATTTAGTTTTAAAAGTATGTTGGAAGCAGATCTTCATGAATATACCATACAGAAGAGTATCGTAGCAGGCATCAAAGCATGATACATTTCTATATTTAATATTTCCTTTTATACCAGTAATTTTAAAAGAATATAAAATGGTTGGAGTAACTTCAGCAGAAGTTTGAATCATTACCACTTCACATCACTCCATAGATGATCTGCTTCTTGTTAAAATCACCCTTTTAATTTGTTTTAGATGCAAGGTGTTTCTTAATAGTGTACAGAAGAAGGAAGTGATATCATGTTAATCTGACCCAATTTTATTTTTAAGTAAAATTCAGCAAACCACATAAATGAAAGTGTCTGTAGTCCAAAGTCAGAAGAATGACACTGCACGTTATGATGCTCAATACTGTAAATTATGTGTGGGTTGCAACATTAATGTCAACTGAATCCAAACTTGAACTTCATATGGAGAACTGCATCTTTATGAATGATTATAAAAAGATGAAGAGGTGGAGGGAAGAATAATGATGCTTGTAGAATTATTGGTTTTGTAAACCTTGAATTGTCTAGAAAACAAGCAAAATAAATGTTACCGTATGGGATATAGAAAGTCTTGGAAACATTTTTACCTCTAGGTGGACAAATTACTTTTGTGTGCCCTCCTGTTCTCTACCAATGACTGTGCTGTTTTGTTTGTTTGTAATTTTCTTCTGTGCCCTTGACATCAGTATCGATATAGTGATTTGATTTTACAATTTTTTATTTTATTACTAGCTCGTATGGTTTTGCCCAGATTGGACTTCTTTCCAGTTAGAAATAATACCTTAGCTATTTTGATTCTTTTTAATTCAGCACATAAGTCTTCCCACTGAGTACCTCCGGGAACATTTTTTCACAGAGTAGTAAACTCTTCCATATGCCAACTATTAGTCAGATAAATGACTGTTTAAGTAATCTTAAATAACCTTTGGCTCTTGCCATTAATTACTGACACAATAGTTATGGAACAAAATACCTGCAATCCCTAAACCAAGAGAAGCTAAATTTTCCAGTTTCCTTTATGTCTTCCCAGTAAATATGTGATATAAGCATGCTTCAAAAGTTATGGGGGCTCAGTATTGTCCTCCATGTTGTTTAACATCTACATGAAGACATTGGGTGAGATCATCTGGAGTTTTGGAATTTGATGCCATCTGTACACAGATGACATCCAACTCTATTACTCCTTTCCACCGGATGCTAAGGAGGATGTCCAGGTTATGAACTGGTTCCTGGCCACTGTGATGGTCTGGATGAGAGCAAACAAATTGAAGTTGAATCCAGACAAGACAGAATTCCTCCTGGCCAGTTGCAAGGCTGAACAGGGTATTGGGTTACAGCCTGTGCTGGATGGGTTTACACACCCCTTGAAGGTGCATGTTCGCAGCTTGGAAGTCCTCATAGAACATCCTCACTGAGCCTGGAACCTCGGGTTATGGCAGTGGCTAGGGGGGCTTTCTCACAATTAAAACTTGCACACCAGTTGTGCCCGTACCTTGGGAATTCAGACTTGGCCACGGTGGTCCATGGTCTCATTACATCCAGGATAAACTACTGCTACAGGCTCTACATGAGACAGCCAGGTTAATAACTGGAGTGGCATACAGGGAGCACACAACTCCCATGTTACATCAGCTCCACTGGCTGGCTGTTTGCTACCTGACACAATTCAAAGCCCTAAATGGCCCCAGCCCAGTTTACCTGTCCAAACTCATTTCCATTGCCCAAGGTCACCTATTTAGTTTCAGTGACTAAGCAATCTTCCAGAGTGCTAGCCCAGTACTCAAACCACTAAACAATTCTTGCTCTGCCTGTGGAAGATATGGTGTAGGATGTTGCAGATGCATTGTGAACGTAACTCTGGGCACACCCAGACAGCACCTAAAATGTGTGCCATCTCGCATTTTCACGTGTGGCATCCAAATGATGCCCCATGTAAAAAAATGAATGTTTTTGGAAAAGCCTGCTTTGTTCTGAAGTAATTTGTTAGCTGGAAAGACCTGGGCCTTTCCAGCTTTGGGCGGTGTCTGGACTGCCCCCTCAGAAGTCCTGGGACTTTTGAGGGGGGCGTCCACACAGCCTTCTTGCCTCTTTCGGGCTGCATGAGCCCAGAATTTTTGAGAAGACTCTCATACCCTCCCCATCCCCACCATCAGAAAAACCTTAAAAATAAAATAACTTACCCAGCTGCCATTCCCCCTTCTCTGGAGCTCTCCTGGCACATAGAAATGGTATGCCAGGAGAAAGTGGGAGGAGGAAAATCGTTCCTGCCCCCCCCCCCTTTCTCCTGGTGCATCATTTCTATGTGCTAGGAGAGCTCCAGAGAAGGGGGAATGGTGGATTATATGGCAGTGTTGAAGGGGCCTAAGGCAAAGATAGGCAACTGCAGTGAATTCAGGGACTAAAATTCTAATCCAAGGATGCTTGAGGGTTGCATGGTTTGACAAAATTATCCCTCAGAGGAAAAAAAAGAAAGAAAATTGGTCAGAAGAACATAGACTTTTGATATTCAAGAACAGTTCAGGAAAATTTAACAGATGAGCCATTTTAAATGTGTATTCCCACCCCATTCAATGAAAACCTGGGGGAAGCAAATAAAGAGCAATGAGAGTGTGAAGAGGGTCAGGTGGCACAAAAACCATCATGGGAGACATCCACTCCTGCTTTAAGATTATCTGGTTGTAAGGGATGTGTAATAGTGGTATGTCTGGGCCACTTGTGGCCTCTGTGATTTAAGCTGGTTGATCTTTCTCAACCCTTACACATCTGGCCTGTGCAGCAGCAAGACTATACATGTATTTAGTCATTACCCTGATTAAGTGTGGACTCCTTATGTTAAGAGAGAGTTATCCTCCCCTAATAATGTATTTTCATGTTATTATATAGGCATACAGATTCTCATTTGTAAATTACTACAAATTTAAATGTTCATTTAAATGGGATAACTGTATCTTGACTCTTTCAGAAAGTGGATATGGGTATCAGAAATACGACTGAAATATCCAGACAATTGGTGGGACAGAATTGAGTCAAATATTGTTGCAAGAATTATGATAACACTGAAGGTTTTCTTTTAAAGTCAAGCCTTTTGGAACAAACACAATGTTGTCTCTGGAAAACTCATTGAGCAGACTAAGTGTCCATATTTCTAAATTTATGTTTATGGCAACACACCAAGAATTGACTAACATGCTTAGATCTTCTGTTTCAGACAGACTCAAAATACTTGTCTACTAAATGGTTTTGCCAATAATGGCTTGTTCTCTTTATTTTGAAGAACAAGCAACGTTAGTTTCTAAGTAACAGCATCCCTTCCTGTGTTAGATGACTCTCATTTTTGGAACTCCACACACCTGATTGCTTTGAGAATGGCCTGTGCCCCTAGCACATACACGTGGAAATGCATACATACACACATACTTTAATCCCTAATAACCCTGGCTCTAGGACAAGTTTTTCCTAATATATTATTCATACCTTACTTTTCTTCTTGTTTTGTCCACAGATTGCTTCTTTTTACCAAAATTTAAAACTTGCACTTTATTTTTGGTTTGAAATTAATTTTCTATGCAAACACACTTTTTGAATGATGCATTGTAATATTATTAATATGTGTATTTTTGAAATGCAGAAAGCTAAGAGCAATTATAATACATTGTGTATTTGGGAGGTATTACTATTTGACTTTCACTTGCTCATTACAATCAATCCAGTCAGGATGGAAGCATGTATGGAAGCAGTATTGTACGCTTGCACTTCAAACTAGCTGGATAACTACATGACAAAGAATAATGGGTGCTTGCTCCTACTCTAGCTCATTTAATAGCCAAGGCTGGATGTGCAGAGATGTTTTGAAGACCAAAAATCGTCCCAATCGACTATTTAAGAGAGGAGGAGTCTATAATCAGTCACATCTTTTTCCTGATTATTCTTTCCCATCAATTGTCTAGGGGCCCTTCCAGGCAGGGCCCAAAATGTGAATGAGCTTTTCTCTCTCCCCTTCCCCATCCTCCTCTGGGACTGTTTAACCTTAGTTGCAACTGTACATGTAATCTGAACTTAAAACTGCCATTAATCGTAACTAATCGATTGTGAAAACAAGACACCTTCATAAACTATGAACCAAATTTCATTTACTGCTCTAACCACAATTAACATTAACTATACAGTGAGATTTTGATATTTGTTGGACCTCATGTGGATACAAAATCCAGGGATGCTGTAGTCCCATTGTATACAATGGCTTGGAAAATTGTGTCTCTTACATAAAATCAAGGTTGGTTTTAGGATTTTTTAACATTTTGAAGCTGTGGATGGGTGTATTGGTGGATACAGGATCTGCGGATATGGAGGACTTTATCTTCATACAAAACAACCAGCTGTGCTTAATTTTAAATTAAAGGAAATCGTTCTTATCCTGTCTTCCTTTTGGCTACATCAGAAAAAAGATGAGAAAAAGGCTTAAGGTTTTATGCAGTTCTTTTTCATAATGCTGAACTATAGGTTAGAGTTATAGTAAACCATCTCATACTGTAGATATCATATGAACATCTGCTACCTTCTTTACAGATCATAAAGAGTCTCACTTATCCAACATTCGCTTATCCAACATTCTGGATTATCCAACACAGTCGGCCTTTTAGTAGTCAATGTTTTTGTAGTCAATCTTTTCAATACATTGGTGCTAAATTCATAAGTACAGTAATTACTACATAACATTGCTATTTATTGAACTGCTTTTTCTGTCAAATTTGTTGTAAAACATGATGTTTTGGTGTTTAATTTGTAAAATCATAACATAATTTGATGTTTAATAGGTTTTTCCTTAATCCCTCCTTATTATCCAACATATTCGCTTATCCAACGTTCTGCTGGCCTGTTTATGTTGGATAAGTGAGACTCTACTGTAATTAATATATGTCCAGACAGAACTTAAACAATGAAACAGTTACTCTGGCAATTCTTAGAAGAAGGAGTTTAAATTTTTGTAAGTTCAAAAATGTATGCTCATACAATTGATGAGCCACATAAATGCTTCATTGTCTGTTTTTTTCTTGTATAGCTCTTTGTAATAACTGTTTAAATATATTTTTTGAGCTTTAAAGGTTTTCCATTCACTTGAAGCTGGTACATTATTTATCAATGCATTGACTCTATATTAATGCTGTATTAGGGAATGTGATTTTTCATTAATTTTATTCTCGAAGGAAACAATGAGAATAAAATTTCCCACTGTGAGAAAATTCAGGCCGTATTCTATGCAGTATTTACATAGGTTTGTGTGTGTTTATGTGTAGAAAACAGCATTCTTCTATGGAGGAAATGGCATTTTCTGCACAGAAATGCTTAGATAAAGTACTTCCTGCACATAATATTCTGTATTTAGGAATGCATTCTGTGCAAAATTTATATTTTTTGCAGAAAACACAGGAAAAAAATCTATATGAAAGTTCTCCTCATTAGGGTTTTTAGATTTTAGAAACAGATTTGTGACCATTTAAACATATTTTGAAATAGTCTTTCCATCACTGTTCTTCATTTCCTCTATTCAGGTTATTGGTAGACATTTTCAGAAAAGTAACAATTATTGGGCAGATTTTTTTTTCCTGCTCTTATCTTTTTGAATATGGGAATTTTCTGATAAGTGTTGGCCGGGACTGAATGAACTTATTTCTGATTGATTCAGAAATGGATGGCAAGTTATAAGAATATATGGAAAACAATGAAACATGTGAGAAGTGGGAAGGGGGGGGGTAGTTAGATGTGCACGATCTCTGAGTTTGAATAGGTGAGAAATGGCTCAGAAAATTAGAGGATTTTCTTTCAAAATCCCCAAAACCTTTTGGGGTTCACTATTAGGTGATAGAAGTTAACCATTCAATGTAAAGATTGTGAAAATATAGACCCAGGAGGGGAGCATTAACTGGTAATTAAATAGAAGTGTTTGCATTTTAGGCTGGAGTATTTTCCAGTTCATGATTAGACATGTTTGATCTCTATTTATTTATTTATTTATTGCCAAATTTCTCTTATGGATTTAAATTAATGTTTGCATTGCTTACTGAGTGCTTATCAGCAATGTTTAAAGTAAAATAAATTACTGTTGCTGCAAAGAACATAGGCATCTTACATTGAGTAAGTATTTAGGTCCTTCAAATTCACTATTATCTTTACTAACTGTCAGTGAATCTCCAGATCTTATCTGATCATTTTCAGGATTAATCCTGGATTCTTCATGTGAAACGTATGTTCTGCTCCTCGTCTTCCCTCTTTTAGTTATGTGCTTTTCCTTGGAATCAAAGACACAGAATGCTTTTAACATGTAACCTCTAGATTTATTTATTTTATTTAAATGGAATTAACAATTGTATTTAGGCCTCCAAATACACATTTGTTTTTAAATACTATGGACTACTGAGGAAAAATGTATAGACCTTTAGCACTCATCTGATTATGATGTACATGAATCTTGGTTTTTAGTCTTAAGTTGTCTAGTATATGTGTATACAGTTCCAAACATAGATTTCAACAGAAAACTTTGTTTTTCCTACGATATGTCTATGGCTTCCAGAGATTAAAAAGGGATTTCAGGATTTTCAGAAAGATAAACAAAAAGATAAGCAGTGTGCAAAGGAAGAATGACACACCACAAGAAAAACATAGGAGGAGTTTGGACAGTGGTTGTTGCCCAGTCTATGACCTTGTCTTTTCTATTTCAAAATTATTGTGGTTTTCTGCTTTTCAACTCTTAGCTTTTCAGCATTTTGGTTCCTTCTTTAAAAAGGAAACAAACATGAATAGAAAATATTGAAATATACAGGGGGGAGAAATCCAACACAATATATAAGCTGAAGTACTGTATAGATTCATGTATACACCCAGTTCATGTATTAGTTGAGGGCAGGTTTTGTGGTCAAATTATGGATTTTGATGTGATCCAAAGATAAGTTGAGGTTCATTCCATGGAGAGGGGAATGGTCCAGTGCAGCTTCAAGAGACCAGTTGCCCCTGAGCACTACTGGCATTTTCCTGCCCAAGTTTTTTTTTTAAAACAACAACAACAGAAGTGCATTGAAGAGAAGAAAGTAGAAAGGGTCAGTGCTTCTTCTAGGTTCTTCTGTGATGGACTAAGCTCTTGCTACTCTACTTAGAGAAGGTGATGGTTCCTTTTTCATGAGAGTTAAGACACTGTACCTATATTGACCCATGAATAAGTTGTCCCAGGTTTTGAGGATCAGTTTTTGGCTTAAATTTCCCAACTTATACATGAATATATGCAGTAGATAATTTTATAACATCTGCAATTGACTGCAAACACTTTTTCCCACAGGAAAGGACGAATATTTTACACAAACTCACATGCTTCCATATTTAGAGAAAAATGATTAATATCCTGAATCTTCAGGAGTGTAGCTACTGGGGAGAGCAACAAAGACATTGCTCCTCTAAATAAGAATCCTCCCGCCTTCTTCATAAAATTACCTTTGCTTCCAACATTTATTATACTGCAGAGACTGAAATATTGACAATTATCAACATCTAGAACTTTTATACTCACTGTGCTCACATTCTCTTATTAATATTGTTGTTTTTGGATGCCTGGATATGATTTCTAAATGTTCAAATGAAATAGTAATTTACTGCATTTGTAGAAGGAAAAAAAATTTAGGCAGCAGAATTCTTATTGATATGTCAGTGTTCTCCTTTTACTCACATCCCTTACTGATAGACTGAGGACTCCAAAACCTGCCTTGGGAGTTGCATGTGATTATAGGACTGCACTTTGCTCACTCCGGTTTTAGGTACTGGAGTTCCTCTTGCCTTTGTTTTTTGGAACTGCTGTTATGAAGACACTTATTTTCTTTTAGTAGTCTGCTAATCTAGAACCCTGGACAAACTTGTCTCTCTTCCAGACTTGGCCTTAACTAACTACTAATGCTGGAATAATCTTCTTAGTTTTATTCAGAGAATATTGAGAAGAGTGAGGGGGAAAGTGTTGTTGTTGTTCTTCTTCTGCTGCTGTTGCTTTTTGACTAACTCTGTCCCTTTCCCTTAAGAATTATTATGTTGTTTTATTTGATCCTTTGAAAATGTATGTCAAAATGTCCTTGAGAAATATTTTCTGCTTATTCCTGACACTCCCTCTACATTTCTCCAAAGGCTAGTAGTAATGTGCATCCATTTTATAATGCTTACTCCATGATCTGGATCATAGCTCATTCTGGGCAAGATGTTTGTAATTCAGTTGTTTGGCAAGAGAAGCATAAACCAGAGCCAGTTGTTTTCATTGCTGCACAACAAGGCTAAAAAAAGTCTTCATTACTTTATACACTTGAGCGAAAACAAATTGGGTAACTTTAAAAGCGGATTACAAACTCATAGAGGATATCCTTGTCAGCATGTATTAGACAAGATGACTATATACTATTTGCACATCCCCTCTTTCTCAAGTTTTCTCTTTAATACCACTTGGTGGTTATAAACAGTGGGAGAGGTTTATTGCCCTTTTGATTCAATTTGGGTTTTCCCACAGGCATGTGACTAGCCACTGGAGGTGCTAGACTAAGTAGACCATATAATCTAGATTATCAAATCAGACAATCCACATTATTTTCTTTGAACTGGATTAGCTGAGGGCCCTTTCACACAGTCATATAACCCAGAATATCAAGGCACATAATCCACAATATTTGAGTCCACACTGCCATATAATCCAGTTCAATGGATTATATACAGCTGTGTGGAACGGGCCGGAGTCTACACTGCCAGATAATCCAATTCAAAGCAGATAATCTGAATTTTATACAGCTGTGTGGAAGGGGCCTGAATTTACACTGCCAGATAATCCAGTTCAAAGGGGCCTTACTCTGATCTAGAAAAGCTTCTGATTTGTTCCACATTTTCCAAGTTTTTTGATGTGGAACCTTTTCTCTTTTTATAGCTTATGGAAGCCTGTCTTCCAACTTTCCTCTAGGGACAGTCCTGATTAATCTTCTCTTATTAAACATTTTCAGTGTTTTGAAAATGTACCAATTTCTCTTTTTTATTTATTTATTTATTTACATCATTTATATTCCGCCCTTCTCATCCCGAAGGGGACTCAGGGCGGATCACATTACACATATTAGGCAAACATTCAATGCCTTTTTAACACAGGACAAAGACGAACAACAACATAGCTCCAAGTGGGCCTCGAACTTATGACCTCCTGGTCAGTGACTCATTGCTCTCCCGTCTGCGCCACTTCCCCTCTTTGACTCTGAATTACTTCAGTTGTTCCAAATTGAGTTCAAAGTGCAGAAGTAGTTACTCAGGACCAAGCCCGTAGCCAGGATTTTGATTCTGGGGGGACGGGGACTGAGTCTGAGTGAGAGAGGATCTACCCCAGCAAACCTTTTGTATCGTTATCCTAATACCCCCATGCATATGGGATATTTTGAGCATGGTGATCAGATCATGATATGAATAAACATAACAGTTTAAATAATAAATGTTATTTATTTACTTTCATTAACAAAATGTTTAGAATACTTTTTGACTTATTTTTTACTTTAAAGCAACAGTCTTCTTTTTTTCTCCCTAGCCATTTTATCAATTACTTTTTCTGGTTTGATAGTGATGTCCCGATGGATGGAAATCATTATTAGTCCACTAAGTTTCTGGTCTGTCATTAAACTTCTAGATACACTTTTCACTCTCTTCATGATTGAAAATGATTTTCCCACACTGCATGTTGTTACTGGCAGAGTAGCTAACACATTCAAAAGGAAATTTATTGACCAATAGTAAGTTTTGTCACACAGTTCCAACACTTTAAGTACCTCAGTATCTTTCTTAACTGATGGTGTAATATTACACCACATTATGTGTACTACTCAGCCTTGATGGTAGCAAGCACTGTGTCATTTTCAAAGTATTCTGACAGTTGTTTCATATGGTGAACTTTGTCTAGACCTGAAAACCCAGTGAGGAGAACCTGGAAACTGGTTAAAATGTCTTCATTCTACATGAACCTTTCTGTAATGTTCTGTATGAGTGAATGGACACATGGTATGAACACCACAAATCTGAAATAATCTTCTACAGAATTAGTCCCTGGATTTGCCCAATACACCTGTCTTGAACTTTGAGAATTTTTTTTGGGGGGCGGGCAAGCCCCTCAAGCCCCCACCCCCGGCTAGATGCCTGCTCAGGACTATATTTTAGTGTTGCTTGGCTACACATGTCCTGGTTTTCATCTGTGAAATGTTGGTGAGCATGGAAAAATCATTTCCGAAAGTTACAAAAAGCAAATTTTCGGGTTGGTGGGAAGCCCAGTAGGTGAAAAGGGGGAAAAAGAGAAATATGAAGTTAGAAAGATAATACAGTGTTCCCTCACTTATTGCTAGGGTTAGGTTCCAGGACCACCCACATTAAGTGAAAATCTGCAAAGTAAGGACACTATATTTATTTTAATATTTATACATTATATTAGTAGTTATACACTATGTTATCAACCAATCATGTGTTGATAAATTGCCTTCTTCTCCTCCCGTTGCCACTTGGGCTCCTTTTCTCTCCCTTTGGCTTCTCCTTCCTCCCTTCCTCAGGTTGTAAATTGTAATTTTTTATGATTTATAATAGTCTTTTACTGCTTATTGAAAAACCGCAAAACAGCGAATCCGCGAAAAGTGAACCACAAAGTAGAGAGGGAACACTGTACAGTGATTTAAAATAGTGTATAACTACTAAAATAATATATAAATATTAAAATAAATATAGCATCCCTACTTTGTGGATTTTCACTTATTGCGGGTGGTCCTGGAACCTAACCCCTGCCATAAGTGAGGGAACACTGTAACACAAATATAATAGGTTGAGTATTCCTTATCCAAAATGCCTGGGTCTAGAAGTGTTCTGTATTTCAGATTTTTTTTCTGGATTTTTAAATACTTACTTACATTTACATAATGAGATTCCTTAGAGATGGGATCCAAGTCTCATCATAAAATTTATTTATATTTCATATATACCTTATACACATAGTCTGAAGATAATTTTATACAATATCTATAATAATTTTTACATGAAACAAAGTTGCGTACATTGAACTAACAGAAAGTAGTAATTTCATTATCTTATTCACCTATGTGATAAGTTTGGGATTTTGGAATATTTTGAATTTCAGAATTCCGGAATAAGGATATGCAAGATGTATTACACATGTCTTGACTGAATCTGTGGGTAACTCATCTGTAATATGGTCCTTAAAATGCTGAGTAGGTGGCAGCTAAACCCAGTAAAATCAATATTTAACATTTCATTGGCACTATCAAGTCCTTAGAATGCTTCACATAGATTATCTAGCTGCAATCCTTATGATAATCCCATTTTCAAGTCTGTGTTGGTATTCTCAATATTACTGATGGGTGTGTGTGTCTAAGGCTGATAAAGTGGTTCATCTAAGACTCCCTAATGAATTCATAGCAAGGTTAAGATTTCTGGATTTACCTTAGTCTTTGAGCAATTGGGATGACATCTCCCTAGAGGATCAAAAGGACAGTTCCAGGGAAAAGCCACAAAGCAGCCATGGGCAATATTACTTTGACTCCCCATAGTGTTGGATTCCTTATCTGCCTTAGCCAGCATAGTTAATACTGCAGGACTGTAGAATTGCAGTCCAAGAACTTCTGAAGAGCTGTAATTTTCTAATTGTGCATTGAGCCTGGGGTAGTTCATGTTTGCTGAGCTTTGGCACACATGACATTTGGAAGCTATTCTATCTATCTATCTCAGGTTTATAGGAAGAAAGAAGAACAACCCCTTGTTCTCAACTGGAGCAAGAAATGCTACAGCAATTTCTTTCTCAGCTCACTAAACTATTAGGCCTGTCAAATAACGTTCATGTGTTGAAGAAACATACACCCGTTTCACAACAGTGTGCTTTCAGATATCATAATAAGCAGAATTCTAAAAAATCCAAAATTCTAAAGAATCCTGGTTTGATTTTTTTAATGTCAGGAGCGACTTGAGAAACTGGCCATCTGCAAGGTCGTTGCACAGGGGATGTCCAGATATTTGATGTTTTTACCATCCTTGTGGGAGGCTTCCCTCATGTCCCCGGAGCTGACAGAGGGAGCTCATCCACACTCTCCCCGGATTTGAACTGGCAGCCTTCAGGTCAGCAACCCAACCTTCAAGTCAGTAGTCCTGCCAGCAAAAGGGTTTAACCCATTGTGCTACCAGGGGCTCTATTCCTGGTTTGATTTAAAAAAATGAGCTAGTATGCCAGTGCATGCTTATCCATCAACACCCATGTAGTTTGTCCTGCAAAAAGAAGTGACCAACAACCTCATCAAATTGGCTGCCAGAATTGCCATGCATCATGGGAAATCCATTAATGCCAATTTGGGGGGGGGGTGTGTGGAACCCGCTTCCCCACACTCTGCATTGCCTGGCTCATCAGTTGCCCCATCCCATGGGGGGAAGCATTGGCCACCCGGCTTCCCCCCTCCCCATTGTTTCAAAGGCAACACGGGAGATCACAGGACGCTATGGCAGCAGACACCAGATCTTCTATAGTTTTTAAATGGCGTCCCATTGGAAGTAGTTCAGTGTCATGGTTGGGAGCCAGCAGGCTCCATCACAAAACTATAGAATATTCAGTGCATGCTGCCAAAAGTAAGCCCATCTGATGAGGTTGTTAAACCATGTATCTGTGGTTTGCATAGTATGACATATGCAAAATATAACTGGTTTTCCACTTCCCTAACAAGATAGATTTATAACTCAGGGTTTGTTTTTGGCTTATAACTATGGCTTCTCATGGGAGTGACAAATTAGAATTTCTGGCTTATTTATTTCATGATAAATAAACAACAGATGGGATGTTATTTGTTTGTTTCTTGAAATGGGGTAAAGAAACACAAGCCTGTTGCTTGTAAATGATAAGCCTTTATTTCCCTGGTACCCTGATCAAACCCCAGTGTCTTAATTTGTGCTTACATTGTACATGAAGTTGGGACTATAATCTTAAATTCACCTTTGTTGCTAGTTACATATTATCAGCCTTTATCAATTTTTCCATAAACATAACATTTATTTGATTCACTCTGATAGCTCTAAGAGTTTTATCTAAACAGGGACTAAGGAGATTGTGTGCATTGTAATATAGTAATATACTAGTGTCTAATGAAGTTGTTAGCACCCAGTGTAGAGACAGCAGGCTCAATTCACTCCTATTTTCTATTGTTCATTTATCAATAAATGCCTTTACCATCTTTGGTAATGGAAAAAGAGGAATCAATACAATTCACATTAGTTTAAAGGCCAGCAATGTGCTTTAATGGAAAACATCTGGCATGAGCTCTCAAAAGAAAAAGATGAAATTTACAGTTCCAGTGGAATTATATAATATACTTTTACAATAGTAGCAAATGAAAGTTTTTCAGCACCTTTAGTTTTTACTGGATAAGTCATTCCTTTCAGTTGTGTTTCAGAAAAGGTAGGCTGCCATATATGAATGACAGGAAGTCCTCAAAAACAGTGGGAAGCAAATTATCATGACATGGATGAAAGACATACCTTTGATTAAACAAGGCAGAAAAAATAAATGTTTAACCTATGGAATTTCTGGAATTTTACATGAATGTTGGTTGGCATTTGGGAGAAGGTAGAATGTGGCAGAAGTTAAGATGGAATCCTGTCCAGAAAGGATAATCCAGATGTTGTTGATCAGCCATTAGGTTTTTAGGAACTGAATTCAAATGACATTTTAATCTAGCTGTGGAGAAGTAAGGTCCTCTTCTCACACTTCTCTGACAAGGGGAAGCAAAACATAGTGGTCCTTGTAAAACTACTGTAATACTGTTTTATGTGCATACATCCCAACACACTTTAGGAAGATCTAGTATTATTTTTGTAACAGAAAAAAGAGGTAACACTGTATGAGCAAAAAGAAAGAAGAATTTAGGAGCCAGGATCGTGCAAAACAAAAAATTCTGAAAAACTATCTTCATTTAATATTACCATAGATGCAATAATCTCTGCATGGTGTTGGGAGCAGTGGAGCATCTATAGTTGCTAATGCAATCTTACATCTTCTATGACAGAAAAAAAATCTCTATCTTCCTCTGATGGAGTTATAATGCAAAAGGGAGTTGTCTCTCTCAAACTGTGCATTAGTCTTCCATGAACTTTCTTGCTTGGGAAAAATAAGCTTAGAAAATAAAATATGTCATTCTGGCCGGTAGGCATGCTACTGTCCCTCCCCTCTATCTTTGCAAGCAGAGCGACGCCTACTGGCCATGCTTCCACAACATTTTAACTGGGATTCCTTAAATCATAGTGGATACGGTAACATGCACCAAAGTTACATGACTGATTTTTATTCACAACCCCCATGTATTCACTAATTTAAGGACTGTGTAGAAACCATGAAAGTTCCCATTTACCAAGCAACAGCTGCTTCAATTGATTTTGGGGGGGGGGAGGTGTTCTACTATCTATTGGAAAGTGGTTGATGGATATTCCACCCCCTTTGCTTGTGTCTGTCACACAGGGGATTGATGGGAGGGCATGGAATTGCCAGTGAGATGCTTCTCAATCAACAGGAGAGTAAACCCTCATTGAGTGCAGTGACTGCTCTCCAGTAAGTAATGACTAAGGTGAGGGAAGTCTGGACATGAGACACTACACAGTTACTTCATTATGTTGGTTATGTAGTTAAATAGTTGATGAGAGAATTCTGGCCACTGTGAATAACCAGCATGCTGGCACACATAGCATAGCCTCTTAACTCACATGCTGTTTCTCCCATTTGCCCAAGAACATGAAGAAGTCCAGTAGCAATAGCTTAATATTACATCACAACTAGATATGGGTGGATTGTATTCCAAACTCGGCAATATTCCCAAGAGGTAGATTTCTCTCACTTTCTGTTGTCTCGCCCCCATTCTTAAGTTGGATGTTTGTAACTTGGGAACTTCCTGTAACTGTAAACTGTAAGCAGCTTTATCTCCCATCAAATTGTGAAAAACGAGGCCAGAGATGATGTCACCATCCTGAAATGTTAAGAGCCTTTACTTAATAAACTGTGCTACCTATGTGATAAAAACACTTCCTCATATTACCAATTTCCTAAACATGTGGATCCTATGTCTGGCCCAGGGTGATTAAGTAATAGATAGAAAAACGGAAATGCCTGACACAAAGGAGTATGTCTCCTCTGAAAAATACACATTATAGCATGTTAATAGAAACCAACAATTACAGTCCTATTCATTTTGATGGGCCATAAACACACACACACACACACCTCCATGATATTTGCAGATGGAAACATGTATTATTCAGGTGGTCACACTAAATTTGAGTCATGTGGTTTGTGTACATGATTATGCAATATGATGTGAAAGTAATAATTTTGGTGCTGCTAATGGAGATGGAAATGCTATTATCTGTTTTTCTTTGCTTTTGTCTCCAGAGTCTGAATGGCCAAAAGTGGAATAGAGTCTGCTGCACTCACATTAACAGTCCCTCAAGGTCACCTGACACAAACTTCTCAGATTCAGATCCATGATTCTGACACCATCACCTATATGTTTTAAAATAACATTGACAATGAATTTTGAAAGCCAATGCATTTTTTACCTTTTTGTAGACTTGCTAAAACTCCATTACCACAGCTCTTCCTAAATTCATACAATAATATACACACAGTATGGAATAAAATTAAGTTCCACCAAGTGTGCACCATTGATGAAACTCAGAACATCCAAAGGATAGGAACAATATGCTTTTCCAAATAAAATATGATGGTGTCTTGCAGAATTCTACCAATAACTTCCATACAATGTCTAATGTATCTCTTCAGTAAAGTAGATTATTCTAGATAGCTGGACTCTAGGCTTATTTGAGGATGAGTTATAGTGTGCCACTGCCTTCTCAAGAAGACATATGCTATCCTTGCTGACATGATACACATTCCTGATGGATGGTCACCTTTAAACCTTTCCCCACAGTTTCTCTAGCACTGCCATGGTGAGAGGCCCATTAAGATTTCCTGCTACTCATTTTTGAAGAGCTTCTCTGGTGTATCATTTGGAAAGCAGCTAGTAGATGTCTAAATCTGTGGTAGTCAGCCCTTCTGGGGTAGGAGGCATTTACTTCATCTTTTCCTTGTGTCAGGACATCCACAGCAAATGTACTTTTTTGTTTCAGTTTGGTGCCATGTCTCAGTCCTCCTTATTGGCTGAAGGGAAGTGCACTGATTGCAGCTTTGCTGGTTAGTGACACTTTATCTTACTTCCCTGATATGGAAGGCTTGAAGGTAACCCTCACTCGAATCTACCACTTGTTCCTGTTCCACTAGCAATGCAGTGGGCTAAGGGAGACCAGAAGTGACATTGCATTCTGCTGCATTCAAGCCTTTCAGTGATATGCAACTAACTTTTATTGTTACAAAACTGAGGTATTTAACTATAGTTTAAACAAGCTTGCCAGTTATTCGGATCATTGCAATATCCTATACCAACCTTCTTCAGTAAAATGAAGAAAAAGAGTTACAGTGCATCTTGAAAGTCATTTTTGACAGTGATGCTTAGAGATTAATGTGAAGGATGAAGGAAATCCAAAGATGTACAATTGGTGAAGACTCCACGAAAATATGGTGGGATTAAAAAAAAAGAATGGCATTATGGGACACATTGTGATAAAGCTCCTGAAGAAGATGGGGCCTTCAATCAAAAAGTGCCGAGTGGAGGAGAAACAGTGATTTTCACAGACGTTAAACTCTTTGGGGCATTTTCTCTTTTATATATAATGGCAGAATTACTTTAAGATACCTATGCTAAATATAAATAGTTGAATTATCTAAATAAGAGCATGTGTTAGTCTGGAAAAAAGGATAAACTTGAATATAGACATAACTGAGATACACTGGAGTTAGGTGAGCTAACAAAGATATCCTGAAGCTAAATTTATAGTGATTTATTAAATGATAACTAGATCATTTGTTAGAGTGTATAGTTAAGATTATTTAGAAACTGCCTGTCCTTAATGAGAGAAATGCATCAGATGAAAAGACTATGTTAATTGAAAATAATTAAGCTGTATTGAGGGTGTTTATGAAAAATAAAATTGGAAAAAATAGTAGCAGGAGTCTATGACAAGTGTTCATAATTCTAATGATTTGCTGTGAAGTTATTTGGGTTTTTTTTACCTCTTTAGTTTTGTAAAAGTATATGTACATGTAATGTCAGTTTTAGATTAGAGTGACTATTATTTCAATATGTATTGTTTATATGCAGATTCTCCTTATATAGTTATATAATAAACAAAATGTGTGCAAGACAATAAAATATTGTTTAATATGCTACTTTTAACAGTTCCCAAAATTCCCCAGCCGTCATAGCCAGAAGCTCTATTGTATCTACTAGGCATGTCTGATCAATGAAAAAAATGTTTCAATTCTCGTTTTTAAAGTAGGGGGCACTGGCGCTTCGATATAGAAAGTATTTCTGATTTTTTTCACCCAAAAATTTTGGATATTTCTGAAAATTCGTAATGATTCTAAATGTTTCTAAAATGGTGGACGCACATGCGCAATCGCCAAAAAAAGGAACCTGGGGGGGGGGGACTTTTACAGGGCTCTCCTGCCCTCATTTCTTGAGCTATCCTCATCAAATTTGCAATGCCCTTGCAAGTTGTGCAAAGATACTTTGAAAACTAGAAATTCCCTTGCTATATTTGTAAGGAAGAAGGACACTGGAAATCAATGGTGTCTCTGGCTATGTAATCCCACAAGCCTCAACCCAATGCCTTCAATTAGAAATGGACCAGTGACCACCATGCCAAGCAATGCCCTTGCAAGGAGTGCAAAGATACTTTGAAAACTGGAAATTCCCTTGCTAAGAGAAAGAACCAGCAACAAAACCCCAACCCTTTCTCCAAACCCCTCTGAGGGAACAGCCAGACTGGGCCCCTTCACCCTCTCTCTCCCTCAAGAGGCTTGCTTGCTCTCCGTTTGCAGACCACCACCCTCTCCGCGCAAAGCCCAGCCCAGAATGGCTCGCCCGGGCTACACAACGGGCTTTTATGGCAATCTTCCATGTGGACACAGAAGACCCTAGCCCACACCTTTGCGTCCATCGTGGAAGCTTCTGATTGGTCGGGGAGAGGCAGCCATGTTAGGCTGCGCTAAGCTCCCATTCAAGTTAGGTTGCAGAAACAAAACATTTTTAAAAAATATTTTAAAAAATATATTTAAAAAAAAAATTTGGGGGGGAAATTAACGAAACATTAAGAGACAATTAGAGAATGGACCAACAATGGTTCGAATTACATTGCTGGTTGCGCTGTGAGACAATGTCTCAGAATGCATATCATAAAGCGAGAACAATCCGAAATAAATCCGATATACGATTCAAAACGATTTTTGGACATGTCTAGTATATACCTATATGATAAATCTGAACTTCCTAGGAATCTAAAATTGGCTTTTTTAGCTCTCTAGCATATGACTCATGCTCATGCATGTGTGTTATTTTTTTCTTTTACTTTTCTTTCCAAGATTTCTAAAATTTATAATGAGGCTGACAAATTTTACACCAGCAAATTATTTTGATTCCTTGTGTCAAGTGTTATTTGTGCCTTCATTAAATACACACTAGTAGGGCTCTCTTCACATGTCTCCTGGGGCCATGCCATTTCGCCAGCAGTCGCTGGCAAAATGGCAGACATGCGGGTCACCTCATGGTGTCTTACACACCCTCCCTCCTTTCCCCATCAGATGGGGACAATAGGACAAGGCATGTTGGCATCATGTCTCCATCAGATGGAAGAAAGGGCAGCAATGCGTTTTGCTGTGTTGTCGCATTTCCCTTTCCCCATCACATAGCTCTGTTGGAGCTACCCAAAACCCACTTACGTTTCCATAGTTGCCGAGGAAGCATATTGAAATTCATCACCCTTGACATTTGGAGGGTAAATGAGGTGGGACCTGCTAAGCCTCATGTGATGGCACTCACATTTTGTCAGTTTGTGAATTTGACACTGATATTCTTGTTTTTGTGCCTTAATGCCAGGAGAAGACAACCTAGTGCCCCCCAGATGCCCATATGGCAATTATATTCATGCTTACTGATATGAAAGCTATTTTGTGATTACTGGGGCTTTCTTTTAGGCAAACTTTGAAAGGATTGAAGTTAATGACATGCTGAAGTTATCCCAATATTGTTTAGCCAGATACTGCCACCTTATTGTCAGGCATGTGCTGAGTTTACAATGCATAATGCTGTTGAGTGACTTCAAGTCATTTCTGACATATGGTGACCCTGAGAGAGACCTATCATGAGTTTTTCTCTGCATGATTTCTTCAGAGGGTTTGCCATTGCCTTCTTTTGAGGATGAGGAGATGTGACTTGCCTAAGGTCACCTTTCAGGAATTAAACTGTTTTTTAGGTGTCCTAGTTAAAATTCAAACCACTTTGCCAAACTAACTCTCAACTGTACATAACTGATATTAATAAATTTTAGATTTTGTCCAATAAATATAGTTCCACCTATTTAACATGACCTATTGATTGAATATGTGAAATTATTATCTTTAGGCAGAATTCTCATCAAGGAAGATGCACAAATAACCAGAAATGATATACTGAAACAAACACTATCCAGAAATGATATACTGTCCAGTATCAGACTCCTGTAAATGAGAATGGCTTTGTTCATGAAATATAACTTCACCAGTTTCTTAAAGATGCCTTCTCTGCCTAAATCCATTTAGCTTGGTCTGTATACTCACTTTATGGTATTTTCAATGGAACTGAAGAGACTGTGATACAAAGAAGATCTGGAAATCTAATTCCATGAACTCAGTTGCATTCACATCAATCTGATTAGACCCATAGGATAATTTAAACATGTATTAAATACTAGCAAAATCAGGAAGGAATGAAGGGTTTAAAAATGTACTATGTTGTTTCTATTGTTTTTTAATGAGTTTGGTTTTAAATTGCTTCTAATTCTATTGATAGATTAAATACATTTTAATTTTTGCATATACAGGTTGATTATCCTTTATCAAAGTGCTTGGAACCAGAAGTGTTTTGGAATACCTGTGTTTGCATGTATATACATAATGAAAGAACTTGGAGATGGGACTAAGTGTAAGTATGACATTCATTTATGATTCATATACACCGTATACACATACATTGAAGATAATTTTATATAATATCTTTGTGCACAAAACACAATATCTTTGTGTACATTGAAACATCAGTAAGCAGAGGTGTACTATCTCTGATACCCACATGGACAATTTCAGATTTTGGAGTATTTTGTAATTTCTTAAAAGAAATATTCAGTCTGTGTTAGTAGTGTGATTTTAAAAAAAATCTTTATCTATTGTAATATGCTATCTTGAGTCACAGGAATGGGGAAAAGGCAAGATGTGAATACAACATTGATTAAATAAATAAATATTGTTCAAATGCATATCTGTATATTCACTCACTTTTTGAAACTAGAAGAAGACATTATGCCTACTAAATCCAATAATTTATATAAATAATATGCATGATATTGAACCTTGCCCTAAATGAAGGCATTTAATTTTCATCACCATGAGGAATTTCCTTAAACTGAATAGGGATCATTATGTCCTCTTGTGAACTAGCAAAGAGCTCCACTTACTGGCAAACAAAAAACTCCTTTGCTGAGCTACAATAAAATCTGAAAGTTTCAGAAATGCTTTTTAGTGACCAATACACTCTAAAATCAGCTGCTCATGTATGTGTTATGTGGAGGAGCTTTTGTTTACAACATATATTGGACTTAAATACCCAGAATAGCCGATAGTGTTTCACTGTGGGAGCTGTAGTTCAAACAAACTGGAGAGTCAGCCATTTTCCATCCATCTATATATATAAAAGAGTGATGGCATCACGGCGACCCACAAAACAACAAAACTACAGGCTCCCCAACCTCGAAATTTGACAACACAACCCATCATCCACGCCTCTAGGTTGATACAACAAAAAGAAAAGAAAAATAAAGTCCTAATTAGAGAGAGAGGAATAATTGCTTTTATCCAATTGCTGCCAATTAGAAGGCTAAGCTCCTCCAACTTGGTCTCCTAGCAACCCAATAAAAAATAATAAAAAACACTAAAAAATTGATACAATAAAATACTATAATAACAGAAAATAACTAAAAATAATACAAGAAAATAATAAAATATAATAAATAAAAATATAACTTACAATAAAAGTAATAAAAAATACAAATAACGTCAAATAAAAATTACACAACAATTTTTAACCAATACCACCACCACTTTGCCACAGCAATGCATGGCCAGGCACAGCTAGTAGCTTAATAAAGTAAGAAATCTGAGTGGAGGAAAATGAGGAATCTTTGCTTTTCTATTTCAGCAATGTCTAGCATGAAAGCACAATTCCCAAGCACCAGTCTTAAATTATTTATTGAATGGCCCAATGATTCAATGATGACACAACAATAATACTAATATATATATATATTACTATCAAGTTATTTGTGGATGAGGATCAGCATTAGGGAAACATTTTTTAGTCCTCTCCCAACTTCCCAATAGTGCTGAAGGAGTTTTGCACTTTGATCTTCAGATAAGACTGAAGAGGGCTCCCTTAAACCAGTGGTACTCAACCTGGGTCCCCAGATGTTTTTGGCCTTCAACTCCCAGAAATCCTAACAGCTGGTAAACTGGCAGAGATTTCTGGGAGTTGTAGGCCAAAAACATCTGGGGACCCCAGGTTGAGAACCACTGCTTTAGACACCCTTTCTCAGTGTTGCACTAAATGTCTTAAACATCGTTCTGATAGGGTTGGAAATTTAGGATTATAGTGATTATTCTGCTCATTTGATAGTTTTGAAAAGATAGTTAACTACCAAAGTAAAAAAAAAATGAAGTAGGAGGTCATCATAGTACCTAAAATGTGAGACAATTGTGGTGGGCAATTATAATGGAGGCTGCTTTTTCTCTCTGGAAATGAAGATTTGAAATGGTTTCTTTCCTGTGCTTTCATTCTTCCCATCAGGAAAAAAAATCTTATGCCAGGGCCCGGTGGTATGCCATTGACAAAGAACTGAAAGGGAGGTCAGAAGGGATTCATTTGACCTAGGTATTTGGACTTTTAAACTTGTTGGTCCTATGTATATATCATTCTTTGAGATTATTTTTCTCTTTTAAATGGGGGTTTATTTTGTTTTTATTTCACATGCTATGTTTATTTGTATGTTGTCCTGTGATACTTGTATTTTGAAAGGTCAGCTATAATACTTAACGTAACAATAACACATACACTTTTTTTTGCTGGAGTGAAAACTATTGGGAGAATGGAAGTACAGAATGATTCCAATTTTTTCCAGCTTTTTGTTTGCTTTGGTTTTCTGCTGAGGTTCTTCTCTCTACTAATTTGCAACAAGATATGAAAAGAATAAAGCCTTACTAGCTTACACAATTTCAAAGTCATAATCCAAGGTCTGTTACATAAATTATGTTAGCTGGATATAAAGATTTGAGGCTAATAAAGGAAGCCTGTTCAGCAACTGATTTTTCTGCCTCTTTGATTTGTAGGCATTTGTATAATTTTAGAAAAAAGAAAGAATAGGATGTCAGTAGTGTTAGTCCACATTGCTCTAAATCCATCTGTTTGACCAAACAGCAGCAGATCCAGATAACTTGAAAAGGCATCCCTTAGGTATAAATGATTACTTAATGGATCTGTATTACTCATCACTTGCTGAGGAGCTGGAAATGTCATCTTCTTTGCATCCTGATGTCACTGATGGATGTTAAGATGGGCTTGGGAGAGGTTGGGCAGGAGACGTTACTCAGATGCACATATATTACTAAGTAGCTAATGTAGAATATTGACAAACATTTTTATTGTAATTCTTTATTTTAACATTTTATACCACAAAACTGACTTTCCAAGAAAAGATTACAGTCAAAGAAGCTATCAAAAATCATTAAATACAAAATAAAAACCAAATTGGATAGGAATCTTGGCAGATCTACTGCACATCACCCATTTTGTATGAGAATTGTGTAGTCTCTTCCCCACTGGTTTGGCAAGAGATTGCCTTTGTAGAGTACTTTCCTACATTCTTTGCTTTCATCATAGAATTATTCTTTGTACCATTAAAAGAGAAGTTGAATGGGGGTTGTAATTTTCCCCAGCACTACTTCAAACATCTATTATCAGTGTTCATTCATGTGGATGCAATTACATTTCATGGAGTATAATATGATATTTTGTATGAAAGTAATGAATAAAAGCCATTTAGGGCTGTGCCAGAAATATAAATGCGTAGCATACTGCCCATTCATATTATTCAAAGTAAAAGTTGTTTGTTTGTTTGTTTTTAAAAAACAAGCCAGCATGCTCTCCAAAGAATATTGCACAGGAAAAGGAATTGATATTTTAAAAGAATTTGAGGTGTTAGATTTACATTCGCCCAGATGGGTTTTCCTCTTTTTTATTAAAAAATCTTTTCCCTTGTTACTTGTTTGATTCCAGACCTCAGTGCAAATCTACTCCAGTTCCTGTAAATGATTGTTATAAAAAAAATCCTATTGAGATGTTCCTGAACATTTCAATCAAACAAATAGACAGCACAGTGAAGTAGAGTCTTAATTGTTCCCTCACCCCTGCAGAGGTTTGGAGTCTCAGCGAGTCTAAACTTGACCAGGTAATGATTGGTCCATGACAACAAAACTGTGACAAGTTCCTCCACACCACAATCACCATAATCCCATCCTGCACAGAAAACAAGGTCCAAAATGTTTTGGAAACGTGGGTAGGGTAGGACATCATTCAGGACAGACCCATAGTTATCATGGAGGCCATGAAATCCTGAACCATTTCTAACAGGGCAGTTTCAGCATGGATGTTGAAGTCTCCCAGCACTAGAAGCCCAGGTGACCACAAATTGATAAAGAGATTTCCAAATTGATACTGATTATCTGAAAAATTGCAAAGAACTCACTATTTTTCAGTCTGTTTCAGATGCATTGTTCCCATGCCAATTTAAGTACAGATTCAGGTTAGTTCTTAGGCCTCATCTACACTGTCATATAATGCATTTTTAAACTGTATTCTTGGTCAGTGTAGACTTATATGAGTCTACACTGACCATATAATGCAGTTTCATATGCATTTTATGGGAGAATAAATGGGGCAACAGACTATTAGACTCTGGTTTTTTTGCTATATATTTATTTTATTTATTTACAATATTTATATCCCGCCTTTCTCTACCCCAAGGGGGACTCAAGGCTATGTACCTATTAGGCATGTGCAATCCAGGGGGAAAATGGTTCTATACTCTCTTCGAAAGTAGGGGGCGCTGGCGCTTCGTTTCTAAAGTCATTTCTGAATTTTGAAGGCAAAAAGTTCAAAACTTTCTGAAACTTCTGAATCTTCATATGTGTGATGTCCCCTGGACCTCTGGGTCCTGACCCTAGCGCCATTATGGATCATGGTGATGAGGACATGGGAATTTTGCCGTCTCAGCAAGAGACAGTTTCATTCCAGATGCCTGTTGTTGACAATTTTGGTCAAGAGCTCATTAAACCAGACCTTGAACGGGCGCTTATTCCCAGCGGTTCTCCCCCCTTCGCCAGACGGGAATTTTGGGAGGCTAGTCGTTCTGAAAAAGCGCAGACAAGGAAGAGCGCCCGGATAGCAGCCAGGCAGACTCTTAATTAGTTTGTTTCCCCTGAGAAATTTCAGGGAGGATCGCATCTGGACATAGCTGTTGTTTCAGCTCCTTTTCCCAAGGGAAAAGGAGCACTGGACACCTGCTCTACAGGAAGATTGAAGTTCTTTAAAAGTTCCCCGCACTGGTGAATCCGTGCGGAGTCAACAGATCAGCTTAAGGATTAACTTCGGTTCCAGCCAAGTGTGGACTACGTATTGAGTCCGCAAAACCTAGCCTCTTCGTGCCTTGCCTTGCCGTGTTTCTTGACCCGTCTCACCGTGTTCCCAGCCTTGCATCTTGTGCCAAGTATCCAGTATTGTCTTTAACTCCCTGCCTTGGACTTGCTTTGAACTCTGGAAGAATCTTGGACATTTTCCCCACTCAACTGTTTGGAAGTTGAGTGTGTTTTGGTTTGGATTTTAACTTTGAACTCTAATATTATATACTGGACAATATACTACTGGACTATATTTGACCTTCCCTGAAAGGTTTATTGATGAACTATGTTCTGTGTGCATTTTTATTCCACTTTACTACTTCCTTAATAAAGATATTAGATTGTTATTGGCCTCCGTGTGTTGGTTCCTAGTGCTTAGTTGCCAGGGCGTGACAATATGTACCTCGTTAATGGTGGATGCACATGCGTATGAAGGAAAACATTATTGTCAATGGGGAAATTTGAGGAGCTTCTCTCTCCCTCATTTTTTGAGCTATCTCAATGAAACTTGCTACAGTAGTAGAACACATTTACCACTGTTAGCTCACCAAATCTAAGAATGTTTGACATAGTCTCTGATTTTTGGAGAATTTTCAAAGTTTTTATAAACATTTTTTAAAATAATAATAATAATAATAATAATAATAATAATAATAATAATAATATTGTCCCTTGCACAAAGACAAAGTTTTGGCAGTGTAATCAAGTTTTGCCATATTTTTATGACAGAATCGATTAGGAAATGAGATTTATCAACCAGAAACAGAAACCATAGCACATCATCAAATCACTCCCGACAGATGGCCATCAGCCTCTGAATAAGGAAATCTGTTCCTGGTTTGAAAGTGTTATTTCCTGTTACATTGGGTTTTCTGTGGCTGAGAGTGTGTGACTTGCCCAAGATCACCCAGTGGGTTCCCATGGCTGAGTGGGGAATCAAGCCACAACCGTAGTCCAAATCTCAAACCTCTACACCACACCATGCTGTCTCAAAATGGCCTGCTGCTGACCAGGAGGGAAAATGCTCAGGACTTGGTTTCTTTCTATGGGGCTGTTATTAAGCCCGTTGCTAGCCCCAGCCAGGAGGGAGAACACTCAGGACTTGGTTTCTTTCTATGGGGCTGTTATTAAGCCCAGATGAAAACGCTCTTCCCTTTTTTCCAAGACTCAGTACTGATTGGGCAAGGAGGCAAGCCCAGGCCAGGTTGCTCCTCCCTGCAAACAAAGTTTGGTTGGATTAAAAACGCTTTCTCATATATTTGAAGGTTTTCTGAGGCCATTAAATAAATGGGCTCCAACACTTCGAATTGGAAGGTTAATTCCGAATCATCAAACCACCTTGGAACCCCGTTCAAAACCCAAAATAGATACGATTTTATTTCGATTAACAACGATTCCGAGGAATTCGCCCATGCCTAGTACCTATAGCAGCCTCTCTTATATATCTCTAAATGGGCATCCTTTGTTAGAAAAACATGCTGGAAAGTTAAAAGTTAAAATTCATCCATCCCCAGTCAAATACTCTGGGGGGGGGGGTGGGGGGGGGGGTTGAGGCAAGGATTAAAAGATATATTCATTTTTATACATCTTTGCTATGCCACTTTCAGACTTCCATATGTATCTACCTGAAATCTGACTAAATACCTGAATGAGAGTGACATGGTAGTGAATAAGGACATTTTATTTAGTCATTGAATGACAGATAAAATATGTGAATAATAATATCTTAATTTGTTGGTGATACCAGGTATGCTGAGCTCTATGAAAGTTAATTCAAATCTAGATAGAGTTTAATCCCATCCCATCCAAAACAGGTTGTATTGCAGTTCCCAGATCTGCCTTTCATCCATCCAGGAGCACCTCTGTCTTGTCTGGATTAAGTTTCAATTTGTTCATTCTCATCCAGTTCATTATTGATCACAGGCACCAATTTAGGACAGAAACAGCTTTCTTGGATTGTAGTGGAAAGGAATAATAGAGCTGGGAATTATTTGTATACTGATGGCAACTTGCCCATTGTCCCCATAACCCTGGTGCCAGTCTTGCCATACTTGTCAATTTATAAGTGCTTTGCATAGTCTGCTCCATTAGCTCTTGCCTTTGATGGTGTCTGAGATCCCTTAAATGAGTTTTGGCTGACTTGTCATCTTCTTGCTTTCCTGTATGCATTTTCTGATTTCATTACTGCTATAGCCTTTGGGGGGGGTATTTTATTGTTATTACAGTTATTTTGAGATTCTCTGCAATCTGCTCTAGCAAAACATGCAGCACATTTAAAAAACATAACTGGAATGCATGAATATTAAACTAGCATTCAGTAAGCATTACTGCTAGAAAAACGAGCAATTACAAGAAGAATATATGTATTTCAAATTAATAAATGACATTTTTCATTTCTTTTATTTATTCTTTTATATGAAATGTATAAAATATTATGGAACAGTATATAAAAATAAAATGCATTTTTCAGATCTAAATTCATTTTAAACTGAATTTATTAACAAAAAATGATAATTTTACACTTGTTAAGAATGGTTAATCAAAAACATTCAATGAATATTCTTTTCAGTTTAACTCAAATCCTGTAGAGGTCTGCAGTATTTACCCCTATAGATTGGGTCACACACCAGGAGTCCTTTCTAATAAAAGAATGGTATTAAGTAAAGCCACTTCTATTTATAAATGGATACTGGAGAAATAATTTCAATTATTATTTTTTTGCTGTACAGATAATGAAGCTGTCCTCTAGAGGGATCCATTTTATTGCATTTCTGAGAAATTCCAGTTGCAGTATATTTTTACATTTTCCTTTTAGCAGAAGAATCACTTTAGTTTATACTAAAGGGAAATACTTCAGATTAATGGTTAGGAAGGATATGCCAGTAACTGTGGATCAGCAATGTTGGTTGCTATGGACACATATTTAGGAATGAGAGATCAATAGAAACAGTGGCACTTACTTCTGAGTAAACATTCTTAGGACTGGATTAAGAAACAGGGACAGGGCCAATATGTTATAATGTACAGTGGGATGAAAACCATCCTATATAATAAAAACTCTGGAATGGTTTGCAGAAACTGGAAAAAGCTCTTTCTGTTTGAGGGGATGGGTGGAATTTCCCCTCCAAATACTATCTATTCTTCTCACATTTATTCATATACTTAATGGAAAGAACTTGAGTTTTTTAAAGCCTGAATGTGGGATAAAACGAATGGACAGATAAATCTGTCTGGGCAGAGGAATTAGAGATTCAGAGTGCAATAAAGGTAGGCAGCTGGAGCGGGTTGAGATGAGACTGTTGACCTCTTCACATGCCCCTTTCTGGCTGTACCATTGTGCTGCAAAAGGGAAAGTGTGTGGGATGACTCATGGCACCCTGCGCACCCTCCCTCTTCCCTTCATCACATGGTGAGGACAGGAAAGGGTGCTTTGGCACCCTTTCCCTCCCCCATCAGATGTCAAAAAGGGTGGCAATGCGCGGCAAAGCCTGTTACCATCAGACGACAAAATGTGGAGGAGAAAGTGCCTTTCGGTATTTCCCTCCACTTTTGGAGTAATGTGGGCAGGGCCTGCCATGCATCATGTGATAGAGCACAGCAGCCCCAACCATGCCACACATAAGTGGCAAAATGGAGCAAAAATGCTCTATGTGAAGAGGTCCATAAAGCTCTTGTGCCACAAGAACTGTCTTTAGGTCACTAGAACGGCCCTTAAGCTGGCATAACCCCCTTCTGCAAGCTGATCTCAGTTAACAACCAGCATTAGGTGGCCAAAGAACAAAATTGTGGGTGGAGCAGGGGAAGACCTGAGTTATGTTTCATCCAAATCTTGCATAGCCTCTATTGCTGGCATAAAGTTAGGTCAACATGGAAACAAATGGGAGCTCCTAGAAATAAAATTCATCGATCTCAGTCTATCAGGTAGAGTCACATCTATCCTAGAACAATAAAGCACTGCTTCAGTCATCGCCATGTTAGCTCAGCCAACTCTTGGCTCACTTGTTGAGTTAGGTTTGTCATCTGAGTTCCTAGTCTGAACAGCTGTGTACTTGGCCATATTTGGGGAGCTTGTTTATGCTTGCCTCTTCTTTGTTTCTCTAGCAGAGTTGTTTTCTTCTTCTTCTACTACTACTACTTCTTCTTCATCATCATCATCATCATCATCATCATCATCATCATCATCAGCAGCAGCAGCAACAACAGTAAATACAGTAAATAAACAGACAAACAGGGGAGTACCCATGGGTATAAACTTAGAGAGCAGGTGCAATTTCTGGCGAGATAAGAAAGAACTTCTGTTCAGATGATTTAGAAGGGACTTTGGTAAGTCCAAGTCCAAAGATATTAATGGGAATACTTATTCTAGGTTCTTTAATGAGTAAGCAACTCTTACAAAAAACACTTACAATTACAAAAAAACCCCCAACTTCACCATTTAGTTATTTTCAACAGTCTTAAAAACTACTCTGCAGTTTGTTTTTAAAAAAGGAGAAGAATTGGAAAAATAGTTCTTAAGCCAATATAAGGAAAATAAGGGAGATTCAGTCAACCTCTTCACATGCTGCCATTTATCTTGCTACTTCACCCAGAGATCTCTGATCTAGACAGTTCATGAATTTTACACAAGAGGAAATATTTCAGCTTTTGAAAAATGGTGATGTAACCCTTGTACAAATCTCAGAAGCATAAATGCTGATACACGGGCTCCCTCTGCTGGTTTCCATTTATGGTGCTTTTGTTTGGGTTTGGGACATGGTCATTCTGCATCTTCAGAATTATCAACCCAATGATGTTCATGCAATCTTTCATTGATCTCCCATCTTCCTTCATGGATGTTGCAGATCTGGTCCATTTATGAGTGAATACCATTATATTTGCAAAAGAGGGGTTAATATTGTCATATTTTACTCTCTTTTTTGCTTCCCACATTTTTATGTGTATGTGCTACATAATGGGAATTACTACATAGAGTCTCACAAGTGCTTATTGGATTATGAAATTATTGTGCTTTGTACCAACATTTCAGTGCATGACTCTTCCACACAACAAGAAGCTGTTATAGGAACAATAAGTCATGTTCTAATATCTTCATCCATCATTTGATGGATGAGTTCTCATGTGACACAGCAATGGACTCTAAAGTGACTGCAGTACTCCTAGGATATTGTTCCATTACAACTACAGGGTTATGTGTTTTCCAGTCTCCTGAGTTGCTCAATTCAATAGAATAGAATAACTTTGTCATTGTACATCGTTCAACAAAATTAAATGCCATCCCCAATCACATTATATATGCAGAATTACAAAACAAACACATTCTTTCACATTCTAATCGCTATTGCACTACCCCTAATGCCAATGTAATTCTGCCTTGAAGTATCTTTGTAATATTTACTTTATTTATAACCGTGCTGTTTTTTGGTAGAACCAGCAGATCCAGTATTGAGCAGTCATGATCAAAGGGTACAAAGATCTTGGATAGTAAGGAATATTGACAAATGTTCTTATTTATGATGAAATATTTCTCAACGCATTGAGACATCTCATCAAACAAACTGTCAGATATGAAATTTTCTACTGCTGTGCAGGATAAAAAAATACAGTTAAGTGTTTTTTTTTGAAAGGCTGTTTCTGCAAAATACAATAGTTCTGCACACACAAAAATCATAACACTTTTCACAAAACACAATGACTGGAATGCTGTTGATTAGTTCCAGCTGGTGTATAGTAGATGCATTCAAGCAACATTTAGAGTGGAATTTTTAAAACTGTCATTCACTTATCAATTATTTGCACTTAAAAACAATCCAAATGAAATAAGTGATGTTAATGTTTGGTGTTCTTTAAGCATTACAGCAAGTAGCATCAATAATGAATAATGTTAAGAAATTTAAGAATATTTTCCCTAAGCTCTGAATCTCAAAGGAAATAGGTGCTCTGTTTATACTCTCGTTTTAAAAACTGTACTTTCTATGCTCTAATCTTTTGTAAGTAAGTCGGCATTGTCTTTTAAGAGAAAATATTTTAATTAGGAACACAACACAGTTTCCTTAGGGTGTGCTCAGTTCTTAATTTAAAACAAATTACCATTTTGGATTTTATGCAAAAAAAGAAAGACCTCCAAACATTGTTGTATGTTTTCTCAAGAGGCTAATTGGTCCTTTGCCCCTAGAGCTTTGATAGCTTGTTTCAAGACCTAACTTAAGATCAAAGTGAAGTTATCTGTACCCTGAACCCTAAGATCCTAGCTTAATTTTGTATGAAACTAACTGTTATGAACAGGAGACTTAACTCGCCCTACATAGAATTCATCACTGCTTTTTTTTTTTTACACAAATGAATGAAAGCTTTGCATAGAACAAAGAAATGGAAAAAAAATACTGGATATCTGACCCAATTTTGACCATTTATGAGATAAATACACTGGATAGTTTCTTTCAAATAGCCAAATTTGATGAAATACACATTTGTTTTCCTTTTGTGAGATGATAAACATGGAACTATTGCTCATGTTTATAACTGTTCTGGAAGAAGCAAAACCCACCAGAACCGAAGCGATGATACTTCACCATCAACTTTGCCGGATTGGTCACATGGTCCAAATGCCCGATCACCATCTACCAAAGCAGTTATTTTATTTTTAGCTCAAAATGGAAACTGGAACATTGGTGGACAACAAATGTAAAGATGGGCTTAAAGCTTACACCAAGAACTGTGAAGCCCTACAACTTGAGAATTCTAAATGGAGATCAGCTGTTACCAACGGTGCTATGGATTTTGAGGAGGCACAAATAGAGTGTGAAAGAGAGAACCTTGTTGTGACTGCCTTCTATCTGGAAATCTATGTCCTCATTGTGAAAGACCATGCAGATCCAGAATAAGTTTCCACAATCACTTACGGGCCCACCACCAAGACTCTACTTCTGGAAGACAATCATACTTGGCTACAAGTGATCACCTATAGATAGCTAAGGTATTTGAGAAGAAGAGTGCATTAATTAATATACTACAGTCTACACTGCCTATATTTCGAACTCTATTCTATGGCAGTTTAGTTGGAGCCCTTTATACCATAAACTGGAAAATAAACTGGAGGAAAATAATTCTTTATTTTATCAGTGTTTAGAGATTTTTATCTCTCTCTCTCTCTCTCTCTCTTTGCTGAACATACACTGAAATTAATGGCAACATTCACACTTGCCTCCAACTGACAAGAGTTCTTTCTCCCACCCTGGACCTTCCACAGATATATAAACCTCCCTTGCCTAGTTTACAATATACACCATAGATGTGGGCGAAACCTCAGGAGAGAATGCTTCTGGAACATGGCCATACAGCCCGGAAAACTCACAGCAACCCAGTGATTCTAGCCATTAAAGCATTTGACATACACTGAAACTCTTGTTGGAGGGATGAATATATAAAGAAGTAGGTTATGGTGGTCACATTTGGTTATTAACAACCCTAAATATGAATTCCAAAAGTTAAAGATAATGAACAATAATATATTTTATTGTATATTGCATATTTTGAACAACAACAATAACAACACATTTATTACCTACCTCTTCCTGTGGCTTGAGGCAGGATACAACATTAAAACAAGAGATAAAACACTATTAAAAGACATACAACAAGATACACAGAGTTAAAATACAAGTTAAATTCGACAATAAAATGCACTGATAAATTAACCAAATAGGCCTGCTAGAAGAGATGGATCTTCAATTGTGTCTTAAATTCCAACAGCTGATCTAGCTGTTGAATCTGTTCCAGTAGGTCATTTCATAGTCTTGGGGCAGCTGATGAAAATGTCCTCTTGGTCAGTCAGTCGGGTTATGGCAGGCTGGAGTATATGTCTTTCAGAGGTATTATATGGGAGAAGGCAATCCTGTTGGTAACCTGAACCCAAAACATTGGCTTTAAAGGTAAAACCCAACACTTTTTACTTTGCTTGGAAACTGATTGGCAACTAGTGGAGTAACTTTAGGAGAGATGTAATATGCTTACTGCTGAATGTTCCTGTGACCAATCTGACTGATGTGTTTTGAACCAATTGGAGTTTCTGAACTTGGTAGCCGGGCCGGGCTGTGGCGCAGGCTGTTGAGCAGCTGCAATAAATCACGCTGACCATGAGGTCATGAGTTCGAGGCCAGCCCATGGTGGGGTGAGCACCCGTCAATTAAAAATAAAAAAAATAACCCTTGCTCATTGCTGACCTAGCAACCCGAAAGATAGTTGCATCTATCAAGTAGGAAATAAAGTACCACATATAAAAGTGGGAAGGCAAGTTTAACTAATTTATGACCTGGAATGAGGAAGTGCCATCAGAGTGGATGATGAAGCAGCTGCTCCCCCCTGTGGCCAGAATCGAACATCCCCTCAGGAGAAGGTTAAATTGCCTCTGTGTCTGTCTGTCTTGGTCTCTGTTTGATGTGTTTATGGGCATGAATGTTTGCCCTATGTGTGTATAATGTGATCCGCCCTGAGTCCCCTTCGGGGTGAGAAGGGCGGAATATAAATACTATAAATAATTAAATAAATAAATGTAAAACGAATTGCAAAAGTTGAACCAATGCATGCATTACCATCTTCAGGTCCTCAGATTCTAGGAAGGGACACAGTTGGCATATCAGCTGAAACTGGTAGTAAGCACTCCTTAGGACCGTTATTGGTAAGCACCTCTATTTTGTCTGGATTCAGTTTCAATTTGTTTTTCCTCATTCAGTTCATTACCTCCTTCAGGCACTCATTCAGAGGAGACACATTATCTTTAGCTATCGCTAGAGCAGTTTTGGAAGGCATAGAGAAATATATTTGGGTGTCATCAGTGTACATAGCACCACACCCCATGCCTCCAGATGATTTCTCTCAGTGGTTTCATGGAAATTTTAAAAAGCATTTACAAGACGGCAATTATAAAAATTGTAGCTATTGAAATTTGGGAAAATTTTCGATTGGTTGATTTTTCCTTGTTCAATCTAACTTTTAATTTATAAGAGATAAACCATATTGTTAGAAATAAACAAATATTGTGACATTAAAAATTGAGCAAGTTTTATTACAGTTAGAATTATTAAGAGATACTAGTTCAATGCTGTTACTAAGTTGATACCCATTGAGAACTTTTATGTTGTTTTGTTTTCATTAATTTTAAGCATTTAATTAAAATGCTACATAATTTAAGCTCTGCCAATTTAATTTTTTATTTGCTTTTGCCATATTTCCAAAGACTCTGAATGGAAAACAAAGAAAATGCACCTTTGGGCTAAAATAATATAACAAAGAGCCATAGATAAGTATATGGGCAAATATTTCTCATTATAATAAGTAGGATACTAGCAGACCTGCTTGATTAATCCTTTTATAGTTCAGTAATTTGGGCAGCAGGAAAATTCTTGTGTCAGCTTTGCATGACAATAAAACTTACAAAATGTCTTTAAAATAAGAAAGAACCTGATTTCAGTGCAGAACAGTCATTAACATTCCCAAGTATCAGTGTAGTTGTGTTGGATTAAAGTATATATATTTTCTGCAGTTTTATAATCTTTTGACTATAGCTGATACCTAATACAGATACAGGCAGTCCCCAAATTAGAAAAATCTGATTTACAAATGAATCATAGTTAAGAAAAAGGTGTGATACAACAGGAAGTGAATCTAATCTATACCTCGGAAGGGAAATTCACCCCTGAAAGAATTACTATCATGGGGGAAAGGTGTCTCAGCTGAAGCTTCCTCACCAAGCTTTGTTTCCACAACAAGCCAAATTTTTAAAAATCCAATTATCACAGGGACAGAAAGTGAGGTGAAGTCTTTGAAGTCTTTGAAGACAGCAAAGCAAACACCACAAGGGTGTGTGTTAGACCCTTCCCTATGATATCCAGAGCACTTCAGTGCAGTTAAACTGCATATGAGTATACACTTACCGTATAATGCAGTTTGAAATATCTCCCAATTTGTACCAAAAGTATAGATTTTTTATTTCTGCTATCCACAAGAAAAGGTAATCCAATAACAAGAAATATTAGCATTTTCTTGCAGATTATGGTAAAAATGGAAAACATCAATAAGAATTATTACTATTTACTTAGTCTTATTATGTGCCAATGACTTTCCCAAACTTGAACTCTATTTTTACATGTTCTATTATATATTTCCATCATATTGACTTTTTGGCTCATTTTAGAAGGTTCATTAATATATATCCTTTATGTAATTTCTATGCCTGATTTGATTTTTCACTCCTGCATTCCTTCTTAAAGCTATTCACCTATTCAATATGTACTTGCCTTAAGGATTTATGAAAGCACTGTTGTAATTGCCTTTTCCTAGGATCAATGGCATGGGGCTATTATTTTTAAAATTCTGTTTCTCAGAATTTCATTATGCAAGCTATTAATGAATGTTACTAAGGTAACATAACATTTAAATCTTTGTCTATGTTTTTCATTGATAAAATCAACACAACTGTAAATAAAAAGAAAATGAACACACATCTCTATTGGTTTTCAGACAGATGTAATGGAGTGATCCTGTCAAGTTCAATGAAACAAAGCCTCCACATTATTCTTTACCTCCTTCCATGCAGAAATAATGTGGGTTCTTTGTCTTTGAAATACCATACTGTCATCTTGGCTGTGTGATCATTGAGCAATTAGTTTGAGTAGCTGAGAGTTAGAGGGCATTGTATTCTCAACAACTTTCTTATAGGCAAAAAAGCAACCAAAGTGTTGGTTAATTGCATGTGTGGCTTTCATGTCAGTTAGCCAATGAGTCTGTTTCAAGTTTCAGCCAAATTATTTAAATAGGCAGCAAGGCTAAAAGGCCCAACATACTATATGCTCAATGAGCTTGATGGGCAGAATGAGTATTAAAAATACCCAAAGATCATAGAAAGCAATATCTCACAATATGTATTTGCCATTGCCCAGATGTGAAAGGAGGTGATAACAGGCCATCTATAGCTATGGGCTAAGGATTTTCCATTCTGGAAAGCAGAAGGAAATTGACCTAGGTGGGACAATGACAAATCTGTGAATAATTGAATCACTTGTTCTCAAACCAGAAAATGTGGAGAGATGACTATAACATTTTGCTGATACCTACTGATGCGCTGTAAACTGGTAGACGTTACAGGGAGAGAAGTATCTTATACTCTGCCACCTTGGATGTATGCTTTTCTTTGTGTAGAGAGCAACATTCGGAGTCCTGGTATTTTCTTCATATATGGATGTTGCCTATGTGAGTTTTCACTCAGGAAAACCAGCTTTTAGAATCATGTGGAGAGCCATTATAAGTATCGAATCTCTCTGTTCCAGTTTATCACTCTCCACAAGAAGAAAACATCACCAAAAGGAGGGACCAAAGCATTCTAAATATTTGCCTGCTTATATCTAGTAGTTTAGAACAAATTATTAGAGTCTTGTCAA
Source organism: Anolis carolinensis (assembly GCF_035594765.1). Lineage (NCBI taxonomy): Eukaryota > Metazoa > Chordata > Lepidosauria > Squamata > Anolidae > Anolis > Anolis carolinensis. The sequence continues at coordinate 255,490,896 of NC_085843.1, read as the reverse complement.
AGCAGGAAGTCATACAAAAAGGCCCAATTGCAACTGGTGCTCACATGGAGTTGGAACTTTTAGAGTGACTGCTACCACTCACCTCTCATTCAGTCTTGCACTGACTTAACCCATCATAATGAACAGGAACAACAAATAAAGTCAAACTACAGCTGATCATGGGAACACTTAACATTTTCTCAAATATACAGTTTGCATTCTGGCCCTCATTTATCTCAGTTAACATTGCCATACCGCATAAGCACATCTGGATTAAAAATAGGTTATTTTATTTGTTTAAAATATCCATTTATTTCCTCCCGATTTCAGCCTTGCCTTGCATTTTCAAGTCCTCCCACTCATTTGTCACTTTTCCTCCTCCAGGAAGAACATAACTGAATGATATGTCAGATCATTCAGCTGAGCAAGCTGTTTTCCTTTTAATTTCACATCAGATCTCAACAAATTTGCCAAGCTTCTTCCTCAACCTACATAATGGTAAATTGTGCTGCATGAAGTATGAAGAGAAGAAATTACATTGTGACATTTAATTTGAGCATAGCAAAAATACCCCAACTGTTTTGGATTAAAACCATTAAGTATGTTTCTCTTTGACGTGACATTTCTGTCATGCCTTTTACTGCGTAGGAAAGAAGATCACTTTTTTTTTTAAAAAAAAAAAGAGAAGAGTAATTTGTTTTCATACTTTACCACAACAGAGCTAGTTAATTATTACTTTACTAAACAGAGGATGTATGAAAGCAGGTGACTTTTCTACTCTGGAAATACAGAACTCTATTGCTGGTGGACCTTCTGTTAATGGATCTGGATAGTTTTATTATTTTAAAAATCTGGAGGGGAACAAGAGCTTGGAGCTGAGGGATGTAATTCTTAAGTTATTAAGGGAAGAAGGAGCAAGCCTGTTTTCTGCTGCCTTAGAGGCTAGAACGCGGAACAATGGCTTCAAACTACAGGAAAGGAGATTCCACTAGATCTTATCTTCCAAATATTTCTGAGTTATGTTTCCATTTCAATTTTCTGTTTCTCTATGTGATTAAATTGTTTTGTATAGTCTACACTAAAATACTCAAATTGATGAATATGTGATAGGGATGTAAACAAACAAAACATCTTTCCATTGCCAACATTTGGATCAAGACCAGCCATCTCAGCATGATTGGGCAGATTTCTAAAGATTTGCCAACCCTTTAAATACGGGATCTTGCTTGAAGCATTAGATCAAAACATCAAATTATTCAGGAGTCATTCTCATCTCCTTCTTGTTCATTGTGCTTGCACCTCGTTCTGACATCAGCACAGGTGACCGCAATGGCCAGGTGCTTGGATGGAGCTTCATGGCACCAGCACCAGTGGCATTGACACCGAAGAAATTCAGTTCTGGCCATCTGGATCAGGGACTAGTCTAGCTCAGATTTACACTGAACAAACCTGATCAGCGTAGATGAGCATGACTCTCTCATGAAACCCATCATTCTGAATGCACACATGCAATTGCTCTTCTGCTTTCGACTTGGTGGGTGGGAAATGCTTGGTAACCTGTGCGCCATCAGCTTTGCAATGATGGGATATACTGGTGGACATTTATCCTAAACTAAAAGTCTCTATGGGTTTGGTCTGTGTTGAGAACCTGTTCAATGCAACTGTAAACATTATGCAAGTTCAATGTCTGTGTGACTTTGCTGCTCAGTTCTAGGAAAGAGCAACCTAGTGAAATGGCAACTTCATTCTTAATTAACACTGTATGCAGAGAGTATTTGTTAGGAAACACCAACCTTGATTTGTTATGTTTCATTCTGCTTTATTAAACTGTTGTCAATGGGAAAGTTTGGATTGATTTTAAAATGTCTTATCACTGCTCAGTTAAATAAATTGCTGATATAATGGAAAAATACTGACAAATAGATAGTATTTCTATATAAGTTTCTGAATAACCCAATCAAAATTCATGTAAACTGTACAAATGGTAAACCTTCTGTGAGAAAGGTAATAAGCCAGAACTGCTAAATATGTTAGTCTGTTTGACAGGCTAATTTGTTTTTCTCTGATACAATGATTTCTCATAAAAAGTCACACATAACTGAAAAACTGTATTTGTGTAACATTAGCTTACTGATCAATATCAAATTACCTTGAATGAAGTCAAGGATACAACACAATTATAAGCATGACATTACATTCTGATCAAGGTAAAGACCTCTAGTTTTCAAGTGGATCAATATGTTCTGAAGGTCAATATGGAATGTGTCTAACAAAAAATATGGTTCTTTTAAATGTACCATCTAATTGCCATTTTGTTTGCAACTCACACTGAAATACCTATCAAAATTCCACACTACTACATGAATATAGATTTTTTAAAGAAAACATGCACACACTTTTGTTCCCTATCTGTCTAGCATATTACTTTCATATATTAAGTTTTATTTATGCTGAAAGTCTAGAATCAAATCACAAAATGATCTGTGATCCAAAATTTAAAACCAATCAGTAAAATCAATTTAGTAATTTAGATATACGTCAAAGAAAAAATAGACATGGCTTATACTTTTAATTTTGGATTATCTTTTTTAAAACGTATCCTAGAAAGATAGAGGAGGAGGACAACAATTGAATGCTTGGTGTATTTAGAGCTGATGGATAAATGTAATCAGTCCCCATGTTACAAATATCTGATTTACAAACAAATCATAGTTGAGAATGGGGGTGAGACAACTGGAAGTGAGAGAAATCTACCTCTAGGAAGGGAAAATCACTTCTGAAAGAGTTATTATCATGGGGAAAAAGTACTGAAACTTTATCACCAAGTCTTATTTCCACAACAAACCAAATTTTTAAAATCCAATTATCACAGGGACAGAAGTGAGGGAGCATATTCTGAACAGGGGCTCAGACAGCAAAACAGAGGTGTTAACCCTTCCTATGATAATTATATATCATGTATAATAATAATAACTTTAATAATAATAATAATAATAATAATAATAATAATAATAATAATAACTTTATTCTTGCACCCTGCCTCCATCTCCCCAAAGGGACTCGGGACGGCTTACACGGGGACGAGCCCAGTAACAACATAGGTTTACATACAATCCGTAATTTAAAAACAATATATCTGATGAATGTATCTGAAGAAGAAATGTATCTGATGAAGAAACACAACCTACAAACTATCTACAGACCCACCAAGAAAATCCAACAATTGCTACATTCGGCAAAGGACAAGATGGAACCTCTCACCTCTGCAGAAGTCTACCATATATGATGCAGCTTTAGACAAGTCTACATAGCAGCTACCAAACGCAGTGCACAGGTACGAATCAAGGAAAATGAAAGTCACTGCAGACTAATTTAGTCTGAGAAGTCAGCCGTAGCAGAGCACCAACCTGGACACAGCATATTATTTGATAACTCAGAAATGCTGCACCACTCTAACAACCACTATGTCAGACTACACAGAGAAGCCATCGAAATCCAAAAGCATATGGACAATTTCAACAGAAAGGAGGAAACTATGAAAATGAACAAAATCTGGCTAGCAAGTATTAAAAAACTCTAAAATCAGAACAGTAAATAAAGAAAAACATTCAGAAAACAGAGGAATTTCAGGCATGAAACAATCAGACAGCTAACACCTCTCAACAAAGGATTCCTTCAGGCAAGAAGCAGCCAGACTTTGAATCTGCAAGGCCATTAAATGCTAATCAAGCTGGCAATTAGTAAAATTTACACTTGCCTAAAACAGGCAAGAATTCTTTCTCCCAACCTGGATTTCCCAGATATATAAACTCCACTTGCCTAGTTTCCAACAGACCTCACACCTCTGAGAATGCCTGCCATAGATGTAGGCAAAACATCAGGAGAGAATGCTTCTGGAACATTGCCATCCAGCCCAGAAAAGTCACAGCAACCCAAATATCATTTCATTTGCAATGTTTTGAAAGTAGTTTATATTTACATGTATTCCTGAATCTTACAAACTTTTATCCAACTTAAAAACTTTGGTAATGCATATGCTTTGCGGATCCATATCTGTATATGTGTGCATGTGAGCTCTTAGGTAGGCAGAATCCCTACCAAGGTCAAAAAGCCAGAAACAAAGACACAGTAGTAAGAGAAAGTGGGTGCATTGTGCCATTTGGGACTAACTGACTTTTGGCCTAGTTACTAAAAGTACACATGGATTAGTTGTGGCATTGTGTTGTCAGGCCAAAACCCTACTACTGATCTAGCCCCAAATGGCACAGTGCACCTAAGAACATGCACTTACTGTGTCTTTCCATTGTCTCCTCTCCTCATTACTGACTTTTATGATCATGTTGCACAAGAAAAACATATGTTCAGATACCTGAATGCTGATCCAGAGAGCTCAGAACTCTGTTGGAGAAAGGACCCGAGAGTTCTCACATAAAACAATCAGATTTTGTTTTCTCCAGTGTTTCTCACTAAATTATTTGTCTTCCTGCCTGGAGAATCAGAGAGTGCAGCATTTCCCTGAGACTTGAAGCCATGTTCTAAGTCCAGACAACTCTGTCAATTGGAAAGTCCACGTGGCCAGGTTTGTCAGGTCCAGTCACATGTTAGAGTGGAAGGCACCAGGAAGGCCAACCCAATGCTTTCTTCATTCCATTCCTGGGAATCTCTGTTTCCCCTCCTTACAGATACAATGTTGATATAACTGTTTGGATGTGCAGTTCCAGATGTACTCTGAAGTGTAAAGACTACATGCAAGGAAGAAGATGGACAGGATGTTAATTGCTGGAAGATTAGGGTCAAAACTATACTCAGTTTTATTTATGACCATACTCTGTCACATTTTCTAGCCACTGGAGTAATGATATTCCAGATGAAGATAAAGCAGTGTCAAGCAGACTTAGTCTGACATAAACTGGAAATATTTTCCCATTATGTTTGGAACTCCTATCTTATGCATGTTTTAAAGTATGCTGTTGGGAAATGTTCATAAAGAAATCATTGGAACAGCCTGTTCTCAGAGGCCAACTGACTTGTAATGAGTTTTCACTGGTTTATTGATTGTAATGGTGTGAGCTTTTGACCCACTCTGGTGAGATTTTGTTCCCAACAGCAACTGTCATTGGGGAAATTATATTTGATATATATAGTGTACTAGCCAACAGGCAGAAAGAGGAAAGGTCACCATATTCCATTTACATAATATATTGGACCATGAAAACCAAGAATATGGTGTTTCTATGAGATGTTCATTTCACTCTGGCACAAAGCAGCCCACTAGAATTGAGAATTGCAAGTCTCAGGAAAGAAGTAAGATCAAATATGTATTTTAAAATCAAGCATTTTAAATTGCATAGTTTTTCATATAATTTTGGTGGGTTTTGTCATAGTTATAATGCAAGTTATATTCTTTCCTGCATCAGAGCCTTATTTTCCGTAACATTTTCCTCTTATTTTTAAAAACTGTACATAACCTTGGAAATGGGAACTTTATTTATGCAGCTAGAATGTATGCATAGTACACAGGAGCCAGAGTTTCTAAGGACCTCAACAGAAGGTGAAGCGTCCCACTTTGCTGGGCTTCTGCGACAAAAGAGTGAGCAGCTTCCTCTTGGTGACACTTTTCCCATCGCATGGCAGCTCCCACACACAGCTCCCTCTTGGTGATGCTTTCACATGGGGAAAGTATTGTCCTTGCGGGGAGGCCCTGTGCCGGCTTCATAGAAGCTAGCACAACATGGGAAGCCTCCCATGTTGGGGTGGTGACACTTTCACCCCGGTTGTGGGCAAGGCCTACACTGGATGTCATATATGTAATGTCTGGCATTGATCTCCATCCCACAGATGCTAAAATCACCCTGTTTGATGAATTAGACTCACACTATACAAATGTTGGAAGGACATTCTGTTACTTTTCTTAGGAATAGAACAGCAATTAAATAAGGAAGGCAATATAAATACAATAATATTCGGCTTTTTTTCCACCTGATTTAGGGCCTGTGAGGATAGTCATGCTGGTTTCCAAATGGAACTAGTCTCAACTGTCACCGCTGCCACCCCCTGTTTCTTAGGCTTGGGAAGCCCAGCGACATGGGATGGCAATCCCCCCACCCAATCCCTCCATGTCACAGAAGTCTCTGGCAGTGACACAGGACCTACCTGATGACAGCCAGGGCAATGGAGAGAACTGGGAAGGGAGATGAAGGGGTTTCCTCCTCACCCCATCACCCCTCTCTCAGTGCCTCAGCTCCCCAGCTGGTAGGAAATGTGTCACAGGTGGAGGCCGCTGTGGCACAGAGGGGAGAGTGGGGGACAGTTACGGTTATCAGCCAGCAGTGGGGACTCCCTGGGCAGTTAGGACTCCCTCCTGCCTTTGCAGACACCAGATTGAACCTAGGGTATTTGTCTATGTAGATTCACTTTGAGACATGGAGCAATGGATTCAAACTGTAGAAAAAGTGATCCCACTAACATAGTAGGAGGAACATCTTGAAAGCAAGAGTCATTTAACAGTGGAATGCACTGTCGTTGAGTGTAATGTAGTCTCATTTAGTGGAGATTTTTAAAAAGAGGCTGGATGGCCATCTGCAGGGACTGTGTTGATTGTGTATTTATGGATGGCAGGGGGTTGGACTAGACAGATTAGCCTCCTCTAACCATTTGTTTCTATTAATTATACACAAAATAAGTCACTAAGTAAACAATGTAACTGAAGCACATGCTGTGTACCAGAGGCAATACATCATGAAACTGAACCTAATATATCCAATATAGCAAAGGCAGCAGGCTATCATAAAGTAAATTCAAAATAAATATAAGAATTAATGTCTATAATACAAATGAAAATTATCAGAAAGGTATTGTTCAACACTCTTTAAAACAATGTAGCTTTAAGCAATGTGCTGATGTTCTACTAAAAAGCTGTACTTATAATAAAGCAAGCAGTTGTGAAAATTTTACAAAAGGAAACTTTACAGAAGTCATTATTAACTGCAAAATCAAAGCTTTATCAAGCCTTAAAATATATGTCCTTTAACAATTTAAATGAGATGTAGAACAAAGCATTATGAAGATCTACCATGAAAATACCGTTTTTTTCCAGGCAGGCCCTTAGCATCTAGGTAGGTTTTAAATTGAAAGGTATCACAGTTTCTTTTCATTTCCCCTTTTTAATTGTGTTTAAGCTGTTACAAAGTTTTAAATTATATACATTTTTCCATTTGAATGTAACCATTGGTAGCTGCCTGGAGTGGCAATTTTAGCACAAAGGAGAAATATACATGAAAAACAAATTTTAAAAATCTATGTAACTTTGAAGCACCTAAAGCAGAAAGAGGCTAATCATCTATATTTAAAAGGCAGGATTCATTTTCAAGAGTAAAATGGTACCATATCACAAAGAGGGAACCATAGGTAGACATGAACCCATATTTTACTATTAATAAGTTGAATGAAATTATTATGCTTATTTTTCCTCCATTGCTGGTTTATTTGAAAACTCACTGGAGAGCACACATTTGCTCCCGCCATCAAAAAGTTCCTTTTGAACAAATTGAAGATTATAGTTAGAAAAGGAGTATTAGTTAATCGTATATTATTCACACCACTAATTTGAATGGAAGCAGCCTGCCAGACTTAGGTTTCTTTTACAGTACCCAGTCTGACCTTAACTGCCACGGTTGCATCCTAAAGCATCCTGGTATTTGTAGTTTGCTGGAACACTAGAGCTCTCTGACAAAGAAATTTAAATACTTAATGAAACCACAAATTCTATTACATATTGATCTGGCAGTAAGAGGTATCAAAGTGTAGTGCAAAGGAGATGTTAAAGCCTTATGTATCCCCTTTGCTTGATGTTGTGGATATGAAAAAGTCTTGCCCATGCTGAATCCAAGCTTTCTTAATCAAAGAAAAGATAATGAACACAATAGAATATGCTATAGTTTTGGCATACTATGGCACATGTTTTGGCATATCTTTGCATGTGTTAACATATGGGCAAGGTGGGTATTTAAAGAGAAGCTGACGTAGTGACAGACAATTCAATCAAAGGCATTTTGCATTATAACGTCAATATAGACTCTAATTTGCCTCTCTCAAAAGATTTTTTTTCAGAAAGCCAGTTTCATTAAGGAATAGAGTACACAGAGTGCAATGAGGTTTACTTGGGAAGTAATCTTCAGGGAGCCATAGCTCTAACTTCATATTACATTGGGTGTGCATTCATTTTGTGATAGAGAGAGAAAGAGAGAAATACTTCCTAGACATCAATCACTCTATGATGCTGCCTGGAGGCTAGAAACACAGAAAATGGTCCCTGTTACCTCCAGGGAGTTATTCCATCATTAGATGAACGACCACTAAAGCAAGCCCATACATCATTAAAAAAGACAAGCTGAGTGTTGGCTATACTTGAATAATAAGCAGAACAACTTGTGCTGTCACTTTGGGCTGGAATACAGTAGAGTTTTTTATAGACAATGCAAGCATAAATATGTAGGCTCCATCTCAAGGAGGGAGGGAAAGGGGGAATCAAATGCTTGGTCAGCAAATCATCTGAATACTAACTTTTTCTGGTGGCCTACTTCTCACCAAATTGGTAAACTTCTTTCTGGATTATACCATTTCACAGGATACTTAGAATATCCATAACTGAATGCTAGCACCTCAGTGAAAATATTTTTAGTTGCATTAGAATTGGAGTCTTAGGAATGGAGTGTCCTTGCCCCACACAGTAGACGGTCTTATCTTGACACACACTCGACCACCCCAAATAGTAATTGGTTTCATAGGCTACCTAGATTTGGCTTGGTTTGGAGAAGAGCCATCTGCAGAATCTGAATATTTTTTGGAAAGTTTCACTTTAAGTGTAAAAATGGGGACAAACCTATTGCTGGGCAAAATGAGTGAGTGGCTCATGCGGCAGATGCCAAAAGTAGCAACATCCTCTTTTTCAAGAGTCTCTTGGCCATTTCTTTCTGGATCTGTTGTTGCACGATTAAGGATTCTGATTAACCGATTGTCAGCTAATTTATATTTATCTGGAGTTTCCTCTAGTTCACCTTTTGGTTCCCTGAGTTTCTAACTCATGAACTAAAACTTCTGGAGATTTCTTAAGCTATGGGATATCAGAAAAAATAGATTGGAAGAATAAACAGGCAGCTTTAAATTTTCTAGGTAATTTATGAATTAAGCCAAGTAGTTTATATAGTAAAACAATCTTTGGGGGAATGTTTATATCATGCACATAGTGGTTTGGGTACATTTTTGTTGTTCCCACCATGAGAAAACACTACAAGAGAGCAATCTCAGAGCATTATTGATAAAACTGCAGTATGGTTTATGATCTCATTTTAGACATTACTTTAATGACATGCTAACTTTCTTCATGGAAGATCAGCAGACTGATTTCTCTTTTCTTTTCATTCTTTGACATTTTTTCAGCCACCGGTTCAATTAAATCAATAGGCTATAATCATTGAAATGTTAAGGAAGTTTATAATGGATTGACATGGCATGTCATGTTTAATTAATCTGAGTTAAACTTTTACATACTACCACGCTAGAGAAAACTGTTGATAGTCTTTCTGCTGGAGATCTTTCCCCCTCACCACCACCACCACCACCACCATCATCATCAAATGCTTCAGACATGGTGCTTCCAAATCATTTATTAATTTTGTTACGCTTCAAAGACAGTCTCTCTGGTCACATGACATGTAGGAGCAGTTCCAAAACTGTATCCCTCACCAATTGGGTGCCATAGGTGCTCACCACAATCCTCTTTTCTACCCCCCCCCAAACACCTGCTAAATGGTAACCTATTTAAGACTCTACGCCAGCCAAGTGTCAAGCCTTCTCTTGTCAGTGTAGAGTAGGGGAAATCCCAATGAAAAGTGAGAAAATCCTTTGATTGTACCTGGCCTCCTCCAATTGAAGGCCAGTAAAAGACTCCACCCTTATAATAATAATAATAATAATAATAATAATAATAATAATAATAATAATAATTTTATTCTTATATCCCGCCCCATCTCCCCGGAGGGACTCGGGGCGGCTTACATGGGGCCATGCCCAGACACGACAGCACAAATCAGATAAAACATTAAACCGAGCAGTAAAACTTCAACATGATTAAAAACAGTCATAAAAGTCAATATACACAATAATATTAAAATCCCGATTTGGGTCAAAAGATCCAGGCCAAGGTGCAAAGCAATATCAAGTTATCAGGGAGGGATAATTATACAGCAGGTGTAATACTTAGAGTGCTGAATGAATCCTAAAAACAATCCAGAGGGTCTACTGCTTAATAGGTAAATAACATGATCCCACAAGGATCAGTCAACGAAGGCCTTCTGGAATAGCCAAGTTTTCAGGCTCTTCCTGAAAGAAAGTAGGGTAGGGGCTTGCCTAATCTCCCTGGGGAGCGAGTTCCACAGCCGGGGGGCCACGGCGGAGAAGGCCCTCTCCCTCGTCCCCACCAACCGCAACTGCGAAGTTGGTGGAAGCGAGAGGAGGGCCTCCCCCAACGAGCGAAGAGGTCGTGCGGGTTCATAGGGGGAAATGCGGTCTCGAAGGTAGGTGGGTCCCAAACCGTTTAGGGCTTTGTAGGTGATAACCTGCACCTTGAATTGGGCTCGGAAAATAAATGGCAGCCAGTGGAGCTCTTTAAACAGCGGCGTTGAGCGCGCCCTGTAATCTGCCCCAGTTAGAAACCTGGCTGCCGATCGTTGTACTAGTTGTAGTTTCCGAGCCGTCTTCAAAGGCAGCCCCACGTAGAGCGCATTGCAGTAATCCAGTCTAGAGATAACTAAGGCATGGACCACCATGGTCAGATCTGACTTCTCGAGGTATGGTCGCAGCTGGCGCACAAGTTTTAGTTGTGCAAAGGCCCTCCCAGCCACGGCCGACACCTGGGCCTCAAGTGTCAGTGCAGAGTCCAGGAGGACCCCCAAGCTGCGGACCTGCGCCTTCAGGGGGAGTGCAACCCCGTCAAGCACAGGTTGCCACCCAATACCCCGATCAGACGTACGACTGACCTGGAGGACCTCTGTCTTGTCAGGATTGAGCTTCAGCTTGTTCGCCCTCATCCAGGCCAATACAGCGGCCAGACACTGGTCCAGTATCCGAGGGGCTTCCTTGGAATTAGGTGGAAAGGAGTAGTAGAGTTGGGTGTCATCCGCGTAGAGATGGCACCGCACTCCAAAACTCCGGATGACCTCACCCAGCGGTTTCATGTAGATATTAAAAAGCATGGGGGACAAAATGGAACCTTGCGGGACCCCACAGGTCAATGGCCAGGGGTCCGAGCAGGTGTCCCCCAGCTTCACCAACTGGGAACGGCCCTCTAGGAAGAACTGGAGCCACTGCAGAACAGTACCCACAAGGCCCATCCCGGAGAGACGTCCCAGAAGGATACCATGGTCGATGGTATCGAAAGCCGCTGAGATGTCCAAGAGAACCAGCAGGGTCACACCCCCCCTGTCCAGCTCTCTGCGGAGGTCATCCACCAAGGCGACCAAAGCCGTCTCGGTACTGTAGCCAGGTCTGAAACCAGACTGCGATTGGTCCAGAAAATCCGTATCTTCCAAGAATCCCTGGAGCTGGGAAGCAACCACCCGCTCCAAGACCTTGCCCAAGAATGGAAGGTTAGAGATTGGTCTGTAGTTACTGAGGTTAGCCGGATCCAAGGAGGCTTTCTTCAAAACAGGCCTCACCACAGCTTGTTTTAGGCCAGATGGAAATATGCCCTGCTCCAAAGAGGCATTGATTATTCTCACAAACCAATCAACTAGCCCTCCACTGGCTTGTTTTAAGAGCCAAGATGGGCAAGGGTCAAGGGCACAGGTGGTCGCCCTCACCGCTCCAAGAATCTTGTCCACATCATCAGGCTGCACAAGCCGAAACGAATCCCACAAGATCGAACAGACAGATGCCTCGGTTACCTCACCTGGCAATGCATCAAGGCCGGCGTCTAAGTCGGTACGAATCTGAGCGACTTTGTCTGCAAAATGGTGAGCGAACTCGCTACACCGAGTTGACGAGTTGTTGGGTGCTCCCCCGACCTGAGGAGGGTGGAGGAGCTCCCCAACAACTCGAAACAACTCTGAAGATCTATTTGTTGCAGACACGATGCGGGCAGTCGAGAAAACTTTCCTGGCTGCCCGCAATGCTGCGGAATAGGTCCTAATAGCGGCTCTAGACCGTGCTCGGTCAGATACATCACGAGTTGTCCGCCAGCGGCACTCTAGTCTCCTTCTTGCACGTTTCATCTCCGCCAGCTCCCCAGTAAACCAGGGAGCTGGGGCAACTCCACGCAGCGAGAGGGGACGCTCAGGAGCGATCGTGTCTATTGCCCTGGACAACTCGCCATTATAACGAGTGACCAGGGCATCGACAGGATCGTCAGCTTCCATGGTAGACAGATCCCAAAGAGACCTCAGGAATCTCTCAGGATCCATAAGTCTCCTGGGGCGGACCATCTTAATTGGTCCACCACCCCTGCGGAGGTTGGAAGAGACGGTTAGTCTTAAACTGATCAGATAGTGGTCGGACCATGACAATGGAAGAATAATTTGCTCTTCCACTCCGACCAAACCGTCGCCCGCAACAAAAACCAGGTCGAGTGTATGTCCAGCTTGATGAGTGGGACCCGATATTATTTGGGACAGACCCATGGTCGTCATGGCGGCCATGAATTCCTGAGCTGCACCTGTCAAGGTGGTCTCAGCGTGAATGTTGAAGTCGCCTAGCACCAACAGGCGCTGGGAACCCAACACCACGCTAGAAACCACCTCTGCTAGCTCAGGCAGGGAGACTGCTGTGTCGCGGGGTGGACGGTACACCAGCAGAATCCCCAAACTGTCCCGGGTACCCACCTTCAAGTGGAGACACTCAAACCCGACCGATTGCAACGCGACGCATCTGACCAGGGCGATGGACTGCCTAAAGACCACCGCAACCCCACCTCCCCGCCCTCCTGGCCTGGCCTGCTGATGCACCCCGAAACCCGGAGGACAAAGCTGGGTAAGACTAACCCCACCCAGATCATCCAACCAGGTTTCGGTGATGCAGGCCAGATCCGCATGTTCATCCCTTGACACATTGCGTTAAGTACTTGTGATATTACAATAATATGATTAGTGATTAAATTGGCTAAGCTTGCCTCTAATAATTCATATCATACAACGTAAAGCTAAATTGTGACTTATAGAAGACTAGACTAGATGCAAAGGGGAAGGGGAAGTTGTGTATTTTATTAAAGCTTTTGCCAGTTACAAAATCTTGTTTTTCACAATTTCACATGGAGGATTGATAGCATGACTGGAAAATTCAGAATGAGTTCGGTGTTTTATATATCAGTTTTATATATCAGTGTGAAGTGAAATAGTAATTAAGCTGCATAAGTCCCCTCTTTGAGATATTTTATTGAAAGACACTGCATACAATGACATATGTGTGGGATGCCAGCAGTGAAACTACTCCTAACATTAGACAGCCTACAATTTCACCTTATGTATTCACACATTTTGCAGAAATGTAGGGAAGAAGCTTATATGCTAGATACTGTTTGTTCAGAGAACAGCTGTATACACAGAGTCCTAAGTCTTTGGACTTAGTAGCTGCTGATAGAAATCTATGCCAATTTATGTTCAGCCAGGTTGCAGATGTTATGCCAATGCTTGGTCATCCAACCCCATGAGTTTCTGTGAGGTTTTCAAATAGAAGGAATTCAAATCATGTCTTAGTTCAGCACCAACCATGACACCATGCTGGCTCTGCCAGTTAGCTTACCAAACATACTTCTGAATCAAACTATGAAAAGGTATTCTTTCATGATTAATTTTCACACCACATAGGCTAGTGTGAGCACAGAGATTCCCCCCCCCCCCTTGTTTAGCTGAAGCGGGAGATGAAAAAGTATTTCAAATTCCAGGGCATTAACACATCATTTTTCATACTACTAACCAGAGCTGCCTTGCGGTAAAATCTCTGTTGTTCAAAGTTTGTTAAAATCCCACAAGGCTCAGTAATCTATTGAGAACAATTTCTCCCCGAGGAAGGTATTGTTACAGTTTGATATAGAACTTAAAATAAGGTATGATAAATAAGTGTTATTGTTTATTTTTAGAAGGGGACTAATGCACAATATTTGAATAGGTAATATTTGGATAAAAATAATGCCAAACATGATGAAATCTGTTGTCTCTCTCCTATTCCGAATCTGAAATGTGTTTTTGCAAACCTTGTTTCAAAGCTATCCTAATTTGAGACTATACTTAATTTGTCTTGAATAATACAAACTTTAGAAAACCATTTGCTCCTCTGGTGGAATTGGAGCTTTTCAACAATTTAGGCAGCAGGAGGTAGCATCTGGCATTGTTGTCCTACCACCTGCCCACTGCTTCAAGGGATTGCAACATCATGTGATTTGCTATATCAGCTTTCTCTAGCCCTGTTTGGAAGCATATCAGGAAAAAAGGAATCTTGAATCTTATGGAATATCTGCTCCAATCTCACATGGCCACAAACTGCTCTGTTTTCATCCTTGTGGTGAAAAATGTCATCAGGGCAGGCCTGTAGCGAGGGGGGGGGGGTTAGGGGTTCAACCCCCCCCCCCCCGAAATTTTTCAAGTTATAAAAAAAATCTTGTTTACTCATGAATTTTAACTGGTTAACCAAATCCCCATGCTAAGTCTATGAGATGCAAAACATTAAGAGTCCCTCCAGGCACTATCTCAAGCAGATATTGACAGGTTTGTAGCGGGGAGGGGTATGTGCTAGGGGTTCAACCCCCCCCCCCCCGAAATTTTCAAAACCCCTCCCGAAATTTTTTTCTGGCTACGGCCCTGCATCAGGGTAACCATAGCCAGTGAGTGTTCTGCTGCCATTCAAGAAGGAACTTTGTGGTTGGGATCTTAGAATGGGAAACATACATCTGGCACATAGAGATACAACTTTAGCTACATCTTCTGGTGTAACCCTCTGAAACCTACATTTCAAGTAAAATAGTTCTCCCCTCCCACACACATACTAGCATTTTCAATTCATTGGCGAGTCAGGGGATCAGTGGAGATGTATTCAACTCTTTCCTTGTGGCTGGAATGCTACAATAGCCATTCATAGAAGCTTCCTGGGAGTTCTTGGGATGTCGCTGAAGATGATATCCTTGGATCGTGTCCAGCTATAGGAACATATCTGAACATGTTGCTGTTGATCCTCTTGAGTCCTCAGTATTTGTGGGTGATGGCACCATCAGTAAAGAATTCTGACCTCAGGAAATTACTCCAAAAGTGACTTATAATATCATATGTTGGGACTTACACTGCCATACAGCATGCCATCTGGTGCTGTCCCTTTCTCTCTTAATGAAGGAGGTCACTTCAATAAGCCCACCACCAACCTATCAGAGACCACATTTTCCTGTCTGCATTCCATATGTAATTTCATTTCTTTATACTTCGGCATACCAAATGCTGAAGTAATGCTACAGCAACAGATGCTGTACCACCATGCAAGCCATTCACTTATCAATTTTCCCTCTCTTCTTCTCTGACATTAACATGGCAACAGCTGTCTTACATATAATGGACTAATAAACTGTATTTATGGCAAAGAATAAAGAGCCTTCAAACAACATGTACACAACATTATTGCTTTAGAATTTTGGTTACATCTGGCCATAATAACTCTGATGGTACACTTTATTCTTTGTGATAATATGCCTTTAAAAATAATGTTCTTTAGGGTCCAATGGACCATGAAATAATTTTTGCAGAAGAACTCCTCATCCAGTACTGCACCACACATTCATTTTGGCTGTCATCTGCAAGAACCACAGAAGAAATGAAGTACATTTATTATGTACTGATGTTCTCCTACTAAGATAATACTTTTCAGTTGGGAGCACTCTAAAGGCAAGGATAGATTACAATGTAGCCATGAGTTTGTTTGTTTTTAAATACAGTTCAGATAGTTTCCAATTTGCACTTCCAAGTCCATTTGTTTTATACATTTCTGGTTTTACTTTTATTGTTATTTTAAAAAGAAACTTAAGGTAGCAATTGGGTATGTTAACAATCTGTTGATCTGAGATTTTTGATTTTTGAACATTTTTGATACTGTTCACTGCCTACAACACCCCCTCCCCCCAGTTTTTATGATGTTATATAGTTCTGATATAAATCACTCACTGAACAAATGGAGTATACAATCATTCTTCCATACTCACATTTTGCATCCATGGATTCAATGATCCATGGTTTGGAAATATTTTTTTAAAAAATCCAAAAAGCAAATTTTGATTTTGCTGCTTTATAGAAGGGACACCATTTTACTTTACCGTTGTATATAATGGGACTTGAGCATCTATGGGATTTTATATCCAGGGTGGCTCCTGGAATCAACCTCCATTGGCTACCAAGGGCCTACTGTATCACAGATTATTTCCTGTCTTTTTTCTCTTTACAAGTTTTTCCCATAGGAATGTGTGTGTTTTTAAAGAAAAAGGCCAAAATCAGATTAAATGTGGCTTATGACTCCTAAAATTGT
Source organism: Anolis carolinensis (assembly GCF_035594765.1). Taxonomy (NCBI): domain Eukaryota; kingdom Metazoa; phylum Chordata; class Lepidosauria; order Squamata; family Anolidae; genus Anolis; species Anolis carolinensis. The sequence continues at coordinate 255,474,369 of NC_085843.1, read as the reverse complement.
AGCATCAAATGTATTTATTTATCTTAGTTATTGATTCCTTTCTGACTGAAAGGACAGAGGCTGGTAGAAAATGTGATTTAAGGCAGACTGAAGACTGCAGTGACATGTGTCAGAAATCTCACACAAATGGAAGTCTGTCCCTTTTCAAGTTGTCTTACTGATGCATCCAGAAATACTAGATGATATTGTCAGTGCTGGAGGAATATTAGTTTTGGAAAATGCATTTATGTCTGCTCTCTTGCTCCATGACACAAGATTGACCTGACAGAAGAAGCAGTCCTTGTAGGGCGATGAGACAGCTACTTTTGAATGGAGCCCCAATTAAGGGGTACACAATGCACATCCCATGTGCTGTAAATTCAGCTTCTAAGTAAGCCTTAACAAGAAACTAAACATAATGTTGATTTCATAAATGCAGCTCACCTATATTTTTGCAGAGTTTGGAAAGATACTTCAAAGCAGAAAGAGTATTGTGGCAATCACGAAATGTCTTTAACAAAGCCATTGTAGAACAATGCCTTGCACCCCAGTGCACTAGCTGTTCAATTGTGAATGTCTACAGCATGTCACGAAATTCATTCTGAGCAGTTATATTTATTCTGAAACTAGGGACTCCATTCATTGGCACTAAACAATTCCTCCAACTAAATTACAGTAAAACACATATGAATATAATTAGGCAAAATCTATTTGTTGTAAAAATTGCTTGCCTTCCTGCCAGTTTTGATCAAAGTTGTATTCTTTAGGCAGCCATTTGCTGTACTGTCAGTTGTGATGGTGGTTGTGATGCAACATTTCTGGAAGGCATCAGGCTGGGAGAAGACATTTCTGAAGAACTAAAAGCATATTATTGTTCTCAACAGCAAACTATAAGTCATTCAACACCTCTGAGACACAACATCTCATTAACTTTCATACAATTGTTGAAGTAAGATGTTGGTCTCAGCAAGGGCTGGTGGGAAGGAAGGGGCATGATGCCAGGATGATTCATTTAATTCATTAACTACCGATATTCTGCAAGAACGCCAAACTTCTTTACTGCATCTTTAAGTTCTGAAGTTGTTTCTGTCCCACTTACTACATAATGTTACTATTGGCAGCCCAAAGTTTGGTTCTTTTGAAAAATGCTTGGTCCTCTTATTCACACCTTCATTTAGCCCAGGAGTAAACAAGTTTAGCAGATCTGTGAGGCAATTTTGGTAGCAGGAGTCTTGATAGATCCAAGGGACCAATCTTAGTATTTAAACACAGTGGGATGTCAAGAAACCCTTCACTTTCAAAGCAAGGTACATCTTGTTTCATATGTTCTTCTGGGAGGATTTATTTGCATTTTTAAATAAATCAAAGCAAAAACAAACTGAAACTAAATTTAACCCATGAGAGGAGACATGATAGCCGTGTATAAATATGTGAGGGAAAGTCATAGGGTGGAAGGAGCAAGCTTATTTTCTGCTGCCCTGGAGGCTAGGACATGGAACAATGGCTTCAAACTACAGGAAAGGAGATTCCACTTGAACATTAGGAAGAACTTCCTAACTGTGAGAGCTATTCAGCAGTGGAACTCTGAAAAGCCTCCAAAGCCTTCTTTGGAGGCTTTTAAGCAGAGGCTGGATGGTCATCTGTTGGGGGTGCTTTGAATGTGATTTTCCTGCATCTTGGCAGGGGGTTGGACTGGATGGCCTGTGAGGTTTCTTTCAACTCTATGATTCTATGATTTTATGATTTTATGAAATTAAAATGCCATCAATCCAAGCATTTCTTTACTAGCATCTCTTTCTAGAATCATAACCATAGCGGTTGGGAAGTTTTTAATGGTAGCACAGTGTAAGTATTATGTATTTATCTATTTTATCTTATTTTATGTAAGATTTCCTTGATATTTGTCGAGACCCTGGTGTTGGTCTCTCAGTGACTTGTTGTCCTGGGAGATTTCAACATCCATGCGAATGCCACCTTATCTGGTGCAGCTCAGGACTTCATGGTTGCCATGACGACCATAGGACTGTGCCAAGTGATATCTGGTCCCACTCATCAGGCTGAACATACTTTAGACCTAGTATTTGTGACAAACGGGGTAGAAGTTGGTGTGGAAGATCAAAACATCCTTCCATTGTCATGGACCGACCATCATCTGGTCAGTGTTAGACTTACCGTCACCCAAAACTTCGAGGGGGTGACGGACCAATTAAGATGGTTCACCCCAGGAGACGTATGGATTCAGATGGATTCCTGATGTCTCTTGAGGATCTTCCTGTCATGGTGGTTGACGATCCTGTCAAGACCTTGGTCAATCTCTATAACACCAAGATGGCCAGGGCTCTTGACACGATCGCCCCCGAATGTCCCCTCTCGCTCTGCCGAGTCAAGTTGGCTCTTTGGCTTTCCGAGGAGCTGGCTTTGATGAAACGGGTGAGACGGGGACTAGAGTGTGTGTGGCGGAAGACTCAGAGCGACACTGACCAAACATGGGCTAGAGCCTCTATTAGGGCCTACTCTGCGGTATTGCAGGCAGCCAGAAAAGCTTTCTCAACAACCTGCATTGCGTCTGCAACAAATAGATCAGCAGAGTTGTTCCGGGTTGTCTGGGAGCTCCTTTATCCTTACGGGGGGGGGGAGCCCCCAGACAACCCAGTCACTCAATGCAGCGAGTTTGCGCATCATTTTGCAGATAAAGTCGCTCGATTACGCTCCGACTTGGACTCCAACTTTGATACAGTTTCAGTTGAGGTACCTAGAGCATCTGTTGAGTCAACTTTGATGGATTTATTTTAGCTTGTTCGGCCTGATGACATGGACAAGATCCTTGGAGCGATGAGACCAATCACATGCTCTCTAGACCCTTGTCCTACCTGGCTTATAAAGCTTGCCGGGGAGGGGATTGGTTGATTGGTTTTTTAGGATTATTAATGCCTCATTGGAACAAGGCCAATTTCCATCTAGCCTGAAACAGGCAATTATTAGACCAATTTTGAAAAAGGTGTCCCTTGATTCCTCGATTCTATCAAACTATCAACCAATTTCAAACCTCCCATTCCTAGGCATGGTTCTGGATCGAGTGGTTGTCTCTCAACTCCAGGGATTCTTGGAAGACACCGATTATCTTGACCCATTCCAGTCTGGCTTCAGGCCTGGTCATGGCACTGAGATGGCTTTGGTCTCCTTGGTGGATGACCTCCGCAGAGGGTTTGACAGGGGGAGTGTGTCCCTGTTGGTTCTCCTGGACATCTCAGTGGCTTTCGATACCATAGACCATGGTATCCTTGTGGGGCAGCTTTCAGGAATGGGGATTGGGGGCACTGCTTTGCAGTGGCTCCAATCCTTCCTAGAGGGCCGCACTCAGATGGTGAAGCTGAGGGATACCTTCTCAGACCCCTGGCCTTTGACCTGTGGGGTCCCATAAGGTTCTATTCTTTCCCCCATGCTTTTTAACATCTACATAAAACCACTGGGAGAGGTCATCCGGAGTTTTGGAGTTCGGTGCCATCTCTACGCAGATGACACTCTACTACTCCTTTCCACCTACTTCCAAGGAAGCTCCTCGGATCCTAGACCAGTGTTTGGCCACTGTAATGGGTTGGATGAGGGCCAACAAGCTGAAGCTTAATCCTGATAAGACAGAGGTCCTCCAGGTCAGTCATACGTCCGATCGGAGTATAGGGTGGCTACCTATGCTTGACAGGGTCACACTCCCCCTGAAGGCACAGGGCCACAGCTTGGGGGTCCTCCTAGATTCATCGCTGTCACTTGATGCTCAGGTGTCAGCAGTGGCCAGGAGGACTTTTACACAACTACAGCTAGTGCGCCAACTGTGACCGTACCTTAAGAAGTCTGACTTGACCATGGTGGTCCATGCTCTAGTTACCTCAAGGATGGACTACTGTAACACACTCTATGTGGGGCTGCCCTTGAAGACAGTCCGGAAACTGCAGTTGATACAATGGTTAGCAGCTAGGTTATTAACCGGAGCTGCTTACAGGAAGCGGTCAACCCCCCTGTTCAAGCGGCTCCACTGGCTACCGATAACTTTCTGAGCCCAATTCAAGGTGCAGATTATTACCTACAAAGCTCTAAATGGTTCGGGACCTGCCTATCTTCGTGACTGCGTCATCCCCTATGAACCCACACGATCTCTGAGATCTTCTGGGGAGGCCCTCCTCTCACTTCCATCTTCCTCACAACTGTGTTTGGTGGGGACGAAAGAGAGGGCCTTCTCGGCCATGGCCCCCAGTCTCTGGAACTACCTCCCTAGGGAGATTAGGTTGGCTTCCTCACTATCCTCCTTCAGGAAACAACTGAAGACTTGGATGCTTCAGCAGGCCTTCAGTGAGACAGTCATTAACTAATCAGCCCCAGATGGTTTTTAATAATCTATCCTGTATTTATTGTGTCCTTACAATTTATGTGTTTTAAATGCATTTTTTATCTTTGTATTGTTGTTTTAATTGACTGGTTTTAACTGTTATAATACTCGTTTCATATTGTATTACTGTTTTATCTTTTTATATTGTGGTTTGTATTATGTTGTCATTTATTTTGTCCTTATGTTGTTTGGGCCTCTGCCCCATGTAAGCTGCCCTGAGTCCCCATGGGGAGATGGTGGCAGGGTATAAATAAAGTTTTATTTATTATTATTATTATTATTATTATTATTATTATTATTATTATTATTATTATATCTAATTGTTGATATTTTTTTTGTAATTGGTTACTGTTGATTGTGCATTTAATTTGAAATATCTATTTGTTTTATCATGTATTCTGTGATAATATGGGTCATAGCAACCCTTCCATACTAAGGTTGTTGAATTATAGCCAATAAAAAGGAATACCTTCTGTGCACTAAGCTTGTTCAGCCATTGCAAGCTCTAGTATTTTGCATTGTTGTTGTTGTTGTTGTTGTTGTTGTTTATTTATACCCCACTTTTTCTCTCTACAAGGAGATTCAAAGTGGCATTGCAGTTGCAACCTTTTCTTCTTCTCTCTTGTACTTAAAAGATTATCCACTCAAGAAAAGCTCATCAGTCTCTAAAATGTATTACAATGTTTGCAAACTGCCTTTTTTTTGGTGCTATTGGATGATAAGTAAAGTGAGCAGGAATTTGGTTTCATATATGTATATCTATTGCAAAACTTCTACTAGACCCCATTTTCAGGTTTATTTGTGAAAAGGTTATCAAAATGAAAAACTAAGCCTCTAGTAGGACTTTAGTCTTTGAAAATATATCTATTGATGTATGTAATGAATTTTCCCTATGTGCGTAAGCTGCAAGATTATATCTTCTGTTATGACATATTTATTTCCACATAGTTGGCATTTGCCTGTGCTGACAATAGTTTTCAGCTTTCTTCTGCTCTGGATATGTCATACATGTTGTTCTTTCCTTTCTTTTTAAAGCACTAAGACATCTAAAGTAAAAAAGGTACATTTTTAATTCTTGGAATCGAACCATTTGTCAAAAGTTTTTTCAAAAGTTTGAGACTACCATTTCAAATACAACAGTATGCCATAATTAACATATTATTGTTCATAGGTTTTATTGTATAAAGAAAATATCATTTTATCAGGTCATTGCTACATCCCTTTGTCAGTTTGATTTGAATCTGAGCAATGTGAATGTTATAGAAGAAACCAGATTGAGATATAAATGTTTCAACATTTTATTTAGATGGAAATAGACAGCTATTATCGTTTCAATTCTATAATGTTAAAGGATTTATTTTAATAGGTTTCTAAAATCCCTTTTTGATAAAATAAACACTACGTTTAAAATGTTCAGTTCTTGTAATCTTCCTTCTAAGCCCTGAGAACTATGTAAAAATCTTTCTTCTGCGTCTGAAGTAGAAAATCCTTCCAAAAAAGCTTATACATTTATTATGTGGTCAGCTAGTTTTTCCATATAATTCAACAAAGGATTCCATATTTTAATAATATATGTGAACACTTAATTTTAGCAGTCTAAAAGCTGTTGATTACACTGAATCACAGGTGCACTTCCACAGTGATTGCAGCAATTAAAATTATTATAGATTGCAATTACATAATGAAAGTATTAATATATGTTGATTTTGTCACATAGAAAAATCTGAGCTTTCTGATAAGGAAGTTCCTGCCACAGGACATTATTTATGTTAATAGGTTCAATTATTGCCAGTCTGTTAAATTGGTAGTAAGAAAACAACACATTACAACTTAGCAAGATGCTTTGCATTTAATGGGCACAGATGGTTTCTATATAAAGAACCAGTCTTAAATAAGGTAGCTTAAATGAAAGAAGAGTAGGCACTTTTATTGTTCTTACAGCACTTCATTTTCTTTTGGAAATATATTGTTCAATGTTTGGAAACAAGCACCACCATAACAAATAATAAGTTCATAGCTGTTCCCATCATCTACTACTTGCTATGGCCTTTCTAGGAACTGCGCTCGCCAACCCCAAATGGCTCCGGCCAGCACCAACCCGGCTTTTATAGAAGAGTACTGCGTGGACACGCAAAGGACATTTGCCCCTACCTTTGCGTCCACGTGCACTCCTCTGATTGGTCGGGGAGCAGCAGCCATGTTAGACTGTGCTGCGCTCCCATTCAAGGTAGGTTGCAGTAACAATTTTTTTAAAAAAATATTTAATATATCTATATATATAAATGAGTGATGGCGTCACGGCGACCAACAAAACAACAAAACTACAGGCCCCCCAACCTCGAAATTTGACAACATAACCCATCATCCACGCCTCTAGGTTGATACAACAAAAAGAAAAGAAAAATAAAGTCCTAATTAGAGGGAGAGCAATAATTGTTTTTATAAAATTGCTGCCAGTTAGAGGACTAATCTCTGCCCACTTGGTCTCCTAGCAACCAACTCAGCCCAGGGGACAGGCAGACTTAGGCCTCGGCCTGTTCCACAGATTATCTAATTTGCACTGGATTATATGGCAGTGTAGACTCAAGGCCCTTCCACACAGCTATATAACCCATTTATAATCTTATATTATCTGCTTTGCTATGAATTATCTGGACTCCACACTGCCATATAATCCACTTCAGTGTGCATTTTATACAGCTGTTAAGAAGGGGCCTCATATAATCCAGTTCTAAGCAGATAATATAAGATTATAAATATAATATGTAATAATTACTGTGATATAGAATCATAGAATCATAGAATAGTAGAGTTGGAAGACACCTCATGGGCCATCCAGTCCAACCCCATTCTGCCAAGAAGCAGGAAATCGCATTCAAAGCAATTACTAATAATACAGAACAATATAATCTCTAAAATCAGGACAGTAAATAAAGAGCAACACTCTGAAAGCATAAGCCACAGCAACTCGTGGCCGGGCAAAGCTAGTATATATATATATTTTTAAAAATTGGGAAAAATATATGATACATATTAAGAGCCATTCCAAGAGTGGGCCAACGTAGCTTCATATTACAATGCTAGATGTGCCATGATACCACGTGTTGGATAGCGGATCAAAAAGTGAGATCAATCCGAATTTAATCCGAATTAAGAACCAAATCGAGAATTTGCTCATACCTACTAGATAGCTCCCTTTTGGAAATACTTTAGCTGGAGATCATGCATTGTGCAGGCAGTTGAACTCAATGACCCATGAGGCCTCTTCCAACTCTATGATTCTTCAACTCTATAAGTGATGCACTACAGCTCTGGGCATCAGGGTTTGTATCTTTGCTTTGCCATGGTATCCCACAGGGGTTACCTTGGATTGGTCATACTCTCTCATTCTCAGAGGAAAACAAAGGAAAATTCCTTCTGAACAAATCTTGTCCATGATAGGTTTGCCTTAGCATTACCATTAGTTGAAAATGATTTGAAGGGCCCCCAAAACAATTGTCTCCTTGTCATGAATAATAATTAAATAACTAATTTCAAATGTGCTTGGCAGTATGAGTGCTTGCTGAAGTGCATTCACTGTGCAGCCTTCATTTGCAAGCATGAACAGATATACACAAAATTACAATCTGCCAAGTACAAAAGGCCACCTTACTGGGATCTGCACGCATCATCCGAAAATACACCACATAGTCCTAAACACTTGGGAAGTGTTCGACCTGTGATTCTGTGATATGAAATCCAGCATATAAATTTCATTTGCTGTGACATACTATGTCTTTGTGACAATAATAATAATAATAATAATAATAATAATACCAATAACAAAAACAACAACAACAACAACAACAACAAATTTATTCTTATAACCCGCCTCCATCTCCCCGAAGGGACTCAGAGTGGCTTACATGGGGACGAAGCCCAAAAAAACAGAGGATTCAAAATACAAATTAAAACACATAACAATAACAATATAATTAAAAACAATTAATCCAAGGAAATAAAAACATCATAAAATACATCAATGAACATCACAGAACTAAAAAGTGGCCCTGTTGAGAAATACAAGGGAAAGGCAGGGCTTGAGCAAAATGCAAGACAATAGGACCAGGACTGGGAATAAAGTGCTGGAAACTGGAACAATAAATAAATTAGGACTGGGCAGTGATAGTTACAACTAACCTGCTATTAACCTGCACATAGAAACAACCATGTTTTCAAGTCTTTACGGAATGTGGACAAGGTGGGGTCTAATCTGATTTCCTTGGGGAGAGAGTTCCAACACTTCTTAGTCCACAATGTTCATATATTGTACATTTCCAAAATGTCCACAGTAATGCCAAGCAGTCTGCTTATTGTACTGATTTAAAGCCAAAGACCTCAAAGATGGAAGACCTGAATATAGGTGTTTTATTACTCAAAAGAAAATATGTGCTGAGATTTTCCTGGGAGTGTAAAGAAACAGTCATTTCCTTTCTGCCAGTAAGTTCTATGTTTTCCTTAGAGGATATCAAAGTTGAACTATTGAATGGGCCTTTTGTACATTTCTGGTGAAGAAATGTAGTTCTATTAATCACGAGGCTTTGCTTCAAATCTAAGTTCCTAACTCTGTTTCAAATTTGTGTTGAATTAATAAAACCCTCCAAACATAATACATATTTCAAAAATTTGTCTCTTTGTCAGCACAGATGTTTCCAATGCAAAGGCTTGTTTTTCTTTGTAGCTATTTCTAACCTCTTTAAAATATCTGAGAACAGCTCATTTACTTTTGTAAAATGAAAAGAGACATACAAATTTGGAGAATCCCAGTAGCCTTTTTTGAAGAACCAAATGTGCTTGCTTGTTTATTACCAGTAGTTATTGTACTTCTTACTGCATTGAAGAGAGTCTATTAAAGCAATTGAGAGAAAGAAAGATCCAACACTTCTGGGAAAAAGTGATGCAAGTCAAGCCAAGAAAAGCTTTGCTTTACTGAATCCCTGCTTAATGATACATAACAATGTATTCTTCTATGTTTCACCAAATAATCCAGTGTAACTGTTTATTTACAGGATGTAAAACCAATTTAAACAGTTTAAAATAACTTGAATTATAAAACAAAATTATTTTAGTCAATTAAAACATGCATTAATGTGACAAGTTGTAATAGTTTAAAAGTGGGACACCATAGCAAACAAGGCCCTTACTTATGACCCTAGCCTTTTAAGGCTTTGAATAACTTCACTTTAGAGCACTAACATTGACCATGATTGCAAGTTCTTTAAGAGTAGTGTTTTGCGGATTCTATGTGATATTCTGGCCAGTAATTTCATTACCATATTTTGCAGTAGCTGCAAGGAACTGAGTTATTTTATTTGTTTTTGTAATGTTGTCCCTCACCATTTGTTGTTATGTGCCAAGTCATTTCTGACTTCTGATGACTCTTAAGGTGTTTTTCTGCACAAGATTTGTTTACAGGGTAAGGATGCCTTTTCCTTCTTCTGAGGCTGAGAGGATGTGATTTGCCTAAGATTACCCAGTGGGTTTTCTTGGCTGAGCAGGGATTCAAATCCTGTTTTCCAAAGCCACTGTTCAGTGCTTAAATGACTGCAACACACTGGCTGCATTGTATTTTAGAACATCAAAAATCTCGGGAAGTCTGGCTATATTTGAAGTTATAAAAATATTTAACTAGGAGTCTTCCTATTATGATAATTCCTACTACAACTTTCTTTTTCTTACTAAACATTTTGCATAAATGTGAGGAAGATGGTTTAAAATGGAAATAAATGCTTTCTTAAATTATGCATACAACACAATTATGGTGAAAAAATGTACATAAGCCCTATGTTTGAAAGTATCTATAAGATGTGATGAAGAAGTGGCTTGGGGCAATTATGAAGGAGATATAATAGTACAGTAGAGTCTCACTAATCCAACATAAATGGGCCGGCAGAATGTTGGATAAGCGAATATGTTGGATAATAAGGAGAGATTAAGGAAAAGCCTATTAAACATCAAATTAGGTTATGAATTCACAAATTAAGCACCAAAACATCATGTTATACAACACATTTGACAGAAAAAGTAGTTCAATACACAGTAATGCTATGTAGTAATTACTGTATTTACAAATTTAGCACCAAAATATCATGATTTATTGAAAACATTGACTCCAAAAATGTGTTGGATAATCCAGAATGTTGGATAAGCGAGACTCTACTGTATACTCAATGTTGTGCATAATAACAAAGTTGTCTTCTCTGGAGTGTTCTGTTTGGGTTTTTTTCTTATAACTTTCCAATGAAACATCATTTAGTGCTATTTTCATTATTCTAAAATCTGGAAAAACAAATATCCCAACAATTTGGAAACACTATTTGTATCTGCCAAGATTTTTGACATAATCATATGTGAACTTGTGTTTTTTTTAAATTCCAGAAATGACTGCCAAGCAGTAAAACCTGTGTTTGATTCTGCTATTATACCAACTGTTATTTTCATTGCTGCAATCATTTTTTAAATTTGCCTGTCCCAGGAAGGCTTTTTCTTTACTCAAGGTTTGCTAATTCTGCTCTTTATTGTACAAGATAAAAGATTATTTTTATAAATTATTTCTTGACATGTCAGTCAAGAGAATTTTTTTTCATTTATTGATCAATCAATATGCCTAACTTGGAGCTTTTTAGTAAAAGTGAGCTTTAAAAAACAAAAAATGGTCATGATAGTTTGACTGACTGATTGATTTGATTTATTCCCTGAGTGGTGTAAATCAAATCAAAGCATAAAAATCTTAGATCTCTTCTATGGAAGGCATTGGTTAGCTGTCAGGATTCTGAGTTCTCATTAATTTTCTAAACAGTTCAATCTGTCCATCTTTTCTCAGAGAAAATGGAGCTCTCTTCAATATAGTTTTTGTTAACAATTTTCTTTCAAGATAATTTGCTTCTGTAGCACAAACAACATACAAGTGCCATGCAGAACCTTAATGATTGTTGGCAATGTGGTTGATAATAGTAACACAGTAAGTATGTATAAGGACCTCATCAGATGGGCTGCCAGAATCACCATACATCATAGCGAATTTGGCGGTACCTGATGTAGGGAATCTGTCACCCCCCACACAGCATCGCCCAGCTTCTCCCCTACCTCATTCCACAAGGGAAGTGTCCGCTGCCTGGCTTCTCCCGTTGATCTCTATGTAACACTAGAAACCTCCTATGTTGCTGTGGTGGCAGCACACGCTGGTTCCTCTATAGTTTTACAACTGAGCCCTACCGGAAGTAGTTCTACATATTGGGATGGGAGCCAGCGGGCTCAATCATAAAACTATAGAGGAACTGGCACATGCTACCAAAAAAGGTTATAAGGTCTGATGAGGTCATAAGAAGTTAACCATGGACAAGAAACCATTACTGATATTTATTCCCAGGCCAAAAAAACTCCAAACTGCTTCATTTGATTATTTCATCCTATAGTCCCTTTTGAGAAACTCCTCTGTTGGAGAATGATGAATTTTGACTGGAAAAATGTGGGGGATTAAATATCCTATAAATCTCAAAAAAAAAATCTTGTGACCTCATCATAAAAAAGCGTCCTAGGATGCTTTCACCATGTCTTCTGGACAGAGCACCATGCCAGCCACCACACGATGTTTTGTGACTTCCACGGGAGGCTTCATCCCCAACCAGGGGGAAAGTTTTGCCAGAGTCTTCCCCACACAACATGGGAAGCTTCCTATGTTGTGCTTCCACCAATGGAGCCAGCACAGGTCCTCCACAGAAGGGCAACACTTCTCCCATCACCAAGAGGGAACTGCTCATGGGGCAATGTATTTGCCCCACTGCCCCTTTCTTTTCTCCCCAAAGCCAGGCAAAGCTGGACACTTCACCTGGACTTTGTGATTTCACTAATTTCGGCTATGGAACTCCCTCCCCAGTGATATCCGGCAGGCTCCATTCCTTCTGGGATTTAGAAAGAAGTTGAAGACCTGGCTATGTGCGCAAGCGTTTAATGAATGAAATCAGTTAGCATTGACATGGATAAGTTTAAGGCTCTTTCACAAGGTCTGATGGATGATTGGCATATATATTCAGTGTTGCACTGTGTTAAATCTTTTATATATTGTATTTTACTATGTTATTTAACTATTTTAACTGTTTTATTCTTATTTTATTGTATTATGATGTACTGGTAGTGATCCTGCCAGTTGTGTAAGCCGCCCTGAGTCCCCTCGAGGAGAAGGGCGGGGTAGAAATATCGGAAATAAATAAATAAATAAATACTGTCCTTGTTGTTGCTCAATTTTTAATCTCAATTAATAGCTAAGACACCACATGTAATAAAATATAGTTTTCAGATAATGCAAATCTAGACTTTGTCAGCTACATTACTTGTGCTTTGCTGAATTGATTCTTATCATAGGCCAGAAATAGAAATAGATCAGAATTTGGTTTCAGCTCATTCTTGACAAGAATTTGCAAAAATTCAAAAGTTTCTTCATATTGTAATAAGAATAAGATTTTTTAAAAAGAAAAATCCAACTACATCAGCATTGGTAATATTTGGTGAATCACTTCACGGTCTTTGGAGGATTTTATCATACTAAACTCTGGCACAGTTTCATCTAATTTAATATTCAAGTTGTCTTTCTGCCCATTCTAGATAGAAGTCATGTGTGACAATGAGGGATTCTAGAGATCTCAGCTGATATACTTGTTCAGTATTAATATTGTTGCAATGAAATCACGTTCTTCTTTTGATAATGACTGAATTTTTCTGGCTTCATCAAACTCCTATACATAAGGAAGAGGCCCTATGGAGCTGTACAAACACCTAATAAGGAAAGCAAGACTACCTCTCTGTATGATCCAGCTGCTTTTTGTATAATACCAAACTAAGCTCTGCTGCTTTTATTTTTTTAAAAAGAGGCAACCTTTACTCTTGAAGAAGTGTAATTTTCTCTGAAATTGAGCTTCACAAGATAAACTTAAATCTTTCAAAACTTTACTTGTCAGTGTGAAGGAGAAGGAAGCAAAGAATGATAAATCCTTGTTTGAAGAAGCAAAATAAAATGAATCCACTCAAGCTTTAAACATATATTATCAACTATGAAGTAGTTCCTCACCCGCCATCTGTTCTTTTTCCTGCCCCTTTTTGTTTTTTGTGTAGCCTGTCATCATTCATTTTGACAACACCTTTGCCAAATGTTTCATAAATGACAATGTTAAGCATTTTATCTGCACAGACATAATATATATTCTGACAGACATAAACACATGAATGTATTTGAGTTTTTCTAGAGACAAAGACTGTATCTACACTGCCAAATAGTACAGTTTGAACTGCATTAAATGGTCAATGTAGACTTATTAATGTAGTCAGATGAAGTTCAAAATGCATTACATGTGTCTACATTGACCATATAATGCATTCAAACTGCATTACTTGGCACTGTAGATCCAGCCATAAACAGGGAGTGAATTACCAATTTAACATCAGTTCTGTGCACTAAGGATAATAAAAAATCATCTAATTATTGGAGGTAAGATCATAACACAACTGTCCAAATTGGCGGGCGGGGGAGGGGGGATAAAGAGCATAAAAAGCACATAAGTGCATGTTGGCAATGAAATTTGTCTTTGTGTTTCTGTGTAATTGCTTCATCCTATGGGAAGTATTAGAATTCACAGAGTATAGCTTTTACTCAAGTTTTGAGAATTCTGAGGACATGATGCAAAATGGAAATTGAATATCTTAACCACTGAACGTTTCTCTCTAAGCTTTTGAAATTAGAGCACTTGCAATACCCTCCCATCTACCACAAAGAGGGCATGTAAGGAATATTCACAAATGTTCCCATTTACAAAAACAGAGAATATCTTAATCATAGAATCATAGAATCATAGAATAGTAGAGTTGGAAGAGACCTCATGGGCCATCCAGTCCAACCCCCTGCTAAGAAGCAGGAAATCGCATTCAAAGCACCCCCGACAGATGGCCATCCAGCCTCTGTTTAAAAGCCTCCAAAGAAGGAGCCTCTACCACGGCCCAGGGGAGAGAGTTCCACTGTCGAACAGCTCTCACAGTGAGGAAGTTCTTTCTGATGTTCAGGTGGAATCTCCTTTCCTGTAGTTTGAAGCCATTGTTCAGTGTCCTAGTCTGCAGGGCCGCAGAAAACAAGCTTGCTCCCTCCTCCCTATGACTTCCCCTCACATATTTGTACATGGCTATCATGTCTCCTCTCAGCCTTCTCTTCGGCAGGCTAAACATGCCCAGCTCTTTAAGCCGCTCCTCATAGGGCTTGTTCTCCAGACCCTTAATCATTTTAGTCGCCCTCCTCTGGACGCTTTCATATTGAAAAAGCTAATGAAAAGAAACAAAAAACAGCCCTGTGAGATTTTGTTGCAGAGGTTTTGTAGAGAGCTTCGTTTTCCCCTGAAAAACATTAAGAGAAAACAAACAAATAACAAAGAAAGTTGTTTTCTTACAGTCTTACAAAGAGAAAGATTTTTTAAATTATATTGTACAAACATGACATAAATGTCCTTACAAAGGGCTGTTTCACACTATGCAGCTATTGAGCTATCATTCCACTTTCTAGAAATAGATTCTACATGTTTCTCCCAAAGCTGAAAATCCTAAGATTCATAGGTGGGAACTATAGAAATGAATGTGGAACCATAGTGCTAGAATTGCTTCTGGTGAAAAGGGACCCAGCAAACCAAAACATCATTACATTACTCCCATGATAAGCAGCAGCAGTGGTAGACACAATGGGGCAATATTTTCATATTTTCAAATCGAATACACTTACAATCTAATAGCACATTAAAAAACATAAGATAAAAGTTTAAAAACATATACATCTATGGACTTCATCATGTGCAATAAAATCAGTGTTTATACACATTCAAGAAATGGCCACAGATGGAGCCCATCACATGACACAAGCTCATTCCATGGGTTTCAGGTATTTTTCTGTTTCTGAAGTGTGGTTTCTTCCTACTCTTCCTAAGTTGATTTGCAATCAACTTCTTTTTTAATTCCCCATGTAGAAATGTGTAAAAATGGGAAATTTAACATGTTATGCGAATTCTCCATTGTTCGCTTGTACAAATAATGATGATGTTATTCTGGAGGGGGGAGCCGAGATGGACAGTAAAGAATCCGCTGTTCTGCCATAATCATTAGAACTGAGGAGGAAGGAATGGTATGTTATATTTTTTTGAACAATGTAAATTCAATAGAGTTTCCTTTTTAATTGAGAGGTACCTGTACTTATAAATTGTAATATAGAATAATATAGAAGAAATCCTGTTGAAGGATCTAGCATTAAAAAGTACTTCCATGACAACACAGAGGATTTCTTCAAGTAAAAGAAAACAGGGGAGGAGACAGTGGGAGGAAAATATCTCCAGTGTGATAAGAAGGCAAACAGATTATTTGAAAGGAAAGCTGAATGAAAGAAAACATGTGATGGGGTAGGAGAAATCATTCTTTGATTCCCAAATGGGGTGTTTAGAAGCTTAAGGGAAAAACAATGATCCCCAATACTTTACTTATTATGTGGGATAAAATCCTAAGAATTTGATAA
This sequence comes from Anolis carolinensis, assembly GCF_035594765.1. Lineage (NCBI taxonomy): Eukaryota > Metazoa > Chordata > Lepidosauria > Squamata > Anolidae > Anolis > Anolis carolinensis. Next base: position 255,458,437 of record NC_085843.1, on the reverse strand, counting down.
AGACATTGGGTGTTAATGGTTTTAATGAAGAGCTATGATTTAATGATTCTGTTATTCTATGATTCTATGAACCTGATGACAAAAATAAAGCTGTTATTATTGTCAACTGTGTTTTTCATAAGAGCCATTCCACAACTAGGCGGCTGCTAAAAGAAAGTCTTCTCCCATGTCATCACACAGTGTACTGACACCACAGCTATTCCACGAAGAAAACCCTCCAGCAGTATACCACTATCTTCAGGAAGGGGTTGGGCTTCCAGGTTGAATACTGGACAGAGTTCCACCAGAATGAATTTCACATCATAGAACCATAGGAGCAGTGATACGGAAACGTGATGTATATATTCAGTTGTATCATATTTATTTACTGTATTGTTATAAGTGTTTTATTTAACTTATTATATGGTGTGTAAGCATGTTTATCAAGCCTTTTTGATACTGTGATATGGCCTAAGGACTAATCAATAAATTTACTACACAGGAAAAGTTGGAAAAGACCACAAGGGCCATCTGGTCCAACCTCCTGCCTTGCAGGAAAGCACGAGCAAAGCACTTCTGACAAATGTCCATCCAGCTTCTGCTTTAAAAGCTTAAGAGAAAAAGACTCCATCACTCTGTGAGGTAGCATATTCCTCTGCCCAACAGCTCTTACTGTCAGGAAGTTCTTCCTAATTTTTAGGTAGAATCTCTCTCTCTCCCCCCCCTCTCTCTCTCCCTCCCCCCCCAAACACACACAATCTGAATCTTTTGCTCCTTGACCTAGTATTCAGAGCAGTAGACAACAAGCTTGTGGTCTCCTTAATGTGACCTCCTTTCAAATATTTAAACATATCTATCATGTCCCCTCTCGGCCGTTTTTCTCCAAGTTAAACAAACACAGCTTCCACTACCCCAAACCCATCTTTTAGTTGCTGCATATCCCCCAGCAGATATGTTTTTAGGTTGACAAGGAGCAGAGATCTACTTTTTCCCATTTGATGTTGCCCAGCTTCTATATATTCAAGCCCCCGGAGGCATAGTGGATTAAAGCTTTGTGACTTGAAGGTTGGGTTGCTGACTTGAAGGCTGCCAGGGACGAATCCAACCTGGGGAGAGTGTGGATGAGCTCCCTCTGTCAGCTCCAGCTCCATGCAGGGACATGAGAGAAGCCTCTCACAAGGATGGTAAAAACATCAAAAACATCAGGGTGTCCCCTGGGCAACGTCCTTGCAAATGGCCAATTTTCTCATACCAGAAGTGACTTGCAGTTTCTCAAGTCACTCCTGACATGAAAAAAAAAAACCTTTCCCAAGGAGGATATAACTACTAGGCTTGATCGATCCACGAAAAATTTGATTCTAAACTCGTTGCAAAAGTAGAGGGGGGCAGCGTTTCGTTTTTGAAGGTATTTCCGAATTTTGCCCCCCAAAAATTTCGAAATTAACGAAAATTCGTTATTTTCTAAATTAATTCGTTAATGGCGGACGCGCATGCGCAGTGGCCAAAAAAAACAGCACGAGGGGAGATTTCACAGGACTCTCCCGCCCTCATTTTTTGAGTGATCTTCTTCAAACTTGGTACAGTGGTAGAACACATTTAACACTGATAGCTCACCAAAATTTGGAACGTTTCCCTTATCCTCTGATTTTTGGCGAATTTTCATAGCTTTTATAATAAACCATTTTTTAATAATTGCAGAAATCTGTTCCTGGTTTGAAAGTCTTATTTCCTGTTAAATTGGGTTGTCTTTACTGTGAAAGTCATTGCTCTACTTCAGAAACTTTGTTTTTGTGTCTGAAACTTTGTTAAATTGGTGTGTGTGTGATATATACTGTGTATATATATATATATATATATATATATATATATATATATATAGTCCCTGCATGTGTGTGTGTGTGTATAGGTAAAGGTAAAGGTATCCCTTGATGTTAAGTTCAGTCATGTCTGACTCTGGGGGTTGGTGCTCATCTCCATTTCTAAGCCCAAGAGCCAGTGTTGTCCATAGACACCTCCAAGGTCATGTGGCCGGCATGACTACATGGAGTGCCATTACCTTCCCGCCAGAGCGGTACCTATGGATCTACTCACATTGGCATGTTTTCAAGCTGCTAGGTTGGCAGAAGCTGGAGCTAACAGCGGGCACTCACTCTGCTCCCGGGATTTGAACCTGGGACCTTTCGGTCTGCAAGTTCAGCAGCTCAGTGCTTTAACACACTTCGCCATCGGGGCTCATGTATATAATATATATATAATATACATACACATACACACTGGAGAATATGTGGAAAGGTATAGATAGATAAGTTGGGAGCCACAGCGAAGGCACCTTCCTGGGAGCAAGGTCTAATAATAATAATAATAATAATAATTAAAAAAAATCCCTTACAATATCCAAGATGGGTACCATTATTGGCAGAGAAAGCCAAGCTGTAGGAGTTGAAATCCAATCATTTATCCTCCCTATATAATCAATTTTATATGCATTTTTAGCTACAGAAAAGCTAAAATCAGGACAGTAAAAGAACAACACCCAGAAAATGGGAATTCCAGACAGGAAACAATCAGGGCCAGCTAATACCTCCCAACAAAGGATTCCCCCAGGTAGGAAGCAGCCAGGCTTTGAAGCTGCAAGGCTATTCAATGCTAATCAAGGTGACCAATTGCAACATTCACACTTGCCTCCCACAGACAAGAGTTCTTTCTCCCACCCTGGACCTTCCACAGATATATAAACCCCACTTGCCTAGCTTCGCACAGACGTCAAAACCTCACCGCCGGGCCCCTCTCTGTCTCTCTCGGTCTCTCCATTCCCGGCTCCATCCGCCGCCTTCCCGCCTCACAGAGAGACACCAGGCCTGAGCTGAGGCGAGGCGGCGGCGGCCATTTCCCCCCTCCGTCTTCCTCCTCCTCCTCGGCCTCCTTCCCCCTCGCCCCCTCCCATTGGCTGAGCCCATGACGCCCCTTTTGCTGAGGGGCAAAAGGAAAGGGCCTGAATAGTGGGAGTTTGGGTGATTTGCAAAAGCTTTTTTTTCCTAACGAAAAAAACGACGAAATAAGAAAAAACGGCCTCTCGCGATTCGAAACCGCGATATCCAGACGTGTGGACAATCAAGGTCATATATTGCTTCAAAACAAACGAAAATAACGAATTAATAACGGGTAACGGGGAAATCGAATTATTTGAGCAAGCCTAATAACTACAGTAGGGTGTAGGTCTCACATATCTCTGAGTCCAGAGAGGTCTGCAGAGAGTAGGTATTACATCCTTCTTCCAAGCAGCAGCCATGTCTTACTGATGCACTGAAGCACTCCCTGGGCACCCCTTGAACAATCCATCTCTGCAAGATCTTATCAACAGAAGTATACAAGGTCAACGCTTATGTTTACTGAGATGACTGATTCAACTGTCTTGCCTACATCATTAAAATTCAAAATGCAACAACTGAAATTGATCCCTAAACCTCTGACCAGATAAAACAATGAACAGTGACAGACTGCAATAAGTGTGTGTCTAGTTCTGATTGAATATGAGTGATAAAATAGGTTTCCCCCCCAACATCACTGCTACCCAGTAAACAAAAGGAAAAGTCCTTAGTAAGTTTTGGTTATATTCACTACATGACCTATACCACATACATTCTAATTGCCACTGAGCCTATTTCACTGTTCCTTGATTTATTGTAAATTAAAGTTAATTATAAGTGGGCTGAATATATTAGTGGCACCTTCCATTTCAGCATTCCATGGATAGACAATGGGCTTGATGGAATAGCTTGCCCTGTATTCCCCAGAGCACTCAGGATCCCCTCAAATTATTATAATTAGTTCTATCCTGCCCTTGAAGTGATGATCTGCCACTTCCAAACCAAAATTCTCAAGGAGCTAATAAGACAATGATTGAGCTGTTGATCTCACCAAAACAGACTATCTTGTATCTAACAAAAGCAAAAAGCAGGCTCTGTATATGTCCTGCTTCATGTAATGGGTCAATATGCATATCGCTCGTCAAATGCATCAGAAAGTTAAAGTTACTTTTAAAAAACACATTTTTTTCAGTGAAGTTTCCAATTTTAGAAAAGGACCTAGTAGTTACTTTTATGACTGTGATTTTTTTAAAGTAGCACTTTATTCCTATTGTTCAGAAGAACTAAAATATATATTTTAATGCCACCTTTCAAAATGCTACAAACCATTGACCTAGGCAGTGGTGGAGAACCTATGGCACACTCGCCATCCCACACCTGCCCACTTGCCCGTATGCTTGCCTGCTCCTGCTGGTTTGCCTGCTTTTCACCCCTTGCTTGCCCACTTGCTTGCCCGTCCCCATTTGCTCACTCGGCATTCCACTGATCTGCTTGTTCACCCTCCCACCCCCTGCTCATCCACCCTCCCACTTGCTCACCCACTTGCTTACCCATCCATGCTCATTCGCCTCCCTCCCAACTTACCCCTCCAGCTTGTCCCATGCTGCCTTCCCTGAGTGCCCATTCCCCCTCCCCCCAAAGTTTGGTCACTCAGTCTCTAAAAGATTTGCCATCACTGGCCTTTGGTATAAAATGTTCAGTAGCAAGGCCACTGCCCGCTTAATGAAATAACTTATCACAATCATATTTACACAGATTTCTGCAGAAAGGGTGATGCTATCCATTATTTTGTAGGTGAAAAAAAAGAATAGAAATTTCCCTAGAAATCTGAATTTGACTGTTCTATACATATATCCCATAGTTTTGCAAGGGGGGAACTTCAAAGTATGTGTGTATGAATGTATGTATTTATGAATGATACATTACTCTGACACAATTTTCTCATCATAACAGAGCATTGGGATAAATGTAAAGAAAGTGTCACATTAATATGCAAATCTTAGACCGTTACATCAGCCTTGAGATTTAATGGGTTGTCTTGACCCTCGAAAAGCTCTAAAGGTCACATACTAAAAATAGTGAACACATTCTTGCCATTGTTTCCTGATAAAGTACAAGTGCCTAAGGAACTACATTATCACCATTGCTCAATCCATTAGAAAAGCAGTTGATGTCAAAGGCATGTAATTAAGTGTCAATTAGCAAGAGGTGAAATGCTGCATGACACATTAAAAGCCTACATTAATTGCAAACTACTCACAGGAAAGAAGAGAATCTTTTCATCCCCAGGTGATAACACTTGCAACTGTTTGATCCATGACTTCAGTTCTTATCTATTATTATTCTGGACTGTCCTTGGCATCACAAATATAAAGTAACTGGTGCTTTTTTTATTTTTACAATTCAGTCATTCTTGTTTCTTTTCATGGTCAAAAGTATGTAAGAGAACTCTTTTTCAAATCAGAACATTAAGCTTCAAGTCATAATTAAAAATAATGTAGGCATAGGACTTCCTCACATGGAACTACTTTCCCGCTACAGATGATACATAGTGCGTCTAAGACCTTTGATATCACTCCTCTCTTCATTCATGCAATTGTGTTAATTCAGCAATTTCTTCTCTCCTGATCGTACTTCTGCAAACTTTTTAAACCCTGCCTCCCTGCTCTACCTCTGTCCTGTAATGTTTTAATTTCAATATCAGAGCAATTTTACCATTCCATGTTTGAAAAACAATAAAGGCAAATATAACCATCAAATATAAAATAATAAGAAAACAGTTTTGGAATAGTGAAGGTGAGGGAGAAATGTGAGAAGAGAATCCTGCCCCATGATATCACTTTGCTACCAACATGCCAGCACATAAGCAGAAGGGACCCATGACACCAAGGTATGTGACTGGAACACTGTGGGACTGGGAGCTCTTGATGAGTTCTCCCTGTTAATAGCTAGGGACAAGATAATCACAGGGAGATGGAATACCAACGGCATGGCATTGTGCAAGAAAGGACTATCACCAAAAGTTCAAATGTAATGCTGGATTCCCTATGTTGTGTGATAAAGTCCATAGAATGAGCCAGTGTGGTACTGTAGTTGAGCATTGGACTATCATTGTGGAGATTAGGTTTTGAATCCTCGCTCAGCCATGGAAGCCTTCTGGGTGACCTTGGGTCAGTGATATTTTTTCAGCTTCAGATTAATAGAAAAGCAAACTCCCTTTGAACAAATCTTCCTAAGAAACCCCATGATAAATCTTTCCAGAGAAAATCTCAGGCTTTGGGGTTGTCATAAAATGGAAATGACTTGAAGGCACACAACAACAACAACAGCATACAATGGAAGCAATACTTTTCCTAGAATTAACAAATACAAGGAGAGAAAAAAATTCCCACAAAATTTGCAAAATAAAGAAGATACAGTGTTCTCTCGCTACTTCGCAGTTCACTTTTCGCTCCCTTGCTGTTTTGTGGGTTTTCAATAAATATTAATGTAACAATTTATCACAGTATTTTAGATGTTTCATAGGTTTTTGCGGTATGCAAAGGGTTTTGGAAGGGGGAGGAAGGGAAAAATAAAGGGAGATGGGGGAGAGGAGGGAAGGGCTGGAAATAAAAAAGGGTTATTTAGCTTCCATTCTTCTCTGCTGGTGTACTGTGTATTGTAACTGCTAAAATAAAGTACAGACCGCATTGTAGTAAGTGGTCTGTGGTTTGCTTTCCTCCACACATAGAATAAATATAGTGTCCCTACTTCGCAGATTTTCACTTATTGCAGGTGGTCCTGGAACGTAACCCCCGCTATAAGTGAGAGAACACTGTACTCTAAACATCTACATCTGAGTCTCTAAACTGCATGGAGAATTGGGCATGCAATGTATACAAGCTTCCACATTTTTATACAAAAAGTAGATTCTTGTTATAGATAGGCATTCATTGATAAGCAAATTTCTCCAATGAGATGACATGCAGATTGCTTTTTATCCCAGAAACAACTGAGTATCTAAGTATTGCCATGAGTGAGTGATCTGGATTTGGTCTAGATATTCTGCAGTCCAATCAGGTCAAAGCCATTTGTCAAAGGGGCACACTATCAAAGAGGCTACATACAACAGAAATACTATATTTATGGCCTGCCTGATTCACTTCCTCCAGATGATATCTTTAGCATGATGAGTGGCTCAGCAGCCATGTTGAAATTGAAAGTAAATGAAGTGGAAGGACTAAAATTAATGGATGGGGTGAATCATTGCTTAATGCCTACATTTTAAACGAACCTCTTTATCTCAGCACTTAAAATGATGGCTATTCCAAATAGTTATAGTCAAATATACTTAGCATGACAAAGGAGTATTCAATAACTTTTGGCCGTGATTTGCTGCTTCGCACAACAATTTCTATATTTAAAAAAGTTTCTCCTTGCTGCCCATAAGATCTTTGACTTTATAAAGACATTGAGATCAAAGTAACCTAATAGCCACCTCCTTCCACATCACTTGTCCTGTTTTTGCAGTCACCATCCCTGAAACACTTATCATTCTGTTTCAGTCATGGAGTTGGAGATCAGAGACATAACTTGTAACTTGTGCCTTGTATTTTCAACTTTAGGTTAAACCTTTAAAAACCTTGCCTGGGATTTTTAGATTTCAGAACAAATGCTATTTTACTATTGTTTTGCTTTACTGATGGTATGCTTTATTGGTAGCCTGGTCCCGGCTAATGGGGGATCATGTAGTCAGTGGAATGATATTACAATGATATTTACACCAATCATATTTGATTATGTGACATTAAAATGGTGCAAATCCATGTGGGCAATGGTCCCTTCCTTCATTAATATTTTGACAATGATTAACCAATTAAGACTTTTTTCATATAGATAAGTCAGATGGAATATAACACTTCTTTTATCACACTGCATTCACCCTGAGTAACGATGAGAGGGGGGTGCAAGGGCCACACAATGTGCAATTTTGTTCTTTGCATTGCTTTTCTCGAACCAAATGGGAAAAGTGATAAATTTTGAAGTCTAAAAAAGACTTGTCGTACAATATTCCCAAGGAATTGTGTAGTTAGATGTAAAAAAAAGTGCTGTTAGCTGAAAATGACCTTTAATAAAATTCTCTGAACAAGCGCAGTCGTTGTATAGTAAAAGCCTGACCCAGTAGTCCCTTTTTCTCAGTCCTTGTTAAAACACAGTCAGGTATTGTATTAATCTACTGATTCAATCTATTGAAACTATGTATCATTGTTAATCTACTGATATAATATAATGAAATTGATTTTTCATGTCTAAACAATGAATTTTACCTTTTGTGAATATAATCAAAACAAACAAATTAATGCTTTGGTGATTCAGAAATATTATTGTAGGGAGCTAGCACAATGTCATCTTGAGTAAAGCAAAGCAAAATATAATTAAAGAGTAAAATAAATACAGTACATGAAACTTGCTGAGCAAAGCTTTTAATCATTAGAAAATAGCCCAAAAGTTACTACAGGTTTGCAATTCAGGGGTGAATTAGATACTTTTTGCAGAAACACAAACCAAACTCATTTTTACATGCTGCTCACCCTGTCTTCTGAATAACACACTGAAGTCAAATTCCAAATATTAACAAACATAAGCATGAACAAGGAGAGTGATAAACAATAATATAGCAGTGCCACACTATGCTTTTCATGTCTGTGACCAGTGCTGTGACCTAAAGATAATTGAAAATCTTTGAGAAATTGTGGAATGAAGCATGAAACACCAAGGACAAAGAGATGGTAGAAACTATTCAGGTGTGAACCTATAGATCACACCTAAACTTTTTTTCAAAGCAATATTAGATAAATGATGAAAAATACATTCACCTAAAACTGAGGGGTCTACATTTTTGAAATGAAGAAACATTACATGATGTGTGGTAATGTTAAGTAAGTTCTTTGTGACTGTAATTTCTGAAGACACGATTTCCAATTAAATTACACAAACAACAACACTATCACATCACTAAATTTGCAACAATCCTGGAAAAATAACATCTGAAAGCATATAATCCCAAGACAATACAATCATCATCCATGTTTTCTACAACATTTCATGAAATGTATTTATTTATTGTGTCAGAAGCGAATTGAGAATTTCATGAAATGATGTGAGTTTAATCATACTGTCCAAGATCTATAGTCTTGCACTGTGTTACATCTTACTGCCTTTATTCTAGTTATGTAAGACATCATGTATCTTCAGACAGATCATTGTTGTGGTGAAAGTTGACAGCTACAATATCTGGAGGAGGACAGGAAGATAGAAATTCATGGAGTCTCTTAAAAAAAAGTTAGTGGTACTGTTGAAGTGGACTGTAAGATCAGTTTCGTTGGGCCCCTCCAGATTGACCAAAAGGTTTAGTATTGGAGGGAGTTACAGCTGTTGTTTAATTGACTTTTTTTCTGGTATCCACGCAATGTCCTAGTATTTTTCTTAGGAATATGTAGCACTGGCAACAACTTTAAATTTCATGTCATGGTTTTCTCATCTATCTCCCAAAATGGGATTCAAAGCAACTTAGAGTGAGTTTTTTTCTTCTCTCTCTTAGGAGTTTCTAATATAAGCTGGGGTAAAAATTGTATTTCTATATCCCTTATTGCCGTCCCTCATTGTGTTCTTTTGAATGATCCCACTGATGATGTTTGGACTGGTGGTGTGGCATTTGTCAAGGAGGTTTTTAACTGCGTTTCACTCCTGCATTCCTTTTCTGGTTAATGAAATTAACATTTCTTCCTCTATCTTTGTTTTAAATTCATAGTGCTGATGTTGTTTTAAATGAGCAATACAAGTAATAGGGATACTGAGAGAGGACTATGGAGGAAGGACTGAATTAATTTATCAGTAGGTTTATTTGTACTTGTGATTTCTCCAAAAGTGGAACTCAGTGGGTTCATGGAGGGGATAGAGAAGATGAAGGGAAAATATGCCCACAGTACAAATTAATGATATCTCAAGTACCACAGACCTTGATTACCTCTTCATATTTCTACATGTCTTGATATAAAACATTGGGTCTAATCTTCTCTCTAATTCTATTACTTCTAAGGTTCAAACAAAAGGAAAAAACCCTCTTCTTCCTACATTTTCTCAATCACACAGAATAGAGAGAGGTCTGAATGAAAAGGTAGAAAAAGAAGTGTGACTATGAAGACTTAAAATAAAAGGGCATGCATCTTAAAGAAATGCTATTCTATGTCATCATTTAGGATAGGAGGAGAAAGAGAGAGAAAACAGATAAATCAGCAAACATTGGGGGGGGGGATTCCCTCAACCTAGCCTATTGTTATTTAGTTCCTTCTCATTGAGGACCACAGACTTGATTCGCGTGTGGTTGAATTCCAACAATAACAACAGCAAAAACAACCTTGACACTACCTCAAAAGTTTGTACAGTAGAACTTGAAGGTTTATTGGGGGAAAATTTGGCTTATTGACCATTCTGGCCAATGACAGGAACTTTAAATATCACTACCAGCATTAGTAAAGGAATCCTTGCGGATTATTTGATTCCCCAAAATTTTACAGAACAGGCTGACCGGGACAACTGGAAGAGCTTATTTACAATTACCCTTCCTTCCCATCTTCCATTACATTACTCTGATCTCAAATTCAAAAGAGCCACATAAAAATGGAAAGAAACAAAGAAATTTTTTAAATTTCACTCTTTCCTGACTCAAGATGCAAATCTAGACATTCATAGTGTTTGGTTATGAATGAACAATGATTGATGCTATATTCCTAATGGCTATGTTTCAGTTCTTAACTCCTTTTGTCTCTGTGTTGCATTCCTTATACAGCAATAGCAGTTACCCCCAAACTCACAGATATTAGTGGAGGGGGTGACTTACTTATAAATTAATTCACTCCCAAGTAGGATTAAAATTCCATTGTGTCCATAGAAATCTTTTATTGCTAGACAAAGAGGAAAGGGGAAATTGTAAAGATGGAAATTTATAATCTTGTAGAGGCTGAGGTTGAGACCTCAATTACACATGAGAACCTTTTGTAATAAAATGAATGCTGGGAAACGATGTCAAAATGTGGTTTGGTATTTCAAGGCAATCTTAAGAACAAAAGTAGGGACATTATTAGAAAATAGCCAATCTGGCTTTGCACAAAACAGCTGGCACATAGATACTAGCAATTTTCAATACATCCAGTTTTGAAATAACAGATTTAAACTAGTTTAATTGACAAGTGTATCTGCTGTATGTAAGCAGTATGCCCCTTATCTTATATTTATCTGCAAAAATAGACTACATATATTAAAAAGTTAAGCACTTGTATGTTTGTATTAGTCATGATGATGTATATATTAGTCATAAGAAAAAGGGAAAGCCACCGATCCCTGACTGCCACATAAAACCATGTAATAGAATTAGAAGAAACTCTTAGACCTGCTGGTTTCAGAGAAATGGAATATGAGACAAGACACTTCATAAATTATTTTCCATGAGTTCATGGATGGGATGGATGGGGGAATGGATTGGAGCTGCACCTGCTGGCATCACCCTCTTAAGCCTCAGGTATTTGTTGGGAGGGCTGATAATAAGGAGAGATTAAGGAAAAGCCTATTAAACATCAAATTAGGTTATGATTTTACAAATTAAGCACCAAAACATCATGTCAGACAACAAATTTGACAGAAAAAGTAGTTCAATACACAGTAATGCTATGTAGTAATTACTGTATTTACGAATTTAGCACCAAAATATCATGATGTATTGAAAACATTGACTACAAAAATGCGTTGAATAATCCAGAACGTTGGATAAGTGAGACTCTACTGTATATACTGCTATTACTCCACAATATCATGATTACCTCCTTGTGATAGATTTAATTTAAACCTATGCCAGTTAATGGCAATATAGCAATAACTTTTATTCAGATTTACTTTGAATAAGTCGTGATTAAACTAATGTTAATAAGAGTTTCCACCTAATAATTGAGCTGCACAATTAGAGTCTCTTTATATGGGATAAAATAGCCCTGTTTTGCTGTTTTTATTTGTGGCTTGAATGGGGCCTGCCGAATGCCATCAGCAGACCTCACTCACATTCCTCCCGAAGTGGAGGGGAAGCACCAGAAGGCACTTCATCCTCCACCATGGAGAGGAAAGTGTTTTTGGGGTAGCTCCCATCGAGCTATCTGCACTTTCCTCCCCTTTTCCCCATATGATGGGGGAAAGGGCAGTGGGGCAATGTGTGTTGCCACCCTCTCTCCCATCTGATGGGAACAGGGACCCTGTCTCATCCCCACCATGTGATGGGGAAGGAGGGAGGGTGCATGGAACACCTTCCCTTTTGCCAGCGATGGTGTAGTCCATTTGAAGAGATCATTACTGGCATTATGCAATGGGAATGTGTTTTTCTTTGAACTTTTTGAAGGTAGATCTCTGCATGTCTGCTTTAGTGTAACATGAATGTCCTAAGTCATGTGGATTATCAGTACTGGACCCTGATAATTCATGCTAAGACCAGTTTTGTAATCTTTACTCCTCTACTGTAGGAGTAATTAAAATAATCTATATAAACAATTGGTATCATTTATTTAGATTTATATATTACAACATAAATATGTATATCCACATGTAACCAATATTGTCCAATATTAGTATCTTTCAAGTAATTTCACAATGCTGCTCTTCTTATACCTAACATCATAGCAAAAATTTGAGCACAGATATGCTTGAATGTGTTTTCCTTTTCAAGTGTTATGCCCTGCATTTCCACAGCCAGCAAAAGGAGTTTCCTTTTGTGCCTTTTTTAAAAAGTAGTCCCCCGTGGTCAGATTTAAGATTCATCACATCTTTAAAAGTAAATGACCCGCCAATACTTTTTTTAATTTGCATGCACATACATTTGATGATTTGAATATGTAAATAAACTATCAAAGATAAATTGACACTGGGGCGTAATGAAAGAGTTTTTGCTGTATTTTTTCTGTATTCTTTTCTGTATTGATCTTTGACATGTCATGAATTCATCTGGGTTCAAATAGGCACTTGTGATTAAAGGTGAGCAAGCATATTTCCTGATTACCAAAGACTCCCTCCTTTTCACATCTCCAAAACTTCCCTATTCCATGCCTTCTGGGCATAGGCATGAAAGAAAACAAGTATGCATTTTCAGAACATTGTTTTGAAACAATACATTGATGGACAACCCCCCCCCCCCCACTGCCCCTCCTTCCCTTGATTCAAGTATGTTTGTGAGTTATTATTATGCATTTTAAATGTTCATACAGCTCAACATATTTCTTCTTTCAGGTATGGAACACATTACAAGTCTAAAAATGCTCAACTGTCCAGCACACCCATTTCTAGGTTAAGTTCATCAGGCAAAATCAATTTTGAAACATCAATGAAGTAAATGTCAGGTGCATCCTGTAATACAATTGGAAGGGTATTCCATAATCTGGAAGTATCTCTAAGGCACACAATTTCACACAAATTGAATTAGATTATATGGAAGTGTGGACTCAGATAACCCAGTTCAAAGCAGATACTGTGGATTATCTGTCTTGATATTCTGGGTTATATGGCTGTGTGGAAGAGCCCTAAGAAGCCCCTTTGTCATATCTTCATTCAATTTAACTTTGAAGATTGTGAGCCTGAGAAGGCCTTCTCCTGAAAAACTTAAAAGTGTTGAAAGACTTATATGAGAGAACTAGGTCTTTCAGAAAGCCTGGATCCATGTCATAATGTGGTCTTAACCTGTAGTGTGAATTATGTCTGGAACAAAATGATATCAAATGGAGCTTTTGGAACAGAGATTGCTACAGCATTTTACAACTAATTTTATAAACATCTAAATAGGATATAACTAAGATGTGTGCCACTGTGCCCAGATCCAATATTTCCATAAATGAGCACAGCTGCCATACCAGTTTAAATTGAGCAAAAGCTTACCTGGTCAATAAATGTTCAGAGATGTATCTAGAAATATTGCTGAATCTCATACCTGCCATGGGAACAGACTCCAAGTTGAATCCCTGTGACTTCATCTGACTAGTCTTGTCTTGGCTGCAGATATTGTGCACAGGTTTATCAGACTACACTGGTTTGGCAAATTAACCATTACACAGATAAAATACAGTTTTAAAAAATCAATAGATCTGGGTTTGTGTGCAAATGGGCATTTACACACTCTTATTTATAATAAATAGCATACTTGCAAATCAAGTACTTTAAAAAATCTTGACTCAAACATGTAGGCTTTGTTTTAAGCCCTGAAGGAAATGAAAAGAGCTGAGCCATAACAATGAAAAATAGACTTTATAATAGAAATAGCAAGCCAAGCCTAACTGTAACACCATGCAGCAGTAAATATAATTTGCCAATGAAAGCCTACTGTAATTTCTAATTTCAAATCATCTCAGAAATCCATCTTCAGGGTGACCTGATCTTATAAAAGGATGGGTACAATTTATTTTAGTCACATTGAAATTTGTTTTCCTCGAGCCATATGCTAATGTCATAGATATTTTAGGCTGTACAAACGCCAAAGAGAATCTGACTTCATAATGAACTACCCAATTGTCTCTGTGACACAGAAGCAAAGATTTACTGAGACTGCTGTCTGCTGACATAATGAATTTAACATGATGCATATTATATTAAAAGATTAAAAACTCTACTGAACTGTATCTGTCCATATAGTCATGTAGGTATGAGCTCTCTTCAAATCTTCTGTATGTATGGGTAAAGATGCTCAGAAATATAAATGCTCTAGACTTGCCCTCCAGAAACCAACAGATATGTTCTGGCTCAGTGTCTAATTAATATCAGTTTGAAGGAGACTCTGTATATCCAGACTGAGATTAGAGCATAGTATGCTAATCTTAAGGGTGTCATGAGCTGGGTCATGATAACAGGAGCTTAAATTTCAACAACAATATGAGGATAAGCCAAGGTCAAGACTCAGAAAACAGAGAAGCCCAAAAGTCTTGAGTCCTTGAAAATCCAGCTGGAATAACAGAAGCACAAACCACACAAAGATAAGCGTGAGTCAATGCCAAGTTCCAAAGTCCAATCAGCCAAAGTCAAGCAGAGAAGCAACAGTGTCAAGTCAGGAGTAAATTAAAGTCAAGGTTGTAATCCAGGGTCAGAAATGCTGGTAGTCCAAAAATCAGCAGGGTCAGGTTTCAACATAAGAATAACAGCAAAGACAAGATCAGAGTCCAGAAGTAAACTTCAGAAATTATTGGAAACAAACCAAGGGGTAGCAGAGCCAGGATCCAGAGAAAGAATACTGACACAATACTGTGGAACGACCTGCTGGAAGAGCTCCAGCAGGAATTTAAAAACCATCTAAAGACCTAGGCCTACCCAGATAGTTTTTAAGCATGCATTTTAAATGTGTGTCCTTTGTTTAATCTCTGCTTTGTGTATTTGAATATGTATTTTATAGAAATACATTTTTATATATATATATATATATATATATATATATATATATATATACACATACACACACACACACACACACATACATTTTAATATGTGTATTTGTGGTATTTTACAATGTTTATGTGTTTTAATTATTTCTAAATCACACTCTGAAATTAAAAGATGAAATGGTGGTTGCTCCACCCTCGCCCCTCTCTCCTCCATCAGCCCTGATTGGCTGAGAGGCATACCAACAAGCTTGGTTTCTCCTATCAACAGGGCTTGCTTGACCTATGAATTTTAACTGTGTCACAGAGGTCTTAGGAGGAAATCTAAACTTAATACACAAAGGTATCTTAAAGTTTGATTTCTTAATTTTTGGCATGGACCATGCATGCACATTCAATATTGGGGTTGTTGTATGTTTTCTGGGCTGTATGGCCATATTCCAGAAGTATTCTCTCCTGACGTTTCACCTACATCTATGGCAGGCATCCTCAGAGGTTGTGAGGTATGGAGAAACTATGGAGAAACTTGCTTAGTTTCTCCATACCTCACAACCTCTGAGGATGCCTGCCATAGATGTGGGCAAAATGTCAGGAGAGAATACTTCTGGAATATGGCCATACAGCCCAGAAAACATACAACAACCCTGTGATCCCGGCCATGAAAGCCTTTGACAACGCATCAAATATTGCATCGTAAGTAGGAAAATAATGAAATTGATCTGACTCACAATGGGATATGATGTTTTTGCTCAAGCCTATGAGACATACATATAAATGTAAAGTGTTCATATATTCACATGCATAATGAAGAAAAAGAAGAATGTCCAGGGTTCTGTGGCCAGAAATAATGTGACGTATAGCATATGTGATGATTGCAGGACCACTCTTCAAAACCAAAAGGAGCTTGCATAGGGAAACGTGTTGTGTTAATGTGGTCACTAGGGATCAGGAAAATGCAAGTTGACAGATTTTTTTCACAACCCTCAAGACCATATTGATCTTTCAAGGCTGAATCTTTGCATTTCAGATTTTAAAAGAGACAAAATTGAAACAGGGAAAAAGAAGGTGATTGTGATGATAGTGTGTGGGGGGTGGGGTGGGGTGGGGTGGGGTGAGGGGGCAGTCAGAGATAGTCATTAATTAATCAGCCCCAGTGGGTTTTTAATAATTTATCCTGTTTTTATTACGGTCTTACCATTTATGTGTTTTAAATGAAATTTTGATCTTGTATTGTTGTTTATATTGATATATTGTATTATTGTTTTATCTTTTTATATTGTGATTTATTGTGTTGCTTATATTTTGTTCTTATGTTGTTTGGGCCACTGCCCCATGTAAGCCGCCCCGAGTCCCCGTGGGAGATGGTGGCAGGATATAAATAAAGTTTTATTATTATTATTATTATTATTATTATTATTATTATTAATGATGGTTACATTAATCAGTAATTCTGTCCTTGTACTAATATCAGGTTTTGGTTCTCCACTTAGCCATAGAAGCCCATAGAATGACATAAGGGTGTAATGCATAACTAAGTTTCTTTTTAAAGATAGAGAGGAGTAATTTTCTTCCCACTGCAAGAAAGTCTTTGGAAATCACAGAGTTTTTGAATCCTGAATGTTCCAGACTTTTAAATTAGTACCGAGAATATTCACTTCACATTGTCCCTTCTATAGCAAGAGAAATATAAAATCAGGATTAGAGGGAAAACACAACTATTTACTTTGCACCCATTTCTTGTTCTCTCCAAAATCAGGGGTATCTGTTGGCTTCCAAGTCAGTGGAGTGGTGATACATCTGCTTTGTGAATACTGAATAGGATTCTACTGTTTAATAGTACCATTAAGATTCAGACTAAAACATGGCATGGAAACCATCACCACCTTTTTGAATGTAGGGTTTAATAATCAAAATATTAATCCAAATTCACCCAGAATGAACTTTGGATACACATATCCAAGTAGACTGCTTTGCTCTAGATCAGTGTTTCTCAAACTGTGCTCCTCCAAGTGTTTTGGACTTCAGCTCTCAGAAATCCCAGCCAGCTTACCAGCTGTTAGGAATTGTGGGAGCTGAAGTCCAAAACATTTGGAGGAGCACAGTTTGAGAAACTCTGCTCTAGACTACAGAACAAAGGCTAGCCATGTTCTTTGTAAGAGAGAATGGTCATGAAGCAAATATCCTCTGTTACTTATCTAATTTTAATATGATTCATTAGGCTTGTTGTAGGAATCAATACCTTTAAGTCAAACAGCATGAATGTTTAGCTGATGCAGTGTTTGTTTTGTTTTCCCCAGGCTGTCTGGCTCACTTTTTCTTCAGCCTCAGAAAGTTGTTGGCCCTCTCAATGCAGAGGTACTGAATCAATGTCTTGTTGGTCATTAATTACAGTGTGGTTAATTTCAAGCATGCAGAATAATACAATACTGTTATATTACAGTTCACCATGTGAACAAAGAAGTTAGAAACATACTATATTATATTTTGTGTGCTGCTTTTAAAAATATTGTTCCCTGTAAGACTAATAAGTCAATGTCATTATAAAAATGATTTTTGTAGGACATCACTGTACTAAAAATCATTACTTGGAATGACTCGTCAGGAAAAAAAAAGTAAGCAAGAAATGTATATGTTTACATATCTTGCATTCCACAAGAAGTTGGTCATCTGTACAAACGGAAAGCTAAGTCTGTCAGGTAACAGATGCATCAATCTGTCAGGTATGGTTTCACTCCCAGTCTTAAATTTATTTCCTTACATTTCAATATTATTTTTATTTAAAAGTTAATATAAAATCCACATTTTGTGTATTTTTATCTGAATGTACACATTTGTCTACTTCATACACTTATATATAGGTATAGATATTTTAATTTTAAAAAATAAACCAAAGAAATGGGTTGACTTCTCCACAAATTCAAAGAATTCCTTTCTCTGAATAAAAAGGCAAGAGCTTATCTGTCCTGGGAGAATATGCTGTCCTTTCTCCACTGCAATGCTTATGTTCCACTGCTGTGCTTATGTAATTGTTCTGTAACCCATCTCAAGCCATGAGGAGAGACAGGCAAGAAATAAGATGCTGCATCAGGCCCTTTTTTAAATGCCTGGGTAGGGAAATGGTGGTGTTGGCCAGTGATGGCTGGCCTTCTAAGGTGGCATTGGTGCTTTCCCACTCCAAGGAATAATTCTTAATTTATCCACAGGTCATATTAAAATCCATAATATTGCACCCAAAACTTGTTCTTGACTTATACATGAGGTTGACTTACACATTAGTACATACACTTTCTTTGTCTAATAGAATATGTCTTGCCTTATGTATGTGTATCATGTATAAATATTAGGGTGTGCAAAACTGTTTGTAATTTGTTTATTGAATCTATTTTGTAAGATTCATACATATGACTTGATATTAAGAAATGCCAGGGGCATTTCTTCTTGTTGTTGTTATTCTTATTTCAAAGGCTGAATGGGCATCTGTTGGGGGTGGTGTGACTGTGCCTTTCCTGCCTGGCAGAAGAGGGTTGGACTGGGTGGCCCTTGGGATCTTCCAGTGAAATAGAAAGGAGCTCTGGAAGCTTCCCCCTTGTACAATTACTTAACAAAAGGTAACAAAAAAAACCATTATATCATTATAGTTACAATACAGACCCCTAACAATATTTTAGAAACATTTCTGCATGCCCCCTAATGAGTATTGAAACACTTTTTTCATTGATCGTGCATGCCTAATAAATATGCAATGTACACAGTGATGGACTTTTTGTAATTTAATTTCAGTAGCATGTGCATTTTGTGCACTTTCAACTAATACATATTTTTATTATTCTATTTGGAAAATTGAGTGGTAAAATTCAGCATTATTCAACATCAAATACTCATATTAAAATTCATTAATTTGAATAAGCCATTTTGGGGAGGAGATTTAACAAATATTTATTAATACCATGTTTCATTATCAGGTGTGAATATTAATTATAAACTAATAAATCAACACTTTAGTGAGAATATATACATGCTAATGTAATGGGTCATTCCAAATAAGCTTTTAAATTGTCATACTTAAAATATCTGTAGGCTTTCTTTTTTTTTTGCAAGTACTTTTTATTGTGATTTCTTTCAACACGTGGTACACAGACAAACAAGTATTAACTATAGGGGTAGGGGTGGGGTTTGTGGTGGCACATACACGGATTGGGGTAAGGGTGCAATGGGGAAGGGGGGCTGTGGGACATAAAAGATGGGGTAGGGGTTTGGGCAGAGGGGGAATGGGGAGGTGATATTTCGACTTCGGATTATGCTCACTAAGTCGATTACTTCAGTCTTTAATTCTTTTGTAGTTTTATCCTTAAGTATTCCTCAAAATTAGACCAGTCAGTAGCCTTTAGTGGGGTGCCATTATTTCTTTTGATCCAGAAGGATAGTTGGTCCATGTTCTTGATTTCCATCCACTTTTTCCAGCCACTGTTCTTTTGTCGGTACTTGCGTTGACTTCCAGAGTCTTGCAATCAGGAGCCTTGCTGCGGTGATGAAAAAGGTGAAAAGTTTGTCGGTATTAGTGTCAATTCTGTCCTCGGGGTCATATAAACCTAGCAAAAGTAGTTCCGGCCTTTTCACAAATTTCGTATTTAATATGTCATTACTCTCTTCCAGGATTGTAGACCAAAAATTATCTAATTTCCTACACTTCCACCACATGTGGAAATAGGATCCTATTTGGGCTTTACACCTCCAGCATTTATTATTTGCGTCCTTATACATATGCCCTATTTTCTTAGGTGTTAAGTACCATCTATGTATAAGCTTAAGCCAACTTTCTTTCATATCTACTGAGTACGTATATTTTATTTTTTTATTCCAAATCGACTCCCATTCGCACAATTGAATGGGTCTGTTTATGTTCCTGGCCCATAATATCATAGAATTAGTTACTAACTCTGTTTCAATTTCCCAGGACAGTAGTTTGTTATACAGTATGGATATGTTCTTCCTCTCCACGTGGATAAATTTGTCCCAAAATCCTTGTTCTTGGTCAAATCCGACTATTTTGTCTCTTTTATATGCCTCATTAATTTGGAAAAATTGGTACCAGGACACATTTTTATTCAGTTTTTGTATTTCAGCTAATTCTTTTACTTTGGGGGGGTTGGATTTATCCTTTGCCATAATTAACAATTGACTATAGGTCGGCCAATTCCGCCAACCTAATAGCCTTCTATGATCAGCTTCAATCGGAGATAGCCATAGTGGTGTTTTAGTGTAGAAGCGGGGTTTATATTTTTCCCATGTTCTCAATAAAACAGATCTAATAAAGTGATTGCCAAATTGTTTGTCAATTTTCATTTTACCATACCATAAATATCCGTGCCAACCTTTCTTTAATTCATGGCCTTCCAAATTCAAAATTTTATTTTTTTCCAATTTGATCCACTCTTTTATCCAAAGAAGTGCACTAGCATCATGGTAAAGTTTTAGATTCGGGAGGCCAAAACCTCCCTGCGTTTTCGGTGAAATCATTGTGCTAAATTTGATCCTGGGTTTTTTGCCTCTCCAAATAAATTTTGTAATGTCTTTTTGCCAATCTTTGAATATCTTGGGACTCCTTATAATTGGTAGGTTTTGGAATAGGTAAAGTAACTTTGGCAGGACATTCATCTTAATTATTGCTATTCTTCCCATTAAAGAGACATTTAGATTTTTCCATTTTTCCAGATCCTTTCGAATTTCTTTCCATTTCTCAATGTAATTTAAATCTAATAATTGATTATTTTTCGCTGATAGCCAGATCCCTAAGTATTTTAATTTGGACGCTGTTTTTAACCCTGAGATATCGTATAGCTCTTTCTGTTTCTTTTTTGACATATTTTTGGTAAGGATCGTTGTTTTCTTTGTGTTGATTCTGAGGCCGGCCACCTTTCCATATTCTTCAATTTTCAAAAGCCAATTTTTAATATTCTGGATTGGATTTTCTATAATGCATATCACATCGTCTGCGAACGCCCGATATTTATAATCTTGTTTGTCTATTTTAGGGCCTTGCAAGTTCGAATCGTTTCTAATTACCCTGAGCAGGGTCTCTAATGCCATAATGAATATTAAGGGTGAGAGGGGGCAACCTTGTCTCGTACCTTTGTTAATTTCGAATTTTTTTGTCTCCTGGCCATTAATTTGTATTTTTGCCCATTGTTCCTCATAAATACTATTGATGCCATTTTGAATTTGAAATCCTAGGTCCAATTCTCGAAATAACAATTTGAAAAAATTCCAATTTAAATTATCGAAAGCTTTCTCTGCGTCCAAAGAGAGAAGGCCCACTTCTGTTTGATTATGTTGTTCATAATATTCCAAAACATCAATTATTATTCTTACGTTGTCCTTAATCGATCTAGCTGGGAGAAAGCCCGTTTGGTCTTCTCCTATCCACTCTGCAAGGAAGTCCTTCAGCCTATTCGCCAGGATCTTTGTGAAAATTTTATAATCTGTATTTAGGAGGGAGATGGGTCTGTAGTTTTTCACATCCGACATATCTAAACCCTCTTTGGGTATCACTACTATCGTTGCCTCCTTCCATGAATCTGGTATAACTTTGCTTTGGAGGGCCTGGTTCATTAATTTTTTCAGGAAGGAGGTCACTTCTTTTAATCCTAATTTATAAAAGCCCGCAATAAATCCATCCGGCCCCGGGGTTTTATTACTGTCTACATTGTTGATTACTTTAAGAATTTCCTCCTCTGTGATTTCTTTATTGAGTTCGCGTCTTTGCTCTTCTGTGATTTTATCCAATTGTAATTTGCCTAGGAACTCTGTTATGGCCTCGGGATTGATATTATCTTTAGAGTATAGGTTCTCGTAATATGTTTGAAATACTTCTTTTATTTCCTCATCTAAGTTCACTATTTTGCCTTCGGTTCTGATTTTAATAATTTGTCTGCTCTGTTTCTTCTTCCTTATTAAACGGGATAACCATTTCCCTGGTTTGTTTGCGTTTTCAAAAGCGTATTGTTTAACCCATTTAATTTGTTTTGCCAATTTCTCTAAGTCTCTACTCTCTTTCATTTTATTTAATAAATCTAGATTTCTTTTTATCTTTTTGTTTTTGGGGTTGGCTTTTAAGTCCTTTTCCTTCATCTCAATCTCCTTATTTAAACTATTCCATTCTGCTTCTTTTTGTTTTCGTTTAGTAGCATTTAATTGGATTAAGAATCCTCTCGCCACTGCTTTATAAGCGTCCCATACAATTTGTGGGTTCATTTCGTTGGTGTCATTGATATTAAAGTATTCTTTCGTCATCTCTTTAATTTTGTCTATGTCTTTCTTATCTTTTAATAGATTTTCGTTTAGCCTCCATTTCCTTACAAACCTTTTTTTATTAAGTTCCATTACTAGTGGACAGTGGTCCGATAAGTCTCTAGGTAAAATACGTATATCTGATACCTTTGTCACAAGGGATTTGGAAGCCCATATCATGTCGATCCTCGACCATGATTGGTGCCTATTTGAATAGTGTGTATAGTCTTTTATTTGGGGGTTTAATTCTCTCCACGTATCTACTAAATCCAGTTCATCTTTTAATGCTAGGAGGCTTTTAGGGAGGGAGGTGGCTTCTTTAACTTTCTTTGGTTGTTTAGTTTTATCTAATTCTTTATCTAATACTCCATTAAAGTCACCAAGAATTATAATATGGTCAAATTCTACATTGCTAATATTTTCTCTCAATATTTTGGTGAACTTTGTTTTGGGGCCATTTGGCGCATAGATGTTACAGATTAAGGTTTTTTCTTCCTCCAGGTCAATTAATATTGCTATGACCCTACCTTCATTGTCTTTAAATGCTTCTTTTGCTGTGAGGTTGTCATCTACGTATAAAGCCACTCCCCTTTTTTTATTGGCATCCGCCGAGACAAATACCTTCCCTAGCTGATTGTTAATCAAAAGATTGGAGTGCGTACGTTCAATGTGTGTTTCCTGTAAAGCTATAATGCTGTAATTTCCTTTTCTTAATTTGTTAAATAATCTTTTACGTTTAATGGGGGTGTTCAACCCGTTAATATTGTTTGAGAAACATTTTAAATGAGTACAGACATTACTCATCTTTGAGGATTCCATCATCTTCTGTTGGTTCTCCCGTGTCCGAGTCATCTTGGTCTGTGATCAAGTCCAATTCAGCGACTGTTGGGTCACTGTCCTTCGGCGAATCAAATCTTCTCTTCTTGGTTTCTTTAGGATTTTTACCATTACTTGAGGATAATGATAATCTATTTACATTTAAATCTTTCTTTAACATCCTGTAAAAGTCCTTTGCTTCATCCTCCGAAGTAATCCATACTCTGTCATCTTTGTATGTAGCCATTAGGCCTTCATATTTTTCCCATCTATATTTTATTTGTCTTTTCTTGAGTTCGTCTGTTAGGAAGTAGTACTTCCTTCTTCTGTTTAATATCGATTTTGGCAGTTCCTTTAATATGATCAGCTTTCTGTCTTTATACCATATAGGATTTATAGCGTTTTTCCTGAGTACTTCATCTCTTGTGGTTTTCTTCAGGAAGTGAACCATAACGTCCTTGATTACTTTGTTTTTCTTAGTAAAGTTCGACTGAATTCTATATACCCTGTCGATTTGGCCGCAGGCTTCCTGTTCCGTGCATTGTAGAATCTTAGCTGTTATTTGTGTGATCACCCAACCAATATTTTCTTTTTCCTCCTCTTGAATGTTCCTATATCGTAATTGGTATTCCAGTGATTGGAATTCCAGTTTTTCCTGTATTTTTTCCATTTTCTTCTCCCTCTCCTCCATGGACTCCATTTTCTCTTGTAATTTCGTTTGCATTTTGTCATTTTTTCTGTTCACTATTTTTAGTTCGTTAATGTCATTAGAGTTTTTAATAAGTTCTTTTTTCATAGCCCCCATCTCTCCTCTCCACTCTTTATTCAACTCCGCCAGTTCTTCTTGCAGAGTTTTTTGTTGCAAATCCTGTTTTTTAGCTATCATTTGGACCTCACTTTGCAATTGGTCCTGTTTCTCCGAAATTTTCTTAATCTCCCTCAAAATGTCTTTTAAGCCCCCCTCCTCTGGAAGGGAGGTTCTTCGCACATTTAGCCTAGAGTCCTTATTGTCTTTGTTATCTTTGTCTATTCTCCACTTGGGTGTCGCCATAGCTGTCAGGACCCAGGCTGCAAGGCACCAATAACCATACACAGAGGCCAAAATCTATCTACTATCTTTATTGAAGGAGTATATAAAGTTGGTAAAAACAAATGTAAAAGTTAGTCCAGAAGCAGACCTTTCAGGAAAGGTCAAAATTAGTCCAAGAACCAATGTCCAATATGCAATATTAAGGGCCAAAGTTGTAATCCAGTAACCGAAACACTCACCTTGCCAGGCAAGGTGAGGGGAGATGACGAGGTCCTTTAGTCCACGAACTTGAGCAAGGCTAGGAATTAAGTTGATACTTGAAAACAAGGCTTGAATCGTGACACAAGGTAACGAGAAACAAGAACAAGGTCCGTGGAATTACTTGGTAAAATCCGTGAAACAAGGCAAGGTTTAGTCCTGGAAGGCGAGGCAAGGTCCGAAGGTAAACAAGGCTGGGAAGCAGGAGCGAAGGCTTGAGAACAAGGACAAGGCTTGAACAGGAACGAGGCTTGGAACGGAGCGCGCTGTCCAGACACAACTCGCTCCGGAGGCTGACGAATTGACTCCGCGAAGTTACTTCGCGGTTAAAACACCTATATAGAGTCTAACTTTCCCGCCGAGAGCAGTTCTCTGGGAACCAGGAACAAAGCCAATCTCTGAGACCAGATGTTTGACTCCTTAAAGATTCTCACGGAAAGCAGGCTTAATTGGCTAAATTCTTAGCAGCTATTCTAGCACTCCTGCGCGAGGCCGCTTCCAAACCTCTCTGTTGTTTACAAAACTCATGGCGAGAAAACACAGGAGATGTAGGCTCAGGGTTTGTTTGACATACTTCTGGAACACAACTCTCTTGCAGGTGCAAGGTTCCCAGATCTGGCTGGGAAGAACCTGGCTGGGAAGATTCCAGTTCTGACTGGGAAGGTAAAAAACCCAAGTTTTCTTCTTCATCAGGGATCACAATGTCATGAGCAGGACTACAAGGCCCATGAGTCATCACAATAGCTCCGGATTGTTATGCTCGTTGGGACCACTGGGAATACAATCTAATACTAAGGTCAAAGGGTTTATGACTGATGGGGGGAGGAATAGGAGGGACAGGAGAGACAGAAAATTTAGAGACCCGCATGAGGGAAATCCAAGTTCGGGTACTACCTTCTACTTGATTTATATTTTCTCCTTCCTGCGTCCGTCGCTTTCCTTTGGCCTCGTTTCCTTTGGATTTCCTTTGGATTCAGTATCCCCTGCTTATTCGGTCTATGAAATCCTCTTCACGTATCAGCCCTGTGTCCTTCTCACTATGTCCCCTCCGGAAAATGCTCCCGCCTTGAAAGTTCCTATCTCCTCCTCGTACTTGGTTGCTAGCGGCGCCACTACTTCCGCATACGTCAGGTCCTCTCTCGATTGTTTAAAGAAGGTAGCCCGTAGACTAAACAATATGGCTCCAAGGTCGTTTCAAATCAACAGCCAAACTCCAGCACTGTGGGGACTGACACCAAACTTCTCACGCTGCCTCCTAGGCGATCCTTCTTCCTTCCCTTTCCCTCTTTCCACCTCCGTTCTTCCACCTCTTCCTTCTCCTCCCGACCACGCCAGTGGAGTCACAGTAAGATGGCTTGGATTATTTATACTTTGAATATTTGCCTCTATCTTAAGTTAACTAAAAAGACTTCTGATATGTTGTATCGCTACTGAGATTAACTCACCATGCAGCTTAGTCTTCCGGATTACTTGTTATCAAGTTAAGCAGACGGCGGCGATTGGTTTGCCCGTCACTGCTGTTTTTTACTCCGATGGGTTCGGCGGAGGCTTGGCTGGCAGCTAATGCGGTTGCTCCCGCTTCCCGCTGTCGACCCGCCGGCCGAGGTCCTCCGGACCCACTAGAACCTCACCCTTGAGGGGCGAGGGTCGTTGGGGCCGTCGGAGAGATCCCCTGACACCGGCGTCTTTCCCCAATCTCGATCCGAGGGGAAAGAGGGAGCTGTCGCTCTACCAGGTCAGATCTGCGGTTGGCACACCAAGAGCTCTCGGTGGACCCAGCCTGTCGCCATTGCCCCGCCGCCGGAAGTCAAATATCTGTAGGCTTTCAAGGGTGGGGAAAAAGGTCTGAAGTGAACACTTAGTATACTTATTTTACTTGAGCTAAATTACAATTTGGGCTGGCAACAAGATTAGAAAAGTTATCTAAGTCATATTTTAACAATGTGACAACTTAAATAATGTGATTGAGATGAAACATTATGCAACATTTTACTTAAGTAATTAAGAGTTCCTGACAACTACCATCTATGAGCTTGATGCTCTTGCTCTGTGACATTTGCTTATTTTAGTTGTTCATTATGGCATTGTAGAAAAGGTATAATCTTTTTTTTTTAGTTCTGAAATCTGCTGTGCTAAGTGCTTGTCTACAATATATGAACCCTGATCATTTGTTTCCCTGCTATTCACTGTGATAATAACATGAATTGACAGAAGTGGATGATGTAAGATAAGCCTAATGGTTTGGCCTAGTTATGGCAAATAACAACTGGAAAGGAAAATGCTCCCATGTTGTACAGTGGAGATTTATTGTAAGCTTAAGCATCTATCAAAGTTAGTGGCAATATCGGACATCCTCAGGCAGTGGCCAGGACCCCTGTACTATACCAGGACTCTCCAGCATTAGTGTCTGTCAGACAGATTCAACTTACCAAGCAGTTTCACATGAGTTGTTACACAGGGCCAGCGCAGGGGGAAGCTGCATGGTGACATTTCCCCACATGTATGGGGAAGCATTGCTGCAGGTGAGGCAGGGTGCGAGGTGCCGGGATTGCCCCGCTGCCCCACTGATTAGCCATGCTGGCTGGCAAATCACTGCGAAGGACCTTATCAGTTTGATGATGTCCTTACTTGACACAGTGGGAGAACTATTTTTTAAAGAATGAACCTATAACCATAGCAATATACAGTTCACTCCCATTGCAGACTCCTAAGGGCCGAAACAGTTATGTTATGGCCTAGGTCAAATAAAGATTTAAAGATGAAACAAGGATAAACCACAAAGGCATTCAAATCTCAAAAAATCATTTTTTCTGTTTACAAACACATTTGTATAGGAATATTCAGTACAAATATCAAGTAGAGGGTGGCATAGCCAATATGAGCTTATGATAGGAAACCAGAGATAAATACTCATGCAAAGTTAAAAAGAGAAAACATTTCATGTATTGTTTCAGGCAATCCATCTGGAATAAGAAAAAACAAACACATTTCAGTAGAAAAGCCCCTAATGCTGGCTCTCATGTAAGCTGTCTTGAAGCAGAAGCCTCATGGATGCTCCCTTCCTAAACAAAAAGGGGAACAAAGGACTAACAAACTTTTGGGAGGAAGGGAAAGTGCAGGCAGGAAGAAAGCAAAAAGACCCGAGTCAATATATCAAAAAAATAAATGGAGGTGAAACAAAAGGGCAGGCCTGCACTCTAGAGCTTTGTCTCACTAATCACTTTATACAAGTGTTGATTCCTCTATCCTCCCACAAGTTAACACTAAGTTTAGAGACAATTGTACAGACTATAGTGGCAGTAAATAGATCTTGAATCTCACAACTTGTTGTTGCATTGAAAGATAGCCAAGAGAAGTCCAATAATGTTGATGAGTCTTCTTAATCAAAGTAGCAAATGTTGCCTTATCTGAGGCAATGTGCCACAAAAAATCCCTCCAACTATGGCTCAGTCAGTGATGTGTTGGAAAGGAACAATTACAGCCATTTAATTCATCTGATACAGACTCATCCGAGAGGTCAACACGCACACAGATAATATCACCTAATCTATCAGCAGCAATATTGACATTTGATAGCAGCTGTGTTCTAGAGATTAAGAAGAAACAAAGTTTGAATTGCTTACAATACATGAAAAAGTTAATTAATTGGTTCTCTGCTTTGGTAGCTGTTGTTTAAAATAAATGATTTCCTTTGATTGTCAATGGAGTTTTTAATGTTCTTTTTACATGTGGATGAGGAAGCTCATAAAGTGATGGTGAAATATTCTACTCATTGAATGCAACTCAAAAAAGGGAAGATACTTAGTGAAACACTTTTTGAAAAGCTATTTAACCATCCCAATGGATTTTAGTGGACTATATGTAATTTAATTGTTCTTATAAGAACCTGAAGAAGTGGCTTAGGTTGAGAGACTAACTGTTCTAAGGTCAATGATTACACAAAAAACTGAACTCTGAAATTATACCTATGTAGAAGAAAGCATCTGTGTTTCAGTTTGGAGGAGATATACAAGCAATTTATGACAAATACTGCCAGTCCTAGTGAGAAATATCGATACTAACTTACTTAAATCAAAACAAAAAATGAAAGAATTGTATGTGCCATCCCCACAGCAAGAAGCTGAAAAATTCTAAAGAAATAGAAAATGAGTCCTGATCACACTTACTATTCCCATTAGCCTGATACATGCAACAGAGGTATTAAGCTATTGGTTCTGAGCTTGATTTTTCTCACCTTCAGAAATTTATTGAAAAATGAAAGGATCACACAAAATTCTTTTAAATGTATCTGTATGTATGTATGTATGTATGTATGTGGGGGGCCCTGGTGGCACAGTGTGTTAAAGCGCTGAGCTGCTGAACTTGCGGACCAAAAGGTCCCAGGTTCAAATCCTGGGAGCGGAATGAGTGCCCGCTGTTAGCCCCAGCTCCTGCCAACCTAGCAATTCGAAAACATGCCAATGTAAGTAGATCAATAAGTACCGCTCTAGCAGGAAGGTAACGGCGCTCCATGAAGTCTTGCTGGCCACATGACCTTGGAGGTGTCTATGGCCAATGCCAGCTCTTTGGCTTAGAAATGGAGATGAGCACCAACCTCCAGAGTTGGTCACGACTGGACTTAACATCAGGGGGAACCTTTACCTTTACCTTATGTATGTGCACCAATTAGTAAGACACAGTATGATGTAGTGGTTTGAGCATTGGACTGTGAATCTTGGTTTGAATCCCTGCTCAGTCATGGAAGCCCACTGGGTGACCTTGGGCCAGCCGAATTCTAACAATCTCAGGGAAAGGCAATGGCAAATTCTGTCTGAATAATTTTGCTAAGGAAACCATGTGATAAGTTTGCCTTAGGTTCCCTATTAGTCAGTATTTATTATTTATGTATTTACAGTATTTATATTCTGCCCTTCTCACCCCGAAGGGGATTCAGAGCGGATCACAATGCACATATACGTGGCAAATATTCAATGCCATTTATAGACATATAACACATACAGACAGATGAGGTAATTCAACATTCTTCCAACTTCGGCTTCAGGAGGTTATGCTCAATTCCAGCCACAGAGGGACTGTCGCTTCATCCACTATGACGCTGAGTCCTTTTTGATCATAGTATTTCCTCCTTGCTCTTCAATTGCTGGCAGTTTTATGGTGTCGTAAATTAAATTAATCTCCCCGCTTAAGTGGTTCCTAATGTATCTACTCACAGCTGTTTTTGAACTGCTTAAGTGGACAGTAAGCTAGCGTATTAAACAGTTGGGTGCTCAATCTGACTCGGGCTTCGAACTCGCCATCTTCCAGTCAGCAGTAATCTATTGGTACTCTGGTGATTAACGAGCTGCGCTACAACCCGGCCCTAGGAAACCAAATGATAAGCAGGGTCTGGTCAGTTTTGGAAACTATCAGAGATTATGAATTTCCAGGTAGGTCTAGGGAAGAAACCCAGACTTTACTTAGGCGATCCCTCGTAGTTCGAGGACGATAGTCTTCCATCCTTGGTGTCTTGGGGGTGGGTTCTTAGGTGGCTGAAGAGACCCGCATATTCTCCCGCAGTGAGGACATCGGTTTCCAGGTGGAAGGCGGTCCCGGTCGGGGTTGGCTTGACAGGCCTTCCTCTTGGCACGTTTCTCCCTTAAGCCCTCCGTTCATGCCTCTTCGAACTCCGCAGCACTGCTGGTTACAGCTGACCTCCAATTGGAGCGCTCAAGGGCCAGGGCTTCCCAGTTCTCAGTGTCTATGCCACAGTTTTAAAGGTTGGCTTTGAGCCCATCTTTAAATCTCTTTTCCTGCCCACCAACATTCCGTTTCCCATTCTTGAGTTCGGAGTAGAGGAGCTGCTTTGGGAGACGGTGATCGGGCATTCGGACAACGTGGCCAGTCCAGCGGAGTTGATGGCGTAGGAGCATCGCTTCAATGCTGGTGGTCTTTGCTTCTTCCAGCACGCTGACATTTGTCCGCCTGTCTTCCCAAGAGATTTGCAGGATATTCCCGAGGCAACGCTGATGGAAACGCTCCAGGAGTTTGGTGTGACGTCTGTAGACAGTCCACGTTTCGCAGGCGTAGAGCAGAGTTGGGAGGACAATGGCTTTATAAACAAGCACCTTGGTATCTCTACGGATGTCCCAGTCATCAAACACTCTCTGCTTCATACGGAAAAATGCTGCACTCGCAGAGCTCAGGCGGTGTTGTATTTCAGTGTCGATGTTGACTTTTGTGGAGAGATGGCTGCCAAGGTAGCGGAAATGGTCAACATTTTCTAATGTTACACCGTTAAGCTGTATTCCTGGCTTTGCAGAGGGATTAGCTGGTGCCTGTTGGAAGAGCACCTTGGTTTTCTCGATGTTCAGTGAGAGGCCGAGCTTCTCGTATGCTTCTGCGAAGGTGTTTAGAGTGGCTTGTAGGTCTTCTTCTGAATGCGCACAGACTACGTTGTCATCAGCATATTGGAGTTTCTATAACAGAAACCCAGAGACCTCTTGCCAATCAGAATTGACAATTCTGGGATTGATGGATCAGTAGTCTAAGTATAAAGCAACTTCCTATGTCCTTATGAAAATGCATAAGAAATCCCAGGGTGTAAACAAAAAGTATAGCTACGAATGCTACCATCCTGGTCTAGCTACAGAAGGCTGTAAACCAGGATAAACTGAGAATTAGCTTAGAAATAGAATGAGCTAAGCTTTTCATGCCTGATATCCTACTGAAACTGAAGCTGGTGCCTCTAACAATATGGCTTGAAAACATCTTTTCCCTTCTACTTTACCATAACGAGCCCTTTTTTATATACAGAGCAGCACAGGTGACCAGAGCTCAGATACTACTGAACTTAACTAATCCTATTGGACACAATTAAATAGTAATAATAATAATAATAATAATAATAATAATAATAATAATAATAATTATTATTATTATTAACATCCCTTCATCAAAAGATAATCAGGCAAAGAACAAAAATAATCAGACAATTACAAAAACATAGCAGAGCACTTGATGAACCAATCTGGACACAGTATATTATTTGAGAACACAGAAATGCTGGACCACTCTTAACAACTACCATGTCGGAATACACAGAGAAACAATTGAAATCCACAAGTATGTGGACAATTTCAACAGAAAGGAGGAAACAATGAAAATGAACAAAATCTGGCTAGCAGTATTAAAAAAGCTCTAAAATCAGGATTGTAAATAAAGAACACCACTCAGAAAACAGGAGAATTCAAGACAGAAAACAATCAGGGCCAGCTAACACCTCCTAATAAAGGATTCCCCCAGGCAGTAAGTAGCCAGTCCTTGAACCTGCAAGGCCATTAAATGCTAATCAAAGTGGAACATTGCTACATTCACACTTGCCTCCAACAGACAAGAGTTCTTTCTCCCACCCTGGGCTTTCTACAGATATCTGAACACCAGTTGCCTAGTTTTCAACAGTCCTCACAACCTCTGAGGATGCTTGCCATAGATGCAGGCAAAATGTCATGAGAGAATGCTTATGGTACATGGACATACAGCCCGGAAAACTCACAGCAATCCAACTACAAAAACAAATAAATGCAAATACAATTATAAGAGAATAGATTGTGCATGTCTATCTATGTGCCTTCAAGTCACCTGTTGACATATAGAAACCCCATATATTTCACAGGGTTTTGTTAGCTAAGGAATTGTCATAGGGTGTTTTGGCACTTCTTTCCTCTGAAATATAGCCTACAGCACCTGATTTGCATTAGCGGTCATCTATACAGAGGCTGGATGACCACCTGTCAGTAGTGCTTTGATTGTGAATTCTTGCAAGGCAAGTGGTTGGCCTTTGTGACCTCTTCCAGCACTATGGTTTTATGTTTCTTTGACCCAAATATTAACCAGAGCTGATTCTGCTGAGTATCAAAGATAATTTGGGACCTAATTTCTTTAAGCCAAAATGTTCTGGAAACAGGAGAACTTGGCTTGGTGATGAAAGGATTGTAAAGCTGGTACCATTTCTCCCTCATTGGGACTGATGTTTCATAAGCAGTGTGTTACATTTTATTCATAACATTTTACAAATGCTCCAGAAGACCCTATTTAAGAAAGGGGACAACGTGAGATGAAAGGGCTAAACCTCTTTTCCCTGTTCCCTATGCTAAACAACCTCCACTTAATTATTTAAAGAAGACTGGAAGATTTATTTGTTTGTTTACTACATCTGAACCCCACCCTCTCTCACCCCGAAGGGGACTCAGAGCAGCTTACAAGTTATATGTACATATAATTTATTATATTATTAACATAGCACAATATTAGCATCATATATTACTATACTGTAATATAATTAGTAATATTACATTTAATATTTAATACCCTATATAATTAATATCATTATATTGTATTATTAGTAGTATTATATTGCATTATGTTATAATATTAGTATGAATATTATATGTATATACAATATATTGTTTTATTATCATAGCACAATCTATATATATAAAAGAGTGATGGCATCACGGCAATTCACAAAACAACAAAAGTACAGGCCCCCCAACCTCAAAATTTGACAACACAACCCATCATCCATGCCTCAAGGTTGATACAACAACAAGACAAGGAAAATAAAGTCCTAATTAGAGGGAGAGCAATAATTTTTTTTATCCAATTGCTGCCAGTTTAGAGGGCTAATCTCTGCCCATTTGGTTGCCTAGCAACCAAGGGACAGCCAGGTTTCAGTTAGGGGACAGGCAGATTTAGGCCTCAGACTTCTTCCACAGATTATCTAATTTGCACTGGATTATATGGCAGTGTAGACTCAAGGCCCTTCCACACAGCTATATAACCCATTTATAATCTTATATTATCTGCTTTGCACTGGATTATCTTGACTCCACACTGCCATATAATCCACTTCAGTGGGCATTTTATACAGCTGTGAAGAAGGGGCCTCATATAATCCAGTTCTGAGCAGATAATATAAGATTAGAAATATACAGTAGAGTCTTACTTATCCAACGTAAACAGGCCGGCAGGATAAGTGAATATTTTGGATAATAAGAAGGGATTCAGGAAAAGCCAATTAAACATCAAATTAGGTAATCGTTATACAAATTAAGCACCAAAACATCATATTATACAACAAATTTGACAGAAAAAGTAGTTCCATGCGCAGTAATGCTATGTAGTATTTACAGTAGAGTCTCACTTATCCAACACTAGCTTATCCAATGCATTTTTGTAGTCAATGCTTTCAATATATCGTGATATTTTGGTGCTAAATTCATAAATACAGTAATTACTATATAGCATTACTGTGTACTGAACTACTTTTTCTGACAAATTTGTTGTCTAACATGATGTTTTGGTGCTTAATTTGTAAAATCATAACTTAATTTGATGTTTAATAGGGTTATCCTTAATTCCTCATTATCCAACATATTCGCTTATCCAACGTTCTGCCGGCCCGTTTATGTTGGATAAGTGAGACTCTACTGTACTGTATTTACAAATTTACCACTAAAATATCACAATGAATTTAAAACACTGACTACAAAAACATTGATTATGAAAAGGCAGACTGCGTTGGATAATCCAGAACATTGTATAAGCGAATGTTGGATAAGTGAGATTCTTCTTTAATATGAAATAATTACTGGGATAGAATAATGCAGAACAATATAATCTCTAAAACCAGGACAGTAAATAAACAGGGGAATTCCACACAGGAAACAATCGGGGCCAGCTAACACCTCCCAACAAAGTATTCCCATCATCAAAGTCTGGCAAATCCTGTTTT
Organism: Anolis carolinensis; assembly: GCF_035594765.1. Lineage (NCBI taxonomy): Eukaryota > Metazoa > Chordata > Lepidosauria > Squamata > Anolidae > Anolis > Anolis carolinensis. The sequence continues at coordinate 255,423,997 of NC_085843.1, read as the reverse complement.
CTCAGGGTCACAGACAGTAGAAGCACATAAAATATCGCAAACAACACCACTCTGAAAACAAGGGAATTCCAGACAGGAAACAATCAGGGCCAGCTAACACCTCCCAACAAAAAATTCACTCAGGGAGGAAACAGCCAGGCTTTAAAGCTGCAAGGCCATTACATCCTAATCATTTTTCCTAATTGCAGCATTCATACTTGCCTCCAACAAACAAAAAAAACCAATCAGAAATATTGTATATTCACAACCTTTAGGAAATAATATCCCCTGATGGCGCAGCGTGTTAAAGCGCTGAGCTGCTGAACTTTTGGACCGAAAGGCCACAGGTTTGAATTGGGGGAGCCGAGAGAGCCCCCACTGTTAGCCCCAGCTTCTGCCAACCCAGAAGTTCGAAAACATGCAAATGTGAGTGCATCAATAGGTACTGCTCCGGTGGGAAGGTAACGCCGCTCCATGTAGTCATCCCACATGACCTTGGAGGAGTCTACGGACAACGCCGGCTCTTTGGCTTAGAAATGGAGATGAGCACCAACCTCCAGAGTCAGACACGACTGGACTTAATGTCAGGGGAAAACCTTTACCCTTGACCTTAACTACCACCAATTCCTCAATACTTTATTTCCCATACCACCAGACTTTGCCACAGCAACGCATGGCCGGGCACAGCTAGTATTATTATATTATATAGTACTATGCTATTGTTGGGGGAGGGCCGCCCAACTGATGGCAAGTCTTAATAGTGTTAATTAATTTGGTGGTAAGAACAGCAAAATTTGATGGTAACGACAACACAATCCAAACACAAAAAGCTCTCCTGATTATTAGACTGGCTCCCTCACACTCAGAGGCAAGTGGAATGTCAGTTAAAGATGGTGGGAGGGTCACTCAGCAGCTGCTGGAAAGTGCCTGGATGGTAGGTTGGTTCAAGATGAGCTGAAAGCTGCAAAAGTATTGTATACTTTAGTCCTAAATGCTTCACATATAATTAGATGGTTCAAAACCATTAAATCTCAAAATTGCAGTATGTTAATCTGATTTTCTGGATACTTAATTTCAATACATTGATATTAAAATCTGAACTGACCATCATCAGCAAAAACAATGCTAAAATAGATACCATGAATTGCAATTGCAACCTAATCCTTTGTGATTTTTGAAGACTCATTGGAAGATTTGGGTCTCTCTCTTTTCCCATCATATTTAGAATATTTATAAAAGCATGAGAGCCTTTCTATGCACTCACACACTGCTACTTGACACTGAGTTTACCTGCCCCAAATCTAATCTCTTATAGGAAGGAAATGATTATTTCATTACATACTAACTCTGATAATTGTACTATTTTGGTTTAGTTTCTGAGCTGTTCAGGAAAAGAGGTGGCTTTTAAAAAGAAAAAGAAAATGCAAAAGAAGCTAAAATCAATGATCCTATTATATATTTGGAGCACCATTTCGAATTGATAGATAATTCAGTCTCCCTAATGAGAGACACGTGGCTACAGGGACGAGATTGCCTTGGTGATAGAACACACATTCTGCATGCAAAAAATCCCAGTTTCCATCACTTGTGCTATCAGCTGAAATAACAAGATGGAGTTAAGAGTCCCTAGTACTTAGGTGATCCCTTGTTATCCGACTGTGATGGTCCTCCAAGTGTAGTGTCTTGACGGTGAGTACGTATGTGACTGTGGAGTCCTATTCTTGACCCACATGTTCTTCCGCAGTGAGGACATCAGATTCCAGATGGAAAGCGGTCCCGGTCAGGGTTGGCTTGATGTGCCTTCCTCTTGGCATGTTTCTCCCTTTCACCCTCCATTCATGCCTCTTTGAATTCCGAAGCACTGCTGGTCACAGCTGACCTCCAGTTAGAGCACTCAAGGGCCAGGGATTCCCAGTTCTCAGTGTCTATGCCACAGTTTTTAAGGTTAGCTTTAAGCCCATCTTTAAATCTTTTTTTCTGTCCACCAACATTCCGTTTTCCGTTCTTGAGTTGAGAGTAGAGTAACTGCTTTGAGAGATGGGGATTGGGCATTCCAACAATGTGGCCAGTCCAGCCGAGTTGATGGTGAAGGAGCATCGCTTCAATGCTGGTGGTCTTTGCTTCTTCCAGCACACTGACATTTATCTGCCTGTCTTCCCAAAAGATTTGCAGGATCTTTCAGAGGCAGCACTGGTGGAATCATTCCAGGAGTTGAGTGCAATGTCTTTAGACTGTCCACGTTTCACAGACATATAACAGAGTTGGGAGGACAATAGCTTTATAAACAAGCACCTTGGTGTCTCTACAGATGTCCTGATCTTCAAACACTCTCTGCTTCATTCGTGTTGCACTCACAGAGCTCAGATGAGCTGTATGTCAGTGTCAATGTAGACTTTTGTGGAGAGGTGGCTGCCAAGTTTGAGGAAATGGTCAACATTTTCTAATATTACACCATTAGGCTGTATATCTGGCATTGCAGAGGGATTAGCTGGTGCCTGCTGGAAGAGCACTTTGGTTTTCTTGATGTTCAATGTTCGATGTTTGAGTCCCTAGTCTCAAACTGTAGAAAGCTACTTCTGGATAAACAGTAGTGGTCTAGATACATAAACAATCCAATATAAGGCAGATACTTTTCTATTATTTAAATATTGTCCTGGATTTTATCCTAAAACGTTTCAATTACTATCTGTTCTAGGTCTGTGGGATTTATATCATGGAAACAGTTTTTCAGGAAGGGCTAAACCCAGTTTCTCCCAATCCTGTTTCAAATTTCCTTCTATGATTTTTTTTTTGAGGGAGGGGAGAAATCCCCTGACCCTTCTGCTCACTTGAGGATGATAGTGATCCAGATGATGAATGCCAACCAGGTGTTGGATTTGATCAGAATTTTTGTCTTAGACCTTTATCACACCAACCAGCTATTCTGCTACAGCCACATTATCATAGATAATGTACACATACCAGGTTGAGTACTCTTGATATCACACTTCTCTTCCTTAGTGCAATCCCTAGTTACACAAACATGCTTTCACAAAGTCTCATCACCCTGCCTGTTTTAGTGGAATTGCACAACTACAGCAGTCAACCCCCCCCCCCCCAAATTGACAACAATATGTATAAAATAAAAGGAAATCAGCCAGCTAGGGAATAGAAAAAGGAGAGGGGGAGAGTCCCACCTTCTGATGTCACATCATTACCAACATGCTGATACAGTAGTAGAAGAGATCCATCACATTAAGACAGATCACACAAATGTAGTGGAATTTGGAGCTATTGGCAGTTTTCACATGTCAACAGCTAGGAACATCACAAGAAGGTGGGAGGCAAATCGATAGTGGGATGCACACAGCAGTGTCCAGCTGCCATGCCAGTTGCCTGTCTCAAGTGGTGTAGTCCTAAATGTCAATAGAGTGATCTAAAGTGCTGAAGTCTAGGTGCTGAGTTTTATCTTCAGAGGAGGTTCAAAGCCTTCAGAAAAAACTCCTCCTCCAATGCTTGGAGTGGATTTATAGGCCCCTGTATGAGAACCACTTCCCAGCATTCTCTTATATTTTATCATTAATATGCATTTTGTTTCAAGTTTGTAACACATCTCCTCACAACTAGTGCCACAGAGGTAGTTTGAAAGGTTATACTGTTGAATTAGCTTATAAATAAGTGGTGCATTTTTTATTCCGAATCCTAGTACCAGCATAACCTGTCTAAATTAAAAAGTCAGAATCCATTTCATTCTGTCAAATGGCTCCTTAACCATAGGAATTTGTTTCTATATTACAGCACTGAATAAGCAGGGAGTACATGAGGCTTTCTTTTTGTAAATTAAATGGAAAGATTATTGTTTTTGCCTTAAGCAGACATTACAAAACATGCTCCAGAAGATAAATGGGGGAAGCAAAATACATACAGCAGAAGAGTGAGCACTTGTCAAAATAAAATTGAAAGCAGTAGGCAGTAAATTGGATTTTCCTTTACAATTGAAGGCAGCTCTCCTTCTTTTTCTGCAATAATGAATATTGCAATGTATGTTCTCTAATATAATATCAATAATCCATTCCTCTGACTATTGCTTAATCCTACAGTTTATGGGATTCCTTTCTTTTATTGTGCCTGAGTACTCAAGGACATTTTTACAACACATTCCATACATTTTATTACATTTTATTAGAAATTAAATAAAACAACTATCAAATGTTACTTTCCCCTCCCTATAGTAGTAAATGGACTATTTTCATCATCACTAAATCAAATGTTTGCATGCATGTAAAATCAAATCCAAATAAAATAGGTGGGTTGTAACAAAGAGCTGAATAAAAATGGCCTCTTAAAATTCTCCAATCTATTTGTACACAAAAGAAATATGGTGATTCATTTTCAACCAATTTATCCCAGGGTAGGGGAACTTCTCCAACAGTTTAGGGAGGACAAGGATTGCAGCAAAACTTATTTATCTCACACAACCTCATTTCTTCCAAGTCTTTGTTTGCAGCTTCAGCAAAAATATAATCAATGGTTTTGTTAATAGCATGGTCAACATTTTGCATTTGTATCATCCCATAGTATTATGGGGAAGAGGGGATGATAATTGCTACCATATAAATTGTATTCAATATTCAAAGAAAATTTGACATAGACAAAGGACACTCTTAGGATTTCCTTTCATAGTTTCAGTTTACTACTAGTTGTGAAACATAATGTTGAAGTGCTACAATGAAAAATGAATGACATAACTACAGCACTATGATTCCACTTTAACTGCCATGGATACATCCAAGGAATACTGGTGTATGTAGTCTGGCGAAGCACTAGAAGCCTCTTAATATGAATTTTAAATACCACTCTATAAATACAAATCCCAAAATTATATGGGATGGAACCATGGTAGTATGTGGACTCTTAGTGCTATATTTGAGTAATGTGAAAGACCTAAATGAGAAACACAGTTTGTTTCAGTTTCTGTCCAGTGCCCTGCTCCTATTGTTTTCCACCCCATGGGACAGCCTTCAGGCTAGACTGGTAACAGCTTCATCAGTACTAGCAATCCTTATGTGACAGGAAGAATCTGCCAGACTTTTACGTATTTACTAAATTTATACCCAGCTTTTCCATGGCAAACATGATTAACACTGTGTGTGTAAGGAGATACAAATCCATATAACATGATAAGCAAACAACATGATATGCCTTTCTTCCTGTACTTCCTTTACAAGTTGCAAATCTGATTCCATTATCTCTTGACACTAATACTAGATAAAAAAACTTTGTTCAGAAAAGCTTGTTTTTAAAGAAAGAAAGAAAGAAAGAAAGAAAGAAAGAAAGAAAAAGAAAGAAAGAAAGAAGCTGAGTAGAATCATGTATATTTTTATTATATGCAGTATTGTTTTAATTGTTAATATTGTTACAATTCTGGTGATTATTTTATGTCTGGGTAGTGTTTGGGGCTCTGAGGCAAATTCAATGTTCCTACACGGTGGCAGCAAACAGGTAGAGCATGGGCTGAGAAACTGTCCAGGAGACTGCCAACAATGGGTTGCATGTTACTTCTGTGTAGGCATGCACTGCACCGTTTTTCACTATAGATTGCATTGTTTATTCTGCCATGTGTGGTTCCCCCCCCCTCTCTCTCTCACACACACACCAGTGATTTACTGCATCTAGTTCTAGTTGGTCCTATAAGCATTTATTCATTAACCAGACAGGAATAATCAGACACAGGCCCAAATTCTCATGGTACCATACCTGTTCATTACACCATGTAACAATTTCCCCCATAATTGCAGGATGTATTATCTCTTTTATAATGGTTTTTAGCAAGTTGTGCTGTAGTTCCTGTATAGTACTACTCCACCCATCCCCAGTCCAACCAGTCACTTGCACTATAGCCCACCTATCAGACATTTGCCCTCCTCGACTTTCTATGTAGACATGCACACAAAATCTTATGCTTCACCAGTGTCAAGAAGCTGGGATTACCGTGTTTCCCCGAAAATATGACAGTGTCTTTTATTAATTTTTGCTCCCAAAGATGTGCTAGGTCTTATTTTCAGGGGATGTCTTATTTTTCCATGAAGAAGAATTCACATTTATTGTTGAACAAAAAAATGAACATTTATTATATACTGTACAGCAGTTGTCATCACAAACCAGCAGAACCAGACAAACTGTGAATCCTATCAAGAATTTCCTGTTACTATCATTATTTCCATGTACAACAATTCTATGGTACATATATTTGCCAATCCTGCAAGCTCTGGTGTTTTGTTTATTGGGCATGCTTCCAAACAAAATCTTTGCTAGGTCTTACTTTCAGGGGAGGCCTTATATTTAGCAATTCAGCAAAACCACTACTAGGTCTTATTTTCTGGGGATGTCTTATTTTAGGGGAAACAGGGTAGGAAGGAAGGGGGCTGGGAAGAGATGGGGTTTTTCTCCTTCTATCAGCTAAAGGGAAGGGCATGGGGGGCTTTGCCTTCTCCTTTCAGCTGAAAGAAGAAAGAGAAGCCAGCTGGGAAGGGTCAGTTAGGAAACCATAACTCCTCCATCAGGCAGAGGCTTGCAAGTTCGCTACTCTCAGCCTGATGGAGGAGCACTAGGTGTGTGATTTAGCCATAAAAGATGTGCATTACATTTAAGTAAATATGGTATAAAAATGCTGACTATCAAAGAGAGATAAAATGTGCATGGAGTTTGGCCTGCGGGAATACTATGTATGTTCCATCTCAGATAATAGCTTCAAATGAACTGAATTCTGTGCTATACAAATTTTATTCAAATAATGGAGCCCAGGGAGCTGGCAAGTACCTTGGAGTCAATAAGAGTGATGTTCATGGCTTCTGGCTCTCTGCACAGTGCGGCTAATGCAGCAAGAAAGATGGAGCTTAGCTTTAAGATTTCAATCAGCTTGCGCATGCAGGCTTTTTTCAGAAGGAAGCAGAAATAGCCTGCATGGATTTTTCTCCCGCCTTCAGAGGATAATCAATATGATAGTTAAGATTTTTCTCACTACAAGTATATTTTAAGATTTATTTTTTGAAAAACAAAATCTGTCCTGGATGATTGATTTTCTTTTCTTGTTCCTGATGCATTATTTGAGTTTGGCAGGAAAATCAAGAGATTATCATCAACATGGTATTTATAGTGTATTCATTTAGGGGAGTCACAAATATTTGAGCAGGGTAGATGTCCATGTGAGTGAGTGCCCTGCTTAAAGGCTTTTATTGCTTTCCACATCTTTGTTAGAAATGAAGAGACCTCAGTGACTGTAGGAAAAAGTATTCTCAGATAAACAGTCCCTTTAATCTCCTTCATCCTTTTGCTGTTAGAGCAATAAGGCTTTAGACAATAAGAGTTTCCTGTATCTATCCTATACAGTGTTCCCTCACTTATCACGGGGGTTATGTTCCAGGACCACCCGCAATAAGTGAAAATGTGCAAAGTAGGGGCACTATAGTTATTTCAATATTTACACATTATATTAGTAGTTAAGTGGCCTTTCTCCCCTCCACAAGCCTTCTTCCGGCACTTTTTCTTGGCACCTTCATCTCCTGCACCTGCCAGTTTCCCTTTTTAAGCGTTTTTTCACAAATCATCTTCTATACGTAGCAATTGTTGTCTTGGTTTTAAAATTTCATCATCTTATGTTGTTTTATAATGGTGATGTTATATTATGTTTTAAATTGTATGTTAATTTTCGTTGTGGTATGTTGTTTTCTCATGTAAGCTGCCCCGAGTCCCTTCGGGGAGATGGAGGCAGGGTACAACAATAAAGTTATTATTATTATTATTGACACAACGACGTTGTATGACACAGCAAACAAGATAGATATGCTGGATTTCGTTTCACAAAATCACAAGTCGAACACTTCCCAAGTGTCTAGGACTGTGTGATGTATTTTCGGATGATGCGTGCAGATCCCAGTAAGGTGGCCTTTTGCAGTTGGCAGATCGTAATTTTGTCAATGTCTATTGTTTCCAAATGCCGGCTGAGATCTTTTGGCACGGCACCCAGTGTGCCCATCACCACTGGGACCACCTGCACTGGTTTCTGCCAGAGTCTTTGAAGTTCAATCTTGAGGTCCTGATAGCGGCTGAGTTTTTCCTGTTGTTTTTCTTCAATGCGACTGTCACCTGGGATGGCAACATCAATGATCCAAACCTTGTTCTTTTCCACAACTGTGATGTCTGGTGTGTTGTGTTCCAGAACTTTGTCAGTCTGGATTCGGAAGTCCCACAGTATCTTTGCGTGTTCATTTTCCAATATTTTTGCAGGTTTGTGATCCCACCAGTTCTTAACTGCAGGGAGGTGATACTTGAGGCATAGGTTCCAATGAATCATTTGGGCCACATAGTTGTGCCTCTGTTTGTAGTCTGTCTGTGCAATTTTCTTACAGCAGCTGAGGATATGATCAATGGTTTCATCGGTTTCCTTGCACAGTCTGCACTTTGGGTCATCAGCTGATTTTTCGATCTTGGCCTTGATTGCATTTGTTCTGATGGCTTGCTCCTGGGCTGCAAGGATCAGGCCTTCTGTCTCCTTCTTCAGGGTCCCATTCGTGAGCCAGAGCCAGGTCTTCTCTTTATCAGCTTTTCCTTCAATTTTGTCAAGGAACTTCTTCTTCTTCTTCTTCTTATTATTATTATTATTATTATTATTATTATTATTATTATTATTATTATTATTTTGTGCATGCGCCTCCCTTTGTTGGCATCCAGAGTGGCCCAGCTGGATGTCGATGAGAGGGAGGGCGCATGCACAAAAGGGAAACTGGCAAGTGCCACCGCTCAGAAAAAACACGTGAAACAGTGAGGGAGTGAAAAACGAACTGCAAAGTAGTGAGGGAACACTGTACATGTTGTCTCTAGAACTTTTCCCATTTGCTCAGTCACCCATTGTGGGGATGTATCTATCTAAACAACCACATGATGCAACCAGAGGACTTTCTGGTTATGTTTTCAAGCATCTAAAAGACTCCTCCTTCTCTTTCTCCCTCCTCCCTTAAAATAATTAATGAAGGCTCTTCCAAGTCTGCCTTCTTCTCAAGGTTTTCCTGTAGGTAGTGAGGGCGTATGCACTGCATGCATTTATGTTGAATGCATCTCTTAATGCAATTAGTAAAGATGTTAGCTATGAAGTGTGGATACTGCCTTTTTGTCAGGACCCAGGCTGCAGAGCACCAATAACCTTACACAGAGGCCAGAATCTATCTAATATCTTTATTATAGAAATATATAAAGTCAATAAAAACAAGTGAAGAATAAAGTTCAGAAGCAGACCTTCCAGGTGAGGTCAAATATAGTCCAGAAATGTATTGTCCAATATAAGATATTAGAGTCCAAAGTTATAATCCACTTGACCGAAACACACACTTTGCCGAGCAATAGTGTGGGGAATGACAGAGTCTTTAAGGTCCAATGTAGCTTGACAACTAGGCTAGAAAATAACTTGATTCTTGGCTAGATCAAAGGCTTGGAACGAGGCAAACACGAAACATGAACAGAGTCCAAGGAAGTCCGTGAAAACAAGGCAAGGCTGGAAACTTGATCCGGAAAACAAGGAATTGGGGTTACAAAGTCTACACACGATCTCTCTCCTCAAGCTGAACAATTGACTCCGCAAAGTTCCCCTTGCGAGCAGCACCTATATTGGGTCTCGTTTTCCCGCCGACAGAACACTTTCCCTAGAGAACGAGAAGCGAAACCCAACTCTGTCCAGATGCATGACTCCTTAGAATTTCCCAAGGGAAGTAGACCTAATCAGCCAATTGTTTGGCAGCGATTCTCAGGCTCCGGCGATTTGCCTCCCTGGCTCCCCTATCTCTATTATAATTGTCCCTCCGGGAAAACGGGGGGGAATTCTGCCCAAGGCCTGTTTGGCTACATTCTTGAGGACAAACATCCTCCAGGTGGAGAGGCTCCGATTCTGGCTGAAACGGCGGAAATCCCATGTTTTCCTCTTCGTCTGCCACAATAGTACTAGGAACAGGACTACAAGGCCCATGAGTCATCACACTTTTTATCGTATTTTGCTAAAATTAATCCCAGAGATTTAGCACTTCCACTTCAAAACTTGGGATTTGGAATGTGGCAGCAAGGGTATTCACTTCAGCATTCACACCCAAAGAGCTGTAGTGTCTTATAAAACTACAATTCTTATGATTCCATAGGATATTGCCATGGCAGATAAAGTTATTTATCTACAGCCATAAGAAAATTTGAGGAGAACTATCTTTGTAAAGTTTCCTCGGTTATTTAATTTCTCTTTAGTGCTTGCCCATACATGAATAAATCAAAATGAGGGTCTTCAACCCTTCACTTTATAAAATCCATTTAGTCATTTAGCGTAGAAAATGCATTTAAACTTGTAACTGAATAATACAACTGAACTGAATTTAGAATGTTCTCAAATAACGGATGAAATTACAGACTCACAGTAATGCCCAATGCATTTTTGCTGATCAAATTACAGTACACACAGAAATCTCAGAATCATTCAAAATGAAGCCAAGCCAATTTAGAAGTAGAAGGACATAGAAAGGGAATGTGAGAGATGATCAGGAACCACTAACTACTCCTATTTTTGGCATGATGCATCACTATAGCTTCTCAGAGAAAACATTTCCAACTTATCTACCTATCATCCTGTTAAAATGAAATTCTCTATGAGTGAAAAGGGTTATCTGATATCTGGTGTCTTGTTTTTCTAGTCATATTTTTTACAAGTGCTTGGAAAGTTTCTTTAATAGTAATCACTGCAGTGTGTCATTATAGTTCTTTTTACAACACCTTTGCAGGACCCTATTAAAAATAACCACAAAACTCTATTTAAAACCCCAAAACCCGAAATAAATGCAAGTAACTTGATATATATAGCTAATTCCCTTTACATTCTGAATGTTGGCTCTGATTTCTGATAATTTTCAAATTTTACCTGAAGTTTTGCCCTCTGGTCCTATTCACACTTCAGCCCTCTTAATAATTGCCTGCTTCTGACTCACTCCAGAAAACGTTGACCAGGACCCAACTTTGCTAGAAGTGATGCATGAAGTGTTTATGCATCTATACAAATGTTTGCTGGCAGATGCATAGAAAGGGTGGATAAGGAAACTGAGGAGCAGCTATAGATACAGAAATGGATAGAGGAGATATGACATGTGGAGATGATTATACTGCTATGAGAGAGGGGAAAGCCACAGGGTGCTGGGTATCATTTGCAACAGGCTATCTGACTTGAAAATGTCAATGCTAAATTGATTAATAGAAAAATCCAGTTGATCCCATCCTTGATTTTGGATGAACATGCTGACCTGGCCTGTATTATAGGAACTTGACTGGATAACGCTCTGCATGTGTGTCTTTGTCTACTTGGCTTCTCTATGCAACATCAGGTAAGTCCGGAGTAGTGGCAGGGAAGATTGAGTTATGGTAACTAAAGGTGTCTAGTCTCATAGTATACAGAGTGAGTATATGTTCTTGAAGGTGGGTGGCCAGGAGAGAATAGTAATTCTGTTGGTGTACTATCTACCTTTGTTCTCAACATCTCCCTTCCTGAGCTGACAGGGTCTCACTGTTAATACTGCAATCCCCTGGCTTGTTAGTGTCATTCATACTGTTGGAATTCTTTAGTTTGTTGTTCTGGGGTCTTTAATATCTAATATCTTTAGTATCTGAGACCAATTTAACAGGAGCAGCTTAGGACTTCATATCCTCCACGACAACTAGTAGTATCTGGTGCCATTTATGTTGCAGAATACATAGCTAGATTTTTTTTTTTTGCTGGGTGGGATGACAATGCTCTGGGGTGTGGAATAAAATTCTCCCATTCTGTAGTTATAGACAGATCACTACCTGGTTGTGTTTAGACTCAGTGAGAGCACCTGCAGGGGTGGGAGTCCAATTAAGATGGGTTGAAATTCTTCACTATGTTTTCTCTTGAGGGCAGCAGCAAGTAATTTCAGCAGGCAGTGTCTAATTCTACTAATTGACCTGCTGAGGTTAAACAAACTGAAGCATCTTCCAAACAAAATAGAGCTCATCCATATCAGTTTGAAGGCAGATCATGTAAAAAGGATTCAGCTGTGTGGAACAGGATAACATTCCCCCTGAAATCTCAGGTTTGTAGTTTGGGCATTATCTTGGGGCCTTCCAGACAGGCCCTATATCCCAGGATCTGATGCCAGGTTTTCTGCTTTAAACTGGATTATATGAGTCTGCACTGGCAGATAATCTGGGATAAACAGAAAACCTGGGATCAGGTCCTGGGATATAGGGCCTGTCTGTATGTGCTCTTGGATTTAACTTGAGCCTGGAAGCCCAGGTTTCAGCAATGGCTCACAGTTTGTTTGTATAAGTAAAATGAGTGTAATTGCTGCACTAGTTTCTTGATATATCAGATATGGCTATGATAATATATGGCTTGATTACATCTCATTTGGATCACTGTAAGATTCTCTTTGGAAACTATATGAACATTTCAGCTGGTTCAAAACTGCTTGAACCAGCTGTAAACAGACTGCTTGTCTGTTTACAGGGAGCATATAATTCACATGTTGAACATAATTGACTACTGATCCAGAAAAATTAAAGTGCTGGCAATTAAAAAAAACATATTGGGTTAAGGCCAGGTTGTGTGAAAGACAGTATCTCACTATATGAGTCCAAGAGAGTTTAAGATTCGGAGAGGAGTGATTTATTTTGATTGCAACACAGGTATGGTTGATAAAGACCTAAGATAGAACCTTCTGGGTGACTCTTTTTGTTGGCAGCCAAATATCTTCTCATTTATGCAGGAATGTAATATTTAACTGCATGGGGTTGTGCAATTAGTTGGGTTTTAAAAAGTAAGATTTTTAAATGTGTCTTAACTGTATTGTTTTAATACATGGTGTAATCTGCTTTGGATCCTGTAATACATAAATAAATTGAAATAAGCAAATAGCTAAAGATCAGCATTTTTTTGTTTAATGTTTATCATACTTTTCTTTCAACACACAATTCATGGTAACAACAAATTAAATATAGTACAACTAAAACCCTTTTCATACAAAGCTTAGAGAACATTTAAGCAGAAATTCTATTTAAAAATACAAAGTTAAAGCAGTTTAAAACACATTTAATTCACAATTAAAACGATAAAAGAACAGCACAGCCCATTAAAAGTTCTGTGTGACCATTGGATTCTGAAAAAATTGGTCTGAAGAAACACTGATTCACCAAGAAAAAGTGTCTTCCGTGGAGATACCTTTTCCTCACGATAACTCTTACAGGAATTAATTTCTCTTCCTAGGGTTAGATTTCTCACTTCCCATTGTCTCACCCCTGTTCTTAACAATAAGATGTATGTAAGTTGGATGTTTGTAACTCAAGGAATGCCTGCACCTGCTTTTAAAAAATCAGGACTCTAGCCATATTGGGTTTAAAAGGTCATAACCAGCCTGTGAATGGACCAGTTGCAAGGAAGTTATTTGAACAAGAACCCCCCATCATCAACAACAATTTTTTAAAGCAACATGGAATGAGGCAATCACTATTCCCCTTTCTCATTAGCCAGCCCTCCTCTGACTGTTTTTATAATTCAAGAAAGGCATGAATCCAGTAAGAATGTGATGTTTCTTACCTCTTCAGGGATCCTTTCCACATCCTTTAGCTGCACAAATTGAAACATATTTGATAACAACAGCCAAAATAGTAGCCAAAATTACATCCATTAGGCCTGTCCAGCACAGCCTTCAAATCAGTGTTGATCTGGGTGATTTTATCTACAGCAAGCTACCACTCAAGACAGCTCCATTGAATGGCACTGTGCAGATGCAGTAATGACAGAAAAGACTGCCCACTATTCAATGACTTTGTTAACATGGCACATGCTTTCCAATACGATCTAGTGTGAACTTGTTTTGTGCCATCCAAACATTAGGCCATAAGAGAAATGAAGTCCTGAACTACTTCCAACAAAGAAATGTACAACCACCCTCACAGTGAGAAGAAAAATGCTGAAATTACTCATTATTACCTTTGAAAAGAAAATTGAAGACTTATAGATGAACAGAATTGGGAGATATTCTTTCACTCACAACCCAAGATAGCATTCTCATCAAGAGCCATATCCTGGATCATTTTCTCATTTATTGATCTAGCATTGATCAGCAATATTGTCAGTCAGGGAGCCTGTTGCCAAGGCTATCCAGGCTATTTGAAGTAGAAACTCATTCTGGGGGCATCCCAAACCCTTAGGTCTTCCCACTTCCACAATAATATGCCTTCCTACCTATATTTCCCTCTTTTCATTGCTGGCTTTTCCCTTGATATCCAAATGGCATCCCTACCCCAACAGTAATATTGTTTAAACAATGCAAAAGTATACAAATAAGCAACATCCACTGCCAACTGCAAAAATGGCACTTTCAGTTGCTCCACCCTTGAAGTAGCTTCCCCAAAGGACAACCCTGGGAGAAGTGGAGCTTAAGCCCAAGCAAGAATTGTATGAGAATAGGCATTAATATCACATGCTCTCCAAGGAAACACTAGTAGGGAAAGAACTAGTGATGACTGTATCAAGACAGTAGCTGGATGAGAGAGCTTGAGATCCCCATGTAAACATTACTCTATGATGGAATAAAAGCAACAAATCAATGGAATAAAATACTAGAAAAGAAAACAGCAGAGATAGTTAAAATGAATACACAAACCTAACCTTTAAAATGAGGATACTAGTTTAAAAGGGTACCATGGAGTATCATGTGAGCTTTGAGAGCGATCTCTCCTTTTTGTGGGTTGCTTCCAAGCATTCCGAGGTACCATCTTCTCAAAAAAATGAATGTCCTTCTGTTGCATTGATCATAATTTGTCTTCTTGATTGGGAATGCTCTGAACAGCCACCAAAGGGCAGAATCCTTTCTTCAAACTAACAGTTTGATAAATACTATGCTGTAGAAAACAACGAAGAACACGAAGACACTGTTTTTATGGAATGGAACTAATTAAAACCTCCAAATGAAGCAACCACTTACATGATAATTTCCACATTCCTCTCTTCAATATCTATTATGTTGGCTAGTACAAACTAGAGTAACCAGGAATGTAGCTACAATATGTGTGTTGGGGGAGGAGGCAGAAAATGGATATTGCCCCAAATAAGAATTTTGCACCTTCAAGAAAATATTTATTCAGTACCTACCTAATATTCCAATATTTCAGAGAGTTAGCTACTGAAAATCACCCATAAGTCAAATACTTATACTGTGTTTGCCTTCCCCTTTATGACTTTACCTGCCTCACCTTTTTTGGATAGCTAAACTGTATTTCCAAATTCCCAACTGAAGTTTTAAATTATTGCAATGTTAGAAATTAGAGTACTGAAGGAAAATTTCATTTAGAGATGGGATTGTATTGAGGGAGGCAATACCTTCATTTCACTAGAACCCTGAGTAAATCCATTCTATCATTTGGTGAATGATGAGTTTAACACATTTACATTCAGTCAATTCAATGCCTCTATTCCAGTTTGAATAGAAAAATACTACAAATACAGTTTAAAATGGAAAGGTATGACTGCTAATAGTCACACAACCAGACTGGCAAAATCTGAATGCCTTTAAAAACAGGATAATTTGATTGACTTCATTATATAACTAACTACTACAATTGTTAAAACAGTGTTTTGTTGATAGACCCAAAGAATCCCCCAATCCACTGTTCATATTTGCTGTTAACATATTTTCCTTCTGCAAATATGGTGACTTTCTTGCAAGAGCCCCATTAAAGGGGCTCAGTCAGGGGATTCCTCATTGCTTCACAGACAATTTTTCAGTATACAACTTTTCCTTTAAAGCATAATCCCCTCAAGAGGTAACTCATTCCAGACAAATAATACAGACGCTTATAATTATCTATATGAAACTACTAAACACTTGTGGGTTTGGAATTTTGTGCAAAACTGGCAATTGGGCAAGACAAAGTTTCTCCACAAATACGTAGCTATTAGGCATGGGTGAATTAATCAGAAACGTCATTAATAGTGATAAATTCGTCAATCGTTATTGATTCAAATGGGGTTCCGAGATGGTTTGGTGCTTCGAATTTAACCATCCAATTCAAAGCGTTGGCGCCCATGCCTCGGAATACTTTGAATAACCTTCGGATATATGAGAAAGTGTTTTAATTCAACCAATCCCCTGGCTAGCATTGGGGGTTAAGAGCCATTAGAAACCAAGCCTGGAGCGTATTCTCTCCTGACTATCCAAGAGAGAAATCCCCCTTCCCTTCCTGGTTGGTTTCTATGGGGCTCTTAAATCCGTTGCTATCCCGGAGAGAAATCCCCCTTACCTTCCTGGTTGCAGAAGTGGAGGGAGCCTGGTTTTCAGAGAAGCTTAAACCTGTTGCTATGCAGGAGGAGAGAAATCCCCCTTCCCTCCCTGGTTGCAGAAGTGGAGGGAGCCTGGTTTTCAGAGAAGCTTTAAGTGAGGAATATATATATATATATATATGTATAATTCTGGGAAGGGAAAAGGTTGCATTTTAAGTCTATGTTTTAGTAGCATTCCTTTTAAAATTCACTCCATATTTGTGTGTATTTGTAAACTCTATAGGAAGAAACTCCTAGATTATCTTTTTATCCCAGATTATCTGGCAGTGTAGACTCATATAATCCAGTTCAAAGCAGTTAATCTGGGATCAGATCCTGGGATATAGAAGCAGTGTGGAAGGGGACTCAGGCTGGATCTATACTGCCCTAATTCCCATGATCTGATCCCAGATTATTTTCTTATTCCAGATTATCTGGCAGTGTGAACTCATATAATCCAGTTCAAAGCAGATAATCTGGGATCAGATCCTGGGATATTGGGCCGTATGGATGGGGCCTCATGATGAATCTACACTGCCCTATATCCCAGGATCTGATTCCAGATTATTTGATTTAAACTGGATTATATGAGGCCCCACTGCCATATAATCTGGGATAAGAAGGAAAGCGATGGATCTGGACCATGCTTGGCACACAGACCCAACATGGCCAACTGTGAATACTGGCAGGCTTTGTGGGTGATTGACCTTGGCATCAGAGAGTTCTAGTTCACCCATATTTGAGAACACTGAACCCAGCAAGTGACGGATCTGGACCAACATGGCCAGCTGTGAATCCTAGGGGAGTTTTGGGAGGGTTGATCCATGACTTTTGGGAATTGCAGTTCACCCACATCCTTATACATTTTCTCATGGGAGCATTCATAAAAACAAAAAACTGAGGTTTTTTTTCCTAAGACATAGTGTAACATCGGAGGAGACTCACTCCTGACCGCTTCCCCTCCTGGTTAGAAGTGGGCTAAGCCCCATAGGAAGAACACACTCTTGGGTATTTTCCCTCCTCACTAGCAGTGGGCCCGTTTTGAGACAGCATGGTGTAGTGTAGTGGTTTGAGAGTTGGATTACAGTTGTGGCTTGATTCCCCACTCAGCCATGGAAACCCACGGGGTGATCTTGGGCAAGTCACACACTCTCAGCCACAGAAAACCCAATGAAACAGGAAATAACACGTTCAAACCAGGAACACATTTCCTTATTCAGAGTCTGATGGCCATTTCTCAGCAGTGATATGATGGTGTGCTATGATTTCTGTTCCTGGTTGATAAATGTCATTTCCTAATTGGTTCTGTCATAAAAAACATGCCAAAACTTGATTACACTGCCAAAACTTTGTCTTTGCTCAAGGGACATGATTGTATAACAAATAGCACATGGTTTGTTGAGTCTCTCTCCACCAATTTAACAAAGTTTCTCAAGTAGAACAATGACTTTCAAAGTAAAGACAACCCAATGAAACAGGAAATAACACTTTCAAACCAGGAACAGATTTTTGTTATTATTAAAAAATGTTTTTTATAACAACTTTGAAAATTCACCAAAAATCTGAGGATAAGTCAAATATTCTTAGATTTGGTGAGCTAAGAGTGGTAAATGTGTTCTACCACTGTAGCAAATTTCATTATGATAACTCAAAAATGAGGAAAAGACAAGCCCCTCAATTTTCACCATTGAGGATAATGCGCATCTACCATTAACGAGGTACATACGAAGAATCGAAGTTTCAGAAAGTTTTGAGCTTTTGCCTTCAAAATTCAGAAATGACTTTAGAAACAAAGAGCCAGTGCTCCTACTTTTGAAGTGATTTTTGAACCATTTTTTTTCATGGATCGCACATGCCTAGTAGTTATAGGTTTTGTGACATATCCTTTTATCTATTTTAAGGGTTCATGATCTTTCCAATTCATGCTTCTTCAACATCATTTTCTAGCTCCTATATGTCCCCCTGTTTCCACACACCACTTTCTAAGGATTATCTCTACCAAGTATTGCCCACGAAGGGTGCAGCTACACTACGAATTTAATGTAATTTGAAGCAACTTAAAATACAATTGTTCAAAGGTACGAAAGCTATAATTTGGTGAGGCATCAGCATTATTTTGGGAGCCACAACTAGTGTAAAATCTAATCTACCATGGTTCCACAGCATTAAGCCAGGGCAGCCAAGCGGCATGAAACTGCATTAACTGCATTAACAGGAGCAGAGTTCAAAACGATCTTGACAGACTAGAGAGATGGGCCGAAACTAACAAAATGAAGTTCAACAGGGACAAATGCAAGATACTTCACTTTGGCAGAAAAAATGGAAATCAAAGATACAGAATGGGGGACGCCTGGCTTGACAGCAGTGTGTGCGAAAAAGACCTTGGAGTCCTCGTGGACAACAAGTTAAACATGAGCCAACAATGTGATGCGGCTGCTAAAAAAGCCAATGGGATTCTGGCCTGCATCAATAGGGGAATAGCGTCTAGATCCAGGGAAGTAATGCTCCCCCTCTATTCTGCCTTGGTCAGACCACACCTGGAATACTGTGTCCAATTTTGGGCACCACAGTTGAAGGGAGATGTTGACAAGCTGGAAAGCGTCCAGAGGAGGGCGACTAAAATGATTAAGGGTCTGGAGAACAAGCCCTATGAGGAGAGGCTTAAAGAGCTTGGCATGTTTAGCCTGCAGAAGAGAAGGCTGAGAGGAGACATGATAGCCATGTACAAATACGTGAGGGGAAGTCATAGGGAGGAGGGAGCAAGCTTGTTTTCTGCTGCCCTGCAGACTAGGACACGGAACAATGGCTTCAAACTACAGGAAAGGAGATTCCACCTGAACATCAGGAAGAACTTCCTCACTGTGAGAGCTGTTCGACAGTGGAACTCTCTCCCCGGGGCCGTGGTGGAGGCTCCTTCCTTGGAGGCTTTTAAGCAGAGGCTGGATGGCCATCTGTCGGGGGTGCTTTGAATGCGATTTCCTGCTTCTTAGCAGGGGGTTGGACTGGATGGCCCATGTGGTCTCTTCCAACTCTACTATTCTATGATTCTATGATTCTATGATTCTAACTCTACAGGTGTCTCCTAAGATAAGACATTACTCTACAGGGTGGGGTCTTAAACTGACCAAGTTGTAATCCTAAAGATGTTATCTTTTTAATCAGAAATAGTTTGGAAACCTGGGGAGGAGATGGTTCTTTTCCAGTTGTCCTAACTTCTTACTACATCCTTGTATTGGGGCAATTCACTACAATTTATTTTCATGTCAGGCATCACTAGTGGTCTAAAACATTGTATATTTCTATTGAATGTGCTATGAACAATCGATAGTGAGCAAATAGATGTTTTGCATATGCAGTATGCAAAACCAAACATCTATTTGCCAGAAACATTCCTTTACTAGCATTTTCTTATTGACACAGGGAAAAACTGCTGTAAATGACAATTTATTCAATTAGTGTTTTCCAAAGAACCAGTGAGTATTTGAGAGAGGTCATGGCTGACTTCTGTGTTTTTCAGAGAGGCAAGGTCTTATGAAGCACTTGATAAATAAATCACTGAACATTTCAGTTGATAAATTAATTGTGTGAAAATGTCAGAAAAATCTGAAGTAATCCAGGATGAGGCCAAGCTAATGAAATCTCTTCAGTCATCACTAGCAAATGTGAAATATTTTCAGTCTCAGCTTGCAGCATTATCTGCAGTTACTAAAGGCAGCAGATAGAGTTAAACATCTTATCTTTATAGGGCCACATTGTAAATTTTGTTGTCTTTTATTTATATTGTGTCAAAAACATTGCATAATAAATAAGTTTAAAAGTGATAAAATAAAGGAATCACAAGCAGCTAGATAGTTTTAGACCAAAAGCAGGCAACAGCGACCGCATTGTCCATAGCTTTAAACAACTCCTCCTCCTTATATGAGGCAGGACATTATGGGCAAGCATACATATGTGGAGTTGTTTGTTCTGCTCCACAGTCACACAAGGTGGAGGACTCCTTCAGGTAGTGCCATCTTGCCAAGTTGTCTTTTGATCTGCCCACTCTGCTTCTGAGTCTGTTTAGGGATTTCCAAGTTGCCCATTCTTGGTTTGCCCCTGGAGGAAGACCCTCATGGGGGGACCATCCAGTTGGAATTGCCTGGTTTAGCTGCCCAGAGGGATACCCTTGCTGTTTTTGACATTCACTGTCAAAAACACCAGATGCATGGATATCTAGGAAACATGTATGGCAATGTGCAGCAGTTTACCAGCAATGCATTTTTCTGTCCAATGCAGAGGCTGTAAAACATCCGTTTTGTACTAAAATTCCTGGAACCGAATAGGGTGACAATAATAGGGGTGGAAAAATAGGATATCCTCCCAGTAAGAATTCTTCCCACAACAAAATTTTTCCAATTCCCAGCATTGGACATGTTGAACTGTTTTATTTGCTGTCTTTTCAATTCCTACCCATTTTTCTTGGATGCCTACACTGTATTTTTCATTGCTCAGATGAAGTTTTGCAATGATAGATATTTTGGGAAAATTACATGTAGGGTGCACAGCTCTTATTTGGGAAATATACCCTCATTTAAGAAACTACAGAGTACCCAAAAGCTAAATTTCTTATTGAGAAAAAAATAGATGTATCTTTTAATCTATTTTTGTTAATGTTTGTGCATGTAGATTAAACCATCACACAGCACACCACGTGGTATTCTAGAAGCCAGTGAGGGTCTATTCTAATCAGCATATTTTTCACTCAAAGAACAAATAGCAAGCCAAGTTGACTCCTATCAATAGGTGGGAAAAGGTAAATATGGAATTTATGGAAAAGCTAGAAGAGGACTCTGGGCATCTTCTGCTCACCATATGTTATAAAATGGTAATTGCAGAATCCTATAATGCTTGGAAAATGCCTTATGGAAGAATTGGAGTTGAGAGGGGATATGTTTTGCAAGTACCATGTAAGCTCCCTGCACTTGTTTTCCATCAGATCATTTTTCCAGAGTTTGATGCTAGTAGGAAAGAAAGTGTATTCTCCACATGTGACTTGATTTGAATCGAAGATATGATTTGTTGTTAGGGGATGTAGAAATGGCAGCAGCAGTGGCAAGTTTGGTAAAAGCAGAATCCTAGCACATTGCCCACCATGCTCTGTACCATGCTTTGTTATCCAAGATCATGAAACTGCTTTTTTGCTGGGATGTATGAATCTGCATTTGTGCATTGTAATGTATTCCTTATGTGGAAGTGAAAAGGAAGAACAAAATTCTGACAAATAAACAGTATTCCAGAATTAAGTGTAGAAACTGAAATCAAAAAATTAAAATTAAAGTAGAAATACAGCTATAATTGAGGTGGCTGACGTGACTTGCAAAAGAACAAGAAAAATCAAGGAAAACCATTCATCTGCATAGATATTAGCAAAGATAAAGCTTCTCATAATATATGAATATTAGGCTAGAGCAAATTTTTCGTTATTTCGTTAAATTCGTTAAAATTCGTTTCGTAAGCAATTTTGAATTAATATTGAACCATCTGCTCACTGCCCTTACAAATATTACGAATTTGAATAATAAAAGTACCTTTTTTCGTTTGTTTCTGATGTCTTCGGATGAAGCTGTAGCCCCTCTGAGAGGAGAAGCCATGTTGGCATGCCTCTCAGTCAATCAGAGCGGAAGAGGGAGGGAGGGAGAGGCATGGACATCGATCTGCTAGCATTTTAAAAAAATGTTGCTTCAAAAATCCCCAAAAATCAGTGGATGGGTCAAACATTATGAAACTTGATAGGCAAAGAGTACTTAATTTTTGCTTCCATTCTGGCAAATTTCATCATAATAGCTTTCATAATGCAGGAGAACGAAGCCTCTGAATATTGACCATTAATGAAGCAATTCGCCATAACGAGAGAAAAAACTCCATTTCCCAGAAGCCTTAGCAAGCCAATCAAAGTGGAAGGAAGAAGGACAGGGAAGCGTGGCTATCGATCTGCTAACATTTTAAAAAAATGTTGCTTCAAAAATCCCCAAAAATCAGTGGATGGGCCAAACATTATGAAACTTGATAGGCAAAGAGTACTTAATTTTTGCTTCCATTCTGGCAAATTTCATCATAATAGCTTTCATAATGCAGGAGAACGAAGCCTCTGAATATTGACCATTAATGAAGCAATTCGCCATAACGAGAGAAAAAACTCCATTTCCCAGAAGCCTTAGCAAGCCAATCAAAGTGGAAGGAAGAAGGACAGGGAAGCGTGGCTATCGATCTGCTAACATTTTAAAAAAATGTTGCTTCAAAAATCCCCAAAAATCAGTGGATGGGTCAAACATTATGAAACTTGATAGGCAAAGAGTACTTAATTTTTGCTTCCATTCTGGCAAATTTCATCATAATAGCTTTCATAATGCAGGAGAACGAAGCCTCTGAATATTGACCATTAATGAAGCAATTCGCCATAACGAGAGAAAAAACTCCATTTCCCAGAAGCCTTAGCAAGCCAATCAAAGTGGAAGGAAGAAGGACAGGGAGGCGTGGCTATCGATCTGCTAACATTTTAAAAAAATGTTGCTTCAGAAATCCCCAAAAATCAGTGGATGGGTCAAACATTATGAAACTTGATAGGCAAAGAGTACTTAATTTTTGCTTCCATTCTGGCAAATTTCATCATAATAGCTTTCAAAATGCAGGAGAAGGAAGCCTCTGAATATTGACCATTTATAAAAAAGCATTGGGCTGAAGCAAACGTTTCTCCAATAGTACTATGCCCACTTGCAAACTACAATTCCCAGGTGTTCCAGGCCCTCTCTCCTCTTAACATTCCCCACCCCCTTTTGTCCTCACTTAGAATCATAGCGTCATTGAACAGTAGAGTTGGAAGAGACCTCGTGGGCCATCCAGCCCAACCCCTTCTGCCAGGCAGGAAGACACCATCCAATCCCTCCCAACAGATGGCCATCCAGCCTCTGCTTAAAAGCCTCCAAAGAAGAAACCTCCACCACAGCCCGGGGAGAGTTCCACAGCTGAACAGCTCACAGTGAGGAAGTTCTTCCTAATGTTCAGGTGAAATCTCCTTTCCTGTAGTTTAAAGCCATTGTTCAGTGTCCTAGTCTGCAGGGCAGCAGAAAACAAGCTTGCTCCCTCCTCTCTATGACTTCCCCTCACATATTATACATCATGTCTCCTCTCAGCCTTCTTTTCTGCAGGCTAAACATGCCCAGTTCTTCAAGCCACTCCTTATAGGGCTTGTTCTCCAGACCCTAGATCATTTTAGTTGCCCTCCTCTGACCATCTTGACCAAACTTTCATACAGTATGTGAATTCTTGGAAGGTATGAGAAGTTTAGAGAGAAGGAGGGAGGAAGAGGTTTGAATTTTGGACTCCAATTGTGGCATGATTCCCCACTCTGCCACCCACTTGGGCAAGTCACACACTCTCAGCCCAGAAAAGCCAATGGAACAGGAAATAGCACTTTCAAACCAGGAACTAATTTCCTTATTCAGAGGCTGATGGCCATCTGTCAGGAAGGATTTGATGGTGTACTATGATTTCTGTTCCTGGGTGATAAATGTCATTTCCTAATTGGTTCTGTCATAGAAACATGGCAAAATCTATGACACTGCCTGAACTTTGTGCAAGCGACATGGATGGAACATATTATGGTTTGGTCCACCAATTTAACAAAGTTTCAGCCACAAAAGCAAAGTTTCTGAAGTAGAACAATGACTTTCACAGTAAAGACAACCCAATGAAACAGGAAATAAGACTTTCAAACCAGGAACAGATTTCTGCAATTATTAAAAAATGGTTTATTATAAAAGCTATGAAAATTCGCCAAAAATCAGAGGATAAGGGAAACGTTCCAAATTTTGGTGAGCTATCAGTGTTAAATGTGTTCTACAACTGTACCAAGTTTGAAGAAGATCACTCAAAAAATGAGGGCGGGAGAGTCCTGTGAAATCTCCCCTCATGCTGTTTTTTTTGGCCACTGCGCATGCGCGTCCGCCATTAACGAATTAATTTAGAAAATAACGAATTTTCGTTAATTTCGAATTTTTTGGGGGGCAAAATTCAGAAATGACATCAGAAACGAAACGCTGGCGCCCCCTACTTTTGAAACGAGTTTAGAATCAATTTTTTCATGGATCGCTCAAGCCTAATGAATATCATATATTCAATAATCAGTGGCTTTGCCAGAAACATAAAAATGTAGGGTTCTTTTTTTCCATACTTATTTCCTGTTTTAGTTAATGATGTTCTAATAACATGGGAATAAGCAGACACCTCATTAGTAACAGAAATGCAATAGAGTAGAAAAGGGGGGCCTCTCCAAGTCATCTCTGTGCTTTATTTCTTTAAATCAGTAGCCAGAATGTTTGTTCTACAGAAAATTACACATTTGTATACCTACTGATTTGCTCTAAAGGGAAATTATTATGGATGCTTTTTGAAATTCTAGCTTTTATTTTCCAGTGTTGTATACACTGATCAGGAAGCAAAAACCTCTGCTTTCTGTGGGTCTGCCTTCTGATCTAAGGGGCTATCTGAGAGCAAATGAGATTAATCCTTAGCTGAAGTAATGCCTAAATACCCGAAAGGCACTAGATTCTATCTGATTATGTGAGCTAATAAATCCTATTGAGTTCCTTTCCATGTAAGACTAGTATAGTCCCCCTTCTGAGCGCCTTTTGCTGGCAGAGAAGGGCCTTGTTATTTAAACAGACATTTGAAAGTCAGTTGCTTATGGGGAGTCCTTCATTAGGAAGGAGTTCATATTTTTTTAAAAAAAATGTTTTTAAATCACTGAACACTTTTAACAAATTAATGGTGTTTTCAGTTTCTATCATCAGAATTTTAGCTATATCATGCTTTAGCTTTGTGATGAGCCATCTTGTATTCCACATCAGAAGAAAGGTGAAATTTAAAATACTTCTACTGTTAGAGACCATCCTTTTTTTTATCCTGGACTGGCTTGGTTTCTCCTTTGCTTACTTTCTTGAATAACCAATATGCCCTCCAGGGCACGCACCATTCTGGAACAGGGCAGCAGACAGAACTTGATATTAGAATGAGCATCACATAGTGGTTTGAATGCTGGACTTTAGGGGAAATCCACAGGGTGACCTTGGGTAAATCATATTCTCTGCCATAAATTAAGGCAATGGAAAAACAGCTCTGAATAAAACTTGCTCAGAAGTTGGAACTGATTTGAATACACATAACAATAGATACCATTTTGAACCTTTTTGGTTTAATGGGGTTACTTAATGGGGTTACTTCCCAGCATGGGACTGCAGGCTACGCCCAGTATTTGCTGGTGACATAATGCCAATCACCTGCCTATTCAGCTAGCATAGGCACATTCCCAAATGGGCATAGTGGCAGTAAGATTCTGACAATGAAAGCCAGATGTGTCAGAAGTCACCCTGACAGTTCATAAGGTGGTTGAGAGCTGACCATGTAACTTCTGGTTCTGACAGAGATGGCTTTCACTGCTGCCCTCTTCCACATCTTTGTAGCCCTCACAGTCATATCATCTTTGCTTCCAAACCTCAGATTCATGACTTACATGTTTAGATGTGTTTTGATATCTAGCCTAGTCTCTGCATATCTTGATGAAGCTGGCTGCTATCTATACATTTTGAAAATATGGCAAGTACCCTTGCTGAATTTTATGAGTTCCTCATAAAAAGAATGGAAATGTCAAGAGATTACTTTCAGAATAGGAGAGGGGGGAAAGAAGTTTTGCAATCTACTGATCACTTGCTGTTCATATATACAGTGGTGACATAAGAGGTAGGCAGGTGGTGAAATGCTCAGAGGCATGGTCGTTCAGAAGTGCCCACTGCCCTTAATGAGTTCTCAAGCTTTCTTCATTTTTATTCCCCTCTCTGCCTTCTAATGCATTTGAGATCCATGACATACATGATTAACAAATTATTTTACAGGAGTTACAAATGACTGGCTGTACACTCACTCACTCAGCTTCCTAGAGCCAGGAGCAAGCACCTTAGTGGAAACAAGAGTGTCTGTCACCCAGCCAACAGTTTTGGCCAAAAAAAATGAGAGTAAGAAATGAGAGAGTGTAGGGTAAAAGAAAATTTCACTCACTTCTTTTACATTTCAGTTGTCCCATCTTCTGCCTTGATGCTTTTGAATACTAATATATAGGCCTGTGTCCCAATTTTTAAAGTGTCCAGTACCCCATGTTTCTTTCTATTGATCAGCATCTCCCAGCTTCCATGGTGGTTATTCGGATTGAATTGTAAAGTAACTTTTTGCAGTTGGATCCTGATCAATGGTGAGCACAGCATGAACACCAGAATTGGGAACTATTTTATTTCATTTACAACCCACTTTTTCTCAATTTTTATGGAAATCAAAAGAGCTCACAATTTGAGTTAAAACAAAATGCAGTTTAAGCAAGGAATAATATGTGGGTATAATTGAGGTATGTGTGTGAGTTTTAAAGGTCATTTTAAGTATATTTATTGTATTTTAACCTGTTTTACCACACTCTTAATTGTTTTTTTTAACCTTTGCATTGCGCTTTTAAAACTTGACTAAGTGTGGGATTGTTAGCTACCTTAAATCCCCATGAGGAGAAAGGTGGGGTATAAATAAAGTTAATAATAATAATAATAATAATAATAATAATAATAATAATAATAATAATAATAATAATGTCAAAGTTTAAAAAGTATTCTTAAAACTTTTTAAAACATTACTTTAAAACATTTTAAAGTAATAGTAATAATAATAATAATAATAATAATAATAATAATAATAATAATAATAATAGCCATCCTAATTAAAAGACTTTTGCAATATACATCGAATACCTTTCTTTTACAATAGGAAAGAAGCAGATGGGGGGGACAAGCTAGCTTCATGGTCTTGCATAGTTACCAGGAAGGTTCTCTATTATTGTTATATTTCTCACTAAAGATACTGTGATGATTGTGAGACCAAAAGAAATCCTTCCACTAACCAAGGTAGGCTTAAATAAGGAGATATGACCTTTCAGACAAAATAATAGAAATGGAAATGGTCATCTAATTCAATCCCTACATGCAATCCCTACATGTAGGCCACTAGCAGCCTACAAAGTCTCTCATGTGTCCAATAACATTCCCTAGTTTATCACAAGTATTCTAAATTAGCAGAATTTAAGCTAAACAAGTTCTTCAAGTTAATTGTTTTCATCATTGTTTTGTTGATATTTGGTCATGTAACATGTTCCCCTGCTGGTTGTAGATCATCCCCAATATGGGTTTTAAATTTCTCTTTCATTTCTCAGATTTTATGTAAAAGGTCTCTTCACTGTTCCTCACTTTTGTCCTCTCTTACTTCTCTGTATTATTATGTTAATTTTCTTTGTCTATGTGCAAAATTTGCTGGAAATGGCATTGAGCCTATTTCTGCCACTTTTTACTTTTGCTTCTCATCTTTACTGCTTGATGAGTTTCACCTGTCATCTATTGAGGCTGTTCTTTCTTTTTGGCTGCAGATACTCTCTTTTTGAATTCTTTCCCGACAATGTCCCTGGAGATGTTCTTCAGGTTGTCCATTGGCACAATGATTGATTTAGCGTTCTTCTTTAGCTTTACTGTAATTTTTAATATTAGCAGTTCATGGTCTGTATCACAATTTGTGTTTGGCCTTGTTTTTGCAGAAAGAATGAAACTTCTGCTTTTAGCCATATAGTGTATTTAACTTCTATACTGGTCGTCAGGTGAGGTTCAGGTATACAGTTGTCCATTTTGTTGCTTGAAGAATATGTTTGAATGGGCAAGCTCTTGGCCTGTGATGAACCATGGGCCTTGTAGTCCTGCTCAGGACATTGCAATTCCTGATGAAGATGAAAACTTGGGTTTTTTACCTTCCCAGTCTGAACTGGATTCCTCTCAGCCTGATCTTTCCCAGGCAGATCTGGGAACCTTGCACCTGCAAGAAAGTTGTGCCCCAGAAGTATGTCAAACAACCCCAGAGCCTTCTTCTCCCGTGTTCTTGCGCCGGGAGTTTTGTAAACAACAGAGAAGTTTGGATTCAGCTTCGCGCAGGAGTGCGAGGATAGCAGCTAAGAATGTTGCCAATTAACACTGGTTCTCGTGAGAATCTTTGAGGAGTTTAACATCTGGTCTCAGAGTTTAGCTTTCGTTTCTGATTCCCAGAGAACCGCTTTGGTGAGAAAGTTGGACTCTATATAGGTGTTTTGCCCGCGTAGCAACTTCGCGGAGTCAATTCGTCAGCCTACGGAGCGAGTTGTGTCTGGACAGCGCGCTCCGATTCAAGCCTCGCTTCAGCTCAAGCCTTGCCTTGCGATCCAGCCTTCGCCCTGCTTCCCAGCCTTTGTTTACCTACGGACTTTGCCTTGTTTCCCAGGACTAATCCTTGCCTTGTTTCACGGATTTTACCAAGTTATTCCACGGACCTTGTTCTTGTTCTTAGTTACCTTGTTCCACGTTCAAGCCTTGTTTCAAGTGTCAAGTTATTTCCTAGCCACGTACAAGTTTTATGGACTAAAGGACCTTGTCATCTCCCCTCACTTTGCTTGGCAAAGTGAGTGTTTCGGTTATTGGATTACAACTTTGGACCTTAATATTTCTTATTGGACATTGCTTTTTTGGACTAATTCTGACCTTTCCTGAAGGGTCTAATTCTGGACTATTTTCTATACTTGTTTTTATTAACTTTATATATTCCTTCAATAAAGATATTAGTTAGATTCTGGCCTCTGTGTATGGTTATTGGTGCCTCTGCCGCCTGGGTCGTGACAGTTTGACTCCGCCGCCCATAAGCACCAACTAACCGAGGCCAGGATGTCTACCGGAGCCGCGCCGGCTGGACAGCCGCTCAGCTACACCATCAGCAAGGACGAAGTGGACCGCATCCGTGACAGACTCAACGCGCAGGATGGAGAAATAAAAGGGTTGAGGGAGCGCGGAGTTCGCCTCCCGGCCATGGCGTTGCCTACCAAGTTTTCTGGAGAAGCTGCTAAGGTTCATGTTTTCCGCCGCCAATGTCAAGCTTATCTAGAGGCCCGTGATGCCGAGTTTCCCCAAGAAGACATCAAGGTGGCGTGGGTCTACAGTCTTCTAGATGGACCAGCGGCTAGCTGGGCGACGGCCCTGTTTGATCAAGCCTCCCCCCACCTAAATTCAGCACAACGCTTCTTGGATCACCTTAAGGAGACCTGGGGAATCGAGGACAATTTGGAGGCAGCCGGTCACAAACTCCGGCGCCTCCTTCAAGGAGACAGACCCATGTCTCAGTACATAGCCGAGTTCCGCGTGCTGGCCCACAACACCGGCTGGAACGATGTAGCCCTCAGAGGACAATTTCGGGAGGGTCTCAACATTGAAATGCTGGAAGAAATCTCCAAGGTGGATCCTCCCCAGACCCTCGAGGCACTCATTGATCAATGTTTACGGGCTGAAGTCATGATTGCCAACAGAAAACAATGGGTTCGAGGCCAGGGCGGTAGAGCCGGGGCAAAACCCCCCGCTCCCGCCAGTGTTCAGCCACGTCCGGTGTGGAGACCCCCGCCGCCAACCCCATACCCCAGAGGAGGCGAGGAGGTGCCGATGCAGTTGGGCAATGTGCGTCCCAGACTAGATGCCGCCGAGAAGGCCCGTCGTCAACGCTTGAACCTCTGCTGGTACTGCGGGAACGGGGGCCATTTCGCCAGAGAGTGCCCAGCCAAAGGGAAGCCTGCCGCCCGTCTTGCGGCGGCGTCCTCCACGGAGTCGAAGGCGTCTGAGCCGACTGGCACACAGCCGGCGGGGGAAGCCAACGACCGGGTGTAGAGAGGCTCGCCAACCCGGTCAAAAAATCCATCCAAGAGCCGCCAACCGGGGTCCTGTTCCTTCTCGTGGTCACATTATGGTCAGCAAAAAGGGGACCCGTCATGATCCACGCCATGATAGACTCTGGAGCTACCAACAATTTCATCGATAGAGAGTATGCCGACTCTCTGGGATTACAATATCATGATTTCAAGAATGCCCGTGTGGTGCAAGCCATAGACGGCCGTCCCCTCAAGACGGGCCCCGTAAGCCAGTGGTCGGAACCCACCAGGATGTGGATAAGGGAACATATGGAAGAGATTTCCTTCTTTGTTACCGAGGTTCCCCATTTCCCTGTGATTTTGGGAATTCCATGGCTGACACTTCACGACCCTAACATTTCCTGGTCCAACAGAGAACTGCAGTTTGCTTCACCGTACTGCCAAAACCATTGCCTCGTAGCCAAGGTATGCCATGCCACAGACTCCGAGCCCATCATCACCTTGCCAAAGAAGTACTCCGAGTATTGGGATGTATTCAATGAGAAAGAAGCCGAAAAATTACCCCCACATAGACCTTATGACTGTGCCATTGACTTGGTGGAGGGGGCCCCGATCCCGCGAGGGCATCTCTACTCCCTGACTGAACCAGAGCAAGAAGCTCTCAGGGAATTCTTAGAGACAAACCTTCGCAAGGGGTTCATCAGACCCTCTCAATCCCCAGCCGCCTCCCCAGTGATGTTTGTGAAGAAGAAGTCAGGGGAATTACGCTTGGTGGTGGACTACAGAGCATTGAACAATATCACCAAGCGGAACAGCTATCCCCTGCCCTTAATCTCGGATCTACTGGACCGACTTCGAGGAGCCAAGGTCTACACCAAGCTGGATCTTCGGGGGGCTTATAATCTAGTTCGCATCAGAGAAGGGGACGAGTGGAAGACCGCCTTCCAGACTAAATTCGGATTATTCGAGTCCCGAGTTATGAATTTCGGTTTATGCGGAGCTCCCGCAACGTTCCAGCATTTTGTCAACGATATTTTTCAGGACTATCTAGACAGATTCTTGATAATCTACCTGGACGATTTTTTGGTGTTTTCCAGATCACAATCAGAACATGAGAACCACGTCAAATTGGTGTTGCAACGATTGCGGGATCATGGACTTTATGCCAAGCTAGAAAAATGCGCTTTTGATCTACAAGAGGTAGATTTCCTTGGCTACCGCATCTCGCCTCTAGGGCTTTCCATGGATCCAGCCAAAGTTTCAGCAGTATTGGAATGGCGGGCGCCAACTAACAAGAAAGAGGTGCAGCGTTTCTTGGGGTTCGCGAACTACTACCGCAAGTTCATTCCAGATTTTGCCCGCTGGTCCGACCCCATCACTAGCTGCATCCGTGGAAAGCAGCCTTTCCGCTGGACTGATCAAGCAGAGAAAGGGTTCCAGCAACTGAAGAAACTATTCACCTCCCAGCCAATTCTACAGCACCCAAATCCTGGAACCCCTTTTGTGGTGCAAGCGGACGCCTCTGATGTGGCAATTGGGGCTGTACTCTTACAACCGGTGGGAGATCACCTCCACCCCTGTGCCTTTTATTCTCGTCAACTAACCACACCAGAGAGGAATTACACCATTTGGGAAAAAGAACTACTGGCCATAAAGGCAGCCTTTGAAACTTGGAGACATTGGCTAGAAGGGGCCAAATTCCCCATTGAAGTCCACACTGATCATCGTAATCTAGAACATCTAAGAACTGCCCGTAAACTAAATCAGAGGCAGCAACGTTGGGCTTTATTCTTTGAACGTTTCAACTTCCAGATCCATTATGTGACCCCAGCTCAAACCAAGCAAGCAGACGCCCTGTCACGTAAACCGGAATACGCTGCAGGACGCAAGGAGACCTTTGAATCCCAACTGCTACAACCTGAGAACTTTGCCACGCTCACTGTGGGGAACACCAAATCCAGTCCCATTGGTTCAACTTCTCCTACTCCAGGACCCATCTGTGCTCAAGAAATCAGGGCTAGTCAGCAAGCAGATGCCTGGGCGCAGGACCAACTTCGCCAAGGTCTGCATTTTCCCTTTTCGCTTAAAGATGGGCTGCTCTGCTATAGAAATCATGTTTATATCCCACCCGGGCCGGGCAGGGAAAAAGCGCTTCGTCTGTGTCATGACTGCAAACCAGCAGGGCATTTCGGACTATTTAAAACCATGCATTTGATCCTAAGAGATTTCTGGTGGCCCAAGATCCGCAAGGATGTGGAAAAATATGTCAACACCTGCCCAGTATGCCAGCGCTCCAAGATACGAAGGGAGAAGCCCTCAGGGCTTTTACACCCCCTTCCTACCCCATCTCGCCCATGGGAAATAATTTCCGCGGATTTCATCACTGACCTACCACCTTCCTGTGGATTCACCACGATCTTAGTGGTGGTGGACCTATTCACCAAGTTAGCCCATTTCATTCCCTGCGAAGGCCTCCCCACGGCCAAAGAAACTGCGGATCTATTTCTTCAGCATGTTTTCAGACTACATGGATTGCCCAAGAGTTTAGTCACAGACCGTGGATCTCAATTCACCTCTCGTTTTTGGAAGGCACTGCAAAAACTACTGGGCATAGACTCTCGCTTATCTTCAGCTCATCATCCCCAAACAGATGGGCAAACGGAGCGCACCAATGCCACTTTGGAGCAGTATCTTCGCTGTTATGTAAACTACCAACAGGACAATTGGGCTTCTCTGTTACCACTGTCTGAGTTTGCCTACAATAATGGAGTTCAAGCTTCTACAAAAGAAACGCCGTTCTTTGCAAACTACGGTTTCCATCCACGTTTCTTTCCCCCTGTCATTGAAACTTCAGAAGTTCCCGCAGCAGAGGATTGGCTGCAGGAACTCACAGCGGTGCAACAACTTTTGCTCCAGCAACTAGACCAAGCCAAGGAGGACTATAAACGCCACGCTGACAAACACCGCCAGCCGGGCCCCGAAATCAAGGTAGGAGATCGGGTTTTTCTGTCCACTCGCTTCCTGCCCTCCCACCGCCCATGCCGGAAGTTAGATGCCCGCTTCATTGGCCCCTATCCAGTGGTGGCGCAATTAAACCCCGTGACTTTCAAACTCCAACTTCCGCGTTCAATGCGCATTCACCCAGTGTTTCACCGTTCCCTGCTCCTTCCGGCGGATGGTGTGCGTCCTGATACAGACCAACCGGCCCCCCCTCCTGTTTTGATGAATGGGGAGGAGGAGTTCGAGGTTGAGGACATTTTGGATTCTCGCTTTCATCGCCGCCGCCTACAATATCTCATTGACTGGGTGGGTTTTGGCCCTGAGGAACGCTCTTGGGAAGACGCCTCCACAGTCCATGCTCCTGATCTAACCCGTCGCTTCCATCTGACCTATCCCACCAAACCGCGACCTCGCGCCTCGGGGAGAGGACCCCAGTTTGGGAGGGGCCCTGAGGAGGGGGATAGTGTGATGAACCATGGGCCTTGTAGTCCTGCTCAGGACATTGCAATTCCTGATGAAGATGAAAACTTGGGTTTTTTACCTTCCCAGTCTGAACTGGATTCCTCTCAGCCTGATCTTTCCCAGGCAGATCTGGGAACCTTGCACCTGCAAGAAAGTTGTGCCCCAGAAGTATGTCAAACAACCCCAGAGCCTTCTTCTCCCGTGTTCTTGCGCCGGGAGTTTTGTAAACAACAGAGAAGTTTGGATTCAGCTTCGCGCAGGAGTGCGAGGATAGCAGCTAAGAATGTTGCCAATTAACACTGGTTCTCGTGAGAATCTTTGAGGAGTTTAACATCTGGTCTCAGAGTTTAGCTTTCGTTTCTGATTCCCAGAGAACCGCTTTGGTGAGAAAGTTGGACTCTATATAGGTGTTTTGCCCGCGTAGCAACTTCGCGGAGTCAATTCGTCAGCCTACGGAGCGAGTTGTGTCTGGACAGCGCGCTCCGATTCAAGCCTCGCTTCAGCTCAAGCCTTGCCTTGCGATCCAGCCTTCGCCCTGCTTCCCAGCCTTTGTTTACCTACGGACTTTGCCTTGTTTCCCAGGACTAATCCTTGCCTTGTTTCACGGATTTTACCAAGTTATTCCACGGACCTTGTTCTTGTTCTTAGTTACCTTGTTCCACGTTCAAGCCTTGTTTCAAGTGTCAAGTTATTTCCTAGCCACGTACAAGTTTTATGGACTAAAGGACCTTGTCATCTCCCCTCACTTTGCTTGGCAAAGTGAGTGTTTCGGTTATTGGATTACAACTTTGGACCTTAATATTTCTTATTGGACATTGCTTTTTTGGACTAATTCTGACCTTTCCTGAAGGGTCTAATTCTGGACTATTTTCTATACTTGTTTTTATTAACTTTATATATTCCTTCAATAAAGATATTAGTTAGATTCTGGCCTCTGTGTATGGTTATTGGTGCCTCTGCCGCCTGGGTCGTGACATGGCCTAACAAAATTCAGTCAGCCCCTCTCTGACTTCTTTTCTTGATCCTTGACCAAATTTTCCTACAAACCTAGTTCTACTCTTTTTACTACTTTTGCATTTCAATTCTTTATGAGTAACTACAAATTGTAATTTATCTTCACTGATGTCAAAGCAGGGACTCTGAGGGAGGGGAGAGAGGATAAACCTCTTCTCTATGCATTGTGATCACAATGGAAACCCACTCTATAGAGTTTCATTTAGCATCACGTGTAACTTAGCCTCATGGTTTAAAACCCACTTCCATCAGATAGGAAGGACAAGGCAGTCATCTTATTTTCTTATGGACCCACAATGTCCTGGGAACAATAGTATGTCGTTATGTTATCAAAAGTCCCATTAAAATATTCTCAAGAGTAAAAATGACAAGTGAACTCAAGGATGAGCTGTGTAGTTCCTTTCCATTGCATTTCTAATGTTGCTTGAAACAGCTTCCAAGGTTTTTATGGAACTTTAATTGACAGATTAATTACAACCAACAGTCTGCCAGCAATTCCCCCCTCATGACAGAATTTGTCCCCCTGAAAAATCTCAGAAATATATTCCCATCTTTTCAAGGTAAATGAAAAAAGATAACAGTCTCAGCCAAATTTGAATAAAACATGCTTGGTATTACACATTTTGTCCTAACTCTTGGGACCATAGGAATGTAACTGACTTATAAAATTTCCTTGAAGATTTTGCTTTGCTTTGTGAAGATATTGGGAAAATCCTATTTGGGAACTTTTCTAGTTCCTGTACTGTAAGAGGGAAGGCAGACAGGCTATATATCCAAAGTATTCTTCCTTTGTAGCTACTGCACCTGTACCCCTTTTTCTTTCTGGCACTATATGCCAGCATAATGCACAAATTGGCTGATTATCCACTTAACAAAAATTAGTTAGTTTTAAATAATAATAATTATAATTATAATAATAATAAGTATTCTCTGTGTTTGTATGTCTTAATTGTGTGTAATAGTTAAATAGTGATCTGTTTGAAATTGGAAAGTTCTGCCTTCTTGAATGAATAGTAAAATGTCTGAACATCCCATACTAATTAACTGGAAAACAACATTCTTAGAAACTCCTTTGAATATAATTGAAATCAATGAGAATAAGAAAAGGGGGATTGAATCTATAATAAATAAAATAATGTATTAGTGAATAAAAATTGATATTTGAAGACAAAACTATGGGACCATGGGAGCTCTAGTTTGATGAGGTACCAACACTCTTTAGCAACAAAGGATAGTGACCCTACAAAACTACAGCCTCCAGGATTTCATAGTATTGAGCCAAGGCAGTGAAAGTAGTGTCAAACAGAATTCATTTTAAGTATAGATGAACCTTATGTTACATAGTTGTGGTGTGGAAAGGCATCCTTAGATTTGAGATTTGGTTTGGGGAGATATACATTGTATTTAGAGATTTTGACTATTTCAGTTGGTACTAACTACATTATAACTGCCAGAAAAAATGAACATCAGGCCAATTCCAACTTGAACACATACAAGAATAGGGTGTATCCAAACTGTGGTCCTGACTGTGGAAACTCCCAACATTCTATGAATACTGACTGATGAAAAATATCTGGGGGAAGTCTCAATGTACCCTGATAGCATCAGTCTAAAGCCATGTTTCAGTCAATTCTAATTATTCCACATCATTTTACACCTGAAGGCATGTCCATATCAATTAACTTTTTGTTTTCTTCTTTCTTGATAGTACAGTAGGTTACAATAAATCAACATGTATTTTGGGGCAGCTTTTTTTCTTATGAGGGAACCTCAGGTGGCAGAGAAAATGAATTTCAGCCTATAACTCATAGTAAAATGCAACAAATCAATTGCCTTCTGCAGCTGTTGTTACTGGCATTTCTTAGCCTTCTTTGCAAAATCTGCCTTAATGGTTAAAAAGTGTGTGGATTGGGAGCGGGTGAGGTGCCTCCTTCTTGAAAATATGAGAGTTTTTGACTCTGTGCTCCAAGGTTATTTTGTTTTGGAGGCAGCCAGTGGTATTTCTCAGCTCATCAAACAAAATGAACATCTGCTCTTTCATGTGTAAAGACAACCATGGGGACTAAATAATATTTTGCTGACAAGCACTTTCTGTAATACATCTTAGAAGCAATGTTTAAATAACACCGTCAGATACCATACTTGGGCTTAGATTGCATTGAAAGAAATTGAATATACACTTCCATTATAAGAAAAAAAATAATGAAAATATTGTTGATTTGCACAAATACCATCATTGCTATTGCTTTGGATACACTTACATTAGGAAATCAATATTCTTACTCTAGCCTTTTTTCCCACCTCTTGCTTCCCCTTTATAGAATTCTGACATGTTCCTTATTTTCCTTTGCTTTTGACTAGAAACAGTAAAAATGGATCTCCAGTAATTGTACAGTAACCAAGGACTTTTTCAAAGGACAGAATTTAATTATTAGACTCCTTTTTATACCACCCAAGGGATGAAATATTTTTAAATAAAAAAATGAAACTTTTGTTTTAATTTTGGTTATAATTCTTTCCCATCATTTCATTTATTAGTTTACATTCTAGCTAATTAAAAATCTTAATGAACTACTGATGGGGAATAAATTACTTTGAAATCCATATTACAATGTTAGCATTTGTGATGCCTCATGGGCCTTGTAGTCCTGTTCCTAGTACTATCGTGGCAGATGAAGATGAAAACATGGGGTTTTCGCCGGTTCACCAAGAGCCGGAGTCCTTTCACCTGCCGGATGTTGATGTTTGTCCTCAAGACTTCAGTAAACCAGACCTTGGGCATTCCTCGCCTCCGTTTCCCAGGAAGGAATCTTACTCTAGAGACAGAGGAGTCAGAGAAGCAAATCGGAGGAGTTTACGGATCGCTGCCAAACAACAGGCTGATTAGGCCTGCTTCCCTTGGGAAATTCTAAGGAGTCTTGCATCTGGACAGAGTTGGGTTTCACTTCTTGTTCTCTAGGGAAAGAGATTTGTTGGCGGGAAAACGAGACCCAATATAGGTGTTTGACGCGGGAGATTCTTTGCGGAGTCAACAGATCAGCTTCAGGAGTAAGATCGTGTGTGGACTTCGTAACCCCAGTTCCTTGCTTCTCGGATCAAGCATTCAAGCCTTTGTCTCGCCTTGCTTTTAACCACGGACCTCGTTCCAGGATTTCACCGGTTGCCTTGTATTTTAGCCACGAACCTTGTTAAGAACCAAGTTAATTCCAGCCTTGTTCTAGCCTTGTTGTCAAGCAACCTTGGACTCTTAGACTCTGACATTTCCCCACACTATTGCTTGGCAAAAGTGTGTGTTTCGGTATTGGATTGAGAACTTTGAACTCTAATATCATTTATTGGACAATACATTTTTGGACTATATTTGACCGCATTTGAAAGGTCTGCTTCTGAACTATATTCTTCACTTGTTTTTATTGCTTTTATATATTCCCTTAATAAAGATATTAGATAGATATTGGCCTCCGTGTAAGGTTATTGGTGCCCAGCAGCCAGGGGTCTGACAGCATTGAACAAAGTAGCCAATATATTACAAGCACCAAAAAGAAATAATAAATTGAGATACAAATACATGGGTGGCATTAGGTCACATTAATTGAAAGCCAGCCAGATCACCAAGGACAGGCAAGGAAAGATGTTGAGGGGTTTTTTTGGGGGGGGGCATCGAGGTTCGGGGAGATGGACACATCTTTATATCACTACCCCTTTGAGAGGGAACCCCCTCCCCAAATCCTCCTCTAAGCCTAAACTGAGGATGGGGAGAGAAGATGACTAAATTGGCTTTCATCACACCTTGAAAGCATTGGGGGGGGGGGCAGGAAAAAATGTTTTAAAAATGGAGATCTTGTTCCAGTTCCTTGTAATGGTCTCCACTGATTTCTGATGAACATAGGTGTTTGAGAAGTACAAGCCAGTATGTTTGGATAGGTAAAGGTAAAGGTTTTCCTTGACATTAAGTCTAATCATGTCCAACTCTGGAGATTGGTGCTCATCTCCATTTCTAAGCTGAAGAGCCAGCGTTGTCCGCAGACGCCTCCAAGGTCATGTGTCCGGCATGTCTGCATGGAGTGCCATTACCTTCCCACTGGAGCGGTACCTATTGATCTACTCACATTTGCATGTTTTCGATCAGCAAGGTTGACAGAAGCTGATGCTAACAGAGGGAGCTCACCCCCCTCCCCAAATTTGAACTGCCAACCTTTTGCTCAGCAAGTTCAGCAGCTCAGTGGTTTAATCCGCTGCACCACCAAGGGCTCCCAGGTTTGAGTAGCAGACTGAAAATTTGTGTGGCTATGAACAGATCTAGTTGTTGTTTGGAGAGGTCTTTTATACATGTGGGAGCTAATGAGCCCTGCATGAGAAATCCTTTATACTAATGTACACTTTTGCACATTTGTTCACACAAAATTGCATGTTATGATCTACTGATTCACACTTTGCATTCTAGACCCAATACATAAACTCCCAACAGAAACGTTATTTTGCTTAAGTTTTATTCTATATGGTTCCTTCTAATATCAAATCAGTTAACCTTGGCTGAGATGAGCTACTTCATTAAGTATGCTTAGACAGTGTATTCTTAGTTAGGTAGTATCTCCTGGTTCAGTCCTCACATTCCTGATGAGCTGGGCAGAGCCACTGAGATTGGGGTCTGTTTTCTTGTCAATCAATGAACAGCAGATGGATGTTTCCAACAATGAGTGAATTTTGGTGCAACAGTTAGAAACAGAATCCCTGTGATAATTTCTCTTCACACCAGAGATTGCTGATAGGAGGAGGGTGGAAATTCAGCAATATTTGCCCTGATCAAGAGGAGAACAGATCCATATTGCTTGCAGTAGAAGCTGCTCAATAAGGCAGGATGGGGAATTTACCCATGTATTCTCTACTATCACACACAGGAATTGTGAACATGAATAAATTATAAACATATAACTTTAGATTACACAGTTATAATAGACTGTGAGTTTCGGGAATCATTTTAAAATACAGTTATATTTTAAACTTTTCGTTTCCAGATACTTCAGCTTGTATTGTGGGATGTGGTTCTGATTCAATGTGTTCTTTTCAAATGTATTATAATATAGCCATTCATTTTCTTAGTTCATCATTTTACTTCACATGAACTTCCCTGATAGACTTGGATGAAGAGATGCCTGGAAGTCTCATTCTCTCTTCTTTCCCTTTCTCCTAGGCTATAGACTTTCTAATTCATAGAGACCCAAATAAATGAGGAGCTACATGGTGTACTGCCTGAAAAAAATGAAATTATTACTATTTCAATACCACTTTTCCTGAAGATATGTATAAGGGAGGGAATCTATTCCTATTTTGGATTATAATTATGATGTTGTGTTGTTGCTGTTTTTGTCTCTCTGTGTGGAGTTTATTGTTGTTATTTTTGTTCTCATAAGCTCAAATGCAGGATGTGAATGTTTACAACATGTCCTTTTTCCCATATTGAGAATGTCTTTGAAGCTAAACCACTATGGCATTATCCTCTTATTTAAATAAATCACCAACAAGATTAGGTAGCATGTTTTGCTTTGTTCAGTGGTGTATTGGATGACATCATTTTAAAAAGCATTTTTTACATCTGTTTGAAGACAGTATTTTGTTTTTCCCCATAGGTATGAGGTTCATGTTGCATCTGCTGGTTATTTGTTCTACATTTATTCTGTGAGTCTGGACATCAATAGGATTGTCAGGTTGATGAGTTTTGCAGAGAGTGTCAAAGACAGAATTAGGTCTATATACAAATTATTCATATAATGATTTTTGTAATGAAGTTATGAATTATGTACAAAACTGCTTCATGTATTTTTTGTTAAAAAGAACACAGATACAATACAGAAGTATTTTTCCATTCATATTTATGTATTTAATATTCCTCTAATGGAAATAGTGGTAGATAGGAATACTTATTTGTGAAATCCATTTTCAGATACAGGTTTACAGCTATCCCATTACCTGCTTTGATAGGATAGATTCCTTTAAAAATACACCCAAAAATGTATTTCTTTTCCAGAAACATTACTTATTATTTAGGATGTGAATAATGAAACCATCATAATCACCCACACCATTTTCAATCTTCGGCTAGAATTTGAAACTTGAAATGCACATTTTATCCCCCCCCCCCTTTCCTGGTTCATTTACTTCATATGGCCACTTTTCTTCCCCCGCTATCCCAATATAGGGTTCTTTATCAGCTAAGCAAATTGCAGCTTAAACAGCATAAAGCAAATAAGTGTGTGTGTGTGTGTTTTTTTTAAAAAAAATGAATGAACAATACTACTAAAAAACACATGTGGGAGGAAACAGAAAGTCAATTGAGATAAGTCAGGTAGGTAGATGTGTTTCAAGGAGATGCTTGAACACAAAAATCAAAGTTGCTTTTCTAGAAGAAAAGCATTCATGCCACAGGGAGCTGCATAGCCAAAGCATGTAAGGAATAGATAATGTCCAAAACATTCCATTGAAGAACAAAGAATTGGCCCAAGAGGAAGAATATAAAGAGTGCACAGAACACAGGTAATCCTGATTCCTTGAGTGTTACAACAAAAAAGGGGGAAAGACAGAGGAAACGAAGAAAGGAATCTTAAAGAAGAAGGAAGAGCAGCAGCAACATCAAACAAATTGAAGCTTAACAAAACCGGATCTATAAAATCAAGATTAGAAATGAGAAATTGATTGCAGCAATGGAGAAGTATAGAATATAAACACTTTGCCACTATCATAACTTCTCTCAAATGCATCTGGATCTTTATATCATTTTGTTATATCAGGTAAGTGTATATCTTTGTAGATTCTAATGAACTATAATTGAATATTGCAAACATAATAGAACTTTAAATCTCAAAAAACTATATTGTAATAACAATACAAAAGACAATTTGACAAACATGTGCTAAATGTCCCATGCATCCAATGAGGGGTCAGTTCAAGATTTGATTACAAGACTCCATTAGGAAATATGGGTCAAGCCCACTCAAGGAGGTTCTCCCCCGTGTGATGAGGTAGGGGGGAAGCCGGAAAGGTGCGAGGCCTGGGGCAACAGGTCCCCACACCCCATGGGTGTGTTTCTCCGGTAGACGGTGAAACTGGCCGATTTTGGCAGCTCGTGTGACAAGGTCTTTAATCAGATAACACTGTCCCTCTCTGAGCTTCTCTACTCACTGGACC
Organism: Anolis carolinensis; assembly: GCF_035594765.1. NCBI lineage: Eukaryota > Metazoa > Chordata > Lepidosauria > Squamata > Anolidae > Anolis > Anolis carolinensis. The sequence continues at coordinate 255,382,256 of NC_085843.1, read as the reverse complement.
AATCAAATACTCACAGGAATTGTCAAGTAGAGACCAGAGGCATTGCGGCCATTGAAGACGGCAATTGGTAATTCCTTTTTAGTGTTGGATCTGACTTTTTTAAGAGCAGGGCACAACAGAGGATTTATGGGGCTATCCCTACTAAATCAAGATATTTGGGGGAAATTTATTTTTTATCTGGGCATCTAAAGTACTATAGAGACTCTACTGTAGAGGCTCAAGTCTGAGGTTAAGCTCAGAGGAATCTAGCTTTTATTTATGTCACAAAGATGTGATCCCAAATATGATTGTTTGATCTTTCTCTCTGCAAGCATTCATCCAGCAACAAATCTGTTATTTGAGAATGAACATGTCCTACTTGAAATATGCATGCATATTTCTAATCAACATGGCATGGCTTTTGTCTGCTGACCTTTTCATCCTGGGAGCAGAATACAAGTGCCCTTCATAGGCCTTGATGCAGATATTGATGCCTTTTGTAATAGGAATGTCATTATAATATCACAAGAAGCTGAAGACTTACATGTATTACGCTATGCACAGCCACTGTAAAAAAAAAAAAAAAAGGTTTTGAAAGAACTTTGTAATTTGAATGGATATCTGTAGACAGTGGAATGACTGGTGTCCACTGGATACAGACAAAAACTGCTGCTCACCTTTTTTTGTAGACACCAATGCTTTTATGTTAAGATGCTTTGAGTCTCCTCTGGGAGAGATAAAGCGGGGTATAATGAAATAAAACTACAGTAGAGTCTCACTTATCCAAGCTTCTCTTATCCAAGCTTCTGGATTATCCAAGCCATTTTTGTAGTCAATGTTTTCAATATATCATGATATTTTGGTGCTAAATTCGTAAATACAGTAATTACAACATAACATTACTGCGTATTGAACTACTTTTTCTGTCAAATTTATTGTATAACATGATGTTTTGGTGCTTAATTTGTAAAATCATAACCTAATTTGATGTTTAATAGGCTTTTCCTTAATCCCTCCTTATTATCCAAGATATTCGCTTATCCAAGCTTCTGCTGGCCCGTTTAGCTTGGATAAGTGAGACTCTACTGTATATATATAGCAAGAAAGGAGGCAAAACCTTGATGTCACTTTACTATTGGCATTCTGGCTCAGAAGGGGAATGGACTCATCACACAAAGTAGGTGGCAGGAACATTTCAGGATTGGGAATGATTGATGAGTTTTACTCATCAGTAGCAGAGGATGGGTTAATTGAGGCAAGGAGGCAGACCAGCATGTGATGCACTTGGCCAGCTTCGACTCTGGTTTCCCTGCCTCATGTGATAAAGTCCTTAGGGCTGAGATTCCAACAGGCAGGATACAGCCACACCAACAACACTTGAAGTCATGGTCAAAATTACAGTAGCTTTAAAAACCTCAGGACAGCAACTTACATCACTGTCACCTCTCTGTAATCTTCCATCTTTGATGAGCACTGAAATAAGAGTGAAGTTTCAAAGCAACCAGGACTTAAATACACTGTATCTTCTGCCATCTCCCTCCATGCCATTGAATAATTCTGGTGGCAATCATTCATTTACGGCTTCAATTCAGACTGGGCAAAGAAGCAGCCCCTCCCCACAGGCTTGCATGCTCCATGAAGCCAAGGCTGGAAGATTCACTTTCTTAACCTATCCCTCTCTCACACACACAAAGACACACATTGATTTTTCTCTGTTTGCATGTGTTCCAAGATTCTGGGTAGGTCAAACTGCTATAGCCTCAGAAAGATTTAAAGAAAATTTATTCTATTCCCCACCCTACTGTTTATTAGAACAAAAGAATCTTACTTCCATTACTAACACTGGGTCACTATTGATTCAGATTAAAGATCATTGATTTATAATTATAGTTAATGACAAGCAGAACACCAGAATCAGCAGAAGAAAGATGTTGCAAAACCAGGGTAAATGCCATTCTGAAATGCATTAGGGAGAGTGTTAAAGCCAAGGTGCAGACATTATTAGCATGCATTCTTAGCAATGCTACCTAGGCCTCATACATATGCACTTTTAGTCATCACAGCTGTAAGTAAATTAAAAACATTTTGAAAGAGAATAAATAACGTACTGGATCTCAAAATAAATTTGACATTCAAAATTAAATTTTATCTCAGTGCACCCTTTCTTGTTATTCTTTGACAATCTTCTAGTGTTGTGCTTTTATATGGAATTGCTGTTTGTTTTGTGTAGTTTCATTCATGTCATCTCATTTTTGTATTTGGTTCCTGGTAACAAAAATGGACCGCCTATATGACACAAATTTTCATCTGGCTAATGAAAAATACTAAAAATGTTGTGCCATTGGTGGCAATGGGAAGGCTTCCGAGGCTCGTCCCCCCCCCCTCGGTTTTTGGGCTAGAGGGGTGAAAATCACCACATACGGAGGGCATTTCATTCCCTTTTAAAATGTTTGGATCTTCCCCAGAGTAATATTATTATTAATAATATTTCTATTATTAACACCGTTTTCCACACATTGGATGTAATATAAGGCTCGGCTTAGATTCCCAGAGTAGCTATCATTATTAATAGATATAGATATAGATATTATTAACTCCCATTGGTACACATCAGCTGTAATGGGAAAGCAGGCTCTTTCAGTACCTGCTTATTGTTACGGGGCAGAAATGAAAGGAAAACTAAAGCAAGCACAATGATTGTGCGGCTTTCATTTTCGTGTTGCCTCTTGTTTCCTATGAAAATGTCATCATTCGTTTTGTGTAGCCGAGCGATCGAATCAAAACGATATCATGAAGGAAACGAAGGAAAAATTTTGTGCACATCTCTACAATCTTCTCTGTCAGCTAAGAAGAAATTCCTATTGATTTGAAGGGGATTTAATTTTAGGTCTAGGAGGATAAACTTAGTGTTTTACATTCCTTACTTTCTAAACTGTTTTGTGCTTGAAATTCATAACTTATGCATAAGTTGATAGATTTTTTAAAATACCTAAATCCATAAGATCCTGCATTCTGAAGAAAAGCTAACTATATCCATGTTTCACACTATTGTGGTGACCCAATCATAGGGCTTTCTTGACATGACTGATTCAGACAAAGGTTACGGTGGCTTTCTCTATTTGTATTCATGATATTAATAGAGCAAAAAGAAGATTGGCTTCTCCTCTATAGTCTAGACATAGAGTTAAAAGTAATTGTGTAAATACAATACATGGAAACAAATGTCGAATTCAGAAATTCTTGCCCACTTCCATTCAATTAGCATTGGGTGAGAGTGAGGATGAGTCACTAGATCATCCTGATTTGTGGACATACTCACTTCTTAATACATTACTATGATTTGCAGGGCAAACATAGTAGGGGGTGTCTGTTACTTGTATGGGCATAATTTACAAATGGAAATTATCTTAATTCTGAACAGAAGGATGAGGATTAAATTCCTTTACTTCCACCACTCTGCTACCTTCCTTCATCTCCTTCTAATATGCATGGAGAATTAGAATACCTGAATGGATATTTGAATCCTTGTCCCTGTCACGCCCAGGCAGCGGAGCACTAAGAACCAAACACGGAGACCAATTATAATCTAATATCTTTATTAAGGAAATATTATAGTAGAATAAAAACAAGTGTGAAATGTAGTCCAGCAACAGACCTTTCAAAGAAGGTCAAATATAGTCCAGAAATATATTGTCCAATATATTATATTAGAGTTCAAAGTTGTAATCCCAAAACCGAAACACACTCTACTTTCAAGCCGTAGAGTGGGGAAACGTCCAAAATGTTTCTAAGGTTCAAAGTAAGTCCAAAGCAAGAACTGGAGACAAGGTTAGATACTTGAGACAAAATCCAAGGCTGGAAACAAGACGAGATAGTCCATGAAAACTTGACAAGGCCAGGCAAGGCAAGGCAAGGGAACTGAAGTTGCAGACTTAAAACGCAGTCCACACTAGGCTGGAACCGAAGTTATTCCTGAAGCTGATCTGTTGACTCCGCACGGATTCCCCTGTGTGGGGAACTTTTAAGAGCTTCAATCTTCCTGCAAAGCAGGTGTCCAGAGCTTCCTTTCCCAAGGGAAAGAGAAGCAAAACACATCTTCCTGCAGCTGCGTTCCTCCCTGCAAATTCCCAGGAGAAACTTAGCTAATTAACGTCTTGTTTGGCTGCTAATCTGAGGCTTCTCCTTGATAGTTCTTTCTGGCCCCGACTCGCAGCATAAGATTCTCTTCTCGCAAAGGGAGGAGAGGCACTGGGAGAAACTTGTTCAAGGTCCATTTTAATGAGGTCCTGGTTAGAATCGTCAACAACAGGCATCTGGAAAAAATCCGTCTCCTACTGAGACGGCAGAAAACCCATGTTTTCGTCATCATTATCCATGATGGCGCTAGGATCAGAACTCTGAGGCCCATGAGACATCACAGTCCCTAACCTCATCTCATGCAAACAGTGCATATAGCTAGTTGTATATGGAAGACAATAGCATCTCTGTATGACTACAATTCCTATTTGACAAAGCATGAACATTCCTAATTCCATTTAGATGAAATGATATTGTATTAAATCATGTATTACTACCTTTTCATAAACAGTAGAACAAGCCCAAAGCAGTTCAAAATACAATCAAATAGATGCCAAAGAACAACATCACATTTGAAAACCCAGCATAGCTTTAAACACATACAGAATACATATAAAATATACATAGTGCCTCTAAAATTGCAAGACCATATCCAGTGTTATTCTGCTCAGATTTGCTCTTTACCTTTTTAAATAATAATAATAATAATAATAATAATAATAATAATAATAATAATAATAATCTGCAACATTTTTGACTGTGTTATAAGACTTTGTAGCTTGACCAAAAACCTTAAGAGTCAGCAGCTAAATCAGGAGAAGGAGGTCCATTTAGCCTTTGACTGGAACACAAGAGAATGGTTTTCCCATCTTATTCCTGCCAATGAATGAGGCAGTGAGAATCAGAGGTGAGAACTCTGTCATAACTCCTTGGCACTGGTGGGAGGAGGTGGAATAACAGAATTGGAAGAGACTACAAGGGCCATCCAGTCCATACCATACAGAAACACGCTATCCAGCCTCTGTTTAAAAACCTCTGGAGAAGGAGACTTCATCACTGTGGGAGGCAGCATTTTCCTCTGTTCAACAGCTCTAACCATCAGGAAATTCTTCTTAATGTTTAGGTGAAATTATTTATTTATTTATTTATTTATTTACAGTATTTATACCCCGCCCTTCTCACGTGAAGGAAAATTAAAGCAGCTAACAGAACATACATACAGCAAACATTCAATTCCAATTATACAATTAAAAAGGACAGACAACACAAACAGAGGTAAATGCAGTTTTTCCCATCTTATTTTCAGCTTCTTGGAGGCTGTGCTTGACTCCGGCCATGGGAGTGGGGAGGCACTGACATTCCATCTTTCCTCCAATCGATGTCCTTAAGGGCACCTTTATTACCTCTCTGCTAAAAGTGGTACCTACTTATCTACTCATATTTCTGCTTTCGACCTGCTAGGTGGGCATGTGAGCTGGGCTGACCCAGGCGCTCACCCCTGACCCAGGCTTGAACTGCCAACCTTTCGATTGTCAGGATTTTTCTCCAGCACAGCAGTTTAGCCTGCTGTGCTAAATCTCTTTCCCTACAATTTGAAATCCTTCCTCTGTGTCCTAGTCTCTAGAGCAGCACAAAATAAGCTTGCCCCCTCCTCCATATGATGCCCTTTGAAATATTTAAACATAACTAACATGTTCCCTTTCAACTGTTTTCTCTCGAAACTAAAAATCCCCATCTCCCCAAGCCACTTCTCATAGCTTGGCTTCTGGACATTTTACTATTTTGGTCACACTTCTCTGAACATGTAACAACTTGTCAATATCCTTCTTGAATTGTGTGTTCAATGTTGGACACAGTATTCCAGGTGAGAGCTAACCAAAGCAGAATACAGTGATACTATTACTTCCCTTGATTGAGGCGCTATACTACTATTGATATCTTGAGGTAAAAGCCTGATACTCATTATGGGCCTCCTTTGTCTGGCTACTGGATCTTAAGGTGGGCAGTGGGTACTGGGCTTGGAAACATTATTTTATTTGGTCTTCAATTCACTTAGTTGTTAGAGATTATACAATTAAAACTAATCAATGCTGTTGAATTCAAGGTGTCTCCTTTTTGTGTTTATTATATTTATCATTATTACTTTGCAATCAATTTATTAAATGTTTGTAATATGCCAGAGAGCTTATTCTTATTTTCCAGTTTAAAAATACATAATGCATAATTAAAAAGCAAAGTTCTTAAGAGGGAAAAGAAATCAAGAAGTGTTTAGTCATTGTCTCCAGAGCCAAATAGATATGGAAGCACAAAATGCTCTAGAGCAAACCAGTCCATTTTATACCTGCCACTTTTTTCCAGGAGAGAAATAAAACATGTGAAACTGGCCTGAAGCAATCACAATCAGTCCAGAGTAAATGATTCTGTAATTGAGTAGAAATAATTTCCTGCAGAGGAACTGACAAATTGCTGTGTACATACTGTTGACCGCCCAGCGCAAGAGGGCACTTAGCCCTGGAGCACTTTTATTACAGAGTAAAAATTCGTTCAGGAGAAGGCCAGGAAATCTGATGCATTTATACATCTTGCAGGCATTAAGCAGGGAGCAAATGATACAGAAAAAAAGCCTTAGCATGGAAGAAGTCAACATTTTAAAGTGATGTACCACATCAGCAACCTCTACCTCTAGGGTTCACATGGCCTCGATATAACACATTACTTCCACTTGGGTGGACAGCTTCCAAACATTGGAGGCAGCATTATGACCTTATCACATGTGCCCCACGGTGCCGTTTTTCCAGCAAGCATGGCAAAACAGTAGACATGACAGTAGACTTTCCCTATCACACAGGGGAAGCATAGCCCAACCGGAGCAGAAGTCTGCCAGTACAACACAGAACAAGAGCCTAGGACACTTCGACCCCGGTTGGGAGCAGGGCCTCCACCAGAAGTTGAGGGACATCATGTGATGGTTCATTCATCTTTTAACTGGCTGGCAAGCATGCTAGGATGCTTACATTGATAAGTGAGATGAGGGTCTTAGTCTCCTACAGGACTTTACACATTCTGTTTTGATAAAAGATCTTCCAGATCTCAAAACTAGGCAGGAAGGAGCCATAGTGTGGCAAAATAGCCACAAGAAGGCACCTTCGGTAGTAAAATGGGATTTACTCTACCCAGTCTCACATGAATGCATAAAAACTGAAAATCAGGACAAGAAGAAATGCAAGGAAAACATGAAATAGTCATTTGTTTGGATTACAACTCCCAGTGACTAGTGATGACTTTCCCAAGCTCTAGAAATTGTATTGGTGGTCAGGGAAGACACAGAATACTCAAAGTGTAATGAATGGACGGAATAAAATGCCCAGCCACAGAAAAGAGGATTGGCCAGTAATAAGTTATGCTCGCGTTGGGACCAGGATGAGTTGACAAAGTAATTTAGGACTGATGTTTCCATCTGCATCACATCTGTCACTAACTTTTGTAATATTTAATAGCGGACATTTTGGGAAAAGATCATCCTTTTCCTCTTAATAGGACTTTACTCCGCATTTTCATTTTTCAATTCTTCTTGGACTGATAGTACTAGTTTCATGGTTCTTTGGACAGTGATCTACGTTTTTTTCAAAAAGCATCTGTCTTCCAATGGCATTTTTACAAATTGAATATTAATAACCAAATGCAGGAACTGCTTATGTTTAAGACTCTTTTTATAAAAGCCCATGCCCAAATATTTGAACAAAACAAGCTATCAAGCAACTATTTTGAAAGCCTTGTTCACATAACTATCCTCTATGGCAGAGATTTAGCACATCTGGCTTCAAACTGTTCAAGCTGATGATCTCACAAATCTTCATTTCAAAAAAAAGAAAGAAAGAAAAACTAAACACAAACACAATATCAGCACCTTTAGGAAAAAAAATGTTCAAGCACCCAAGAACAACCAATTTGAATCATACAGAAGTTTGAGTTATGGATCAAAGCAGAGATGAGACTAGACAGTTCCAAGATTGGTTTGCAAATCATTTTCATTTAACCAGCAATGTCTTAGAAACAAGGACAGTTATCCTGAAATGAAAAGGGAGTGTTATGAATGAGGTCAAAATGATTGAAGTCATTTCCTTGATTCAAGGGTAAGATTTTTATGCAGAAACAGAGCAAGGTTTTATATTGATGGGGCAGGGAGGAGGAAAGTATCCAACACACACACACATACAGAAGGATATAGTTTAGGCAGGCTTGCCAGGTCCCAAGATAAAAGTTGCACCTTAGACATTTGTGATGCATCCTTGTTACTGCATGTGAGAAAACAAATGTCAAACTAAGTAGCACAGTCTGTGCACCACAGTTGTGGGGCTATATGAATGAGTCTGTTCTTCTATTTCTTGTCCTCTTCCACTGGACGTTAGGTGCTGCAGCTGGCTGTTACCATTGCACATAAAGATCCACAGTAGTTGTCAGAATAGCATGCTGTTCGGCATGGAAAAACCTTGAGAGAGAGGACAGATTTGCACCAAGATAACTCTAATGTCTTTAGGTACTGTATATTGACTTGAACAGGAATCATTTGTTCCTTTCTTTCAGGTGGCAAAATATTTCTGGCCAGATCTGCTCTTTTCCAGGTCATCTTTGCTTCTGTAACTCTCCTGAGTTTCACTTAACACTCTGTAAAGAAAGGTAGGAATCTTCCTGGAGCACTATGCTCATGTAGTTTGCACTCAAGACCATGCAGCAAAGGTGCTGCAGGTGAAGAGCTCTTTACTGGTGAGTAAAGAGCTCCTCGCATGATGAGGTGAGGGGGTAGAGGACTATTTCAGCCTGGCCTGCCCCTTCATGTGCCTTTTCCACTTTTGGTAGTGTAGTATGTGCTTTGCTGGTCACTTCAAGGCCAATAGGAATTTCCCTCCTGGTTTTCTAAGCGGGGTGGGTGGGGGGGAGGGGTTGCCTATTTTTACCTATTTTGCCTGTGGTTGGTGGACTGGGTTAATTGGCTTCTGGTGGTGTCTACAAATAGGACATCCTGAGCAGGTTTAGTGAGATAATATCAGAACTTAGTTTACAACTTGACACCCTTTGGTGAAGTCTGGAATTCTTGAATGGCACCTTTAGGTCCTGTGAGTTTGGAAGTTGTGAAACAGCCTATCTTTAGGCATGGGGAATTCCCTTTCTTCTTGTAAGGTTTGGTATCATCTTGGAAGGTTAGATTATAGATTATACTTTCAGATAAAGATAATCTGGGCTGATATACCTATAATACTGAGTTCCACCTCAGGGTCAGGTGTTCTGCCCAAGGGAGGCTGAGGAGGCAGACATAATACGTCTGCCTTATTTCACTACCTGGAAATCCTAGTTGTTGTCTTTAACAACAGAGGAAACAACAAACACATAATTACTATTTTGTGGATGTGAAGTCTTTAATATTTTTTAGCTTTTGTAAATCACATCACAAATTGTGTTCTTGACCTTTTGTATTGATTTGCAACATTTTGTATTCTTTTCTTGTATAGAAGTTCTTACATTTGTATGCATCTTCCTAATTTGAATATTTATTTGCACTATTAACCTAATTCTTGTGATTCTTCACCACTGGAAAAAGTATTTCTCCTCTCTCCAAATGTGTTTGCATTTTAAAGACGTGGATTGTTTTTCATACATTGTATATCTCAAAAACACCATGTTTGTATCACACATGTATTACTGCTCAAATTAAGGCAAACATTTTTCTACAAGTCTCAGGAGGTATAAAAATACTACTTTTGTTGAGATTGTTGAGTCCAATGAAGTTTATTTCCATTGCTAGAATACTGAAAAAAGTCCCTCTGAAATAACATTTGTATAAGGACAGATAAGGCTCCTATTTGTTGCTTCCTGCTTTTATTCTGCTCTTGTTTAATTGAATTTATAAACAAGGTTACTCGAACTCAGAGAAATAGCATCCTTCAATTTACATGAACATTTGCTTTAATTGGTAGAGACTGCAATAATGTTAGATTGTTTATGAACTCCAGGGTCTCTCCCTCTTCAGTTTATTTATGTTTCCTACTGCTACTGCTTTGAGGTGTGTTGATTGACAACATCCAACTTCTGCTTTAAAACCAACCATCTGCTCTATTTTTATCTTGCCTTCTACCAGTCTACTGGGATTCCTTCCCTTTCCAGACTCACTCTGCCTAGCATAATGTTTAGAGAGAAAAGAAAATATATTTAAATATGCTGAAAAATCCTGCTGTTTATTCAGTATTTGGATGAATGAGAAAAGTTTGCTTCCCCATTTTCACCACCGAAACAACCAAATCACAATGGTTTCGCTCTTTGGCTCTTTCTGATGCTACAGGGTCTTAATAGCAACACATACCTGTATAACCCCAGAGATGCCATTATGCCTCTAATAAAATAGATCCTTGCTTAGCATAGTATGTCATATGCATTTACAAAATGACTCTAAAAATCCAGATGGTGAGCTACAGACGGAGAAGTAAATAAGACACTAGTTTACGTCAAATCTAATACAATGTTCAGTGGTTCAAAACTGGAAAAAGCACAATAGTTTGATGGAACATTTGTTCTTCAGATAAATCTGTGCAGCAACTTGTAGGAATAATTTGTGTGCAGAGCTTAATTATGGTACATCATGGTAAATCCATTAAATGGCCTGACTCCACCATCATCTGAAAATAGTATAAATATCAGCATGCAAATTTGAGCATGCTAAGCCATATATCCCACTCCCCATTTACTGATAAGCCCTTGATGCCACATCACATAATCATTCTGTGTTTCGTAGTGAGCAGGCAGGCTGCATCTTATATAGTCAGAGACCACATGATTTACAGCAATGCTGAAAGCTCTGGACAGGCTGGCAGATATCAATGTTGATGCCAACATGTAATATTTGTATGTAGGTAGATGCTTCTCCTAAACTGGATGGAATTCATATTAAAACCTAGATTGTTTTTAAACAAGCCAATTCCTTAGTCTATTGTTTGAAATTTGCTTCTTTTGAAATTGCCCACCAAGATATGTTGCACAGGAGTGTTGTACCATACAGCCCGGAAACCACAGTGATCCTGGCCGTGAAAACCTTCAACAAGATATATTTTGCACAATTTTAAAAGAAGCCACTTTCAAACTATAGACCTGAACGTGGCTTGTTTTTTTTTAAAAAAAAACCCCAAAAGAAACCCCAAAAACCAACAACCTAGATTTTATTGTGAATCCCACATAAAAACAAAAAGTAGAGGGCAGAGCGAAGGAGAGAGAGGGGGTAATTAAGATATTAATCTTATTAAACTACATAATTGTCTTGCTTGCAGTTCGAGCTAAGGAATTTATGTAGCTGATTTTTAGTGAGAAATTTCCTGTATTTACCACTTCATCACATGCATTAAATTCTACTGAGCCACTCATGTATACGACAACCTAATGTGTTCATCACATGACGTAGGCCTAAAATGTAGGGTAGAGATATCTTGGTGTTTTTAAGTGGTTTAAAGGGTTATCTTTTCAGACACTTTCTAAGCTGTTTGGCAAGTGATTTTTTTTAAAAAAATTATCCACATAAAGATGTGCAAAAAGACCAATTCTGTCATGTGATGAATTCCCAAAATGCTATTTTGAGAAAAAGCTCTGCCGTTACCTTTTGCTCCTTTTTTTCACGGGGGGGGGGGGGGGAAGAGAGAGAGGGAGAGAGACAGAGACAGAGACAGAGAGACAGAGACAGAGACAGAGAGAGAGAGACAGAGTAGGATGGTTGGCCTGGTGGCAGAAGGAAGGGGGACCATTGGCTTCATCTCCTGGAGAGAGAAATCTCCTCCTAATTTTTTCCTCCCCCCCCCCTTTCTTTTCTTCTTTCTCCTTTCCTCCCCTCTTTTCTCCTTTTCTCCCCTTTTCCCCTTCATTCTCTTTTTTTTCGCCTTTCCTTCCCTTCCTTTCCCCTGGCCTCTCTTCTTTCTCATTTCTTTTCTTTCCCTCTTCCCTGCCCCCTCTTTCTTCTTTCCTTGCCCTCTTTCCCCTTTTCTTTCCCTTCTTCCACCTTCGTTCTCTTCTTTTTCATCCCCAACCTTTTCATCCATTTTCCCCTTCCCTTTCTTCTTTTACCTTTTTTCTTTTCCTTCTTCCCTTCTTTCTCCCTACTTGGGGGGCAGAAGCAGGTTTCTTTCTTAGGCCCACCCCACTTTTATCCCAGTTTCTCTTGGATTTTAGGGCTTATGTAGAAGAGCCCCAATAACTGGCATGTTCTGCTTGACAAAATTTTGGAAAATGAATGAATGGGGTTGATTTTTAATTTCCAATCCTACTTTACAAGTGAAATCATACATGCAGTTTCCAGATTTAATTTAGATAATCCAGTTATCCTCAAACCAGCAACAATGTAACAGTCCCAAGGAAAAGACACTGAAATTTACATTTAAAAATCTGGCTCCTATATTTGTCTTGATATGAATCTGAAAGATGTGCTATTTTTACCATGCCGTGTGTAGCTAGATGGGTATCTCCATCATCAGATTCACATTTTATAAACAGCAGCAAATACTGTACATAGTGTGAAAACAAATTACAGACATATTAAGCTCGTATATGTGTACTGAGGGCAAACTAAATGGCACAAAAGTCTGTTGTTATTATGTACTTTCATACTGATGATGAAAATGATAATGAAGAAGAAGATGGTGACAATTATTATTTCTTTCCTACCTACCTCTCCCTATGGACTGAAATGGGGAACAGCAGCAAGTTAAAATATATCAACAGATTAAACACATAACACCAAATGGCAAGAATATTGCACCTCCTGAAAGACCATAGGAATCCAATACATATTAAAAACAATCTGTTCTTACTCCAACACTTATCATTTTTAACTTATTGTTTTAAATTCAGACAACGTGTCTGTCTTTGAACAGGTCATTTCAGAGGCTGGAGGTAACTGAAGAAAAAAAATTCTGGGTGACTGTTGCCAGCCTAGCCCTGCTGACAGAAGTAAAACTTCCTCAGATGACCTGGGTGTATAGGGCAGATTATGAGGGAGAATATATTCCTGCTTTAAATGTAATTGTTAACACTTTGTTCTTTGCTGTGAAACTAATTGGCAACCGGTGGAGTGATTTTAATATTGGAAGCTGTGGTGTTGAATTTACTATAAGACCTGAACAGACCTGTTGATGACAGGGTTATTTGGAGTTCTCTCATTCATGGGGTAGTCATAAGTCAAAATAAACTTGATGGCAACAATAATGTGATTATTCCTAGATGTAGCAATAACTAATTTGGCTGCCATGATTTAAACTAATTTAAGTACAGAGATAGCCCAATATACAGTGCATTGTAGAAATCTAGTTTTGAGGTTACCAGCATGTGCACTGCCATCTTGATCTCCTCCAGCTCTAAGAAGGAGTGTGGCTGAAATGATTGCAGGCAATTGAATGACTCCTAAAGTTTTCTTGGCAAGATTTATTCAGAGGTGTTTTACCATTGGATGAGAAAGCGTGATCCATTTTGGGAGAAAGGTGGGATATTAACTAAAACAAACAAATGATGATGATGAGCCAGTGGGTTATCCAAGGCTGACATAGAATTCAAACTCTGGCTCTTACAGTTTCCAGTGTGGCTACACCAGGCATGAGCAAACTTTGGCTCTCCAGGTGTTTTGGGTTTCAACTCCCAGAGATCCCAGTCAGCTCGCCAGCTCGTAGGAACTGTGGGAGTTGAAATCCAAAATACCTGGAAGGCCAAAGTTTGCCCTTGCCTGAGCTAAACCATAGAATTAATACATTTTGATATAATAATCATCATAATCTTTATTTATATCTGTGGAAAAAGTGATAGCACTTTAACTGCCATGGCTTTGTGGTATGGAATCCTGGTAATTGTAGTTTGGTGAGGTACCAAGTACCATGATGATGTTTTTATTGAGTTAATTGTGTTATGGCTTTGTGATTGATATTTGATTGTTGTATCGGGCAAGGCCCCATGTGAGCCGCCCCGAGTCCCTTCGGGGAGATGGGGCGGGGTATAAAAATAAAGTTATTATTATTATTATTATTATTATTATTATTATTATTATTACCAGGACACTTTGGCAGAGAAGGCTAAAGACCTTGTAAAGCATCAACTTCCATGATGCCATAACATTGACTCATGGCAGACAAAAGTGGTGTCAAAATGCCTTCATTTAACAGGGCAGATGTACCCCTAGTCCAATACTCAAACCATTACACCTTACACCATACTGGTTCCTACACTATATTGTCTCTGCTAACACATGAGATACTATGTCTACAGTGGACACAAGTGTTGATATGAATTTTACTCAAACCCCAATGGAGCAAGACTAATAGGAATTAGTGCAGTCCAGTCAGAACAAACTAATGGTAACTACTAGTTTTTATTTTTATGTCTGCTACCTTTTGCAAGATTAGTACATGAGTGTTTATACTCCAACCCTTCTGAGAGCAGGCATGAAGCTGGGGGGGGGGGGGGGGGGCTTGAGGGGCTTCAGCCCCCCCCCCCCCCGAAATTCTCAGGGTGGTCTGCGAGAAGGCCTTACATTTTTTATTTGAACTGTTATGTTTATTCATATCATGATCTGATCACCATGCTCAATATATCCCATATGCATGGTGTATAGGAATAACAATACAAAAGGTTTGCTAGGGTAGATCCTTTCTCACTCAGACTCAGCCCCCCCCCCCCCCAAATCAAAATTCTGGCTATGGGTCTGTCTGAAAGGAAGTATTATTTTAATGTGAACAAATACCTGAGTTACTAATGAAGTCTACATAATTAATACTTCCCAGAGCTGAACATAGGCTTCTCAGATTTCAAACAGAGTAAAAAAAAAAAAACAGAGTTAACAAGAAAGCTGCTATGTTCTTTGTTGCTTACAAGATAATTATAGTCACCCAACTCTCCTTTGCACTGTAGCAAGTAGATTTCAGCTTTTCCTTGAAACAAATAGTGGAGGATAGTGACCCATGAGAACCAGGAACAAAAAAGCTGGGAAGAACATAGTGACACCAGCTGCATGTTAAAAGTTGCACTTTAAGAGGGTTTTTCCAGTGGAATACACAACCCTATGGTGATGAATTCACCTTCACTATGGATTCTAAAATAAAAGACTGGGTGACCATCTCTTGGATATATCTTAATTGTTGATTCCCATGTGGCAATGGATTAAAATAATTGGTTTTAGGGTTCTTTCCAGGTTTATGTTTCTATGCTATTTTTGAGTAGGGATGAAAACCCTTCAGGAAGATGAAGACCCTCGTGAGGCCAGATTTAGCTCATTGGGAAGCAATCCTACAGACATATTCTACTTCAATGATCACATGTAACAGATAAGCAGCTGCTTAAAGCCTGGAAAGTTACTGCATACAAATAAGATCTGATATGGGAAGGTGTTCTATACAATTGAACAGCTATTTCCAAATAAAATCAAAGCAGCTTGGGATGAAGCAGCCCTGCTTCCTGTTGAGCCCTGACTTCAAGTCTATGAATACAATTGAAATGACATTATGCTAACATTCAGGAAAACCATTCTCATTTAATAGTACAGACTGACTTACTGAAAGCTTCTGAAATGCAGCAGCTCAATATCACTCAAAAAGCCTTGTTGATTATTCACATACCCTTTTAGAAATCCTTAACATTACTGTACTACAGCAAAAGCATTTATACCTGAGATGTGCAAATATGCCTTGGGGGCTGTCAGTCCAATAGTTATTCATTTAATGAACAAATCCTATGTCTCTCATTACTGGAAGTTGGGCTCATAGAGCATATAAGCAGCTTTAAAAAACTAATGCTGGAGCTTTTAAATAATAATAGTAGCAGTAGTGGTAGTAGTAGCAGAAGTAGCAATAATAGTAGTCATAATAATAATAATAATAATAATAATAATAATAATAATAATAATAATAATAATAATAATAATATATTGTGGATTAAAGAGTTTTTTTCAAAATCATATTATAAACACTATTTTTCTCCATTTCTAACCAATGGTTAGCATTTTAATTTTCAGCTTCTGGAGAAAAACGATACTTATACTTCCAAGTGAGCAAAACAGAAATAATGTGAAGCTCTACCACACAGAATTCATTTCAGGAAAGCACATAGCTCATATTTTCATTACAAGGGCTTACTGACTCAGCGTTAGTTCCTAATATTCTATCATAACATTTCCGGGCTCAGATGGGAATTAAACACAATATTTGTGTGTCCAAAAGCTGTTATACATTGCCTAAAGCAAAGCAGAATTAAACCAAATATTGAAAAATAACACAGCACTGGCCAAGTACAGACATTTGTAGGCTGCCAAATTCAATATAAGCACAGGATGACAAAATACAAAAGTTGTAATTTATTTCAGTGTGCTATGTTGTGAAACAAAAACTTGTTTCATCGAAGTGCCAGAAAAGGTTCCTCATTGAATAATAGTGTGAGAATGCAGTTTGTCATGTCTACAATATATAAAAATCTTTAAGAGACCTGCATATATTCAGTCATATTCTTTCCAATTTACAGATTCTAGATGTTTCCATATCTGAGAGATTATGTTGGGATCAGATAACAACTCATATACAGAACAAGTGTAACTTGTTCATTAGATGGGAATGAAGTCTCTATAGAGTTTATAAGTAACTACAAAAAAAACTCCTTGAAAATCAATCCCACCAAGAACAAAACTGTGTGTACATCATATTACACTCTTTCTGTAGTAGATTAATTAAGTTTGTAGTTACAATTGGTGTGACTTCATAAAATTGCTAAAAAGAATATTACATGGTTCAAGTGTTCACTTCCATGTCATATATCATGCCACTGTCTTCTGTTCTATTATTAATGTTAAGGCAAAGGCAATTTGGAGAAGAGAAAACTTCAAAAGAGAACTTTTGAGAACATGATTATGAGAAGTGAAACTTTGAGGACTTCTAGAAGGCTGCTTTTAGTGAGGTTGAACTAAGGGTACATCTACACTATAGTATTAATGCTGTTTGATACTACTTTAACTGAGCCCCTGGTGGCGCAATAGGTGGCAGGTCTATTGACCAACAGGTCAGTGTTTTGAATCTGGGGAGACTGGGTGAGTTCCCTCTTTCTGCTCCAGCTCCCCATGTGGGGACATGAGAGAAGCCTCCCACAAGGATGGTAAAACATCAAAACATCTGGGTGTCCCTTGGGCAACATCCTTGCAGATGGCCAATTCTCTCACACCAGAAGTGACTTGTAATTTCTCAAGTCGCTCCTAAAATAAAATAATTTTTTTAACTGCCATGGCTCAATGCTATGGGACTCTGGGATTTATAATTTGGGGAGGTATAAGCACTCTTTGGCAGAGAAGGCTAAAGACCTTGTGGAACTGTAATCTCCAGAATTCCATAGCATTTAACCATGCAGTTAAAGGGCTGCTAAACTGCATTGATTCCACAGTGTAGATGCATGTTTAAATCATCATCATCATCATCATCATCATCATCATCATCATCATCATCTATACCCCACTTTATTTCCCCAAAGGGGACACAAAGTGGCTTGACATAAAAGTATTAATATACAATTTAAAATATAGATTAAAAGGTAAACATTAAAATAGAATTAAACACAAGCAGCATTTAAAAAAATCCCAGTTAAAATCCATCAAAACAGTGAAAACCACAGCACCCTCCAACTAGATTGTAGATACCTTTATCTTTACAAGCCTGCCTGAATAAAAAGATTTAACCTGCTGCCTCAAGTACAGTAGGGAGGGGGTATTCTGGCTTCCCTGGGCAAGGAGTTCCAGAGTCTTGTTGAAGCTACCAAGAAGGCCCACTCTCTCATTCCCACCAACCAAGCTTGAGATGGAGGTGGGACTGAGAGAAGGGCCTCTCCTGAAGATCTCAGGGCCCAAGCAGGTTTGTACAAGGGGGTGCAATGAGCCAAATAGCCTGGACCTGAACTGTCTAGGGCTTTAAATGTCATAACCAGCACCTTGAATTGTGCTAGGAAACAGACTGGCAGCCAGTGGAGCTGCTGAACTGGGGTGGGGGGTGTCCACTTCCTGTAGCCAGCCCATTAGCAACCTGGCTGCAGATCTTTGACCAGATGAAGTTTCCATGGACTTTTCAGAGGCAGCCCCATGTTGAACAGACAGTATGCAACGAAGGCATTTATCACCGTGGCCACATCTGGCTTCTCAAGGAACAACCACAGTTGGTGCACACGTTTTAATTGTACAAAGGCCCTCCTGGCCATCTCAGATACCTGGGCATCCATGTTCAGCTGAGTCCAGGAGGACCCCTAAACTGCAAACCTGTGTCTTCAGGGTGTGTGTGACCGCATTCAGCACAGGCTAGATCCTTATTCCCTGGTCTGCCTTCTGACTGACCAGAAGTAACTCTGTCTTGTCTGGATTAAGTTTCAATTTGTTTGTCCTCATCCAGTCCATTACTGATGACAGACACTCTAAACATTCTGGATGACTGTGGGATGGGGAACCTGGTCAGAGGAATGGAATCACGATACACCACTTCAATTCTAGGACAGGGAGGAGAAGGAGTGTTATAATATGTATATTAGTACAATAGGTGTGAAATTGGTCAATTTGTTTAAAACACATCTGTCTTCTCTTTTTATTACATAGAATCATAGAACTGGAAGAGACCACAAAGACCATCCGGTCCAACACCTGCCATGTATAAATATACAACCAACCATTTCCAATATTGTTGTTGTATGCCTTTATGTACTTTCCACCTTATGAAGACCCTATTACAAGCCTATTACAGGGTTTTCTTGCCAGATTTGTTTTGAAAGAAGTTGTCTTTGCCTTCCTCTGACAATGGCAGTGTGTGACTTGTGCAGCATCATCTATAGGGTTTCAGCGGCTGAACAGGAATGTAAACTCTGGTCCCCAAAGTTGTAGTTCTGAACACAAACCATTACATCATACTTGTCCTTCCCTCCCTCACTCTTCCTAACATTACCTCCAACTTTCTGTGGTATTTCATTTTTAATTACAATTTTTTGATCTTTTGCCCTTCTTTGGACCAATAGAGGTTACTACTAGTGGCTCACATTTCAATGAGGCAGTGAATCCATTCTGGGTTTTAGTCCAAAACTAAGTGAACTTTGTAAGCTACTGGAGAGATTCTGTTATTAGAGTCCTGTATCTCAGATTTTTGGACTGATATACACAGTGGAGTCACAACCCACTGATACGAGGCCACCAACAGCTACTGTTTTGTAACTGCTCAAACTCTAAATAGTTAAATACAAAATATTTAATAGGAAATTATTTTTGTCTTGTAAGTACAAGTGTATAAATGACTAATTCCAGTTTATAGAGATATTTTAGTTTATTTTGTCACAAAAGAATTTCCTTGCATTAAATAAACAATAGTTGAACAGCTACTTAATGAACTGCAGACAGTGTGACTTCCTGGTCACAGGTTAGTAACCTCTGTATGTTTATTTTGGGCTAAATGCTTTCCATTATTCTGTTTTTGCTCATTCACTCCAGGATAAAGTTTCAGAATAATCTATCCCTTAAATGAGAAAGGGCATAAGGTTTATTGCTGAATTTTTTTTCTGTCCCAACAGTGGTGAAAAGCAGTGAAGAAATAAGTAACTCCAAACTTATTTCATAAATATTGAGTTTGTGAACTTTAGCAAGAGTGTAGCATGGCAGTTGTGGTTTTTCTCTTTGATGACCTCATCACACTTAATAAAATAAGTTTTGAGCTTCTTTCAGGGATGGATCACAATGCCAGCCATCACACTACAGCGTGTGATTTCCTACAGGGGGGCTTGCCGCCAACCAGGGTGGAAGCATCCATGGATGCTTCCCCCCAAACACGAAGGCCTTTCTGTGTTGTGCTGCGTGTTTCTGTGTTTTTGATTGATGCCTCCCCTGTATGAAGGGGGAAGTGTCGCTGCATCAGAGTAATGAGCAGGGTGACAGAATCAACACTTGCACCTGTTGTTTCACCATACTTGCTGGCAAAATGGCACTGGGGTTGGGGGTGGGCTCCCTCGTGTGATAAGGTGGAGTGTGCTCAATGTGTGGTGTGCTATCTTCCGAACCTTTTGTGTTGCTTAAACACTGTTTTTCAAATCTCTGTTTATTTGGGGTCATCTATTAAAGAAATCTACAATGTGGACTAAAACACAATTTATGTGGATTAGGTGCAGTAGGTTAATGTCAACAGACTAAGTTATGTATATAGAGTGCTGTTTCTCTCATCTCAAAACAGGGCAAGATTGAGATTTAAATTGTTTTTGTTATATGTGTTCAAACTGACTAAAGTATGGGATTAGTTATTGCCTTCTTCTTAGTTTGAGAGAATGTCGCTTCCTCAAAGTCACCCAATGGGTTTTCAAGGCTGAGTGAGTTTCTGAGTCTTGATTCAACACTCAAACTACTAAATCATATTAGCTCTGTATACTATTCTGGCACTACCTAGTTTGGAAGAAGTCAGCAATGTCATCAGCCAACAAAAAAACAACAAAGCCAGCGGACCTGATGGGATCCCTGCTGAAATCTTCAAAGAGGGTGGACATGAGCTGATACAACTCCACCAGGTCATTGAAAAGATATGGATGACCGAGAAAATCCCAGCAGACTTCAAGGATGCCACCATCATCACCTTTTTCAAGAAGACTGCGAAAACTATCGCGGTATCTTCCTTCTAATCTTCGCTGGGAAAATCCTCGCAAGAATCCTTGCAAAGCGCCTTCTCCCTGTCTCAGAAGACACCCTTCCAGAATCCCAGAACGGCTTCCGCCCCTCCAGAGGAACAGTGGACATGATCTTCACTGCACGACAGCTCCAAGAAAAATGCAGGGAACAAAACCAACCTCTGTACATGGCATTCATTGACCTTGCAAAGGCATTCGACACAGTGAATCGCAGTGCTCTCTGGACCAAAAAATTGGGTCCCCTGACAAATTTGTGAACATCCTGCGGCTCCTCCATGATGACATGATGGCAACAATCTTGGACAGCAATGGCTCCTAAAGTGGCCCATTTAAGGTGGAATCAGGTGTGAAGCAGGGATGTGTTATTGCCTCTACCTTATTTTCCATCTTCATCACTATGATACTTCACCTTGTTGATGGGAAGCTTCCCACCGGAGTGGAAATAATCTATCGAAAAGATAGCAAGCTATTTAGCGTCAGCAGACTGAAAGCCAAAACCAAGGTCACCACAACATCTATTATAGAACTCCAATATGCCAATGACAACGTAGTCTGTGCACTCAGAAGAAGACCTGCAAGCCACTCTAAACACCTTTGCAGAAGCATACGAGAAACTCGGCCTCTCATTGAACATTGAGAAAACCAAAGTGCTCTTCCAACAGGCACCAGCTAACCCCTCTGCAATGCCAGGAATACAGCTTAATGGTGTAACATTAGAAAATGTTGACCATTTCCGCTACCTTGGCAGCCACCTCTCCACAAAAGTCAACATTGACACTGAAATACAACACCGCCTGAACTCTGCACGTGCAACAATTTTCTGAATGAAGCAGAGAGTGTTTAATGATCGGGACATCCGTAGAGATACCAAGGTGCTCATTTATAAAGCTATTGTCCTCCCAACCCTGCTCCAAGCCTGCGAAACTTGGACGGTCTACAGATGTCACACTCAACTTCTAGAGCATTTCCATTAGCGTTGCCTCAGAAAAATCCTGCAAATCTCTTGGGAAGACAGGCAGACAAATGTCAGCGTGCTTGAGGAAGCAAAGACCACCAGCATTGAAGTGATGCTCCTACGCCATCAACTCCGCTGGACTGGCCACGTTGTCCAAATGCCCGATCACCATCTCCCAAAGCAACTATTCTACTCCCAACTCAAGAATGGAAAACAGAATGTTGGTGGGCAGGAAAAGAGATTTAAAGATGCTCTCAAAGCCAACCTTAAAAACTGTGGCATAGACACTCACAACTGGGAAGCCCTGGCCCTTGAGCACTCTAACCGGAGGTCAGCTGTGACCAGCAGTGCTGAAGAGTTCGAAGAGGCATGAATCGAGGGCTTAAGGGAGAAACGTGCCAAGAGGAAGAAATGTCAAGCCAACCTGACCAGGACCGCCTTCCACCTGGAAACCAATGTCCTCACTGTGGAAGAACATGCAGATCAAGAATAAGTCTCTTCAGCTACCTAAGAACCCACCCCCAAGACACCAGAAATGGAAGACAATCATCCTCGAACTACGAGGGATCGCCTAAGTACTATGCTGGCTGTCCAGGACTGTACAATTGTAACTGCAGAGCTTTGCTACAGACATTGAGTGAACATGTATTGGTAGGAGATAATCATATAGTTATGAAGGCAGAACTGCTTAATGCCTTCTTTGCCTCGGTCTTCTCACAAAAAGAAAGCCATCTTCAACCTCAGCAACATGGAATGGACGAAGGATTGGGGGAAATCCAACCCCAAATAGGGAAACAAGTTGTCCAGGAACACCTGGCCACTCTAAACGAATTCAAGTCCCCAGGGCCAGATCAGCTACATCCAAGAGTATTGAAGGAACTAGCGGAAGTTATTTCAGAACCACTGGCAATCATCTTCGAGAGTTCTTGGAGAACAGGAGAAGTCCCAGCAGATTGGAGGAGGGCGAATGTGGTCCCTATCTTCAAGAAGGGAAAAAAGAACGACCCAAACAATTACCGTCCGGTCAGCCTCACATCAATACCAGGCAAGATTCTGGAAAAGATCATTAAGGAAGTGGTCTGCAAACACTTAGAAACAAATGCGGTCATTGCTAATAGTCAACACGGATTTACCAAAAACAAGTCATGCCAGACTAATCTGATCTCTTTTTTCGATAGAGTTACGAGTTGGGTCGATACAGGGAATGCCGTGGATGTAGCATATCTAGATTTCAGTAAGGCCTTCGACAAAGTCCCCCACGACCTTCTGGCAAACAAACTAGTAAAATGTGGGCTAGACAAAACTACGGTTAGGTGGATCTGTAATTGGCTAAGCGAACGAACCCAAAGGGTGCTCACCAATGCGTCGTCTTCATCATGGAAAGAAGTGACAAGTGGAGTGCCGCAGGGCTCCGTCCTGGGCCCGGTTCTGTTCAACATCTTTATTAACGACTTAGACGAAGGGTTAGAAGGCACGATCATCAAGTTTGCAGATGACACCAAACTCGGAGGGATAGCTAACACTCCAGAAGACAGGAGCAGAATTCAAAACGATCTTGACAGACTAGAGAGATGGGCCGAAACTAACAAAATGAAGTTCAACAGGGACAAATGCAAGATACTTCACTTCGGCAGAAAAAATGGAAATCAAAGATACAGAATGGGGGACGCCTGGCTTGACAGCAGTGTGTGCGAAAAAGATCTTGGAGTCCTCGTGGACAACAAGTTAAACATGAGCCTACAATGTGATGCGGCAGCTAAAAAAGCCAATGGGATTTTGGCCTGCATCAATAGGGGAATAACGTCTAGATCCAGGGAAGTCATGCTCCCCCTCTATTCTGCCTTGGTCAGACCACACCTGGAATACTGTGTCCAGTTTTGGGCACCGCAGATGAAGGGAGATGCTGACAAGCTGGAAAGCGTCCAGAGGAGGGCAACTAAAATGATTAAGGGTCTGGAGAACAAGCCCTATGAGGAGAGGCTTAAAGAGCTGGGCATGTTTAGCCTGCAGAAGAGAAGGCTGAGAGGAGACATGATAGCCATGTACAAATATGTGAGGGGAAGTCATAGGGAGGAGGGAGCAAGCTTATTTTCTGCTGCCCTGCAGACTAGGACACGGAACAATGGCTTCAAACTACAGGAAAGGAGATTCCACCTGAACATCAGGAAGAACTTCCTCACTGTGAGGGCTGTTCGGCAGTGGAACTCTCTCCCCCGGACTGTGGTGGAGGCTCCTTCTTTGGAGGCTTTTAAGCAGAGGCTGGATGGCCATCTGTCGGGGGTGCTTTGAATGCGATTTCCTGCTTCTTAGCGGGGGGTTGGACTAGATGGCCCTTGAGGTCTCTTCCAACTCTACTATTCTATGATTCTATGATTCTATGATTCTATGATTCTATGATTCTATGAATAGATAAAAATATCACTTCATATTTAAGGTGCACTCACTCACCACATTAATGTCACCATCAAAGTAGGACTATAAGTAGATACTTTAGGTGGCAGGGGAGAGAAAATATAACATCTGGTCTTACTGGTAATGTGAAAAGGTGAGGAGTGCAATATTTTCTGCTTCATAGCCATTGAAACATTTTGGTTCAGTCCTGGTGAGCTGCATACCTACCTGTCCTAAATTTGGACTTTCAATATGGCATTGTATGATAGCATGTGGGTTGACCAAACCAAACATGCCTTTTTGTCTGATTAGAAATCTCCCACACACTATTCACATTTTCCACCAGCTGACATTCTGATTTCTTTAAACAAAAGTCCAGGGTTTGGTGTTTAATTACCAGATGAATGGTTTCACCACAAATAAAGACATTTCTTCCTCAAACCCCTTTGAGATGTCTTTTCTATTGTATTGAGTACTACAGCTCAGCACCTGTCATTCCTACACATTCAAGAATATTAAGCCCTTGTGCCTCTAAATACCACTGGTGACATTCTTTAAAAATCGCATTTGCCAGAAGTATGTGACACCCCCCAAACTTTATCATGAATATTCTGTTTCATGAAGCAGATTTATTTATTTATTTATTTATTTATTTTATTTACAGCACTTCTACCCTGCCTTTCTCTACTCTGGAGGGGACTCAAGGCAGCTTTACAAGATAGGCAACAATTCAATGCCTTTAAAAACTGTGTACAATAATCTACTAGAATAGATTACTAGTTTCATACCAATAATACATAGTGATGTTATTACATTGGGGAACACTTGATGTTTTGCACATCTAGCAACTTTTTGATCTAAAATAACAAGGAAGTGAAAACCTCACACATTATGCAATAGTTTCAAAGAAAAACCAAGGATATTAGGCAGTTTTCATAAGCGCAGGAGCCTCTTTACATCTTAATCCTTTTAGAGCTTAGTTCCACTGGAAAAATAGTTAGCCTTGTGCTGTCAGCATTTTATGTTCAGGAGAATCCCCTGAAATACCAGGTATACATACTGTGTTATGCCCTTGCTTTTATAATGTCAGTTTTACATGACTTGAGAACAAATTCAACCTCTAAGGATTTATTGCTTTTCTCAAAAGTTCATATCTGTAAGCATCTAATTAAAAAACGATGATGCAATTGGCTTGTGTTGTGTACTGATCAATCTAGAGGTGAATCTTGCTTACTATTCTAAATCTCATTTATGTTCTTCTTGTCTTTGGAATTGATAGCATTTTCTAGCATTTTTTAAAAAGCCTAATCACAAAAGATTATCAAAGTTTATATTTTCCTTTGTTCAGGAACCATGCTTAGACGTGTTCAGAAAATGTAATTTTGCTTCTGCTTACCTCTTACAAGGAACAGCTTATTCCTGTGGAATTTCTGAAAAGTGGGATCTCTTAATGTGAAACGTAAAGACTGCATGTATTGCAGGACCATATAGGCACATAGGATATGACCTCGTAATAAATAAGACTATTATTCTATCTAGCTCAGTATTGTTTACATTGAGTTATAGACCTCATGTAGGGTTTTTGATTGGATTCTTGAGAAGACTATTAACCTTGATAAATGGATAGGTAATATGTATGTGGCTATCTTATCCTATACTATATGATTTGTCATTGATCCATTTCTTTGGGCTTCACACAACTCTACCATTTGCCAAAATATGTGATCTTGTGCTTTTCTTTTCCATTTCTGACCAAATAGCTTAACTATTGGTTCGTTCCACTAAGTACAAGATCTGCGCAAGAGCTGCTTGTGGTCTTTTGGTATGTAGTTTGTTAGTCGACATGTCCATCAGTTGTCTTTTGTTCATGTTATATGCCCTGTCGATCTTCTTTTTGCCTCGTAGGTTTCATTGACTATGTCACATATCCCACATGCTTCTTTCCATTGCTCTCTGGGTCACCACCAATTTTTCCTCCTGTAACTTTGTTGTTGCCCATTTTCAAATGCATATAACATTGCCAGTAAGACTGTGGTGTTGAAGATAGCTGCTCTGACCTTCATTGGCAGGTTATCATCTGTTAGCACTGTCCAAGCCGCCTTGTATTTTCATACCTATTTGCCATTTTCAAATTATTCGACTGTACTTGTTGTACAAGATTGACATATTCAGTCACTTCCTCAATTTCATCACCATTTGTAATGATGCAGCCCTGGACACACTGTTCATTTTCAGTCCTACTGATTTTGAGAGTTGCGCAAGTTGTTGGAGATCATGTTGTAAATCTTCCAGATTTTTGGAAAAAAGGACGCAATTGTGTCTATTACTAATGTGGCTACTACTAAGGAAATGAGGGAGTGGCAAATTTACCGACAATAACATGTTGCTTATATGTGAATTGTTAATTTAACAGTTGAACATCAATGGTGTTTCTGTTCCTTGATTATTTCAAACCATTTTAATGGCATGACTAAATGTTTCAGTATATTGTTTGAGAGTTAATGATCTGGTTCTTTTATGCAGAGGATTTGAGACAGAGCAAGAATAGCCACTAATAATTGTGTAGTTCATAAATTTGTCATATCTTCTTTAAAAGTCATCCAAAGCTAGAGACTATAATTACATAGGTAATTAGTTCTTCTAGACCTCTCAGCGGCCTTTGATACCATCAAACATGGTATCCTTCTGGAACCTTGAGTAGCTGGGAATTAGAGGCATTGTGATACAATGGTTCTGGTCATAACTCTCAGGCAGGTTCCAGATGGTAGTACTTGGGAATAGCTGCTCCTCAAAAAATGAGCTGTTATGTGGCATTCCACAAGGAGCCATTCTATCCCCAAAGCTTTTTAATATTTACATGAAGCTGCTGGGAGAGATCATCTGGAGGCATGGGGCAGGGAGTTATCAATATGCTGATGATACCCAAATATATTTCTCAATGACTTCAAAAACAGCTTCAGCTAAGGGATAGTATGTCTTCTCTGAATGAATGCCTGGAGGAGGTAATGAGCTGGATGAGGAAAACCAAACTGAAACTGAATCCAGACAAAACAGATGTGCTTGCCATCAAGGGTCCTAATCTGGGAATGGAGGTGTGTCAACCAATTCTGGATGGGGTTGCACTCCCCCTGAAAGACTGTGTTTGTAGCTTGAGAGTGCTCCTGCCTCTGCCTCCAAATGTCAGAACAGGTAGATGTAATAGTCAGGAGTGCTATCAGCTTTGGCTTATACGCCAGCTGCGCTCCTTCCTAGATTTGGGGGACCTTAAGATGATAGTGCATGCATTAGAAACCTCAAGTCTGGATTTCTGGAATGTGTTTTACATTGGGCTACCTTTGCATCAAGTTTGAAAACTTCATTTGGTTCAAAATATGGCAGCCAGATTGATTACAGAAACATCTAGAAGTGAGCATATTACACCTATCCTAAAATCACTCCAATGGCTGCCAATTAGTTTCCAGGCAAGTATAAGGTGTTAATATTGACCTTTAAAGCCCTACATGGTT
Source organism: Anolis carolinensis (assembly GCF_035594765.1). Classification (NCBI taxonomy): domain Eukaryota; kingdom Metazoa; phylum Chordata; class Lepidosauria; order Squamata; family Anolidae; genus Anolis; species Anolis carolinensis. The sequence goes on along the minus strand of NC_085843.1, from coordinate 255,354,668 downwards.
TGGGTCCAGGTTACCTACAGGATGGCCTTCTCCTGTATAATCAACCCCAAGGTCCTCTGGGGGCATCTACTCTAGGCTGCCAGAACCCTGCTGGCAACCACCACCCAGAGAACCTTATTATTGGCTGTCCCATGATTGTGGAACGACTTGCCGGTAGAGCCCCGACAGCTACATGAGTTGGTGGAATTAAAGACACAAGTGAAGACCTATCTCTTCCGACAGACTTGCCCAGATAATTTCAATTATGAATTTTAAACTTCCACTCTATATCTGATTATGTGTTTTAGAAATGTTGTAACCCTCCTCAAGCTGTGAGGAGAGGTGGGTAAGTTATTATTATTATTATTATTATTATTATTATTATTATTATTATTATTATTATTATTATTTTATTATGACACAGCAAACAAGATAGATATGCTGGATTTCATATCACAAAATCACAAGTCCAACACTTCCCAAGTGTCTAGGACTGTGTGATGTATTTTCGGATGATGCGCGCAGATCCCAGCAGGGTGGCCTTTTGCAGTTGGCAGATCGTAATTTTGTCAATGTCTATTGTTTCCAAATGCCGGCTGAGATCTTTTGGCACGGCACCCAGTGTGCCCATCACCACCGGGACCACCTGCACTGGTTTCTGCCAGAGTCTTTGAAGTTCAATCTTGAGGTCCTGAATAGCGGCTGAGTTTTTCCTGCTGTTTTTCGTCAATGCGACTGTCACCTGGGATGGCAACATCAATGATCCAAACCTTTTTCTTTTCCACAACTGTGATGTCTGGTGTGTTGTGTTCCAGAACTTTGTCAGTCTGGATTCGGAAGTCCCACAGTATCTTTGCATGTTCATTTTCCAATACTTTTGCAGGTTTGTGATCCCACCAGTTCTTTGCTGCTGGGAGGTGGTACTTGAGGCATACGTTCCAATGAATCATTTGGGCCACGTAGTTGTGCCTCTGTTTGTAGTCTGTCTGTGCAATTTTCTTACAGCAGCTGAGGAGATGATCAATGGTTTCGTCGGTTTCCTTGCACAGTCTGCATTTTGGGTCATCAGCTGATTTTTCGATCTTGGCCTTAATTGCATTTGTTCTGATGGCTTGCTCCTGGGCTGCAAGGATCAGGCCTTCTGTCTCCTTCTTCAGGGTCCCATTCGTGAGCCAGAGCCAGGTCTTCTCCTTATCAGCTTTTCCTTCAATTTTGTCAAGGAACTTTCCATGCAATGTTTTGTTGTGCCAGCTGAGGAGTGGAACCAAGTGCACCTAACCCATTAGCATTATGGAGAATCAAACCAAAACGAAGTCTATACTGGCTCGGTCGTCGCCCAGGATAAAAAGGACCGTGGTGGATGCTGCTGATTCTGGACATCCATTGACAAGTGGGCTACGGAATCATCAAAACCCAAATGAACAGTCACAGAAGTGGCAGAAATATACAATGCCAGAAAACCACACAACTATTATTATTATTATTATTATTATTATTATTATTATTATTATTATTATTTATTTACCTAAGTGTATTTGCTTGTCACCTCACATGTTTTAAAACAATATTTTTCAAAGACTCTATTGGGTAAAACTAAAGGAAATATATATATCCTTCAACTTCAAAATACTCTTATGGTATATCCAAATCCTTTGTATGATAGAGTATTGCTAAGCCCAGCTTCATAAACAAGCCCAAAGTCATCACAGAACAAACAAAGGAACTTAGTTATCAGGATCCTTTTATGCTTTATTTCCCTCACATGGGCATGAACTTCCATAACTTTCAGTAGAAAAGTTAACACGTTTTCTAGAAGATGTCTACTTTCAATGAATATGTTGCAGAAGAACATCAGTACATAGAAGTAAAAGCTGTGAATCAAGAAGGTTAGCTGCATTTGGTATCCAGTAAGCAGTTCCACAACAAAGTCATTAAAGAGATAAACACCAAGAGTAAGAATTTAGTGGTGGGAGGGGGTGGTGGTGAAAGAATGAGATGCTTTTGTATAAATTATGTATGTAAAATGGCAAGCAGCATGTTGTGGTGAAGGAAGGGAGACAAATTTGTTGTTGTCATTGTTGAGAGGAAAAAATTGGAATATCTGAGGAATAGATCGCTCCAGCAACTATATTCAAGGGAATAAAGACCCATAAAGTCAATATTGTCTCTGCCACAGGTGATTGTCCAAGCAAGCTTTCATAGAGCCTCAGGCTTCAAGGCCCTTACGGAACAATAAGTGTCTGCCTTCTTTTGGCACAGTGGTGACAGCAGGTAAAAACAAAATGCAGCCACCAGTAGATTGCAATAGTTGACGTCATAAACGTCATGAACTCCAACAACTTTGCAATAAGAATGCTGGAGAAGATGATAAAACATAGCCAGCCCAAGTCCCTTTGGGGAGAGGGGGCAGGGGCACAAATTTAGCTTATTATCATCATCATCACTATAGTAAGATAGCAGAAGAAAGGGGGTAGGAGAATTCATACAGGAAATATAAGAGTTGAACAAAAAGTACTCTACCACCTTCTAAGTTCTGGTTTCATGCTGCCAAGCTGGAATGACACTTTGCACACTTGAGGGTAAATTCTCAGGCACTGGAATTTGATTTTTATCAGTCAGAGATAGTAGCACAGCTAGAGACTTCTCCTTTCAAAACATTTTCAACCTTTCTTTGCTACCAAGATTTTGCTGCTGCCCCCCAGCCTCAGCAGCAGCTGCCTCAACCTTTCACTGTTAGAGGTCACCTTCTGCTACAATGCACCTGAATAAGAATGCCAAGGAACATCCTTCTATAGACATATAGTGAATGCTGTGGAGGGAATCTAACAACAAAGGGGAATAAAATGTGGCCTTAGTTTACTTGTAAAAATAAGTAGACTCTTAATGTGTTATTCCCCCTGACTGTTAAAAATAAACATGCAATCTGTATATCCACCAACCCTTCCCTCAGCACAAATAATCTGAATTTCTTTTGTGCAGTTCTTGACTACCCAGTCTTCCCTCCCCCTAGATGTTATGATTGTAGTGAAAAATTTATCCACTCAAAGTTTGGCACAGCCTTGAAGATAATAAAAGAAAACAGAGATAACAGAAGGGAAGATAATAGATCTGAAAAAAAGCCTGACTCTATTAAATGGTAATATCAGGCTCTTTAACAGGAAAAAATAGTATAGCTATTTGGACATCATACTTGCATTGTGCATTATATTTTTCTCTACTTCAGCTTCATGCACATTTTTAAATAAAGAAACCATCAAACAATGATGTCAAACTTCAGTGTTACTGTTCACTTCTTCAAAATAAATCAAAATCTGAGGAGTTTTGCCCCTTAAACTTTTTTCTCTACTCAGGGAGTTGGAGAGTAAAAAACAGACTGAAAGGTCCAAGATGTTATTTTGTTATGAGATGTCAGAAGAATCCCCTGGCATGAGATGTCAGAGGCAGATATAGATTAACAGTATTCAGGCATCCACAAAAAGAGTTAATATCATGATACACAGAGGGGACCACTCTAGCTCACATGGGCAGCCTTCATCTGTAGCATTGGATTTCTTCTTTCATCCATACTTCTCTGTATGAGAACAGTCAAATGATGGTGTGGAGCAGACCTAATCCACTCCATTACTCAGAGCGGGGCAGAAATACCATGCTTTGGTCCTCATATATTATTTTCAAAGGCTTTATTTAGTGAACACAGCTAATAATTCAAGTATTTAGGTTTGTTGAGAAGAGGCTGTGTATGCTGGAGTAGGTGTTAGGAATGGAAGTAAAAGAGCAAAACGTTGGCAACAATGTATGCAGGTGGGCTGGTGTTGAGTCTCACCTGGGGAAAAACTGATAAGATGGCAAGTGTATAGAAGATTAGGTCCTCCAGAATGTTAGTCAAGAAAGTAAACAGAATCATGTTCTGACTGATAAGCCTACAACAACAGGAGTGGCATGCTAGTGAACAGACTAAGGAGCAAGATTAGTCCTCTGGGTAGCACTGTCCTGAAGTAGGCAGGGCAATGTTCCCAGCATGGATGGCCCTATCTTGGCGGTCTGCAGAATAATGAAGATCATTGGTAGAGGAAATAAGAGATGTCAGGCTCTATTCTTCCCTTGGCTGAATAGGCTTCTCTAAGGAGGTTGCTGGTTCATTTGACCAGATTCCCTAATGGTTATGTTGAGAAGGTAGCCAATGCCTAAAAATAATTTCATTTGGTGGCTTGACTTTAACCTGGTGCTTTCCAAGGTCTACTCCTGGAATTCTTCATTCAGTATCTTTCACTTATCTGGCTACTTAACACTGGCTATCCCCTGACATTTGTTCCTGTCTAGACTGTCAAGTGTCTTTTTTTGTTTGTTCTGCAGCTGGAGCAGGATGCAGAGAGACACACTGATGGACAGTGAATACCATGAGAAAAGCCATTACACACACACACACACACACGTCCACATGATGTCTTTATCATTCCTAAGTATTTCTTGGCAGTGGCTGATATCGCCAAAATGGTTTATTTCTACTTCTCAGACCAATTAAAATTAATCCAAGACTTTGTGAAATGAAAGGTTGCTTGCCTTATATATTTCTACTATTGCTGACATAGTAAGGATGACTGCCAAACAGATTCAATGGAAATCAAGTAACTAATATAAAATGGTCCTAATGCTTAACTGATGTGATATTGCTAAAATGTCTTTGACTATTATTCCTGAAATTTAAAAAGGGCTCAATGGAAAATGGTGAAATTTCTGAATTGAATTCTGAGACTGGATGCAACACATTATCAGTGGGTAGGGAAAGAACACAAGAAGGGAATGAACATAAGGAGAAAGGAAGCTTAATATATTTCAGTAAGTACACGCCTATCAATATGCAGGTACAATCAAAATAAAAATAATGGAAAATCTCAATACTATGAGGCAGGTAGGTTGAACTCTCATGACCTTATTACATGGGCACCCCCCAGTGCTATTTGCCAACCTCCACAGTGAAATATGGCAATGCTTCCCCCATCACATGGGGGAAGCAGTGCAGTACATGGTAAGGCCCCTGAGTTGAAAGAGAAATATTGTATGATGTTTCCACTGAAGTTGTGGACAGGCCTCCACTGAAGTCCAGAGATATTGTGTGATGGGCAGTGTGCCCATCCATCACTGGGCTGGCAGGGAAGCATACTAGGATGCTAAAAAGCCTCATGTGATGAGATCATTAGTCTCAAATTACATATTTATTGTTTCCTCAATGGATGTGATATTGGCTGTTATCTCACTTCTTTATTATGTTCTTTTATATATAAGAAAAGTTCCATGTCCCCCTCACAATAGATTTAAAGAAAAAGTGATTGCTTTAAAATTCATTCTGGCAAAAGCATTGGCTAGTACTTTAAAAAAAAGTATCCTTACTATTTTCTATCTTCAAGACAGCCCTTTTTATTTTTAACTTGTCTGCCTTAGGAGCAATCTATATCATGAGAAGAATGTCTCAAAGCTCTTCTCAAATACAATGAGCAGCAGGAAATGTACTATGGAAAAATTATCATCTTTCTTCTTTTTCTCCAATTCATTCCAAGAAAACCTGTGTACAATAGCTTCAGGATGTAAGCTGAACCCGTTTCTTTTTCTTTTGCTTCTGAAATACCAATCAATAACGTGGTAGGAAAAGTCCGAAGAATCTACTATTAGATAAAAATGCAGCAAGAGCCATTTCACAGCTCAGCAGCAAATGTCTATTTGATTATCCTTAGAAGTTAGACAAATATACAAGTGCATTAATATTTCAATCATCTATTGCAGCCAAGAGAAAACAATGCTCTGTAAAGCCCAATAAACACTTCTAGCATGATGAAAAATTGAGTGTTTTCACTAGCAAGTCAACCTGACTTAAAAAAAAAACCAAATCCGGTGATATAAAAAGTTTAGAATATTGAATTAACAATTATTAATTTACACCTTTTGTGCTTCATGCAGTCACAGTTCTCAGTATTCCAACCCCCATCATCCTTTGAAATATCGATTTTTGCACCACTCAATTTTGCTGTTGAGTTTTGATGGCAAACCACAATGTGCTCAATAAGCAGTTCAAGCATTTTTAACACAGACATTTCTTAACACTACAATGGTTACTTTTAATTGGGTGCACATTTTGGAAGTTACAAGCTGCTGATTTGTGATACAGAACATACCTAAATATTCTAGTATAATATTAAAAATAAATAGGGGTGTGTGTGTGGTTTTTTTTTTAAAAAATAGGATCAATAAAACAATGACTTAACAGTAGGGGTGTGCAGTTTGGTTAAACCCCATTCTGTTTTCGGTATCTGGATTTCGGTGGACCCCCAGAACCGTTTTTCAGGAGCTTCCCAAATTTGATCAGGAAAAATCTGTTTTTCGATCTAGCAACCAAAAAATCTGGGAAGATCCAACCCATTGGCGGCAATGAGGAACGTACAAGACTCCCCTTTCCGTCATTTTAGGCCATCAGTCTTAAGAATTCCCCTTTTCTGGAATCGTTTATCCTTATATCCTTCAATAAGACCTGAATTAAAAGCATCAGGCTTAAGAAACTGCCCTTTCTGGGATTGTTTGCCCTCAACACCCTTTCAATGAAGTTGAGTTAAATACTTATTTCAATGGGAGCCACACCACCTGAAGGAACATTAGTTATTCTTTTAAAAAGATATAAATTACCTCCTCATTTTATGGTGGCTTTAGAAATGGTAAGATACCTCTACCCCACATTTGAAGCTTGCCTCATGTGAAGGGCATTATCTTAAGCGTGTAGAAAGTAAAAAGCTTATTTATTGCTATTTGAGTCGAAAAGCAAGCCAAGCCATGCAGAGCTGTGAAAGGCCCTGAAAATTTAGATCACAGATCTGGCTCTCTCAGAAGCCTGCTTGCAACAGAAAATGGAAGCCCAGCTTGGCTAAAAGATACTTCATGGCTTTATTTTGTTCTAATTAGCTCAACAGGCCAGGCTCACAGGGGAAACTGTGGGCCTGCCTGCGGCTTCCTTTCTACGCTATATGTGTAGCCAAAAGAAACGAAAAGCAGCAATTTTTGGTAGTCACATAGTCTGTTGTGGCTGAAGAAAATGGTGGCAGAGGCTGTGTCATGACAGCTGGCAGAACCAGCCAAAGCCTGTTTTTCAAAATGGATCCATGCACAGCCCTACTTAGCAGACCTCCATAACTAAGATGGCTAACTCCTCTTTAGTATTGCAGCTTTTGGGACATACCCACATCTGTCTAAGTTTGTAGCATTCTTTTATAATATATAATTTATAATTATTACATTCTTCCCAGCAAGATTACAGAAAGCAACGTGTTCACAGAAATTTGCTGCCTGCTGATATATATGGTATGTGTTTCAACTGTTTTTCAATGAAGGCATCTTGACGGTGTTTCTGAAATGTTCAGCCCCTGGATATAATTGGAGTGTACAATGTAATGTCAGATGCAGAGCTCTTTAAAAAAATGTTTGTGAAATAGATGTTTAATAAAGACAAGCTAATTGGCAAGCTAATGACCCATGCTGGCTCCCAGAGCGGCTGTACCAAATCCAGGAGCATCTGTGTACTAATGGGTAACATTAAGATTTTCAAAAACATGTAAAAGGCCAATGAGTTTATTGTTTAAAAATAATTGCTAAACAGTAGGTAGCATTTTGCTTCTAGGGTTCTATTTATGCTAAATTAATACCATTATGTTACATATTGGAGACAATCCCCATAAAGCCTCCCACAAAAGATTTGGACCTCATTAAGCCAACATCGAGGATTTAATGTTTTCAAAGCAGAAAAATCACAAGTATCTACAATCACATACAATGGGCAACATTCAGATTTTCAAAATCCTCTTTAAACAAAGTCTTTTTGTGACTATCCAGTCCCTTTTCATTAATTTTCTCTGTCTAGCCAGAGTATTGGAATTGCACATTAGAGGATGGTAAGGGAGGGCTGGGCAAACATAAATGTTTTGTGTTGGGTTTCAATAATATGTCTGCAATAATCAGTGCAATAAAGCTTGAAATGGAAAATATTAAAATCTACAGCTGATTTTGCCTACCTACAATATTCAAGGTAAAACTCTGCTTCCATCAGAATTTACTTACTGTGCATGAACAGCAAAACAGAAGGGAAGGCAGATAAGCCTGCCTCACCAGCTAAACCCAGCATGGTTTAAAAGCATAAATGTCTAAGTATTGTCAGAAAAGGGAAAATCATAAGAAAAATGGAGGTTGGGGAAAGAAATGGTTATTCCTGGATGCATTTTAAAAGTACTGTATATACTCATGCATTAGTCAACCCCAAATATAAATCAAGGACAGGTTTGGGAGCCAAAATAATAGATTTTAACCTGTGAATAAGCTGAGAGTCATTCTGCAGAAAGGGGAAAGCACCAGTGCTGATTTAGGGGGCCAGACATCACTGGTTGATACCACCATTTCCCCAACAGGCATTCATAAAGGCCAGAAGTGGCACCACTGCGAGCGCCTCTGCTTCTTCTAGGATCTCCCAGGGCAGACTGAGATCTTGCATTACTTCACTCAGAGAAGGGTATGATTCCTATATATATATATGCACACACACACACACACACACACACACATATATATATATATATGAGTTAAGATACAGTATTCACACTGACCTTTGGATAAGTTGATCCATGTTTTTGAGGATTATTATTTTTTGACTAAAACTTCTAGACTTATATGTATAGGGTAGATTTCAGGTAGTCTCTAGAAAGTTAAAATAGTTTTTACTCCTTATGCAAGTTTACCTGCTTGATTCATTTCATATGTGCATCTTGTTACTTTTGAATTAAAAGTCTGCTGAAACATATTGATCCATTCTTCTTTTTTGTTGTGCAAAAATCTATCATATATTATTGTCGCAATCAGGCCCGTAGCCAGGATTTTGTTTCGGGAGGGGCTGGGATTTTGGTTCGGGGGGGGGGGGGGCTGAGTCTGTGCGGAAGAGGGTCTACCCTAGAAAACCTTTTGTATTGTTATCCCAATACGTCAATGCATATGCGATATATTGAGCATGGTGATCAGATCATGATATGAATAAACATAACAGTTTAAATAATAAATGTAAGGCCTTCTTGCGGACCACCCTGAGATTTTTTTTGGGGGGGGGGGGGCTGAAGCCCCTCAAGCCGCCCCCCAGCTATATGCCTGGTCGCAATGCACTAGTAGGAATATTTGGATTATTCCAAGTATAATGTGAGTGAGATATTTATAAGTATTTCTAAAGCTGTAAGTGCCTTGATATGCAGGTTGATATTTTGTTTGGTACATTGACATGCAACTAAGCAGAAATGCATATTGCCACTAAAATGGCAAACTGCCTCTGAAATGGTTTCTAGTCCTCCCTGTTCTTTGTTGATCCTTCATTGACTGTGTGTGCATGAGCTGTTAAGTTACCATTCTACTAACTCAGTGGTTCTCAACCTGTGGGTTTGACCTTCAACTCCCAGAAATCCTAACAGCTGGTAAACTGGCTGGGATTTCTGGGAGTTGTAGGCCAAAACACCTGGGGACCCACATGTTGAGAACCACTGTACTAACCATTATGTAAATTGGAGACATGGTGAAACCTTCATAAGGAATGAATCTTGCCAAATTGCAGACAAGTATTTCAAGGGTTTTCATAGGATCTACCTTTAATATTTGATTTAAAATATTTAAAGTTGTGTAACATGTGTGCTGTTTCTTTGTAGTGTCAGTGGTGCAGGCTTTGCTTGTGCATAACTGCTCCCAATGTTGTCTGACAGACACACAGTGTAAGTTAATAAAGGTAATTCCTCCTAAAACTAAACTGAAACCAATACACGCATTTACTCAAATGAGCAGCAAATGTAAAGAGTAATGGAGAATGGGCCTAAAGGGTTAAGATGGAACTGAAAGGTTTTATGAAGTTATGAAGGAAGAAGAAATGAAAACCACAATAAATACTAAAATATCACCAAATTCCAAGTTGAACAAAGATGTTTCTTCTGCTAAGAGAAACCTAGCAAAACAACAAGAGAATGTAATGTAATTATATACTGTATACTCATTACTGCCACTACATCCCTCACCAAGCAATGTGGGGATTTTCTGTACTTAAATAGGAAGCTAGAAAGGTAATTAAACCAAGTACAGTCAGCTACCCATCTCCTGCTTCCCAGTATGTGTTTCTCTAATGGAAACATTTTGGAGATACATTGTCACATTTCCACCTCCTTTACCTTCCAGAAGAGAAGGAGAGATTCTGTCTTGCCTGTCTCCAGGGGTCTCATGGTCTATGAGCAAGTGATACCAACTCTTGCGGCAGTGTAAACATCTGCAACAGCTGTCAATACTGCCCCCAAGTTGCTAGCTCTGCTATAAAGCACTTGGCTGGAGGTGTCTGGGAGTGGCAATATTTTTTAAAAAATCATTTCTCAATTACATCATAACAGACACTGCTGTTTGTTTATCTTCAGTAGTTTATCAGCACAATAAACTTTCTCAAAGACACTGAGACGAAGGATTTCCTGATTCCCACATTTGCTGTAGGGGGAGGTTTCCAGGGTGTGTTATCTTGTGCACATATCCATTTGTTAAACAAAGATTATCTCAGCCCCTGGGTCATGCTTTAGCACAGCTGGGAAGAATAGGCAAAAACCTGTTTTTATAATTTGATGACATTTTCTGGACTGGAGCAACTGAAAATCAAACATATATATCATGTCAAAGATTTCAACCCTGGACACAATCCACTGAAAAGCTGTTCTGTGCATGCTCCATTTAATTCATTAGTTTCTGATTAGCTTAATATGTTGGTTTATATTCCTATTCATTTCAATGAGGCTTAAATGGAAGAACCTCCTAACAAATTATGCCCTATTAGTTTGGGAGGTGAGTGGTAAGCTTTATGAGTAGCTTCACCTCCCACTGAAGGATACTTTGGTACCCACTTACCAGAGAGTAAGCTTTATTGAGTTCAGTTTGATTTATATTTCTGAGTTGACATGCTTAGACTTCCACTGTAAATGGAGTATATAAAACAGGCATGGTAAAATCCAGCAAAGTTAAGCAAATTTTAAATCTGATTAGCCTCAGTGGAAAAGTTAAGCACATACTTAATTATGCCACAATGAAATCAATGTAGCTTTAAAGTGCTTACCTTTAGCTGTATTTTGCTGCAGTAATGAACTTTTCTCATTATTGTTTTCTTTTACTAAATGTTGCTGAAAAGCAACAGTGTCAATTTGATTGAACTGCTTATAGGATTTTGACAGCTACTTCTAATCTAGCTTGCTTACTGTGCATAAATTCTAATTCTCTTTCTTATCAAGTACAAATCAACCAGAGTATTACATCTTGGAGTAATACACTCTCCTTTGGAGTTCCTAGAGTATATTAGTTTCTTTTTTAAATCAAAAATTCTAGCTATTAAGGTGAAAAATTGTATTATAAATATTTAAAATGCCTTTCCCTTAATACATTTAATTTTCATGATGCTAAATTTATCCATTCATATAGATTTGCTGCCAATTTGAAATTGAGGTATAGCATCTGTATCTCTGCCAAGAGTGAAATAAATCCTATTATTTAATTTCCTGATTGAATTTGCGCTTTGTGCCAAACACTCTGGTTTGTGTTTATTTGTGATCCATTTACATAATCACATAAGAAATAACTTTAATCTGGTCACCAGATTTTGAGAGTTTTCAAGATCTATGCCAAATGCAGAATTGCTCAATAATGATCCCCTTCCGATGTTAAAACAATGATGCTCACAATGTAACTGTGTTTCTGGAATCCGGCATCAAAAATATAGCTTCACATCAATTCATAATAGGTATAATTTTCTTTCACAGACAATTGAATACACACACACACACACACACACATATCCATACACACACATACACATGTGTATGTATGTGTATGTGTGTGTGTGTACACACACACACACACACACGCACACGCACACATCTCTCACCTCCTTTTGAAGCAATTAGTTGTTCTAGTTTACATTGTTTTCAGTCTTTTCATATAATATATAAAGCTATATATATATCAACATTCATTTTCACTATAAATATTATTTGGATTAGACAGATAGAAAGAAATTCGCTGCTGCATTCTAATCCTCCAGTCAATATAACATGTTATTCATTTCTAAGCCTTATGGCAAAACATCCAAGGGCACAACAAAGGGATACACCACTGCCTGTATTTTCAGTGTTCTCTGAGGAAAATTCCCATGTCTCTTCACAGCTCTCTAGTTACTTTCTGTCATAAGAACAGTGTGGCAAGACAAGAGTGACAGCTCAGAGGTCTCTGATATTTCCCTATGGCCTGAGGCAAGAACTGCTTTGTGACCTAAAGGTAATAAAGGACAAAACAAAGAGTCTTTCCACTTTTCCATCTGCTGCCTGCCAGCACAGGAGAAGGGAGTCCTGCTGACCCACCTCTGGCCCTGCTACTCTGGAGTAAGGAGGAAAGGAAGAGAGTGGAGGAAGCCCTTAAAAACTCCTGCTTCTGGACTCTTCTTGCTGTTTCCATCTACTGCCTGCCAGCACAGGAGAAGGGAGTCCTGCTGACCCACCTCTGGCCCTGCTACTCTGGAGTAAGGAGGAAAGGAAGAGAGTGGAGGAAGCCCTTAAAAACTCCTGCTTCTGGACTCTTCTTTTTTTTTTCCCCTCCTTTGTGTGTGTGTGTTTGTGTATGTGTGTTATACAGAGTCGGGAGTGAGAAAGTTTTTATCTTTACTCAGGGAAACAGTATTGACCGTGATAGGTAGCGGGTTCTTAACCTGGTATTAATGTCATAAGAAGTATTCACATAGGATTTGAGAGTACCGTGAGTTTACTGATTGGTAGTTGATGGTTTAGAATGTGAATTGATGGTTTGTGTATGTTGGTGTATGTACTGTTGAGTGAAAGCTTTGACAGAAAGAGACAACAGGATTGAGGTGCTAATTTTGAAAGATTAGAGTGGTATACTATAGGAAGGTTTTTTTTTTTTTCTTTTTGAGAAGGTAATAAGAAATGAGTTGGAAGGAAACTCCGGGCAACAATGAACTCTCGCACTTATGTGATCTGTTGGGAAAATCGTTCGGTACTGTCTTGCAGCAGCTGGAAATACTGAACGCGAAACTTGACCATCTCTTCAAAGGAATTTCCCTGATTGTGAAATATCCTTCTCCTACAGACACTATAACAACTATACCAACCAGGCTTATTAACTTGAATGAGGAATTAAGCACTCCGGAAGGCCAGGGAGGAATTAAGCTCAAGGAGCAGAAGGTAGTCGTCGGATCAGGCCTTGGAGTGACTGGAGAGGAGGGTGGGTTTTTATCTGGGGGAGTGGGTCTGGGGAGGGTGGATGGGAAGGAAATCAACAATGTCCTGCAGAAGTCGAACAATGAGCTGCCCTCTGAATTGGTCGGACAATCTTTGGATACTTCCTGCAATTCTCAGCATCTTTTACAAACAAATAAGGTTGCAGTGGAAGTTTCAGACTCATTATTGAACAGAGGCAGGTGGACTTCTAAGCGAGCAGTCCAGATATCCCTTGCACAAATTTTATCCATAAGCTGGTCGGAGGTAAAGATCAAGACTATCGACTGGCTTTGTAGAGAGTATCAATCCTGGAACCGCTCCTTATCTCTTATCATTGGCTTGGAAGATAAAATATTAAGGGAAAAATTGTTTTTGTGTGGGCCCAAACTGCAACAATGGGGCATCACTCTCAGGAGGGTTCTAGTAGACCCACTGATTCGCCCCCTCGACATCGGGCTGAGCATTGATATTCAAGATTCCCCAACTCTAAGTCAGACTTGTTCTACCTCCCAGGCCCACAACAAGACCCCACTCTTGCTTAGTCACCTTCCTATTCATGATGATGCCAAATCAACTGTCCCCTCTCTCCCATCAGTGGAGAGAAGCTCCTTTTTTAAAAAAACAAGTACCTTTGGAGGCTTTCCTTTCCAGGACAGCTGACTAGTCCCGGTAATTGGCAACTCCACCCAGTTCTTCCATCAGGGGGAAGAGGGCTCTCATGGAGGTGGCCCCATTGAGGTGATATGGGGGAGGAGAAAGCACGGTCACTATCAACCCAGGGAGAAGCGCAACAGAGTTTTTGCGACCCTGGAGAGGTTTAGGTGTGGTAGTCTTCAGGACAGACCCCCCAACCTTAAGGTCCTGCTTCTAAACGCCAGATCCGTCAATGGTAAAACAGCTGTCATCCAGGATTTGATCCTGGATGAGGAGGCGGATCTGGCATGCATCACCGAGACGTGGCTGGATGAGCTGGGAGGTGTGAATCTTACCCAGCTGTGTCCTCCAGGTTTCGGGGTGCATCAACAGGCCAGGGTTGGGGGGCGGGGAGGAGGAGTTGCGGTGATCTTTCGGCAGTCCATCGCCCTGATCAGATGCGCCGTTCCGCAATCCCCGAGGTTCGAGTGTGTTTTCCTGAGGGTGGGAGCCCGAGACAGCTTGGGGATTCTGTTGGTGTACCGTCCACCCCGCGACCCAGCAGTCTCTCTGTCCGAGCTAGCAGAAGTGGTCTCCAATGTGGCCCTTGTCTCCCAACAACTGATAGTTTTGGGAGACTTTAACATTCATGCTGAGACCACATTGACAGGAGCAGCTCAGGATTTCATGGTTGCCATGACAACCATGGGGCTGTCTCAAGTTATATCTGGGCCCACACATCAGGCAGGACACACCTTGGACCTTGTTTTTATTGTGGACGGTGGGACAGTCAGAGTGGAAGAGCAAAACATTCTTCCATTGTCATGGTCTGACCATCATCTGATCTGTTTAAGTATCGCCGTGCCTTCTAACCTCCGCAGGGGTGGTGGACCCATTAAGATGGTCCGCCCCAGGAGACTGATGGATCCGGATGGACTTCTGAGGTCTCTTGGGGATCTTCCTGTCCTGGAGACTGGCGATCCTGTCGATGTCCTGGCTGATCGCTATAACAGTGAGCTATCAAGGGCATTGGACACGATCGCTCCCGAACGTCCCCTCTCACTGCGTAGAATCGCGTCGACTCCTTGGTTCACCGAGGAGCTGGCTGTGATGAAACGTAGGAGGAGGGGGCTAGAGTGCATCTGGAGGAAATCTCAGGACGTGTCCGACCAAGCACGGGCTAAAGCCGCTATTAAGGCTTACTCCGTGGCTCTGCGAGCAGCCAGGAAAGATTTCACGACTGCCCGCATAGCGTCTGCAGCCAACAGGCCATCGGAGTTGTTCCGAGTTGTTGGGGAGCTCCTGCGGCCTCCTGAGGCCCAGGGGTTTCCTGATGACTTGGCAACTCGGTGCAGCGATTTCGCGCACCATTTTGCAGGCAAAGTTGCTCAGATACGCCGTGAGTTGGACTCCAGCTTAACTGTGGTCCCAGCGGAGGTAACCGAGGTACCTGTCTGTGCGATCTTATGGGATTCTTTCCGGCTTGTTCTTCCTGATGATGTGGAGGGGATTCTTGGGTCTGTGAGGGCGACCACCTGCGCTCTGGATCCTTGTCCTTCTTGGCTGGTGAAGCTGGCCAAGGATGGGTTGTTGGATTGGTTTGTGGCTATTATAAATGCCTCCCTGGTTCAAGGGTCAGTTCCATCCTGCTTTAAGCAGGCGGTAGTAAAACCATTATTAAAAAAGACCTCGTTAGACCCATCTGTATGTAACAACTACAGGCCAATTTCCAACCTCCCATTTCTGGGCAAGGTTCTGGAGCGGGTGGTTGCTACGCAGCTCCAGGAGTTCCTCGATGACACCGATTTTCTGGACCGCTCGCAGTCTGGCTTCAGGCCTGGGCACAGCACCGAGACGGCTTTGGTCGCCCTGGTGGATGACCTCCGCAGGGAGCTGGACAGGGGGAGTGTGACCCTGCTGGTTCTCTTGGACATCTCAGCGGCTTTCGATACCATCGACCATGGTATCCTTCTGGGGAGGCTTGCCGGGATGGGACTCGGTGGCACAGTTCTGCTGTGGCTCCAGTCCTTCCTGGAGGGCCGTTCCCAGATGGTGAAGCTGGGGGATACCTGCTCGGACCCCTGGCCATTGACCTGTGGGGTCCCGCAAGGGTCTATTCTATCCCCCATGCTATTTAACATCTACATGAAACCACTGGGAGAGGTCATCCGGAGTTTTGGAGGGTGTTGCCATCTCTACGCAGATGACACACAAATCCACTACTCGTTCCCATCTGACTCCAAGGAAGCCCCTCGGATGCTGAACCAGTGCCTGGCCGCTGTGGCGGACTGGATGAGGAGGAACAAGCTGAGGATCAATCCTGACAAGACAGAGGCCCTCCTGGTCAGTCGCTCGTCAGATCGGGGTATTGGGTGGCAACCTGTGCTGGACGGGGTTGCACTCCCCCTGAAATCACAGGTCCGCAGTTTGGGGGTCCTCCTGGATTCAGCGTTGACGCTTGAAGCGCAGGTGTCGGCAGTGGCCGGGAGGGCTTTCGCACAACTCAAACTTGTGCGCCAACTGCGACCATACCTCGTGAAGTCTGACTTGACCACGGTGGTCCATGCCCTAGTTACCTCTAGACTGGACTACTGTAATGCGCTCTACGTGGGGCTTCCCTTGAAGACGGCTCGGAAATTACAACTGGTCCAACGCTCGGCTGCCAGATTAATAACTGGGGCGAATTACAGGGAGAGATCTACTCCCCTGTTTAAGGAGCTCCACTGGCTTCCGTTCATTTTCCGATCTCAATTCAAGGTGCAGACCATCATATATAAAGCCCTAAACGGTTTGGGACCCACCTACCTTCGTGACCGTATCTCCTACCATAAACCTGCCCGATCTCTGCGATCGTCAGGGGAGGCCCTCCTGTCGCCACTGCCTTTATCCCAGACCCGCCTTGTAGGAACTAGGGAGAGGGCCTTTTCTGCTGTGGCCCCCCGTTTATGGAACTCATTGCCCATTGAAATCAGGCAAGCCCCCACTCTTTCAGACTTTAGGAAAGATCTAAAAACATGGCTCTTCCGATGTGCTTTCGGAGAGTAACTGTTACATGCTTTTGTTACGCCCTCATTATTTATCCTCTAGACTGTCTGCTATCTTTTCCTTAGTTCCCTGTGGTTTTATTCTTATCCTTTTTCTTATCCTTTTCTCACCCCGAGTTTTAACTGAGTGTCAGTGCGGCCTGCCCTGTTATACTGCTCTTTGGATTTTGTGTTGTACTGTATATGATTCTTTATTGTATTGTTGTAATTGTATTATGATATGTTGTTTTTATATTGTGTTATATTGTATTTTTCCCGGGCATGGCCCCATGTAAGCCGCCCCGAGTCCCCATTGGGGAGATGGTGGCGGGGTATAAATAAAGTTTTATTATTATTATTATTATTATTATTATTATTATTATTATTATTATTATTCTCTCTGAGTGTTGGGTATATTTCACACACAGGGAAGAAATAATATTCATACCTGCTGAAAATAAATTTAAAATTAAAACTGGACCCAAAGAACAAAATCAGTGAAAACCCAAAACCAAAGGTTAACATTAGACTATCACTAAGTATTCAATTGTTATTTAAAAATACATGGCACCTCTATTGCAGAATGGGGATAATAATGGAGGAGAATTGTAAAAATGGAATATAAATCAAATAACTATATAGATGAATAACTATATAGTAAACCAATCTTTATCCAGCTATTTTTCTGACTATGTGGATACACCACATGAAGTATCAAAAAAACCAAAGCTGGATGCTAAGTAGCTTGCTCAACACTTGACATGTCAGGATTGTTGGACTTTGTTTCCCAGAATCCCTCATTATAATGTCCATACAAACTGGGGCATCTGGAATTGAAGTTCAAAATACCTGAAGGGTGAAAGCTTAAGAACTACTTGAATAGCGTCTTATGGTTGTCTCATGTTCTTTACAATGGTTTTAATGTACATCATGTGCGTAGATTTAATTTGATCTATATATAGAAACTATCCAGTCAAATTTATACTTCTCAAACCAATAAACAGTTATTTATATTTTGTAAGCCATTTCCCATCTTAAAGCTTGAGTTAAAATGGACATATTACAAACCTTTGCATACATAAAAAACTGTATATTAGGGGAAAATGGCATACAGCATTTTCACATTAGGCAAAATTGTTTATGAAAATGAATGTGATTTTATGTTCTTTTAAAAATACAGGCTATGACTTGGGTAAAATAGGAATGAATACATACAAAAATTCTATGTACTCTAAATAGACTGTTTCCTACATCACTGTAAGAGGTAAGTTTTAGAGACATATGGCCATGGAAAAGAATATTTTCATATGCCAGAGCTGAAGTATGGATATTTGGAATATGAAGTGAGACTCGGTTTGTGAATCACATGGAACAACTACTCTACAGAAGAAAGAAAAGGTTAAACAAAAGACATGTGATCCCTGAAAGCCATAAATGAGTCGTTTTAAAGTAACTCAACCCTTTTTACCAATGGGACTAAAGGCCAAAAGTCACTAATTTTGTGTTCTAGGCTTTTTGCCAAGTGCTAAATGCAGAAAGCATTCACAGCATGGTTCCAGACGTAAGAGGAAAGATAAGTTGCTAACATATGGATCATTTCTTTCTTTGGTGTCAAGGGTTTAACGCACATTAGAATCTGGCCCAAAACCAAATATCAATCTATGAGACATTTCCCCCCTAAATGACTATTATAATATATGCAATGCATTAGACAGAGAAAAATAATGATGGAAATGTAATGTAACTACTTCTCAGTGCTTTTACATCTCCTTCCTCTTTCTGCACATATTACAATAAAAATCTGAAATTTGAGGAACTGAAATAAGATTATTTGTTCCATCTGCCTTCAGTGAAGGTATCTGAAAAAAGCTATGACTTGCTGATATTCATAATTACACCCTTTAGCTTATACTTACGGACAATACTAAAGTATATTATGAATTGTCTGTAACTATTTATGTAGCATTGTCCTCTATGGAAATTCTGGCCACATTCTGATTATATGAAAAACTAAGTACAATAAACGTAAATGTCATACTGACTTTTGTACTAAAGACCAAAGGATTTCAACCTGTGGTTGAAATAGTCACATAAAAAAAGCATTTATATATGTGTAATTTTTAAACAAACTGGTCCATCAAAACATCATTTTTAAAGTTCTTGAAATTCTTTATCACACATTATTAAAATTAGATATATAGCAAGACACAGAAAAGTTCAAAATCATTCTAGACAGATGTTGAAGATATCAGATTTGTAGTTATTAAAGTTCTAAAATAGGAGACTGCAGAAATGAAGAGTAAAGTTTGGTGATATGCGGTTTCACTCTAGAGACAAAAAGCTTGAGAGGGAGAGAAAAAACTAGGGAGGGTGTATCAAACACTGTTTAAGCTGAAAGACATGGCTTCTATATTGGTTTGAAGGAGAGCTAGAGACAAAAACATAGAAATCATCAAACCGATGAAGTTGGAGACTAAAATTGGATAACATATTAGAACAATGGTCCTCAAAGTAGCTGCTGGTACATGCTGAATAGCCATGAAATATGCAAATATGATAACAGTATGACACAATATTGGTCTCTAGAACATTAGGGGGAAGTTTTTGATCCATTGTATGAGACAGAACGAGAACCATTGCACTACCAAACAATATTTGACTAAAGCTATTTTCTAAGTAAAAATTTTAAAGGCATTTTTTCTCCTTCACTAATAGATTTTAAGAAAAGGCCAAGTAAAGCAAGTGATGCCTTAATGGACTGAGAAATTATGCCTCATTCTGAAAGAAGGTTTAGTGTACAATAAGAGTAACAGAAAAATAAAGGGCAATATGACTGAACACCAGTAATACTGTAACTGCTATATTTTCTGAGAGGCAAAATACTCTCCCAACCTTTTCTAACGTACTCTGGTTAAATTTTAGAATGCTGCTAATAAATTAACTCTTAACATTGCTTGATATTTTTGCTCTAGAATTTTGAAAATGATTTTAATGTGGGCTATTGGGGGGGGGAGTAAAGCAAAATGCATGTTTTGTTAACTATAGGCCACAACATGTTGAATGTGGAAAGTATTTCTTGAAATTTATATTCTGTCTTTCACAGTTAAAGGCAAATCAAAAATTCACTGTGGATTTTTCTTTATCATACAGAATAGCAAAGCTATGAGTGAGTGTGTGTTTTAGTTCTTCTTAGCCTAACCTACATGGTCTTTTGGATTTAAATATGCTTAAAATCAATATGCCTCAGGGGCTGGTTTTCCTGGAAGAGCACTGTGAAAAAAGTGACAAAGCCACAAGTCTTATTCTCTATTGAGATCTATTTGAAAGTCCTATTGACACAGCATTTCCTTTAGACTCATCTTTTGCTTCTCAGATGACAACTGTGAGCTGAGCAAGAAAGAATCTCCTTCAGGAATTATATTTAGTTGACAGCTCACCAGGGGACAATCTCTACACAATTGCATTAATATTTAGTCAAAGGGAGAACCCATGGTTAGGAAAGTAATATTATATTTTCTTTTGGTTCCTCTGCTTCGCAAGAAGCAACTTCCAATAACCCTCAAGATTATTGGCCAGTCTACTGCTGCTACAGGAAGCTATCTAGGACCTCTTCACAGAGGCAGCTGTGGCGAGATTTTTCCACTTTTTTGCCATAGAGCCTGCTGGCTTCCCTTACACACATTAAAATTACTTCTGAGGTGGAATTACTTCTGAGGTGGAAAAAACCCTGCAGTTGCCGAAAAATTGCCAGCGGCACATACAGAGAGATGGGTTGACCCATCTCAAAGAGGCTTCCTGGATGTGATGAGGTAGAGGGGAAGCTGGGGCAGTGCAGGGTGCAGGGCAACAGGTCCCCATGCCCCTGGGCAGAAGTCACCGAGATCACCATGATCCGTGGCAATTCCAGTGGCACATGTGACAAGAACCCTAGAAAGAGTCCCTCCGCCCCCCTGTAGTACTCTCATTTCCAAACACTCTAGTATACAAAGGTGGCAAACTGATGCAGAAACAGAGCCTGTTGTTTGCATGTCATCTAGAACAATCGTTTCTCTCTCACCAGATGGCATGCAAACTGTTGCCAATTTGCTACCTTCCCATGACAAACCCATACCCTACTATTGTTGGACAAAACCCACCAAAAAACAATGATCACACCATGGTTTTATGACTTACTTTGTATAACAATTTCCTAATCTGCTTCTGTCACAGCATGTTGACTGCACAGAAGTGAAATCAAGGAGTGGGATTATCCTGTTCTACTCATTGTAATTGATTAGAATTTTAAAATTGTTTTCAACCTAAAGCAATTGTAAAGCTGCTTCTACTGAAATAAAATTAAAAACCCTCTGGAGCAATGGAACTGTGGGAGGGCGAAGTTATGCTGCTACCCAGAAGTATGGCCATGGGACCATGGGTCTACATAGTGTTGGGATAGCATGACACTTGGAAAGATGCAGTAGTGAGAATCATCATATTGGTAAGTTGTCACTTTCCTTGGTAATGTGATAATGTCCCAAATAGTAAGACTATATATGTTACAAGGCTTCTAGATTGTTGTGTTCCCAGTGGTCTGAGAGTTTTCTACAACTGTTTCAAAACTTGCTTATACTTATCTTATACAGTGTTCCCTCGCTACTTCACGGTTCACTTTTCGCTCCCTCGCTGTTTTGCGTTTTTTGTTTTTTTTTGTGGTCCAAGGCACTCTCAGAATGCCTTGGATCTTAATGCTATCCAATTCAAAGTGGTATCTATCAAACTAACCAACTAAACAATATAAAGCAACTCACAGACTAGGCCGCAGTGGCGCCTGCCTTTCGCACATGCGCTCTTGCCCCGCTCCCTCTTCCGGGAAGGCTTCACTGGCCTGGGAGTTGCAGGTTTACAGCCTTCTCTGCCAAATTGCTGCCCTCCTCACCAAACTAAAACAACTACAGTGCTAAACGGGCTTGTAAAGGAGAGAAAGGCCACCTAACTACTAAATATAAGGTATAAATATTAAAATAAATATAGTGTCCCTACTTCGTGGATTTTCACTTATTGTGGGTGGTCCTGGAATGTAACCCCCGCGATAAGTGAGGGAACACTGTACTTAGGAATGTCACCTTCTACTTAAAATACTCTGATGTCCTGGATTGACTTCCTCTCTATAGCATAGCAAGAGGCTCCTATCCATAGGTTCATAGCACTACAGCCATGCAATACTTACAGTTTAGCAACTAAAGTGGCAAAATGCCATGAAAATATATTCCCCAAATGTGCTTATGGGTCTTAAAACATTCAAATATACTGCATATAATCATCTACATATAATCATCCAGGCTGTGGCGCAGGCTGGAAAGCAAGCCAGCTGCAACAAATCACTCTGACCAAGAGGTCATGAGTTCGAGGCCAGCCCGTGCCTGCGTCTTGTCTCTGTCTCTGTTCTATGTTATGGCATTGAATGTTTGCCTTTATGTGTGCAATGTGATCCGCCCTGAGTCCCCTTCGAGGTGAGAAGGGCGGAATATAAATGTTGTAAATAAATAAATAAATAAATAAATAAAACTTCTACCATTATGCTAGTGAAATATTATAAGGTGTTCCAGTCATGAGATTTATTGTTCCATGTTCTTTTAAAGAAAAAAGAAAATTTCCAGCAATCTTTTAGGTGAATCTACACTGTAGAAATCACACAGTCTGCCATCACTTTAACTGCAATGGGGCAATACTATGGAATCTGCAACACCATTTGGAAGAGGAGGCTGAAGACCTTGTAAAACTACAGATCTCATGATCCTATAACACTTGAGTCATGTCAGTAAAATAGTGTCAAACTGCATGAATTTTACACTGTAGAACAGTGGTTCGTAACCTGTAGGTCCCCAGATGTTTTGGCCTTCAACTCCCATAAATCCAAATAGCTGGTAAACTGGCTGGTATTTCTAGGAGTTGTAGGCTAAAACACCTGGGGACCCACAGGTTGAAAACCACTGCTGTGGAGGCACTGCTGTAGAAGTTACCACAGTAGGATAAAGCATTTATGGTACTTCTGAGAAAGACAAAATAAAATATTTTCTAACAGACTGAATAATGATAAAATTTGCTATCATGTTGTACTGGTGATGGACATTATCATAGAGGATTTTATCTATTTAAAATAGAGGAAAGAGGAGCTATATCAGCAACTTATGTAAGTGGCTACTTGGAACCTCTGTATTCAGGCTATATGGAACCTTGGTGGTGTGCCATAGTAATCAATACCAGTTGCTAAAGCTCAACAATGGAAATAGAACTAAGAGTTCCCCATCCTGTAATCCTCCAAATATATAGTAATATGGCCATTGTCACCCTGACCGGATATGATGGGAGTTGGAATTCAACACATATGGGGTGACTAGGCTGTTAAATGTTATGCTGTTATCTCCAGATTTGGCTTTCAGAATCTCACAGAGATCTATTTGGCCATGGTCGAAAATCAGAATGTTCTACCAGTTGGAACTTACTGCTGATAAAAATGATTTTTCTCATAAGATTATGTTGTTTTTGAAAAGCAAGACACTGGTAATTTTTTGGGTAATGTTTCCAAAGGAAATTAACATTTTCTTTTAAAGATCCTTAACTGGGTTGGTTTTTGTTTTTAAATGGAAATGTACTTTGCCTAAAAAGAAATAACAAACTCCCTTTTTACTATTTTATCTTTTTGACACTATTGAAAAAACATAGTCAGCTTACAATATTACATACCAGCAAACATGTAGACCATAACATTTCTGCCTCATCTCTTAAGCACTGACAGTGCTGCTCGTAAAAGACTCAGGAGACCTGCTGTTTTCAGGATTGCTTTAACTTCTGACATGAACCAAGATTCAGCCACAAACTCATTTTTCTGCTTCCTTGTTTTCAGAAATGGGATTTCACATGTTCTTTTATCACATTTTCTCTTCCTTATCATATATCCAATGGCTCATTTATTTATTCTTACAATTTATCTCTAGTGACAGTAAAACTCTCGCACCAGGAAATCAGGATTTTGATGTTTGATGTTTGAATCAAATGCATGGACAAAATTATTCACAAGTCCACCTGAAAAGGGTATTGAAAGGACACAGTGGGTACTCTTGCTTAATACTTAGTACTGACAACAGTCAAATACTCACTGATCTGGTTTTCTTCATGTTGCTTCCTGTTGTTTCACTGAACTCGGCTCACTCACAATCTACACTGTGTTCTACAAAGCTCAAAACGGAAAACCCATTTGTCCCCAAATAATTGGAAATGATGAGACTTTTCAGCTGAATTTTCAATGGAGCTTGAGAACTCAAGGAGCTTCAAGGAGCTCAATCCTGTGAGCTGCTTATCTGCAACAACAGTGTAAGATTTATCTAGGTATCAGTAGCATTCATTCTTTGGGGATATTGGAGCAAATCTGAATTAGGGAAGTATAAAATAAAAAAAAATGCAAGAAAACACAAGCAGGAGACTTTGTTTGACACTTCCCATGTTAAGTTCTTTTTGGTTTTAACATGGATGTTTCTAGAATTTAAACTAGTTTGCTCTGAATCCTGCAAATCTCTTGGAAAGACAGGCAGACAAACGTTAGCATTCTGGAAGAAGCAAAGACCATCAGCATGGAAATGATGATTCCCTGCCATCAACTTCACTAATCTGGCCATGTTGTCTGAATATCCAACCAAAATTTCCCAAAGCAGTTACTTTATTCTCAACTTGAGAACAGAAAACAAAATGTCTGTGGACATATTCAAGATGGGCTTAAAGTTAACCTAAAAATGTAGTATAAGCCCTGGCATTCAAATGTAGCTGGAGACCAGTTGTTACAACAATGCTAAGGATTTTAAAGGATCAAGAATAGAGGGCAAAAGGGAGAAACACACTAAGAGGAAGGTGCATCAAGCAAATATTTGTCATAACCACCTTTCATCTGGAAATCTATGTCCGCATTGTGAAAATCCATATGGATCCAGAATGGGTCTTCACAGTCACATATGGATCCACCGCCAAGACTCTGCCTCTAGAAGACATTCACACTCAGCCAAGAGTGATCGCCCATAAAGAGTCCAGCAATTTAGGGATTAGTTCTTACATACTTAGCTTGGAGTAAGTCCAATTAAAAACAGTAGGATTTATTTCTGAGTAGACATATATAGAATGAGGATGGAAACATTTTTTCCAAGTTCAGAATTCAGTGTAGCTTACAAAGGATAAAAAGAGGAGTTAAAATTCACAAAATGCAAATATTACAAATGATTAAACTATCAGATTTTTAAATGGCCCATCAGTTCTATTTTTATTTCTCTTTCCATTTATTTTTCTGAAGAAATTATACCTCAGTTGAAAACACCCCAAACATGACTCAAATGGAACTAGAATTAAATCAATAACACACTAGACCGCCCTTAAGCTCTACATACTACTAACCATGCAAACCTGCTTCAAACTGTAGCTTCAGACTCTGATTTAGATACTTGACCATGAGAGGCTGTCCACCGGCGAGGCCAATTAGGTGACTGCCTGTGCCGCATTATTACCGGGAGCACCGTTGAAGCGCCCCCGTGTGCGCCGGGAGTCCCGGTGGGCCTATGCCGCATTTGAAAGGCCCAGCCACCCATCTGCGCGGTCGACTGGAAGACCTGTGCGCGTGCGCAGGCCTTCCAATTGCCCCCATAGACGGGCGGCTGGCCCTTCCGTGTCCGCGTGTGCCGGCGTGTGCACTCTCCAGGGGGCTGCCGCCGCCGCATGTATTTTTCAGCGATTTGTTTTTTTTTTTTTTGGGGGGGGGGAATTCTGGTCGCCACCTCCCGAAAATTACCTCGGGATGGCTCTGTTGACCATAGCTTAACAATTTAACAACAGTTAAGCATTCTCCTGCCTCTTGTTTCATTACTAATATATTTCAAATAATGATAATAATAATAATAATAATAATAATAATAATAATAATAATAATAATAATAATTTATTTTTCTATCCCACCACCATCTCCCCGGAGGAACGCGGGGCGGCTAACATGGGGGCACAGCCCAAAACAGAGACAAAGTATAAACAGCTTAAAACACATGGCAAAAATTAAGAACAAAGATACAACAGTCAAATAAAAAGATCAATTAAAACATTGCATATAATAATACATAAATAACCAAGCAAATGAAGTAATAAGCACAGGTCTCCATAGCATGCATCTAATACATTCATCTGTCCAAAATTGTTTGCCCATTCTTATATTACATGGGGCTATCCCCTCCAGGAGCAATTTATCCCTGAGAGCTGGCTAACCTTTAAATATTTTTTTTTTCTTTCAGTGATTTATATTAATCATTTCTACCAGCTTAATCTTGGATATGTTTCTTCCAGCAGACTCCTTCAGTAGACAGCATACTTCTAACAAATATTTGTGTACCACATTCTCCAGGATCAGCAAAACAATTAGCTTATGACTTAAACAGATCCTCATTCAAGAGACTTTGCATTAATTAGTACCTGACCCCCTCTTTAGAACATGGCAGTTAAAGTGATGTCAAACTACATTAATTTTACAGTGTAGGTGTACCCTAAATACCAGGAACGGAAATTTTCATAAGATTTCAACATGAAACTGCAGTCCTAATTCAATTATACTTGCACAGAGTTTAAGATTTGTTGCAAACCTTTTGTGAAAGTTTTTCTGGTGGGCTAACTTCAAAAATCTACCATCAGAGAAATCTTCTGGCAGAACTGCCATTCTAACTAAACATTTCTGACAGAAATGCCAAAAGATCGGCAGAAAATGAAAAGGGAAAGGGTAGGTTAGATAACTGTAAAAAGATGGTAAAATGAATATTTACAATCAGAAGCTTTCTCAGCTCAGATGTATCTACAGAATACAATAGACATGATACAGATCAGGAGTAAAATATACTCTTTACCGTACATTAACAAAATTGCTTGTTTTTCGAAAATAGAAATGGGTTACTGGCCATCTTTAGGTTTGGTTTATTTTTTAGCTGTGGAACTCTAGATATGGATCTTTCTTCCCTTGGAGGTCCAAATTGCGCAATTTGGTTTCATGCCATTACGAGATAAAAACATAACTTTTTTATTAAAGTCTTAGGGATGTAATTTATGTATTTCAAAAAGCAAATGCAGCTGGTTTTAAACCGTTTAAAACTTTTAAATAAATTTTAAATTATTTAATATGTTTTCATATACTCATAGTTAGAAGAGACTGCAAGGAATATACAGCCAAAGCATTCCAACAGATGGTCATCCAACCTCAGTTTAATATCCTCCAGAGGAGGTTTATTTATCAATAAAACAATATTTAGCTGGAAAAAAGAAAACCTCCAAATAAAGAAACATTTTATTTCACTGTTGAACAGCATTTACCATCAGGAATTTTTCCTAATGTTTAGGTGGAATCTCTGTTGCTGCAGTATAATATCATTGTTTTTAAAAGAAGTGTTCCAAATCATTGTAAATTTTAATGAGATTTTATGCACTATAGAAGATTATTTTGCCTGTATCTTACAAAGGATACAGCTCTGTATATCTCTTCTTCTTTTTCATTCTTATTACAGTAGAGTCTCACTTATCCAAGCCTCACTTATCCAAGCTTCTGGATTATCCAAGCCATTTTTGTAGTCAATGTTTTCAATATATCATGATATTTTGGTGCTAAATTTGTAAATACAGTAATTACAGCATAACATTACTGCGTATTGAACTACTTTTTCTGTCAAATTTGTTGTATAACATGATGTTTTGGTGCTTAATTTGTAAAATCATAACCCAATTTGATGTTTAATAGGCTTTTCCTTAATCCCTCCTTATTATCCAAGATATTCGCTTATCCAAGCTTCTGGTGGCCCGTTTAGCTTGGATAAGTGAGACTCTACTGTATTACCATTTTCATCATCACCATGGTGTTATTGTTGTCCTCACTATCATCGCGTCTACCACCAGAAGAAGGTATATAGCACTTCAACATCTTTGCAGTGGCTAATGCACTTCATGATTGTCATCCTGATGTAATGAATACAGCAATCCTGTAAAGTATGTTATAATTCCTGCATTTTTCAGTGGGTAAAAGATACTAACTACCTTGTCACATGCTCCACCAGAATTGCTGCGGATCACCACACATCACTGCAATCCCAGCAGCGCCTGTCCAGAAGGTATGGGTATCCATCGCCCGGCGCCTCGCACCATTCTGGCTTCCTCCCTCTCTCATCACATAGGAGGAAGTGTCTGCCAGCTGGCTTGCCCTATTGAGTGCACTGTAACACAGAAATCTTCCCATGTTGCCACTGGCAGCTTTTTTTCGGCGGTGACTCTGGTTCCACCACAGTTTTGCCTCGGAACTGCCATATAGTGGGAGCCAACATGTTCCATGGCAAACTGTGGCACAACTGGAGTTTTGTTGTCGAAGGCTTTCATAGCCAGAATCACTGGATTGCTATGAATTTTCTGAGCTGTATGGCCATGATCCAGAAACATTCTCTTCTGATGTTTCGCCCTCATCTATGGCAGGCATCCTCAGAGGTTGTGAAGAGACTCCATAACCTCTGAGGATGCCTGTCATAGATGTGGGTGAAACATCAGGAGAGAATGCTTCTGGAACATGGCCATGCACCTGGAAAACTCACAGCAACAACTGGAGTTGCTGTCAAAATTTGCCACATATGATGAGGTTGTTAAAGAGAGCTGCTTACCTATGATCATATTGTGAATTATGTCAGCAGTGAGATCTGAAGCAGATATTTCTTGATTTGCAATTTATCTCTTAGCTACTATGATAGACCAGCTCATTAATTATGATAGTTAAGGTAATATCTCACAATTTCTTCTTAGCTTACACATTCAAGATTTATTTGATGCTCATACAGTTTCACTTAACTATGCAACTTCCAAATTCCCATGTAGAAGGTTATTTGCTTCATATATCAACATCTAGATGACTCTGTGGTTTCATCTTCAGCCTTCATTTATTATGCTGTGTCCCCCCTCCACATCCTACTATTTTATTCTGAAA
The DNA here is from genome assembly GCF_035594765.1 of Anolis carolinensis. Taxonomy (NCBI): domain Eukaryota; kingdom Metazoa; phylum Chordata; class Lepidosauria; order Squamata; family Anolidae; genus Anolis; species Anolis carolinensis. The sequence goes on along the minus strand of NC_085843.1, from coordinate 255,325,722 downwards.
GCTTTAGCAATCTAAAAGTTGCATCGTTTTCTCTTCCATTTATTACATGAGCTAGTGCTGATTGTCATCTAACTACTTATTGCATTTTCCATTGACTAAATCAAACAGTGACTTATGCCCCTCTAACATTAACCTCAGCTCACATGTCTATCTTGCTATCATTTATTCCATTTTATTGCTTACCTTCCCATCCTGAATGCACAGGTTTGCCTTATTTTTGTGTTCTGAAATGACCCTGAAAATCAGGTTTGTGAATAGTTGCTGTTTGCTGCTTATTTGAAAGGGTAAGTGATTTTATCTTTAGTGTTGTACCTTTGACCAGGGTACATGATATATTCTGTGAATTTGCACTGTATTCATTAATCTTTTATTTTTATAAGGTATCCTGAATACTGCATTCATTTCAAACAAATAAAAATTGAACACTATACTGGCTCTATAACACAAACACATCAAAAATATAAAGGAGAAGCCTGTATGGTATGTTAGTCTTTTGGACAATCAAACCAAAATTCAGATAGTTTCTCAATCATTCTTTTCTGTAGATGAGAGGAAGGAAAAAAGTGTTGTGAGATGATTGGCCACTGGTTACTATGTCTCTATTTATTATTATTATTTACAGTATTTGTATTTCACCCTTTTCACCCCAAAGGGGACTCCGCGGAACACAATGCACACATACATGGCAAACATTCATTGCCATTATTAGACATACAGCACACAGACAGACAAATAATAGAGGTGATTCAATATTTTTCCAACTTCTGGCTTCAGGAGGTTATGCTTGATTTTAGTTACAGGGGGAGCTGTCGCTTCATCCACTATGACACCGAGTCCTTTTGATCATATTTTTTATGGTGTTGTCAATTAAATTGAATTAACCTCTCCAACAATACACAGACCAATTAGATATGATCTCACAAATATTCCTAGTGAATATGCAGTGGAGGTGAAGAATAGATTTCAAGGACTAGATTTAATAAATAGAGTCCCAGAAGAACTATGGACAGAAGTCCACAACATTGTTCAGGAGACGGCAACAAAGTACGTCCCAAAGAAAAAGAAAACCAAGAAGGCAAGATGGTTGTCTGCTGAACACTGGAAGTAGCCCAAGAAAGAAGAAAGGCAAAAGGAAACAGTGATGGGGGAGATAAACCAATGGGATTTTGGCTTGCATAAATAGAGGTATAGCGTCTAGATCCAGGGAAGTCATGCTCCCCCTCTATTCTGCCTTGGTCAGGCCACACCTGGAATACTGTGTCCAATTCTGGGCACCGCAGTTGAAGGGAGATGTTGACAAGCTGGAATGTGTCCAGAGGAGGGTGACTAAAATGATCAAGGGTCTGGAGAACAAGCCCTATGAGGAGCGGTTTAAAGAACTGGGTATGTTTAGCCTGCAGAAGAGAAGGCTGAGAGGAGACATGATAGCCATGTACAAATATGTGAGGGGGAATCATAGGGAGGAGGGAGCAAGTTTGTTTTCTGCTGCCCTGCAGACTAGGACGCGGAACAATGGCTTCAAACTACAGGAAAGGAGATTCCACCTGAACATCAATGTGCCGTCCACCAGACAATTAAAAAAAAACTATAAAGCTGAAACGTGCCATCCTTTATCCGGGCGAACTGCAAATCCCTATAAGCTGCCCTAAAAATATTGAACGACTGAGTCTGGAAAACTTCAAAAAAAAAGGATGTTTATTCATACAAAGTTGTAAACTTGGCACAGATCTTAAAGTTACAGAAAATGAAACAAATTTCTATAGGTTTTAGTTACAGAATTATCCCTGGTTCCAGAAGGCAAAAGTGATTATAAAACCACTACACCCTAATCACGCTGTCTATATTAGAAGGAGAAACTCTTTCCTTCCCTATCTTTACAGCAAAGATTAGTTCTAGAAGCGATGGAATAACCCTGCTCCTCTAACTAGATTTTCTATTCCAGATCAGTATAATTCAATACTTATCTAATTTGGATAGGCTTAGATTGGCCTGGTTTTGAGGATGATTTGTCCCAGTTAGCTTTGCACAGCTGCAGCACGTTGGAAGACTATAGCCAAAATGAGGCTCCAAAAGGGAGACTAGACCCTGGTAAAAAAGGGCGGTCCTAAGACGTTGTACTCTTTGACCAATCATTGCAAAGAAGACTGCAGCCAGCTCTTGCAGACTCCAAGCCACTTTTCCTGGGCCTTTGCAGCCAGAGGCTGAAACAAAATGTAAAGGAGGGAAAACAAACAAACGACCAATAGGTAAGGCAAACCATCGTCCTGGGGGACGGAACACTCCCCGCTTAAATTCCCAGGATGTGGGAATTTATCACCCCAAAATACAAACACCTTTGCACATATGACAATACAAACACTAGAACTTTAAACATCTCCAATAAGCAACACGAGGTCACTAATTGGTCTGTCCAAAATGGACACTTTGCCTCTGTTGCAAGTGTTTAATTGAACTTTCCTGACCTTACCGTCCGGGCAAGGAAAGGTCTTTAATACAATGCCCATGGGCCACGCATGGCGGGGCGAGTCTTTGTCCTTTAACAACACAACGTTGTCCACCTCAATGTTGTCCTGTGGGCTTTGCCAGATTCTTCTAGCTTGAAGCTGGCTTAAGTACTCAGCTTTCCACCTTTTCCAAAAGTGGTTGGCCAAGGACTGCACCTGTTTCCACAGGGCACAGTGAGTTCCGTCCGGAGCTGGCAACATGATGTCCTTCCATCCTGGCACCTTTTGTGTCAAAATAAGTGCAGGGGTCAATGGCTGCAAGTTCTCTGGGTCGCTAGTAAGAGGAACCAGCGGCCGGTTGTTGATGATTGCTGTAACTTCAGCCATAAGTGTTACCAAAACATCATGCGTCAATGACCTATGACTCAAAAACATGGCATTAAGGATTTTGCGACTAATACCAATCATCCTCTCCCAAACACCACCCATATGGGAGGCGTGGGGAACATTGAAAGTCCACATAATTTGTTCAGTATTCGTAAAGTTCTGAACCTTTGGGTCTCTCCCAAACCTAGACACACAATTGAGTTCTTTGGTCGCACCTACAAAATTGGTGCCACAGTCAGATCTAATAGACTTAATCGGCCCTCTGAGAGCTATGAACCTTTTCAATGTGTTTAAAAATGATGAAGTGTCCATTCCTTCTATGACTTCTATATGGACACCTCGTATTACTAAACAAGTAAACAAAACTGCCCACCTCTTGTTATTTACAACACCACCCCTGGTTTTCCTAGTGACAACCTCCCAAGGACCAAATACATCAATTCCCACGTGGGAAAAAGGGGGGTCTGTCAAAGTCCTGTCCTGAGGTAACTCAGCCATCAGCTGACTCTGACAGTTACGTCTGAGTCGCCGACATTTGACACACTTAAAAATAACACTGCTGACCAAACTTTTAGCATTTACCACCCACAGGCCTTCATTTCTAAGGGTCGCCTCAGTCAGAGTTCTACCTTGATGGTGAATTTTCTCATGGTAGTGACGAACCAACAACAAAGCAATATGGCTATTGGGGGGTACAATGATGGGGTTCTTTATACACACTTTGAGTTTGGCCTTAGCTAACCTCCCTCCCACTCTTAAAATGCCCTCTTTATCCAGAAATGGGTTCAGCTCACGCAAGAAACTCCGGCTGGGGGTGTTAAGCCCTTGTTCTAACCTGGCTATTTCTAGACTAAACTCATGCCTCTGAACTGACCTGAGTATTACTCCCTTAGCCTTCAGCATGTCTTGAACTTGCAAAGGCTGACTATCTTTGCAGACTAAGCGATGTATGAGCCTAGCAACTGCTCTCTGAAGACTGCGCCACTCTGAAAAATGCTCAAAGCGGTGCAGTTCCAGGTAAGATCTTTGGCCTGTCTTGATTGCAGTGGTGGTCTTGCAGGCTGTTATTTCTGGAACAGACTCTGGTAATTCTATGCTTTCCGAAGGTGAAAAGACCAACGGGAAGTAGACATCCGCTAAACATCGGGGACCCATCAACCAACTGGATCTTAAAACTCGTTGAGCTGATGCTCCTCTAGAAGCGATGTCGGCTGGGTTGTCATTTGTGGCAACATGATGCCACTGGCTAGGTGTGGAGCTAGATAGAATGTTGTTAATTCTATTTGCTACGTACACTTTGAATCTTTTGGTTGTGTTGTTGATGTAACCAAGCACAACTGTACTGTCCGTGTGGAAATGGACATCTTGAAACAAGTCTCCTATCTCTTGCTGGATGATGCGCCAGAGCTGGACAGCAAGAACTGCTGCACACAATTCCAGCCGGGGTATTGAAGTTCCCATAGGAGCTATTTTGGCTTTTGCCATGATGAACCCAACGTGGCAGCCATTCTTGTCCCTTTGCCGCATGTATCCCACAGCTGCTATGGCTCGTTCCGATGCATCACAGAAGATGTGAAGTTCAGTGGTGGGTTCTATCATCGCCTTGCAGGGAACAAATTGTCTGGGAACTGTGATGGTTTCCAGTCCTTCAGCTTGAGAAGTCCAATTTGCCCAAGCTGCTTTCACCGATGGGGTCAGCTCTTGATCCCATCCTATCTTCTCTTGAATTACCTACCTGAACAGAAGTTTAGCGGTGATCAGGACAGGGGAGGCTATGCCTAAGGGGTCAAATACTCCGTTGATAGCAGAAAGCATTTGCCTCTTAGTGTTCACAAACTGAAATTTAGACGCTCTCAAGGAAAGATGGTCTGACTTCACATCCCAAAGAAGTCCTAAGCTTGATTGGGAGCTTAATTCTTTAAATAGTTCATGAACGTTGCTTTCCGCTAGATCTTCCGAGGGGAAAGCTTGCAAAATTTGTCTGTTGTTAGACAACAGTTTGTGCAGGCGGATGTTGGCACCCTTTAACAAAGACTGTACCTCGCATACTATTTGGATGGCTTGATGGACAGACTCGAACGACACCAGAAGATCATCCACGTAGAAGTTGTGGTTAACTATGCTGGCAACTTCTGGACTGAACTGGTGTCCAAACTCATCTGCAGTTCTTTTGAGGCAATAGTTTGCAACAGCTGGAGACGGGGTATTTCCGAAGACGTGTACACACATCTGAAAAACCCGAACGTCGCACAGATTTTGAGTGTCCGCGTACCAAAGGAACTTGAGGTACCTGCGATGATCAAGGCGAACTAAAAAGGCATAGAACATCTTGTGGATGTCCGCAATGACAGCAAACTCTTTCTCTCTGAATCTCAAGATGACGCCGAGCAAACTGTTGAGAAGATCTGGTCCCTTTAACAAAACATTGTTAAGTGAAATGTTTTGGCATGCGGTACTGGCGTCAAAGACAATCTGGACCTTGTTAGGTTTTTGGGGATGTGTGACTTTATGGAAAGGCAGGAACCAATGTTCTTCATTGACCTCACTTTGATCAGAGACCTCGGCGTAGTTACTTTGGAACATGTCTTCCATAAAGCCAACGATTTGCTCTTTTACCTTGGGGTCTTTCTGCATCTTCTTCTTCAGTGACCAGAGTCTTTTTTCTGCCACATGCCTGTTGTTTGGCAAAGTGGGGTTTTTTGCTTTAAAAGGCAGAGGGGCTATCCAATTTCCCTCTGGACTCCGGGAAACTTGAGAGTTCATGATCTCTAAAAACCTCTGTTCATCTTTGGAAAGCGCTGTAGTTTCATCCCTTTCGGAGACTTCAAAGATGGAAGAATACTCTGGTGTTATCCCCTGACAATAGACCGAGATATGACTCAAACAGCTATGCATTAGTGTGGGGCGACTGCCTTGAAGCACGTGCGCTTGACGAGTGCCCACCGACGATGGAGGGTGCATCCTATTTATGCACACCGGGCCTGTAACTGTCCAGCCTAGTGGTAGCAGCTGAGCAATGGGCGCCCCTGGAGGTCCCTTAACTTGGTCGTTCACATAGAACAAGTTCGGGCAGTCCGCACCAAGTAGAAGGGCAATGTCCACATCTGGATGGAAAGCAGGTAAGGCATTCTTCAGCCTTCGCAAGTGAGGATGGGCTTCCACGACTTCTCTGGTGACAATCTGCCTTTTGTTCCGGGGAATAGAGGAACACTCAATGAGGTCTGGTAACTCGAACAGTCTCTTCTGGTCACAAGAGGAGACCACAAAGCCGGATGCTATGCGACCCTGCAACTTCTTCTTCCCTACACAGGTGGACATGGTGTAGTCAACCGTCTGGGTTTTTATGTCAAACAGTTGGAAGAACTCTGGAGTCGCCAGGGAGGCATCGCTTTGTGAATCCAAAGCCACGTAAAGTCTCTTTTTAAGCCAAGGTCTTCTGGCTGGATATACATCTGCTAGGCAGATGGGATGGCAGACTCTGAACTGGTGCGCGTCAGAGCATAGTTCAGTGCAGGTGACCGATGGAGCATCCACCTGCATCCGTGACGCGGCCTGCGTGTTGGTGGCTTCAGTAGATGACCCTTCTTTGGAAAACGTGTCCCTTTTGGCGTGGGAGACAGCGTCAGAGTTGTGCATCGCGGTGCAATGCTTAAGGCTGTTACACCTTGCGCATTTGACGTCCTCTTTGCAGTTGGATGCAAAGTGAAGAGTTGCTCCACAGCACCTAAAACATATGCCCAGCTTCTGAACAATCTGTTGTCTTTCTTTATAAGGCTTCTTGCCAAATTCCCGGCAGTTGGCTAAACTGTGAGGCTTTTGGTGAATGGGGCAGAGCACCTCCTTCACCTCTGACTTGGATTCATTGGCCCTGTGCTGAGTTTCAACAGCCTTAACACTAACCGGTCTTTTGGCCTCTCTGGATGGTTTTTTCTCCACTTTAGGTGCCTTCTCTGGCTGGGTCCCTTGGTATAAGGTGGGGAGGCCCGTCTGTGGATCATTCCTTTCTCTGGCCGCCCTGGTGATGAACTGGACCAAATGAGAAAATGGAGGGTAAGCCTGGGAGTGGGCCTCCTTGTAGTTGAAGACCTCCTGTCCCCAGCGTTCTTGCAAAGTGAAGGGCAGCTTGGTCAAGATCTGCCTCTGGGACAGGTGCTGATCGAGGCACCTCAAACCGGGCAGTTCTGGATTCTCCTTGGCCGACTCTAATTCCGTAAGGAGATCACTGAGGTCCCACAAGAGTTTGAAGTCTTTGAGTTTTAAAGCTGGGAACCTTTGGAGCTTGTCCATAAGAGATGCTTCAATCTCTGTGCTGGCCCCATACCTCTGCTGCAACCTGGCCCAGGCCGTTTCCAGGGCTTTGTCGGGATCGGCAACGTGGGCTGCGTAGATCTTCTCAACTTGTGAGGATGAGGCTGGGCCCAACCATGCAGCCAGAAGAGTCAGTTCTTCCTCAGGCAATAACTTTAAGTCTCTGATTGCTCTCTGGAAGGTGGCCTTCCAGAGAAGAAATTCCTCAGGCTTGTCCGAAAACTTTTCGACACTCTTGTCCTTAAGATCTCTTCTGGGGCTTCTGATGATGGAGACAAGCTGGGACTCTGGCGTCGAAGGGAACAAGTGAGGAGTTTGCTGTTGTGGAGTGGACTCCCACCGTGCACCTTGCATCAACCTTTGGCCTCTTGGAGGGATGACATCGACCGCTGACGAATCGATGGCTCCCTGTGCAGCTGTCTGTAGGGGCCAATTAGCACTCGGCCTTGAGGCCCTGATTGACTGACCTAGGGTTTTAGCAGGAGGCACAGGTAGCTCGAGCAAGGGTGAGCTCCCCGCTATGACGCTCTGCTCTGCAGGAAACTCAAAGGCGACTTTGGGGCCCTGCTCTGGGTAAGGAGAGAAGTCTTCCTGTTCCTCATCCGAAAACTGGCTGTTCATGCTGCCGAGGTGCGCAAACACTTTGGCAGAAGGATCCTGTATTGGTAACTGGCTTACATTTTCTTCTGTGAGTGGCTCAATTAGGGCTTTGGCCAAAGTCTCAGCCCTTACCCTTTTGGCAGCAGCATCCATCTTTATTCTAAGCATCTCTATACGAGCCTGTTCTATTTGCATTTCGCTTTGTCTAAGGGCCTGTTCTATTTGCAGTCGTTGCTCTTCTTCTTTAAAGGGAAGGGTGAGATCAGCTGCCTTAGCATCAGCCTCCGCCCCCGCCACTTTACTCTGCAGCTCCAGACGTGCAGCCTCCTTGATGCGAAGGGCAGCTAGGGAGGAGATGGCACTTCCAGCAGCGGAAGACCTGTTGGAACGGCTGCAGTCGAACAAAGCGCGCTCCCTCAAATCAGATGCCTGGCTAGAACAACCAGACTTCAGGCTACCCAAAGGGGACTGTCCTTCCCTGGGCCCAGCCCTTGGCTGCACCGATGGGGAACTGGCCTCTAGGGCATCCAGAGTGACCCTCACCCTATCTTCTTTCTCTCTAGTATCGACTAGGAAATCCACTATTTCTGGCTCTGTGTCCTTTCTATTAATGCGTTCAGCAACTTGGACTACCTTTGCTGCCAAACGCTTCCAGAGACTAAAGGTTTTTTCCAGGTCTAACCTTAAAAACGATGGTACCTTTGAAACATCTATGCTCTCTGTTCTGGCTATCATTATTGTTATGCGCTCCCATGTTGATTCCAACTTCACATGGAGTTCTTTTTCCTCCTCAAGTTGAGCTAGTAACTTGGCTGAGGGGTGTTTAGCTCTTTGAGGCCTATCCTCCCTGCCTTCAACTTGAGAAGTAGGTTTACCATCTGCACCCCTTTGAGATTGCACAGACATTATGACCCTTACAGCAAGTTAAATTATACGAACACAAAGCAATATGAATAGCACAATGTACGGCAAGATTCAACACTTAAAAATCTACTTTGCAAAAGAAAGAACCTTTGGTGCCAAATTTTGGCGGACAAACTGCAACATGACAACTGGTGGTCAGTTACCACTTGCTACCTTCCTTGAGAAAGGAAGGAGGAGATCTCCTTTGCTCAACTTACTCAAGCTGCCAAAATGACGACTTTGCCAAATTTGCAAACCCTACGTGCACCGTGGCTCGGGGCCTACCACCGAAAGGGCACCGAAGCTGGAACTGGAGAGGAGGGGAAAAGAAACACTGTAAATGAAGGTCACTCAGAAGGACGAAGTGGCAAGCGCTGCCGGCCGAGTGCTCCGGCCGAAATCCTGATGGCTGGAAGATGAAGAGGCAGGTCAAAGCCGGTTGAGTGCTCCGGCCGAACTCGCAGCAGCGTTGCCAGGCCTGTCCAGGTTCTGGCCTGGTTCTGGTGGGCTCCACGCCTCAGAGCCAGCCAAAGAACTGTCGCTGGAGCTCCGCGGCTCGAGATCTACTGCCGAGGGAGCCCTGGACGTTGCTGGGAACTGCACAGCCTGTGCAAACCCAGAAAGCCACTGGGCCACGTGCGCACACGTGAGCCAAATAGCAAGGAAATAGAGCCTCACTATTTGACTCCTTCAGGTCTGAGAGCGGGCTCCACTGACTCAGACGCTGGTAGAGTCTTTAGGTATGCAGACTGAGCTCAGGCGGAAAAGCCGCAGCCTATACTAAAACTTCCTAAACTATAAAAAAAACTATAAAGCCGTGCAAGCTAGCTCAAGCGGAAAAACCGCTGATCGTCCTCAAAACTGTGCCGTCCGCCAGACAATAAAAAAAAACTATAAAGCTGAAACGTGCTGTCCTTTATCCGGGAGAACTGCAAATCCCTATAAGCTGTCCTAAAAATATTGAACGACTGAGTCTGGAAAACTTCAAAAAAAAAAAAGGATGTTTATTCATACAAAGTTGTAAACTTGGCACAGATCTTAAAGTTACAGAAAATGAAACAAATTTCTATAGGTTTTAGTTACAGAATTATCCCTGGTTCCAGAAGGCAAAAGTGATTATAAAACCACTACTCCCTAATCACGCTGTCTATATTAGAAGGAGAAACTCTTTCCTTCCCTATCTTTACAGCAAAGATTAGTTCTAGAAGCGACGGAAAAACCCTGCTCCTCTAACTAGATTTTCTATTCCAGATCAGTATAATTCAATACTTATCTAATTTGGATAGGCTTAGATTGGCCTGGTTTTGAGGATGATTTGTCCCAGTTAGCTTTGCACAGCTGCAGCACGTTGGAAGACTATAGCCAAAATGAGGCTCCAAAATGGAGACTAGACCCTGGTAAAAAAGGGCGGTCCTAAGACGTTGTACTCTTTGACCAATCATTGCAAAGAAGACTGCAGCCAGCTCTTGCAGACTCCAAGCCACTTTTCCTGGGCCTTTGCAGCCAGAGGCTGAAACAAAATGTAAAGGAGGGAAAACAAACAAACGACCAATAGGTAAGGCAAACCATCGTCCTGGGGGACGGAACAATCAAGAAGAACTTCCTCACTGTGAGAGCTGTTCGGCAGTGGAACTCTCTTCCCCGGACTGTGATGGAGGCTCCTTCTTTGGAGGCTTTTAAGCAGAGGCTGGATGGCCATCGGTCAGGGGTGCTTTGAGTGAGATTTTCCTGCTTCTTGGCAGGGGGTTGGACTGGATGGCCAGTGAGGTCTTTTCCAACTCTATGATTCTATGATTGTATGATTCTTCCCCTCTTTAAAATTGCTATTTGTTTTTTTCCAGAAAGGACTCTATGGAGCCCAGTGGGAACATCCCTTGAAATGCAAGCAGCAGTTCCAGAGAGAAGTTGTTTTCAGTGCAGTAGCAACAAGTGGAAGAAATTGTCCCTCCCTATCTTCCACCTTCACAAAGCTACTCTGGTTTCCCCATGCTGCTATTTGCATAACAAGCATGTAGTCATTAATAACATCAATGCAATTAATATCACATCTAGTTTGTCCCTGAGGTCTTGATTTAGAAAGTTTTATTTTTAGTTTGCAATTGGGGGTGGCAAGGGGATCTACATCATGAATAAACCCATGACTTCCTGTTCACAGATAGGGGCCTTTTGTAAACTCACAACCTGAAGGCAATTAATGTTGTTATATGCAAGTTAAAAGCATGTTCATTAAAATCTCATACCAATGATTTGCTTTTGAGATTCAGAAATATGTTGCTTCCAAATAAAATATGGGATAATTGGCAACTACTTTTCATACAATTGCCTGGCAACTTTATGTTTTTTTCTGACCAAAGTGAGATAGGCGGCATAATCATACCATATGGATATTGCTTTGCTCAAACAGTAGGGAAAGAGTTGCAAGATAGAGTCCTTAAACATGAATTATTTTCTAATGTTCTTTTCTTCCTATTGTTTATGACAAAGTTGTATGCATAATACATTGATGTCTGCACCCAGAGGTTGAAAACACATCAAAATAATGTAGATGTCACAGCAGAGAACTGCTATGACCTTTAAGTAATAATTGCATAACCTTTCACTTTAATAGACTCTGGCATTATTATAATTCCATTTCAGTTAGTCACAAAATGTGAGTTATTAAAGTTACATATTATATCCAGGTCAGCTGTGCTAGGAAAGGGATTTAAAACAACCAGGAAGACTGCTATTAGATTAAGCAAATCACATTTAGAACAGCAATAGGAATTATTTGAGTTCTTTTAAAAAAGGGTTTGCAAAGGCAAAGAATAAGTGTAATATCTGCATTAAAGTTAAAGAGTACAAAAGACTCAAGAGTTTCTAAAACCCAAAGCTTCCTGAACTAATTTTCTCTGCACTTTGGTGGTAAATCTGAGGATTAAGATACTGCAACTTGAGATAGACTGTCATCTTGGCAGACTATTGCCAGTTGTCCTCACACAGCACTCACTTAAATTGTGTTTAAAAAGCATCTTCAGATTCATCTGCCAAGAGGATCTCAATTGCCATCTTCAGCATATTAATATGTCTTGCACATGCTGAAGTGGGAAGTGGAACAGTTTACTACTTAAGCAGATCAAGAATGTTTTATTATTTACAGTTTTTGAAGTTTCAGTTTTCAAAAGAAAACTGTCTACTTGCAAGAAACTATCCCAATTGTTTGGACGTGGTTGCGGGGAAGAGATTAATCTTTAATTGTACCATATTGCTGCTCATATTAATGAGTTATTTAATTTAGTGTATACCCTATACTTATGAAACATATGCAGAAACAAAAATGTGTAAAAACAACTACATAAAGTATAGTTTACCATCCAATGAATAATCACAAAGCAAAACATCCAATGACAAAGTGACATTTTTGATGACTTACAGAGTACCTCTTCTAAAAACCAGACAAAATATATTGGCAATGTTGGACAAATGAATGATCCCAACTCAACCAGTCTCTTTTCTGCTGAGAGAGGAGCTTGGCTTTCTGTTTCCCTGTAGGATGTAAGGTTGTGTTTCCAGGTGTTGCCCATATTGTGCCCCTAGCTTGACCCCATTCTTCCTTCTCCTCCACAGGATAGTGACAAACATTGGACTGGCCATTTTTGTTAACATGCTGGGCATCCATTCTTGCTGTTTTTTATACATTGCCATTAATAACCCCAAAAAGTGGGATAATTAACTACAAGATCCCAGAGAACCCACTACTGTTTGCACCATAATACTTGGCTGGCCCAACTGCATAATAAAAAGCCATCTCTCTACATTACCCAGTGCGTGAAAAAAGGATTTTCTAATATATCTAATACAGTAAGTGGTAGTTGCTTATGTAGGTTTCAAGTAGAAATTATTGAAACCTACAAATTGGTCTCATACAGATTTCAAGCAAACCTTATGAAACCAATTTGAGATGCTGAGTCCTAAAGCTTCTGCACTCATATACATAGGATAAAGCTTACGGGCATGTGACAAAGGATGAAGCAAAGGAGAATGATGAAGAATCTTGATTTGTACCCCACTTTTTCAGGATTGAGATCTAAACACTTTGGGTTTTTTTTACATCTTACATTTTTTACAATTCCAGAGAATGTGGGGGGCAGAGTGTATGCAGAAAATAAATGCAATGTAGCTCATCAGCTGTGTAAAAACCAAGTCAGTAGTTTCCCTTTAATGCTAGTTAAAAGCAGCCTAGCCCTCCTCTGAGCCAGAAGCAGTGCCCTGCCTGCCTTGATCCCAAAGGACTACAACAATGGTATTAAGGGAGGCTCTCTTGACTAAATAAATAACCTTTAAGACTCAAATTGTTGGAATGTTATCCAGGCAAGTTAATTTCCTCATCCCCAGATCCTAGTGCCCTAACCTTACCTGTTCTTATGTCTAACAAAACATCCTGAGCTTCAGGGTACTCAGCAGTAAATCTGTTTGCAATACATTTTCTTTTTTTACTCCATTGTTTTGACTAATGAGGTAAATAACAAAAGCTTTTCTGATCCCAAATTCTGCAGGAATAAGAGTACATTCTCATCATCATAGGCTATCACTTGCAGCCGCGTATGATTGCCTTCTTGTAAGTAACTGTAGAGGTATATTCTAGATCCGCATGTTCTTTCATAGTGAGAACCTCAATTTCCAGATGGAAGGTGGTCCCAACAAGGGTTGACTTGATGTGCCTTCCTCTTGACACATTTTCCCCTTTCACCCTCCATTCATGCCTCTTTGAAATCCACAGCATTGCTGGTAACAGCTGACTCCTGTTAAACTGCTCAAGGGCCAAGGTTTCCCAGTTCTTAGTATTTATGCCACAGTTTTTAAGGCTTAAGCCTATCTTTAAATCTCTTTTGCTGTCCCCTAACATTGTTTGTGGGCTGGTATTTGTAGCCCACCAACATATAAAGGGCAATGGCCAATAGGGATCTACATTATGGAAACAGAAAAAGAGATAAAAAGAGAAATGAGGGAGAATTAGAGAGGGTAGGAGGAGGAGTGGAAACCTGCACAAAGACTACAGGACAAAGACTATATAACTCTGTACTGGAAGACCTAGAGATTCCTAGAGATTTAGGTTGTTTTTTTTAATAGATAGCAGTTTATTTTTATTCATAGTTTGTTTTCACTTTCGCAGTGGTCCTGTATCTCTAATTTTTGTAATTTTTTTGTAATTTTGTTTTTGTTGTAATGTTGGGCCTTTTCTACAAAAACTGTTTGCACAATAGCCTGGTGGTGCAGTGGGTTAAACCACTGAGCCGCTGAACTTGCTGACCGAAAGGTCGGCAGTTTGAATCCAGGGAACGGGGTGAGCTTCCGCTGTTAGCCCCAGCTTCTGCCAACCTAGCAGTTTGAAAGCATGCAATTTTACTGAAATCATCCATGTTCTGAGCTATCACACAAGCAAGTGTAGTCTCTGCCCATTCTGCATTCTTTTTTTCTTTTAAAAAGAGGAAACTTTTGGATCCTCAATGCTCATTTGGTGACTACCCACAGGAATGCCCCTTTCTTAATGTCACCAATGATGTAACACGGGAGAATCTGACAGATCCCATCCCATGTGTAAAGAAGTGCCTTCTGTCCTTTCTGCACAAATCAGAAGGTCAGAAGATGATTTATCCCTGACTCCACCACCAACCCATTTCAACACATATTTAAAACACTTCACAGATTGAGTTCCATGAACAGCAATACATATTATGGGCCCCATGGGACTCTGTCTGATGAGGTCCAAAATGATTTCTCAAAGATTTTTCTTCAAGGATTTCTCACTCTGATGTTTGGATTTCTCATGAAGTCACTGTGACCTCCATAATCTGTTTCTCTTTCCCCAGAGATCGAGTCTTACTCCTACTAACTTCAGGTGTGTTCTTAGGGGAAAGAGCTCTCCCTTCCAACTTCTCATCTTCCGTTGCCAAGGAACGACTAGGGGAAAGGTTCTCCCTGTTGTCTGATGCCACAGCATCTCTCTCTCTGCTCTGCTCTGAAGCTGTTTCTCTCTCACTAGACACCGACCCATTCTCCCAGACAGAATTCTGATCTAAAATCCCTCATTTCCCTCACTGAAAAACCCATCAATCCTCACAACCTCTGATAAAACAATCCCCTCATCTTCAGCCTCTGGCTGAACTACAACACTTTTCAGAAGTCCCACTGTGATTAATGGGACTTATTCTGTGCAACTGCACCTTCAAGTCCCCTATCGATTTAAAGACATCATGTGGATATTATAGGGTTTTCTTAGGCAATGGATACTCAGAGGTGGTTTTGTTAGGCCCTTTCTCTGAAATACAGCCTATGCCAGCTAGTATGCATTGGCAGTCTCCCATCTAACTACTAATCATGTCTAATCCTGCCTAGCCTTCAAACTCAGACAGGATTTGGTACCTTGAGGTATTTAGACTTTGCATTTGCTCTAGAAAGTATAATATGGCATTCCTCAATATACCATGCCAGCATAAATATGAGACACTCGGTTTTTTAAAAAGAAAACACGCTTTAGCTGCAAATCAAATGTTAATAAGGGCAGAATAATATCTACTTTAAAACAGTTCTTTTTTCATAGTGGTTTACTAAAATACATTGTTTTCTAGCATAAGAAACCCACTATGCAATGAACAATGAAGGCATTTTTAAAAATGCATTGCATACAGTGCTTATCAACAACATTGGTTTTTCAGTATGACTCAGAATTATTATTATTATTGCCAAAAGCCACTTTTAAAGAAAGCAGTGGGGGTGGCAGAAAAAGCTTTAAAATGTTCAGCAGGTTCTCTTTCTGTGCTTATCTCTAAAATACACATCTCATCTGGTCTAACAACTAGGTAGGGAGGAATTAAAATAGCAAGCCTTATCCCACTGGGATCTTATTCAACTTGCTTGTCCTTTAACAAGATTCATTTTCCTTTCCAGCATCAAGAGACAGTACACACATCTCTCTTTTCTTTGTTGTCTTTTTCACTTATCACATGGAATTGCTGCAGAT
Source organism: Anolis carolinensis (assembly GCF_035594765.1). Taxonomy (NCBI): domain Eukaryota; kingdom Metazoa; phylum Chordata; class Lepidosauria; order Squamata; family Anolidae; genus Anolis; species Anolis carolinensis. The sequence goes on along the minus strand of NC_085843.1, from coordinate 255,310,080 downwards.
GCTAGAATACTTTCATTTGGTTGCTTTTGCTTCCTTTTAATTGCTCAAATATTCCAGGTTTTCAAAACATATTCAGATGTGAAACACAAACCTGCTGCTTGGAATCTATGCACTTCTCTGCTGTAAAGAATATTTGTAATTTTAATTTTTGCAGACACCAAAAACTGTGAAATTGAAAAGAACATTGGACTTGTTCTTCACATGACTAGTGTGAATGTAGCAATTTGCAAAACGCCAGCTATGCAAGCAGCTGTTCAATTGGATAAACCTTTGTTAATCCAAAATAAAATAAAATAAAATAAAAAATTAATAAATAAAATTATAAAATTATAAATAGCATATATTTTATATAAATTGAGGAAAGGGAAAGGAAGAAAATCCGGGATTTACTTACTGCTCTCACGGAAGATTAAACTTTTGAGGGTTTTTCTGGGAATGATGGGTCTGGGAGTGAGATGGAAAGTGCTGCAGATTGGACTCAAGTAAATGTGAATACAGAGCCAGTTTTTAGGGGTGCATCAGGGGATTGGTGAACTACTGATACACCAGGGACATGGGGAGATCTAAGTCAAGTATGGGAGCAAAATCAGCTGTGGATAATGATGACAGGGCGGAGGCCTCATCATCGTCAGATAACGATGCGTAAGTTAAAAGTGGAGTTGGAAGTAAAGACTCCTTGCAGAAGGCAAGGTGTTGTTTTGGACATTGGATTGTCGCTGCCTGTTCTTCTGTTGGGCTTGGGTCCTGGCTGTACAGCTTTGTGTTCCTGAATCCGGTTTGGCTCCTGACGACGGCATCGCTTGTTTCTGGTTTATGTTTCCTGGCTTCCCCTCAGTTCCTGAATTCGGTTTGGCTCCTGATGACAGCATCACTTCTCTTCGTTCCTGAATTCGGTTTGGCTCCTGACGACAGCATCACTACTCCCGGTTGGCTTCCCTTCCTGAATTCGGCTTGGCTTTTGGCAATGGCATCGCTACTCCCGGTTGGCTTCCCTTTGGTTCCTGGAATTGGCTTGGCTTTTGGACAACGGCGTCGCCTGTTCTTGCTACGGGTGTGCATTTGGCCCTTTCTTGGCTCTCCATACCGTAATTGGGCATGACCGTAGTTTCTGTAGACTCTTGGCTGGAGTTAAGCCGGATTATCAAGCAAGATAAGACGGATTATTTTCTGTTTCCACATTTTTGCCTTTCTTGAAGCTAAAGACATTTACTTTTACCAGGAACACTGAAGTTAAGTGTTCCTAGATTCAGAATATTATTTAATAAACGTTTGTTGTTGTTACTTCTTGTGTGCGGCTTTTTCAAAGGGGTCTGTGTCCTGACATTTCTGCTTTCTATATACATGATAAAGATGAGGACCTTCTTAGAAAAGAGAGAGGATTGGTAAACCGAATTCAGCACTGATATATCTCAGTGTTACGAATTTCATTGCCACACAAGTATGCCAAGCTTTGGGCTTGGATAAACCAATTTTTTATTTTACCGTCATAGCATTTTGGTATTTTTGTTTTATCTACAACTTCACATGTCATGGCTTTCACATGTCATAATTCTAGTAGCTAGACTACGTGGATATTTCAACAAAATGTGGCATCTTGATAAATTGTTTACAAGAGAAGACTGAACAGCCAGATAGAAATAGACCTTTCTGCCTAGTAACTATATTTGAAATTACAGCCTTAATTGGATGGAAAGAACAGGATGCTGCTCACAGGAAGATTAATAATATTGAATGTATGGTATTGATTAATGGAATTGAATTAAGTGCTGCACTATTAGTGTCAGCCTTGTACATATTAAAATTATTTAAACTCTTATTAATGATATAGAATGTAATAGTAGAGAAACCTTTAACTTGGATTTAACATATATTAAATCACAGTTAAATTATTTTGTACTAATACTAATAGCTATACTTTTGAGATATACATTGTTTCCATTTGTTGCTAGCTGTCTTGGAAAAACTGTATGGTTTGAGAAACTAAGGTGTGAATCCCCACTCAGCCATGAAGCCCCTGGATGATCTCAGCAAGTCACACTCATTCAAGCTCAGACAAAGGCAAAAACAAACCTCCTTTGAATCAAAACTGCAAAGACAACTCAGTGATAATTTTGTCTTAGGGTTGCCATAAAGTAAAAATGTATTTGTTTATTTATTTATCATGTCAGAAGCAAATTGAGAATACAGTTATAATGTATAAAAAACACAAAGAAAGTTTAAACTTGACATTATGCTAAATTGCCTTTGACCGGAAACTGGCTACTTCAAGTGCCTCTGGTGTCGCTGTAAGAAGGTCGTCTACTGTGACAGGGCTCAGATTGCATCGTAGTAAGTGGTTTCTCCACACCCGCATGTCATGGACTCTACTTTATAACCCCATTTGTTAAGATTGGCTCTGCATCTTGTGCTACCAGAGCATAGTCTGTTCAGCACCTTCCAAGTCACCCAGTCTTCTGTGTGCCCAGGAGGGAGTTTCTCATCCAGTATCAGCCACTGATTGAGGTTTCAGGTTTTTACCTGCCACTTTTGGACTCTCACTTGCTGAGGTGTTCCTGCAAGTATCTCTGTAGATCTTAGGAAGCTGTTTCTTGATTTCAGTTGTTGGTATGCTGGCTTATATCCGAATGGAGGATGGGACGGAGATGTCAATGAAAGACAGCAGATTACAGGAGCTGTCTTCATAGACCTGTCAGCAGCTTATGATATTATAAATCATCGCCTCCTCCTGAGAAAAATGTATAATATCACAAAGGATTATCACCTCACCTGCTCCATTGGAAATCAGCTACAAAACAGGAGCTTTTTTGTTGAGTTCCAGGGTCAGAGAAGCAGATGGCAAAAACAGAAGAACATGCTTGCTTCACTAATGTTTAACATTTACACAAATTATCAGTCACTGCAAGAAGGGATAGAGAGTTCCATGTATGCTGATGATCGTGCCATCACCACTCAAGCAGGAAGCTTTGAAATGGTTGAACAGAAGCTCTCCAAAGCTTTAGGTGCTCTTACTGCCTGTTACAGGGAAAACCAGCTGATTCCTAATCCATCTAAAATGCAGACATGTGCTTTTCATCTTAAGAACAGACAAGTATCTCTTTGCTCTGAGGATTACCTGGGAATAATTCCTTCTGCAGCACTGTATCACACCAAAATATCTGGGAGTTACTCTGACTTACAAGAAGCACTGCTTGACTATCAAGCAAAAAGTGGATGCAAGAAATAATATCACACGAAAGCTGATTGGCACAACCTGGAAATGACAACCATATACAGTGAAGACTTCTGCCCTTTCTCTCTGCTACTTTGCTGCTGAGTACACATACCCAATATGGAATATATCTCACCATGTTAAAACAGTGGATGTGGCTGTTAATGAGACATGTTGCATTATCACAGGGTGTTTATGCCCAACACCGCTGGAGAAATTATACTATTTTGCACCACCTGATATCTACTGGGAAGTAGTAGCCAGAAATGAAATTTAGAAATGACATGTATATATTCAGCAGCAATAGTAAGCTGTCTTGGGACCTGTGATTGGAGAAATGAGGGATATGAACTAACTAATTACGATAGGAAAATATTAGACATTGTAGTTTTTAAGAGAAGAAAAGTACAATCTCCTTGAGAAACATTTTTCACAACACAACATTAAAGTGTTATGAAGGATATTCTAAAATGATGCGTCCAATTGAGAAAGGAAGAGCTGTGAGATTAAGATACCATGTCAACTAATAGATCAAATAAATTGAGGGACCCTTTTAGACCTAGAACTAATTGCTAGTTCCAGACAGAGAAAGCATATTGAATCAATTGCCAAATGATAAATCAACATATATAGATAGACCTAGTCTAGAAACTGAATTTTGACTTTAATGTTTACACGAGAACATCTTTGAACTGGAAAAGGTTTTGGATCTGTGTTGTATGTTTCCTTTTCACTAATTATTCCTATCAGCATTAAGGGTTTTTTTTTACACCATCCCTTTACCCCACAGTGGATCAGAAGTTGAATCCAGATGCCCAGACAAACTCCAGAGGCTTCCAGTCCATAAGTCAGGGTAAACTTGACTAGGCTGGTTTAGCCCCCACATGAAGCAAAGTTGGGAAATGCACTGGAGTTTTCACAAAACTCTGGTACAGCTCTGCACTTTAGTTTGAGTGTGGACGGAAGATGGTGATGGGGGAAAGAGAGAGGGTGTGCGGGGCACCACAAGGCACCCTGCATGCCTACTGTTTCGCTGGCAAGAGATGGTGAAACCGAATAGAACCAGGGACCATGTAAAGACCTACTTGACAAATGTAACATCAGAGGTGGAGCAGTAAAAGGTTACTTCTAATTTTTGTTTTGCTCTAATGTCTTTATGGGATTGAGTATATCAAGTGGATTTAATATGAATTTAAAATTTTGATTAATGAATTTATTTTTTGATTAATTTATGAATTAATGCATACATATGTAAGGATCTTTTATATATACATCAAGTTCAGGAAATCAACTGTATTGAACAGAGCAACAAAACAGAGGTTAAAGTGGAAAGGACCAGTGTGTTCTCCTTTCTCACATGCTTATTCACAGTTTTTGTACAACAGATTCCAGCTACAGAGAGAGTGAATGAGAATGAGAAAGGAGAGGTTCCATGTTTGAAATGATTGAGGCCCATGGACCTTGCAGTTAAAAACACCACAGTCCAGATATATGCTGTTTCCTGGCAGTTTAGGGAAGAGTTGTGGTAATGCAACCGGTATGTAGCTCTATACAGCTTTGTTTCCTGGATGCATTATTCCTGATGGCTCATTCAAGTTAAGACTGAAGAAGCATTTTAGGGTGAATTTGACATAATCAGGCCATAAGGAACGTAATCCCTGATGAGGCTGCAACAGAGTACAAATGCAGTCTTAAAACAACAATTCTCAGCAAGAAGAATTCTGAAGAATGAGAGCAAATTACATATTTTTATCCACATCAACAGTTATGTGCAATTTCCTTTTATTCTAACTGGCATGTGCATACAGATCTAAGGCTAAAAGGATAAGCAAAATTTCATTTAAACCATGACTGCATGATTGTTATCCACTGTTCACGTTGCATTGATTTTAGTTGTTTTCTATGCTATAAATCCCAAATATATGCGGTCTTTGCCTCTAAAAAAATGTCAACAGCTTTATGGAGGCATTCTTCAGCTGTCTCACAATTGGCATTTATGTATGTTGGTACAGACATGCATTACCTCTATTGCTGAAGGCAATGACTGTTCTTTTAAGGTGAGAGATCAGTACTTACTTTGAAGTGGCTTTCTGTCAGACTGTGTAACAGATTGTCATGCTTGAAAGCAGGCTTGCTTCAGTAGTAAATCACATTTTTCACATGCAGAAAGTTACCTGGAATCACCAGTTTAAAGCAAATGTCTGTCTCAGGCCCGGAGCTTAAAAAGTAATTGTTGGACAACATCTGCCAGAATCTCCAGTCGCCCAAGAAGATGATCATTTTGTATGGTATTTTGTGATCTGTTATAAAAATTAACTTTTTTCAAAGCTCTACTTAGATCTTGTAGAACTTCAGCCAATCAGAAAACACAAGTATGTTGCCCGATCTTATGTAAATCAGCTTCCTATACTCCTTATGCATTGAGTAATCAGTCATCAGTAGAAATTATCTGGCAGCAAATGTGCTGTGTGGGAAGGTCAAAATGATATTCATTTAAAACACTTTTAGTTCTTAGGGACAATACTCTTTGAAGGAATGCCCTCCCATGGTACTCCCATGGTACCAAGGAATTAAAACAAACAGCAAAAGCTAAGAAGAAAAATGCTTTGGGAAATACATATTAAATATTGAAAAGATTGAGTGGCATGATTGGGGAATGTCAGCCCATAGCAGTGTAACATAAAAGTGGGAAAAGCTACCAGTTTCACTTTCTTCAGTCTTTTAATTTTGAAACTACAAGTGTTTTCAGTCCTGAATGTGCAGCAATTTGGGGGGGGGGGGGGGGCAAAAATGAACATAAATTCTCCACCACTTGCATCATGTTGTGCTTTTCTGCCTTCCACATTCATGATAAAGAAGATCAGGAAAGAAGAGAGGACTGGCAAACCTAGTTCAGCACTAATGTGTTTCACATCCAAGCATTCCAAGTCTTGGGCCGATCTGTCAAATTTGATTTTCATTTTGTCTACTTGTTTCAACTACAAATTCGCATAGTTTTTACATATCATAATTCTAAGATGCAGTTTCAAAGCTTCCCATATTTTCTTCCCGAGAGCACTTACTACTCATCACAAAGGGAACTGCCTCATACCAGAGGTATGTAAGGTGATATAGGTCTTTCGGATTTATTTGAAAACAAATTGCTTACCAAATATCAGTTTCCTTGGGTTATATGTTTTTTTTCTGAGAGGATTATTTTTATCTAGCACATAACATAAGAAAAGGAATCTTCTTAGAGGAGTTTCAAATAAGTTTCTGAAAGATCTGTATTACCTTATGCTGGGTTTGTTTAACCTGGAGAAGAGAAGATTAAGAGGTGACATGCTTAAATATGTGAAAGGATGTCATATTGAAGATGGAGCAGGTTTGTTTTCTGCTGTCCCAAGTACTAGGTCATAGAGCAATGGATTCATCCTGCAGGCAAGGAGATTCCACCTAGATAATAGAAAAAACCCTGACAGTAAGAGCTGTTCCACAGTGGAATATACTGCCGCAGATATCATGGAATGGCCATCTTTTGAGGTTTTTAAGAGAGGATGGATGGCCATCTGTCAAGACTACTTTTTAAATCAAAGAATTGATTCCCTTCTGATAAAACACAAACAAACAGAGAGATATTACATATGAATTTATTTTTCTTATTTTCTTTTTTGAAAGTGCTATTCCGAATAGCCTCTCCACTTCAATTAGAAATGTCCGGCTAGCCACATCTCCTCATATGCATGAAATCCAGTTTTATGAAATTGTGTAAACTATATTAGAATAGAATCAAATGAAATCAAACCCTTTAAATGTGGCTGGAGCTGTAAATGTATAAATCTGTCTTAATCTCTTGCCTGGGGACAGGAAACGGACTAAACTAAATAGTGTATGCATGCCAGAAGCCCAAGCCTCATTGAGGGCATTTCCATTGTGTATATGTAAACGGTAACTCCCTTCCATTATAAAATTTTTCCCCCATTTATAAATTGTCTTACTTGGGCTGGGAAACTTATTGGTCTCCATTGCTGAGATTAAAGTTGACCTACTTCGGATGGAATCAGCCTTTGTTTCACCAGATAACCTGAATCACCCTTTTGTGTTGCTTGGGTCATTTCTTTGTGCTTACCTGGACTGGACATTAAGTCAATCACAGAGTTATTTACATTTTGCTTTAACATATTCCTGGATCCACAGCCCTCACAGGGGAGGATTTTTAAATAGATGTGGACTTTAAATCAACCAACCACAGTTGTTCCCTTTTCCTGCCATGGCGGAACTTCTTCCTGTGATGTCAGGAGGAATCTCCAGCCAACAGGAGTCCAGATCCAAACTAGCCTGGCTTTTCAATCTGACCAGATTGAATAAACCTCTGTTTGTTGCATTCAAATCCAGTTTATGTCTTGAATCTGGCCTATTGGAAGTAGTGACGTGAGCTGGGCTTTGGACCTGCATGTTGCCGTTAGCTGAAATCACTCATCGCTTTGATTGTATTTTCCTGCATGGCAGGGATTTGAATTAGATGGTCCTTTCATCTTTTCCAACTCTGTGATTCTATCATTCTATGCAGCTTTTTGAAAGCATAGGGCAAAGATCATGATTTGCTTCTTTTTTTGGTCTTATTATAGTCAATACCATTCCAGCAATAATATAAATATGCCTTGTAACCCTCAGGTTTAATATCACTCTATGTTATATTTGAAGATGTGAATTTATATCCATGAGATCTCATGATAAAGAAAAAGCCAATCAGTCTTAATAAACTTTATTTATATCCCACCCCCTCTCCAATCAGGACTCGGGGCGGCTAAATATGTGGCTCCATTCTTCACCCCATTTTTCTTTTCATTCCTTCTTCCTTCCCACTTGTAAGTCTCCATTAAATCTCTTTCTTAATAACATAATATGAAAGTTCCACAAATAATAATTATGACTCCAGTATTATTACAGATTGTTTTTATGGCCTCCAGTGACATTACACATGGACTTTAGGGCTCTTTTAGTTATTTTTTATTGTCTCTTGTTTTCACAGTCTATTGTCTAGCAGAATCTCTTAATTCTTTCAGAATCCCTTAATTCTTAATTAAAAGTCAATTGCTTGATTTTTTTGAGATTGCTATAGTAACCTCTTCTGTGACATAATGATAAATGAAGCTCTGGCTGCTACATATGAATTCTGTTCTTTTTCTTCTTTTCCATTTCTCTTTCTTTTTTAAAAATGGGGATATATGGTTCTTTCATTGTGTTTTGTTGCTGCTGAAAATTGCTAGCTAGATTTTTTTCTGATGAGTATAGCCTTTTCAGGTGTTCATTTATTTTTCCAAAGTAGCTTGCCTTTTCAAATGTATGGAAGGATACATTTCCAATAAGAATAAATTACTATACCTTCCTTTTATCAAGTCAGGTTATTTATTCACCTAGCTAGTGAGCCATTTGTTAATCCCGCTTTAGCAGTTAAGATCCAAGGCAGAGGTCTTTCACACCATCTACAGTGCAATATACTTAACCGAAGTTGTAATGGTTTTAATGTGAAACCTATAAAGGTTTGAACGTTTGATCTTCTGCATGCAAAGTGTATGCTCTACCATTGAACTATGATCTTTTCGCTAGGTCATTACCTCTTTTTTAGCATCTTATTTAGAATAATACAATTAAAAACACAAAATAAAAATATTAAAGTGAAATTAAACTGATTTCAATATTAAAACAATTCATCTCTGAATAAAAAAGATGAAATGTCCACTCAACTGATATAAAATTGGGGGTAGTCATACATTTTATCCCAAGAGGAAGTTTTATATCTTCTAATCCTTCACACAGGAACGTGGTGGGAACCTGGGACCAGCCTTGTGTTGTTTTCTCCTTGTACTATATTTGAAATGTCTATTGAGAGTGAAGTTCTATGCAGGTTGAGTCTGAAGGTATGTTTTCCCAGGAAACTATTCTGACATCAGTAGTGCAACTAGGAAGAATGTGGGGGTCTATCTCCCCTGCTTTTTCTTGGGCATGTTATATTGCTGACATGGACATGATCTATCTTCTTTTCTCTACATTGATGAGCACAACAAAAAAGTTGATGGCTTTGGTGTCCCCTATGAACTACCCACCAAACTAAATAGACCTGAACTGTCAACACTATCTGAAAACTGCAGGATACTCAAGAGTTTCAAACAAATTGCAGAGTACCATCTGACTTTACCTGAAGGCAAAGCTAATTTAACCCAGTTTGTGTGTGTGTGTGTGTGTGTGTCAGGAGCAACTTGAGAAACTGCAAGTCACTTCTGGTGTGAGAGAATTGACCATCTGCAAAAACGTTGCCCAGGGGATACCTGGATGTTTTGATGTCTTTACCATCCTTGTGGGAGGCTTCTCTGATGTCCCCATATGGAGCTGGAGCTGATATAGGGAGCTTGTCTGTGCTCTCCCTGGGTTGGATTAGAACCAGCAACCTTCAGGTCAGCTACCCAGCCTTCAAGTCATCAGTCCTGCTGGCACAAGGTTTTAACCCACTGTGTCACTGGGGGCTCCGTTAACCCAGTATAATCTGCAATACTCACTGGAAATGCAGGCATATCATATAAAGAGTACACATATAGATTTGTCAATAGACTCACAAATAGATTATCATTCAAATCAACCAATTATCAAGAAAGTCATGACAAATAAAAACAAACAAACATCTGCAGGGCTACACATCTCACATTTCTATCTTATACAATGGCATTTAGAAATTAAAACAATGAAAAATAATGCAATCATCAAAAAGTAAGAATGGCAAAAACATTTAAAAAGCTAACCATTATTCGCAGAATTCACAGCACCACACTCAGATGAAAAGTAATCTACACAACAGCCTCCTAAATAAAAGCAGTAGTTAGAATAAAAGTTGCCAAACAATTATGACCATTGTTCATGTGTTTGGCAAGATGTATTTTTCCTGCCAATGTCTGATTTCTTGTTCACAAACTAATTCATTTCTTGCAGTACAGCCAACATAATTTATGGAAATGCCAATATTTTGTGAAATACTTTGTTCTCCAGAATTACTGTAGATAAAACTACTCATGACAATTCAATCAGAATAAAATTTAAATCTTTCTGATGTGATCGTGTTCCTCAAAATAAAAAGAAAGAATAAGATAAAAACAAAGATAAAACAAGTATGTAGTAATTATGAGAATGTTGCAGACACAGAAAGATGTCTGTGAGACTGAAAAATATATTTTTTTCAGCCTGTTTGCCAGTACTAATTTAAATGCAGGTGGAATAAGTTGATTTCTTTCTGTCAGATCTGTATACCTAATGAATGTGTATATGTTAGACATATAGAATAACATTACAGATGCATCTACGTTGTAGAATTAATGCAGTATGATACCCTTTTAACTGGCTCAACACTGTGAAATTTTGGGAATTTTATATTGGTGAGGGTCTGCTGCATTTTTTGTTTATTCAAAAAAGACTATTCTTGGGATTAGTAATTTTTAATAATGTTTCTATTTTTATCTGTTATTTCTTTTTGTTACACACGTCTGTTCTGATTGTGTTAGTTTATGCCAATAAAAGCTGTTTTGTGGTAATCTGGTGAGGCACCAACACTCGCTAGTCAAGAAAGCCAAAGTTATAAAACTACAATTCCCATGGTTTCATAGCATTGAACCATAGCAATTAAAGTGGTATCAAACTGCAATTAATTCTACAGGGTAGCTGCACCCAGGCCTGTAGCGAGGGGGCGGTTTTAGGGGTTCAACCCCCCCCCCCCCCGAAATTTTTCAGGTTATAAAAAAAAAAACCTGGTTTACTCATGAATTTTAACTGGTTAACCAAATCCCCATGCTAAGTCTATGAGACACAAAACATTAAGAGTCTCCCTCTCAAGCAGATATTGACAGGTTTGTAGCGGGAAGGGGTGTGTGCAAGGGGTTAAACCCCCCCCCCCCGAAATTTTCAACCCCCCCCCCCCCCCCGAAATTTTTTTCTGGCTACGGCCCTGGCTGCACCCTAGGTTTCATTTTAGTAGGAGAAAAATTGTTATATGGTACATGTTGAGAGTGGAGTGACAGTAATCCTCACTAAATCTAATTCCAACACAGGCAAAACAATTTACATTTTAGTATAAACATGGTGAATATTACATTTTACTTATAAACATAACTGCCTAATGTTGCATGCTAAAGGTCACTGGCAGACCTTACAAGCTATGAGAGAAATAGATGGATCGACTGAATTACTACTTTAGATGATTGATAAGATAACAAAGAAGTTCCCAGCATTTCATTATGGCTAGTGTATAGATGAATAACATTGTCAGTGCACTAAATCATATATTCATAGATGTCTGGAATAGAAATGAACGACCTTGTAGGCCACGTAAAACCCTTCTTCTCTCACCACTCTTTTCTTGTATACTAAACTGAAGGTCACAAGGTGAATTTCATTTTCAAGGACAACAAAGTAGTAACCAGAGAAAAATAAAACAATAATACCTAGCAAAGGAATTGCATTGATATACCATATAGCTGCATATAGCTAATTTTATAGCTGCAATTATACAAGCCCCCCCCCTTTGTTTTGTCAAATCAATGCATTTTGTATGGCAACAGTTATTTCATTTCATGCTAGTCATATTAGTGCTTTTGTTCCATGTTATTTAATTGAAATAAAATGTTGATTAAAAATGTCTCATTCAAAAATGATGGTATTGAATCTCAGGATGCTAATAACATCTTATTCCCATTAGAAGTTAGGAAGTGTCCTTGCTGAGCTAGCAGTAGACAGTAAAAACTTTAATCCACATGGTTTTAAAAAAACTGATTTTAAATTATATTTAATACAATGGGATTTTATGTATTTTGGTAAGCAGAAAATTTATATATAAGATCTTTCAGGCCTTTATATTGTTATTAAAAATGTCTTGTACATCTCTTTAGCTTAAGTATCACATTCTTATTTCTACTTAGTCCCTTTCTATCATTATGCATGTCCTGACTAGGAATTGGGGGGGAAAGCCCTCCCCCCACCCCAGAACCGGTGAATGCACACTTTCAGAATATTCCCTGGTGAAAGCACTATTTTTACTAGGAGTGAGCAAAGGAAAGCAAAACAATGCAAAAGGGGTATTTATCATTACCATTGCCTTTCCTCCCAGATATAGGCATAATTGGGTTTCCTCTGTGATCCAACATTTGAACTGGGAGTGTGAATGTCTGTTAGTGGGCTTTGTGAAATGTAACTTCATGTGAGTGTTTATTCATGCCTGTATGATTACTGCCAGTACCCATTGTTCCAAACCCATAATCCATTGTGACCGATTGGCTGTGCTCATGACGACCATTTCTTCTGCTCCTTCAGCATCAATGAGCTCCAACTGTCACCAAGGCACCATCTACAAATGGTGTACAGTATCCAAAAAATCAGGCCCACATTGATCAGAGTAAATCCTGTGGTTCTCAACCTGTTGGGTACCCAGGTGTTTTGGTTTGCAACTCCCAGAAATCTCAGCCAGTTTACCAATTGTTACCATTTGTGGGAATTAAAGACCAAAACATCTGGGGGACTCACAGGATGAAAACCACTCCTATAGAATGTAAAGATGTGTTTTGTGAGTGTGAAAGCCATGGGAAAGAAAAGCTAGTGCTTTTCATATTGTTGCTATTAATTTCAGCTTCACTGCCTTTTATAATTTCTCTGTCATATTTCTCCGAATGTCCATTTTGTCTAGAAAGGCTGACTAAACAAAGGCTGAGAATCTGCCCAAGAGAAATTGTTCTGCAGCAACATCACTCAGCTAAAGAGAGATGCATCAAATGAAAAACAGGAAAAAAAATACAAGGGATAATTAATTATTAATCTTCCATGCACCCTCACATATTTTACCAAAGGATTCAGCTACATATGTGATATATCTCAAAGTGATCTCCTAGATACTTTTTATTGCATAAATCATGTCTTTCAGAAAAGACTTGACATCTCCCTCCCTCCACAACTTAGATTGGTGATTTTATTTAAATAACTGGCTCTGTCTTTACTTCTTGCGTTATTTAATTCAGAGCAATTCTTATTAAAGAGCAAAGACACCAATAGCTAAAGAAACAAACAGTCTTCATTGTAAGAACTCTATTAAAGATAGGGAAGCTCTCTAAGTGTGATAAGCTAATACTTAGAGATAAGAATACATGGTAAGAGATTACTTTGGGTCACTGAAAATTATTTCACCCCATCACTGCTGCTCTAAGATATCTTTAAGTACTGAACCTTTTCTGTTTCCAGCAGTATTAACAGTTTTTAATTATTTTAATTGTTCCATAAATTTTTAGTTTGTAGTAATTATACATGAAAATGTTTGTGCCAATAGTGAGTATTGAAGGCAAAATCCAAGAAAAACCTAAACCTATTAAGGCGTTCCTTCCATGAGATAAGAACATAACTTCTTCCATTATCACACCCTCTAACAAATATATCAGATATAGACAGCCGTGACTTTGTGAAATGCAAAATGTTATTCAATCTAGTGAAGCAGCTCAAGATCTCTCCCAAGCTGATTAGTTCAGAGCCCTGGGAATGATATAAAATCCTTTACACAGTCATGTTGATATATACCATATACAACAGTTACTATCTCAATGTGTATATTGCCATATACAACAGTTACTATGGTCAACATATCCACAATTACTTGCTCATGATCAATTACTGCATAAGTAAATAATTGTGGACATGTTGAGAACAGTAACATATATGGTAATGAACATGTTGAGGTAATAATAATAATAATAATAATAATAATAATAATAATAATAATAATAATTTTATTTATATACCGCCCTATCTTCCAAATGGGACTCAGGGCGGTTTCCAATCATAAAGACAACACATACATTACATTACAGCTTAATAGGTAAAGGTAAAGGTTTCCCCTGACGTTAAGTCCAGTCGTGACCGACTCTGGGGGTTGGTGCTCATCTCCATTTCTAAGCCGAAGAGCCAGCGTTGTCCATAGACATCTCCAAGGTCATGTGGCTGGCATGACTGCATGGAGCGCCGTTACCTTCCCGACCTATTGATCTACTCACATTTGCATGTTTTCGAACTGCTAGGTTGGCAGGAGCTGGAGCTAACAGCGGCCTCTCACGCCGCTCTCGGGGTTTGAACCTGGGACCTTTCGGTCTCCAGCTCAGTGCTTTAACACACTTCGCCACCGGGGCTCCTTTACAGCGTAATAACACATTATTAAACACAGTAAAACTATACAATTAAATAGCAATAAATAACACTTACACAACCTGATCAAGGGGACGGGAACCATAAACCCAATATATTAAATAAATCATTTCAGGCTAGATAAGTCTTGTGCAGTATATTCAGGTAATAACTGTTGTATATGGTGTATATCAACAATATTCTAGTAGTTTCCTAATGTTAACACTGAGAATGGTGAAACTGGGATTCTTCTAAGTACCAATGTTCCCATTTTCTTTGATCCATGAGAAAGGATACTTGGGCTTATCCAGACAGGCCTTAAAACTGAGACCTGTCTTGGTTTTACCAGCCGCATCCAAATGATGCCTCTGGAACAAAGCAGGTTTCTTAAAGTCATGTGTGGAAGCGTCCCTTCTAAGAAGAAAACTCATGAATGTTCACAAATAAGGTTTCCTCCCTAGGTCAATGCAACTCAATTCTGGCCTGCTTTGTAATAAAGTATATGCCTCTTTGATATCAATCTTGTTTGGCATGTTAAGGGTATAAAGAGTACAGTGTTGTGCAGGCCACATGGTGGCTCCAGGTTCAAGATCCAAACTCCATGAGAAACACAAATATTGTACACACATATAACTATACTGTTCTCAATTACACACACACACACACATACATTCAGACTCTGTGTGTGTGTGTGTGTGTTGTATCTACATGTGAAACTGGGGACAGTATAGTTATAACCTTCCACAAGGCTCTCTAGTCCAATTGTTGTGCTGATCTCTGCAATAATGTCTCTACCAGGCATGTACAAAGCACACCCTCTGGCTACTGTTACGAGTCAGACGCCAACCAATATAAACAACTCAGTTTATTGCAAAAACAACACAAAGGAGCCTAAGAAACAACCAAAAGGAGGCTCAAAACACTTTCTCTTCAGTGTGAGGTAACAATGTCCAAAAAAACCTCAAAAGACCCAAACTTGGGATATAATCTGGATTATCCTGGGAAATAGTCCAGATTAAAACAAACTTAGTTGAAAAGGCTGGAAACTTGCTCCACCTGCTGGTTGGAGCTAAACATACACATGAAAGCTACCAGCAGTAACCCACAGTGACCAATGGCCAAACAATGCCCCAAAATGTTACTAAAGCAAAACCACATTGTAAAGAAGTCACAGCTGCCACATCCGGTCCGCGTCATTAGGGAGAAGTTACAGGCGTCAAGTTCCAGTCCAAGTCGTCAGGGAGAAGTCTCAGTCACCGAATTCCAATCCAGGTCGTCAGGAAGAAGTCACAGTCACCGAATTCCAGTCCAAAGTAAACACAAAGAGCCAAAGCGACGGAGGCAAGCCGGCAGCTAATGCATAAAACCAACACAAGACAATCCAGCGCAAACCCACACAATGCCAGCCCCCGTTGCCACTAAAAACCCGGGTTAATACTTACGTTCCAAAGCAGTCTTCCAAACACATCTTCTGAAACAGCGCCCAACAAAACACCTTGCCGATTGCAAAGTTACATTAGCAACAAACTTACTTTTATCTACAAGTCCTCCTCTGAACTTGAGCCAGCCAATGCCCCATCCACAGCTGGTTGCTGCAAATCCTCATCAGAGCTGGAGTCACCCAAGGCCCCACCTCCAGCTGCAGCCCTTCTACGATCTCTCCAGCCAGACCACCTTCTATCCAAACCCATAACTCCCCAGGATCCATCTGTATCTTCTCCGTGCCATCCCTCAAATGTACCACTGCTTGTGGGCTCCTCAAGAATCTCCCGGATCTCCTGAACCTTAGTCCAATCCATCACCTCACTCCCAGAGTCTGACATCCCATCCTCCTGACTCCCAGTCCCACAATCCCCTTCAAAACCCTCAAAGGTATCATCATCAGAGGGCTCCATAAGTATTTCCCAGGTTCTCTTCCTTTGTTGCTCCTCATCAGAGTCTTGCTCACGAGCAGATTTCCTGCCTCTTCTAACACAACTAGTAGGATCTCTACTCAAAGGCTCCATCACAACAGCTACTGTTTGCATTCCTGTTTCTAAAATGATTATTATGATGGCATTTCTTGGACTTGAACTATTTTGGAGAGATTATGATGTAACTGTAAACATAGGGCTCTTCCACACAGACCCAAAATATGTGATGGGTCTAAGAGCCCAAAGAAGCAGGATGGCAATGGGGACAACCTCAGGATCATGGAAAGTGGTCCCAAGAGTCAATCCCCACAGGTACAACAACTGGAAAGACCCAGATGTTGCAATATGGTCTAGATCTTTTAAGGTTTTTTTTTAATCCAGGGAAAATTGGGAAATCCCAGTTTACCATGAATTAATCTGGATTAACCTGGAACATCATTTAACCTGAGAATGTAGCCAGGCCCTTCTGATAAGTTTAGAGGGGAAATGGGGGGCTGGGGGCTGGATAGATGCCTTTTGGTCGACCTGGGAAAACCTCAGGTTTGGGGTGGCTATGTGGCCTAAATTGCAAAAGGAACTGGAATTTTCAATCCCAATTTCTTTTGTAATTTGGATCTGTCTGGAAGGGCCCTAGATATCTGCTGGGGTTTAATTCCGGGCTCCCCCATGAATATCAAACTCTGTGAATGCCCAAGTCTGGTTATATTTACAATGATGTAGTAAAGTGGTGTCTCTCATATAAATTAGCTTATATATTTTATTTTACCATTCTCGTGATGTGGATGGTGGAATCCATGGATTCAGAATTTGTGGATATGGTTTAGCACTGAACAGTGCAACACCAAATTGGGCTAATACTGCTGTAACAGTGAGCAATAGAATAGAGTTTGGTTTGTAGAAAATTATTACTGGAGAGGTTGTGAAAATATATTTGCTTCACAAGACTGTATTGGATCCTAAAAACCAAGGCAGTTTTTTCCTCCAAGTTTTTTTTATTAAAATCACTTCTCTTCATGCTCAATGATTCCTGAGTATTGCCACTGATTTAAAAGTAAATGTCCCAAGGCAAAAGGCTATGAATTCAAGCCAACATCAGAGGGAATGTCTACAGGCTGTTATTCATTGTGTCTGAGGTTCTGACACTGTAACATGCACCACTTTGTACTTTTAAGATTAAAGAATGTGATTTGTACTGATTCCAATTACTTTCAGTCCCAAATTAGCAGACAATATGGGCTGTTAATGATTAGTCAATTAGCTCCCAAGTACCAAAGTAACAGGTGAACCTTTGAGAAATGTAATGACCTAAATTGTATCTCTTCATCATATGAATTATAGGTTGCAAATGAATTGCCAGGGGGAGTGTAATTCTCCAGAGAAAATGCTTTGATTTTAACCTTTAAAAGAGAAAGAAAAACCAGTACTGAAAGTGAGAACAATAGTTATTATAACTAACAAAGAATTATACCTCTATCAGTTATAATGAGCTTACAATGAAAGAAATACAGCACGGAGAACAATCTAGAAGCAACTTTAAGACTAACCTCTTAGTTTATTTTAGTATGATTTTCAATTGATTTAAATCTACTTCCTAGATTGCTTGCCAAAATGCAACTAATTGGATAAAATAAATACAAACTGTGTATGGTTTGTTCTTGTATAAATTTGCCTATGATATCATACTGGCTTTTACAAATGACAAACATACTGAAATGGGATGGAAATAAATTCTTCTTTAATATAGGGAGAGTGTGAGGGAGAGGGAGGAATGTAGCAGTATTTTTAACACTAACTGGTTTTTTTTCTTTTAACATGTGTTTTCATGGGTATAAACTTGCTTCTTTAGATGCAATACATAATGATATCCAAGCTTCAAGATATATTTGAACAGTTGTGGGAGTGGAGTGAAATGTAATATGACCTGAAAGATGAAAATTGTATCTCTCTCCATATATTTTCAAAGGACTGCATAAATTGATGTGTGAAAGCAATAAACCTGCTTACCAAAAGATTTTCCTTGAGTTCAGAACTCTGAGAAGATTCCTTCTCTGAAGTTCCTTTTTTTTGACAAGTGCAGTGAAGAGGATTCTTGTATTAATGTTTGTAGTGACCCATGTAGTCATTGTCTTCATTCACACATCTGCTGATGTACAGTAGAGTCTCACTTATTCAACACTTACTTATCCAACGTTCTGGATTATCCAACACATTTTTGGTAGTCAATGTTTTCAATACATTGTGATATTTTGGTTCTAAATTCGTAAATACAGTAATTACTACATAGCATTACTTTGTATTGAACTACTTTTTCTGTCAAATGTGTTGTTAAACATGATGTTTTGGTGCTTAATTTGTAAAATCATAACTTAATTTGATGTGTAATAGGCTTTTCCTTAATCCCTCCTTATTATCCAACATATTTGTTTATTCAATGTTCTGCCGGTCCGTTTATGTTGGATAAGTGAGACTCTGCTGTATTTGGAATTTGTAAATATAGTTCAATGCAGCTGTTTCTCTTTCTAGTCTTCATTTGTAATTCCTTGATGGCAACTTTTAATAATTCTCATACAATAATTTTAAATACAATTTTTAAATATTGCCACTTATAAAGTCTAATTTGTATCCATTTATAATCTTGTATGGAGAACGGAGACTGTCGTGTTTGTCCAGGTAGTGTAGAGCAGCATTGCTGATATTGGATGATATACATCATTTTAGAAGACAAACGGATGTTGCAAGTGATATTATGGTACTCCAATAATTTTGTTCACAAAGTAGATGTGGGCATAGAGTTGGCCTTGGTTTTGTAACAGGATCTCTTCCCTATATTGCTGTACATGTGAAGTATCTTATTGTAAGTTAGTAGTTGTTTACAATTTGGAGGCTGTCTGTAGATCAGTAAAGGCCTGCCTCTTACAACCTCATCACAAAGGCATGGACAGCAGGGTGAATCTGTCACCCAGCATGCCATTTCCTGATGGTGATGCTTTCCCCATCATATGTGGGAAGCGTCGCCCTCCTGGTGAGGACCTATGCTAGCTCCATTGGAGCCAGCACAATATGGGCAGACTCCTGTGTTAGGAGAGAAGCAGCCAAGGATGCTTCCACCCTGGAAGTCACACGATGTCATGTGATGGCCGGTGTGGTGCTCCTTCCCCAAAACAGGGTGGAAGTATCCTAGAGTACTAAAATTGCCCTGTCTGATTAGGCCCATAGAGGGCTGTATTATTTCCCAGAATTGATTGTAGCTCACTGATTATTGTTTGAATGATCTCAACTGAGTTTGTGTTGTTGATCCTAGAATAGATTGTTCCTAGGTAAAGGTTTTCCCCTGATGTTAAGTCCAGTCATGTCTGACTCTGGGGGTTGGTGCTCATCTCCATTTCTAAGCCGAAGAGCTGGCATTGTCTGTAGACACCTCCAAGGTCATGTGGCGGGCATGACTGCATGGAGCGCCATTACCTTCCCGCTGGAGCGGTACCTATTGATCTACTCACATTGGCATGTTTTTGAACTGCTAGGTTGGCAGGAGCTGGAGCTAACAGCGGCCGCTCACGCCGCTCCTGGGGATTGAACCTGGGACCTTTCGGTCTCCAGCTCAGTGCTTTAACATACTTCACCACCGGGGCTCTGATAGATTGTTCCTAGTATTGGCTTATTGGGGTTTTTTTCTCACTTCTTTAGTTGTAGATTTTAATTTGAGAAATGCATTTTGTAAATCCAAAATCTTTGTGTATCTGATCAGATATGAAAACAGTGAGGTTTGAATGCCTGAGACAATTGGTATTCCTAGAGTTGTTTCTGTGTTTTGGAAGTAACCTAGTTTAAACTTCTGGAGTATGTCTATTTGAATTTGCTCTGAGCAGTTCTTTAAATGTTACAGATATATCCATCTTTGCAAAAACTTGACCTTCCTTGGTATTTTCAAATAGATAACCAAAGAGCTTGTTAAAATGCAAACATCCAAGTTTTAAAAAAAACCCATATTTACATACAAATTCTCAAATGTCAGGTTTAGCATAAAGATTTATAGCTGTACATAGATATCTACACGGCAATAATCTTTACTCCAAAAATTTGTACATATAAATTGACCCAATAGAAGGGCTCTCATATTTTGTATCTATCATTTCCCTGTGATCAATGCATAGCATCTCTCCACAGTAACCACATTCATCTGAGATGCCTTAAATGGAAAGGAGAATGAAAAAGAAGGCATTAATATTAATTTTTTATGTCTCCTCATGTATTTTACAAGACTTTTCACCATTTGCATGGCTCCACATGTGTGATATATCCCAAAGTGGTTACCCAGTCACCTTTTATTCTGTAAATAATGTATCTCAGTGAGGGAATGATTCAGCATGATTCCCTGTTTGCTCAAGTCTTTCAGACAGATAAGTATAAACAGCAGCACTGGGGCAAATTGAGTTTTCATTATTGGCCTAAGGTTTATTTACAAAGTTATCAGCAGATTTACTTTGATAGATATATATCATTTTGTTTTAGTCATAGACAAAACTATTTTTGACAGTGATAGTTAAACTTGATATTAGCAAATTGGGCACAATCCAACACGAATTTAGCTCTGGTCAAGCATTCTCTTCATGGCTGTGGTTCTCAACCTGTGGGTCCCCCCAAGTGTTTTGGCCTACAACTCCCAGAAATTCCAGCCAGTTTACCAGTTAGGATTTCTGGGAGTCAAAAGTCAAAACATCTGGGGACCCACAGGTTGAGAACCACTACTCCATGGAATTATAGTGTACCCCATTACCACATTCACATTGTTTTCACATTCTCTCAATCCACATTCTTGGGATTATGCATCTATTAAAGAGGACCATGCAGCACATTTAAACTGGGCTTTAGGTATAACTAAAAAGGCCTAAAATGAAATCCACAAAAAGGCAGCTGTATTCTTTCAGCTAAATACAGATGCATGAAAACCTCTCTGTTCTTTTTTGCAAATACCAACTATAGGGAGTCCAATGTAGACTAGAAAAAAGGAGAGATGAATGAATTCCTTCATACAATTTCTCTTATGAAAACCTTCATCCATCTATTTCCATTTTAAAGAAAGGTTTACTAATGCAATACAGAAGTGAACAAGGGATTATTTACCCTAGGAAAGTAGTACAAGGAACTGAAAAATGATCGCCTCCAATTTTCCTACGGCACAGTCTTTATGCAAATAAAGACACTATGGCTACCCTCTGCAAATCTTTAACCAGAATGGAAAGCCATTTATCTCCACATGGATGTACTTCTACATTGAACTTTTCAGTGGAGTACTTCTTTCACTGCTTCCACTAGCCAAGATGGCAATAATTTCTCAATAGTTATGCTGTGGAACATTTCCTGCAGATCACTGGATTTCTACTTGCTGGTCCTTTCAGCATTACAGACTCAAAAGAAAAACAAATATGAATTTTGCAGATACAATTTAATGCTCTTAACTGTTCTATTCTGATTTTATAATTTTGTGGATTTAATCTCTCTACCAGATAAAGAGAGGTATTAAGAATATTAAGAATCCTGTTTTTGGGTTTTTTTTAAAAAACAGCCAGGCAGGTTACATGGATAAAAATAATTTCACTGTCAATTTAAGGAAAGTGACAGAGCAGTGACAGAGGAGGGGTAGAATAATCATGTTCATTCTCTTTCTCTTCTCTCATTTGTTTCCTCTCCCAAAAAGAAAAAAATTAGAATAGTCCCAGTAGGACTTAGAGAGAAGTTGTTTGAGAAAGATATGTAGCATTCCCACCCCACCCCCAAGATACTTATTATTCAGTATACCTTGTTGTCTTTTACTTTTGAGCTGTTCATTATATCTACAAATAATTTTATTCCTATTAGACAATTACGCTTCATCAAATTTAAAATGACCTAAACCCACTTGACATTTCATTTTGTAAATATGCAAATACAGCATTTAGTTTGCAAAATATCTAATAAGCTTCTCACAGTTGTATTTGGTTGTGTGTGTGTGGTTGTGTTTATTTAGCATTATTTGCTGCATGCATGCCAAAGGTGTCAGAAAAATTGAAAAAATGAAAAAAATAGAATGCCAGAGAAATCATATCTAGCAGGGACATAGTATCCCTGTTTTGTTTATTTTATTTATTTATTTATTTATTTATTTTTCAAACTTATATGCCGCCACTCCCCTAGGGCTCGGGGCGGCTTACAAGAACCGGCTAAAATCAACAATTTAAAAACATCTTAAAACATCTTTAAAACATCTTTAAAACATCTTATATGTGGAAAGTAAAAAAAGAAAGAAAGAAAGAAAGAAAGAACCAAAATTTTATCCAGATAAATCTGATTTGCAGTATGCTGTTTGCACACATTTCTGTACACCAAAAAGCTGTACTGGTCTCAACCAGTTTTTTCAAAGCCTTGAGAACGCAAATCAGGATGATTTTGCAACAGGATTTTTCATTTAAAAAATCCTGGATAAAACCAGTCTCTTTCAGCTTTCTTATGGATCACTTAACATATTCATCTTGAATAACCTCATTTGAAAGTTTTCAATGCCACCTCACCTTATTCTATCTTTCTACTTCATCTTATTCCATCTGAGATCATCAAAGAGGTACCATGAATTAAATTAACAGTCTTTCCTCTCCTTCAACTCTCTTTTTTGTAACATCTTTGGTAACAACTGCAGAAGATATTTTCTTAATCTGGATTTGTGTTTTTTTTTTCTTCATGACCAGAATGGCTATCTTTGCTTGTTTATATGCTTTGTGGAGAGTGTGATAAAATATTAACCTTCTGGTATTGTACAAGGAGATGCCCCCACCAAGGACTGAAATGTGTGAGAAACAAAATTAATAATTCATTCTGTTCTGACATTAGGTCTGTTGTAAAACAAACAAACCAGTCATTGCTGTGTATAACAAATGCTCCCTCTTTGGACTCAAGTGAATGATTTCTCTCTTCCTTTGGTTCTGGCTTTTTTTGTAAAATTGTACTTTCCTATCAAAATCCTGCTTTGCTGTGTTGTATAACTCTTTCATTCTTTAAGCTTCCCTTGCCTTTTTATTCTGAAATATAAAAGTACTTGGCGTAGAATTTTATTTTATTTTATTTTTATCTTGGTGCTCTTGATGAATAACAGGAGAAACCATCTAATCAAGCCTGACTGTGTTCTGCTGTATTTTATTCAACCAATAAAGACAAAGAAAATACTTTGTCAAAAAATTAATAAAACTGATATTTGATCCCAAAGGCTCAGACAGAAGTTATGCTCAGTGATTTTTCAACTATGGTTAACAGTTTTAAGACCATGGTACCATCCATTCTTTCTCCACCATTCATTCACTTCATTTCTCTGTTGTATATTACATGAGTGCTATGAATGGGTGACATTTTGGTTTGCCTTATTTCACCAATATTTCTTTAAGGAGAATAACAGTTCATTCCCAAAATCAGCACAAATATGGTATTTTCAAATGGACATTATCAGGGTCCTACCAAGCCAGAATGAGGTAAGTTCCTCAGGGAAGTGCTACAGGAAGTCCATTTAGTGATTCCCCATAAGCATCTCCTTTTCCACCTTTCCCACTGAACATTTCCAAGCTGCTGCCCTGTGGCAGTAATGCTTTCAAAAAGATGTAATGCTGGGGGAAAACATCTGCAACAAGTGAGTAGACAGAGAGCTACCCAGGCCAGAGCCCCTGGCCATTCCTTGTAGTGGACCCCATGCTTGATCATCTCTTTCTCTTTTTCTATTGGCACAGCCTCTCCTAAATTCTAGATCCAATCCACATGACTCTTCTGCAACCTCTTCAGAGGAGCATGACTTGTTAAGATGGACTGCAGTACAAGTAAATTAACTTTCCATCTTGGGAAAGGTATTTTTTATTTTTTGTCTTATAGAACCCAGAATCCTTAAGTCAGTATAGATTTTTTAAACCCTGTAACTCCCATGTTTATATGAGCATAATTAAATTGTGCCATGTTTATACTAAAATACACTATATTGTGATTCATCCCAGAACCATATCTCTTAAAGACTATTGCAATGCTCTTGTGAGCAAAAAAAGGAACCTACAAATAAGTGAACAACATGAAGGCTGGAAGTGCACTGTGCATGGTGTATTGAAATTGCTGCACTGGTTTCCATTCCTTTTCTGGCTGCAATTTGAAATACCAGTTTTGATCATATATATATATATATATATATATATATATATATATATATATATATGACCAGAATAGCCGAAGGATTGCCTCTTGCAATATGAACCTGCCCATTGCCATCATTGGAAGCTGTGGTATATTTCTCACCCACAACTTTTGAGATGGAGGTGTTGATAGCATTTTCTCAAGAAAATAACTTTATACTAGGGGTGTGCAACTCGGCAAAAAACCATACAGTTTTCAATTCAATTTTGGCTGCCCTCCCCCCATTCCATTTACCAGAAAATGCCTGAAATCAGTAAGGGGGGGGGGTAGTGCTATTTTTGTGCTGGTAAGATTTGGTCCATTGGTGGCAATGGGGAAACTTTAGAGACTCAGTCATTTTTAGGGATATTAGCATGAAACGTGCCTTACTTGTAGGCCACATTTATAACTTTGCCAAGTTTCAGACTGTTTCATTAATCCACTGATGTTTGGGAAATTCTTAAAGTTTTTACCATAACATTAAAAAAATCACAAGAGGGGCTTTGAAAATTGAAGTCCCAACCAGTGTATGCCACAAGAGGAGGAGAGAAAAATTGACAGTGTCAATCAGGCCTCTGATTGGCTGAGAAAGAAACATGAGAAACAGAAAGAAAGAAAAACCTCAACTCCCATCATGCCCCAGGAGGGAGCACAGAGGCTCCTTCAATGCCCGCACCATGCAAAGTGCTGCTGGGAAAGCGAGTTTCCAGGGGGGTCCTCTCTGGAGGAGAAGCCTGGGGAAGCTTTTATCTCTCTCTAGCCTTATTTACCTCAAACGGGTGCTCTGTCAGGAGGGGGGGGGTTCAGGAAGAGATGGAGGAGGCTACTGAGGAAAAAAGAGGAGGAGGAGTTGCTGCACCAGGTGGATGATCTTGCCTGATTTGTGAAGCCATCCACATGCCGTGGCCTCTGCCTCAGATAAAGTGCTGCTCAGCTCCATTAGCAGAAAGAGCTGACTGCTAGTGATATATATTGGCTGAGCCTTCAGTTGCCCCCCACCATTTTCAAAGGTCTGGAAGCTGGATCAACGAATTTCCCTGAATCTGGTATTGCCAAATGGAATTGTGCACACCCTTACTTCATACTAGCAGAGAAGGATGTGATTGTTAAGAGGTTAATATTTTATGGGTTTCCCTTTTTTCTTTTGGTTTTGTTCCCTTGTTTCCTGTTTTATGTGTAATTTTATTTTTTCAATTATCTATGACCTTGAGCACCTGCTAGATGAAAGTTTTATAACTTCAACAAATAATGAAATAAATATAACGTAAATATGACATTGATATTAATCATCATGAAACCTTTCAAAATATTCTGTTTTGTATATTTTTCCTCCCACATAAACTGCTAATGATGTTGAAATAAGAAGGTATTTTATTTTAACCAAGTGTTAGCCATTATAGACCTTGAAATAGGCTTTGCAAATCCCTTCCTCAGAAAATGTTTGCATTTTTGTATCTGTTCATAGTTGGTTATGCATTTCTATGAATGAAGACTTCCCATCCTCTCCTACACTATGGTCTGAGTCATCTTAATAATTATGTTGCATTACGTGACATTTTGCCAGATTCATGATCACTAATTGTCTTAAGTGCTTGGCAAAGAAATAGCACAAAATTAGTTTTTGTCCCTTCAGAGCAATTTTTGTCAGTTAGAGGAAGGCAGCTGAGAGCTTTTAATGAAACTTGGGAATTTGCCACCATTTGAGTGTCAAAGCTGCTAGGTATGTAAATGAAAGTCATGCGTCTTCAAGAGTAGCAAGAGGCCTGTGGTAATGAAGGTATTTCATCTGGCACTACAAAAATACAGCACAATGAAGCAAAATATTTGTTCTGGAAGTGTATGGGAACACCCTCCTTGCTCTCTTTTATCAACCTTTTAATGGGCAAAAATAGCATTTTATGCATAATATGAAATATAGATGGATGTAATAGAGTAATTTAACACATTCATCTAAGCCAACCTTTCAGTGTGTCAGTGGTCTGTGAACAGAATATAACTACATTGACCAACAACAGATGCAGCTCAAAGACTTTTATGAGAGAGTGGGCTTCACTGAGCTAACATGCATAGGATTGCACTACACTTTCGACCAGATATAGCTGGAAAACTTATTCATGGTGTTGGATTTCTTGGATATAATTTTTTTTCTCAATGGATTTTCTCTCCCTTTGAACTAAGTTCACTTTCAAAAGTAGTAGTAAAGTATTTCATACATTTGCTTCCTGCTGTGAGAAAGGTTTTTTTCACAATTTTCAAATTATTTACAACTGGAACTTATTCTATGCAAAATTTGCACACAGAGTTTTTGTTTATTTATGCATTTGTGTTTTATCTTTTTTGTTCCAAAAGCAACATTTTCTAAGTTTTTCAACACAGAAATAGTTTTTTTTCTGAAGATAAAGTGTTGTTTAAAACCCAGATCAAGTGCAAATTTTGCATAGAATATGTTGGGAGCTATGAAGATTCATTTTCATTCAGAATGTTCTTTACCAATAATTCTAAGCCAGCAACAAACATTTTTACATATTTTTAATATTCTTTGTGTCATTATCCTCAGTATTTTTTCTTTAGCTTGCCTTGAACTCTATAAGTTCAAGACATAAACAGACATAATTTCATAAGAAGAAGCAGTGGTTCCAATAATCTTAGAAAGGATATCACTGGTCAAATTACTTTCTACATTTGCTCCAAAACAAGTCTCCCCATTTTTGTTTCCTCTATAAAAAACATTAGAAAGGCTTCTAGTATGTATATATTCAGAAAAAAATGAATTTGTTATTCCCCATTTGTGGGGGTTAAAGGAACCTTACAAAATAGGAAACATTACAATTATCTCTAGGGCCTCAAACCATAATTAACAGAAAAAGTTAATATACAATCTGCAGATAACTCTCTGCTGCCTAGATGTGGATGAACACTTTCCATTTTAAGAATTAGTTGACTTTTCTAAAAGAATTTGTTGAATTTTAGATAATTATTTTGTTGGAAAAAGAGAACTTCTGGTTATTGAACTGTTCTCTGAAACCATGGGAAAAACGGAGATGACACCCACCCTATTATTAGAAATAAAGATGGAAAATATCTTAAATATATTTCTCCAATGTATCCAAGAAACTCTGCTATGCGACCCTCTTTTGCTCTCCACCCTTCCTTGCTTGAAAATTTACCTTACAACAATATCAAATGGAAAACAAATATGAAATTGGAGAGGAGGGAGTCATTGACTTTAGAGGGGGGAAATCCCAGTTAGGACTTAGCCATGTGATGGTTCACAATGCAGCACACTACATTTGGCATATCATGTATGGCAGACATATGCTCTTTTAAAAAATAGTGGTTATAGGTGTTTGGAAGGCAAGCACTTACCAAAAGCACAAAACCCAGTAACCTTAAGAACAGAGGGAAGAAGACCTCAGCTCTGATGACACTGGAGATCAATTATTCCTTTCCATTTACTGCATCCCAAATAAGGATTTTCCCCTCCCCCTCAATATATGTAATTGATTAAAGTTTATAGGACTTCCAGGTCCTCATTAAGGCTACTCAGTAACATCACTAGCATAAGTTTGGGTATGGTCAGTATAAACATCTGTATGTGTGTGTGTGTCATCATGTTGTAATTCTTGCTAACAGCAGCATTTTGGATCTGTGTATAAATGAAATGCTCTTAACATCCTCTCATGCATGTGATTGACTTAATCTTTCCATAATAATGAGACCATGGTGAATGTAAATTTTTAGAAGCCCTGGTCTATTTTTGAGTACATTAAAATGAATATCTGAGGTAGTGATCTAATGCCTGCCATTTTACATTCTTTTCTTTTTTTAAAAAAAACCCCTAGATTTCCTTTGGCACATTAGTTGAGGACCTTGTTTTTAAAAATGCCCTTTGATCTCAGTAGCTTAAATAAGAGGAATATAGATTGGGGATAAAAACCCATGTTATTATGTGACTTTTATAACATGTCAGTGAATTAGATTAAATGAATTTTTGACCCAGTTTGCTTAAGATTATCTAGTGATGATGCATATTGAAGAAGTTTACACTTTGTTCTTCATCCTACAAATACTTCAAAGTTTCCTACCAGCTTCAAGTAAAACCAGACCAATTAATCTTTAAGCTCTTAAAATATGACTATGACAGATTCTATCATACCACAGATATTCTCCAGGCCATTAAGTATGCTTGCTTTAATCTTTCAGAACAAATATGAAGTTGAGTTTTTTAACAATCCAGGTGAGCTCCTGATCCCATAACATATTTTATCTCAGTAAATAGCTATATGCACTAGAGAAAGACATTTGATAAAGAGAGGCATGTTCTTGACTTTGACTTCTACCTTAAGTGGAAGCATTTCTTTGTGTAGTCAACGAAAAGCATTTAAAGAGTACTTCATATAGAATTATTTTTTCTAGAATTACAGCATACAGGACAAACCCACAAGTATGCCATAGGGTGCTGTATGCCATAGGGTGCTACAAAAGGTGCTTTTAGACCAGGAATGAGAAAAATCTGTTTTACTTTCTCCATCATTCAGTTTTGAAACCAAAATTCAGCTAGCTGCTTAAAGAATGATGTGGATCTGTCACACCCTGCTAGCTTGACAACCAGATGATGAAATGCAAACTGGGTTTGAGGGCAACAAACAGAGGTTTATTCCTTTTAGGCTTGAAAGGATATTTAATGCAGAGTCTCCACTCTAAAACAATTGGACATACCCTTGCAATGCAGTGAAATATATTTTATCCCCATTCAGAATATCCTCCCCTGATTGGCTGAATAGCTGTCAAATTACGATCTGGGCTTTCATTGGCTGGGAACTCCCACTGACATCAGAGATGGACAGAGTTTCCCCCATGGCGGGAAGAAGAGAGAACTGTCATTTGTCCATTTAAAGTTGAAGTTATTCAGATAGTCCACCTAGGCTGGTCTTAATCATATGGTTTAAGGCAATGCAAAGAGTTCATTATGGGATTATACGTGATGTCTGGAGTATACAAAAGAAGTCAGTCTCAGAGACAATTAAGAGACTTATACAAATATAGACAGTTCAATGAAAAGCACATGGAACATCACTGTTTGTGTCTGACATTTCCCAACACCTGGATACCTGCAAGAGTATGATCCTCATTGTTTGTCTAAACGAGGTCCTTCATGCTCACTTTGTTTGCCTGAGTGAATTCACCTTTCAGCAGAACATAGAAACTCTTTCACAAACACCAGCGTATTGTTATATTTTAAAGCTCTTTCTAGGTATGCTGGATCATACCTGTCTGACTGTTGAATTTGTGATCTGGCAGATTAGCAATGATAGGAGGATAGTCATAGCAGAAGCTAAAGGAGGGAGAGATGATACTAAGGATACTCGGGAAGAGGTGGGAAGAAAGGGAAAGGTATATAGAGGGGTCTCAACATTTCTTCTTTTTGAGAGGGAGGATCAATTTTAAAAAATGCTATAGCTATTTTTATTCCATATGTGAAAAAATGTGAATTTTGGAATAAAGTGACACAAAATATGACCCATTGTGCATCATTCAAAAAGAATAGGTATAACACAGGCACGTTGTTCAGTAGTTATGCGAGAATAAACTGGACTTATGATCTCATAACTGCTGTGAATGACCAAACATGACCCCAAGTCCCACTTTTTCAACCTGATAATATCCCGACCAAGGCGTTTTCAAGGAAACTTCTCAGTTGGGGTGCTGTTCACCTGTAAAGGTGGGTAGATGAGTGGGTTGGATCATTAGACATAACTATGATAATGGAGCTTCTCTTAGCAGAGTGAATAAATTTGGCAGCTGCAAGGGTATGAGATGAACATTTTAAAAGCAAAGGTACACTTTCATTAGAGAACTACAATATTTTTACTAAGAGAACTCCATTATAAATAGGAGAGAAAACTGGGACCTACTTTAAGTCTACCAACATCCTAAGGCAGCCAGAGAGGGATGCAGGAATAGTGTGGAAAATGTAAGGAGGAGGTGGGAAAAGACCTGGGAATATCAGTCTACATCACAGTGGGGCAGGATAGTAGTTACCATAAGAGGAGAAATAACCCTGGTAGATCATATTTTTCCTACTTCCACTATGAGGTGCTGGTTTTGTGCAGCTGTTGGATTCCAACAGCTTCATTATCAGAAGTCACAATTTATTTACAAGATAAAAAGATAAAAAGGTGTGGTTGCAGACGTTACAGATAAGGAGTTTGTTGGAAAAAAAAGAAATGGCAACCCTAACTCAGTGCTGGACTTATATTTACAAATCTGTAAGTTCCAGTCTCACCCTCTGCCCTATTTATATGCATTTTATATTCTTTTCTGCCTAAACATAAATAAAATATGAATTAATAAAATGTTTATCAACCCCCCCCCCCCAAAAAAACCTCACTAGTTCTTATTTTGGTTCAACCCCTTGTACTTTAAAAAGTCACTGTTTGAAATGGTTAGATGAAGTAACCTTGAATTAAAACACATGGAATACATGATTATTTAATGGTCCAAAGTTTCTGAACAATTGTCAAATGACATCTCCTCATACAGGCCATTCCAATAATCTAAACAGGGTGTAACTAAGGCATGTGCCACTATGGTCAAGATTGCACATTTCTAGAGCATGTGAAAATGCACTACAGAAAGCTGGGCTGAGTCCAAGAGTATACCTTGACAGTAAACCTACATCTTCAAAAAGGGTATAAGGCTATCCTTAGACGCCTTGGACCAATCACAGTTTTTCAGTCTAACCAATATTACAGGGACAAAAATGAATGGATGAACTGTTTGTTTTCATGAGTTTTCTGCAGTACTAACAAGATAACTGTCTTATCTTAATATATTGCTAGTTTCTACATGTGGAGTATCCCTTATTTGAAATGCTTGGGGCCAGAATTTGAGATTCTTTCAGAACTTCAAATATATATAGTTTCACATACGCAGGTAATAAGGTATCTTAGAAATGGCACTAAAGTCTAAGCACAGAATTTAATGATGCTTCATATTTATATACACATATCCTGAAAGTACTTTTAAATACTGTTACAAATAATTTTGTGCATGAAGTAAAGTTTGTGTGTGATGAAGTATCAGAAACAAAAATGTTACTGTCTCTGCCAGCATTGTGGAAATTTGGGATTTTGGAGTATTTTGGATTTCTGGATAAGGGATGCCCAACCTGTACATCATTGCTGTGATGCTTTTTAGACGTCATTTTTCCACCATACATGTATCTGATATCCATGTAAACGTTACATTATATCATAGTAGATGAAGAAGAGAAAGAAAATGTAAGGTTAGGAAGTGGGAGCGCAATCAAGCTTGTCTAATCAAAATGGAAATGCTGAAAACATTATCTGTAATTAGTGCTTCTTGAAATCCCTTTTGAAAATAGTAAGACAAAATTAGTAACTTCAAATCTGACTTTTATATAATGAGATTTGTAGGAAGTTGAGACTGCCTGTCAGGTACTGACACCAAGGAAAAATGAGAGCACTTCAGCTAACAACATTTTTGTAATCCTATTTGGCATTATTCCCTTCCTTCCTTATTCCTATATAATTGGCTGCAGATGTAAACAGAAAATGTGTATGCATTGTATGCTTTCATAGAGATTGTATATTCACAAAACAATATTTCAGAATGAAATCTGTGC
Organism: Anolis carolinensis; assembly: GCF_035594765.1. Classification (NCBI taxonomy): domain Eukaryota; kingdom Metazoa; phylum Chordata; class Lepidosauria; order Squamata; family Anolidae; genus Anolis; species Anolis carolinensis. The sequence continues at coordinate 255,277,961 of NC_085843.1, read as the reverse complement.
ATTATTCTTGCTTTTACCATTGCAGGATGGACATCAAAGAATACAGTGAATCCTGAATGCAGTGAGGGACAATATATTTATTATTTATTTCATTTAAAACATTTATATTCTGCCCTTCTCACCCCGGAGGGGACTCAAACATTAATTCAGTTATATACTTTAAAATCAGCTGTTTAAATCAACTCAAGATACCATACTGGCTTTAGTCAGCGGAGTAGGTTTCCTATTATCGTCTCATTGCAATGCCCCAAAGACTCCTTTCATACACTTGCTCTGTAAATGTAAACTAACCTTGTGTCATAACAGTGCTGCAGAACTGTTATGATATATAGTAACTATTGCAGCACTTGTTATTGCTCTAAGATTAGTTATAGCCAAAAATGGAAATAAATTGATGAATACAAAACTGATGATTGGTACAAAGAGGTGTGGTACATCGCAATAAATAATTAACTGACTTGTGAAATAAAATGCAAAAGGGTAATTACAAAAAGAAAAGATTTTGAGGCAATATAAAACAAATTCTTAAAATATATATTTGTCAGAAAAAAAGAATAAAACCAAGCTAACATATATTAGCATTTTGGAAAAGGAGTAAATATAAGAATTATTAATATTAAGGATGGTAGGTGCATGTAGAGATTAAATGTATTAAATGTATAAAAATATATGAATAATTGTTTAACTGATTTGTTGTATGTTTTGTGTTAATGTTAATTGTGTATGATTTGTATAATTTATTTATTAAAACAACAACAACAACAACAAAAGAAATGTTTCAAACAGATATTGCAACTTCATATAGAGAGCCCTTGCTCTCAACTATAGTATGTTTCCAGTGTCCCCTGCAGATATCAAAATCTGTGTATGCTCAGGAATCTATCAAAATAAAATACTAATTAGAAAGTGTGTGCTAAGGTCAAGAATAATTAGAATACATTCATGCACTTATTGAATAGAGAGCGAGCATGTGGGAAAGCACATAGTGTACTGATACTATCAAATACGGTTAGGTGTCAATAATACAAGGCAGCATAAATAGGATAATGCATGAATATTTATTCTCACAGCTTCTGATAAGCTAATGACCCCAGGAAAGGAATCTATCAAAATAAAATACTAATTAGAAAGTGTGTGCTAAGGTCAAGAAAAATTAGAATACATTCAGTCAGAATATATCTACATGTTCCCTGAATGTTGGAAATATCCAGCCCAGCCTATGTGATACTATTTCAAATATGAATTCATGGTTAATTTAATCTTTTGCTCAGTGACCATCTTTGAATTTTGTACAATTCTTTCAACTGTTCATAGTTTGAATCTAACATCAAAAATTCCACTTAACTGGTGTTCCAAATGTATGTCAATAGCAAATCTAATTGCAGCTTTCTTGAACTGTAAAACCTTTGTCAGAAATAGAATGTGTATGCCTTCAGGTTGTACTTTGTTCTTACATCCTCTGATATGTTATTTACATCATCAAAGTACATACAATATTTATATAATAATATCAGACACCTCTAGTTTGCCTCAGGATTTAATTACTTGTGACATAATATGTGTTCATTTATTCAATTTTAAGCATTGTTGTTATAATTGCAATTCTTAGCTCATATATCTTTCAGTATAATCACACAGTCTTTATTGCTATTTCTGACCCCACAAGGCTCCCAAAACTTGGGCTTTCCTGGGGAGGGTGGCTACATACCATCATGATTATTATCAGCATGGCAAGCAGCCTCCCCAAAGCCCCCCACCCCAGAAAAAACCCTAAAAAGAAAAAAACTTACTTGGCCGCCATTGCATTCCTTCTTGCATTCTTCTGGCATGAGAAAATGACGCACCAGGAGATTTGGGGGGGGCGGGGGGCGGGGTGAAGAGCTTGCCCCCATCTCTTAGTGCGTCATTTCCTCATGCCAAGAGGGTGCGAGGAAGACTGCAATGTAAGTTTTTTTTCCAGGATCCCAAAAGGTTTGGGATGTCAAATGGGGACTCACCCTTGGGTAGTCCTGGGACTACCCGGGGAGTGAGCCCCCACAGGCCAATACCCCATTATAGTTGGGCCTTTCAGTAAGGACTGAATCTAATGGGGTATCTAATTAATTTGGAATAATCTTGATTATTCCAAAATAATTTGCTTTTACCATTTGTTTTACCATCATTTGGATGCTCCTGGCAAAAACCCAGACAGGTCCTGGGATCTGGGTTTGTCTGGATAGGCCCTTAGTGAACATTGCTACTTGCTGCTTGAGATATCCACTATTGTCTTGCACATTTTCCAGCAGGATTCAAATTGAATATTAATAACTAATAACTCAAATCCCTATACCAATAAAATTAATATTTTACTTTCTTGCTTGTTCATTTCTTGCTAATTTATTTATTTATTTATTTACAGTATTTATATTCCGCCCTTCTCACCCCGAAGGGGACTCAGGGCGGATTACAATGAACACATATATGGCAAACATTCAATGCCAACAGATAAACAGCATTCAGTTTTAGACAGACACAGAGGCATTTTAACATCTTTCCAGCTTCACGATTCCGGCCACAGGGGGAGCTGTTGCTTCACCATCCATTGGTGGCTGTTCTTCCTCATTCTTTTCCTCGTGAGCAGTTTTATGGTATTGTAGATTAGTTAAATTAGCCTCCCGCATAAAGCGTACCTAAATTTTCCCTACTTGACAGATGCAACTGTCTTTCGGGGCTGCTAGGTCAACAGCAAGCCGGGGCTATTTTTTTTTAATGGTCAGAGGCTTAACTCGACCCGGACTTCAAACTCATGACCTCTCAGTCAGTAGTGATTTATAGCAGCTGTTTACTAGCCAGCTGCGCCACATCTAATTTTCCTGTATTTATATTGGTGAAAAAATGTGAAAAATTTGAAAAGTTCTTAAAAATTAATTGAATTTAAAAGTCTTTACTGAACTCCTTAATACTTAAGACTAGTATTCTGTTGCATTCTATTTTATCCATTATGTTTATTGCTATTACTTTTTTTGATGAAGCAGAGGTACTTGTCAGCTCTTTAAGGTATCGGACTCTGCTGTAGCATAGTCAACTGTCAATACCAAAGATAGTTCAGGAGATATGTCCTTACATGTTAGAGCGTTCTGGGCTCTCTCCCTTGTAAAGGAAATTTACACTGATACGACAATTTTAAAGATCCTCCTGCAAGATAAGTCACACTATCACCTCTTTTTTTCTAAAAAACCCAGAAATGACAGGTTTTCAAGTAAATTAATATAAGGACCCCTGTCCCTTTCCCTCATATAGCTAACGATGTGTAATTATACTGCAAGTTCAAAATTATTATCCTTTTTATTGTCAGTAAATTAGGACCCTCTGAAGATTAATGATTAGAACAATCCTTTACCCATGTCTGGTGGTTTCTAACCACCAGATTATATTTAATTTATCAAGCTTTTAAGAATATATCTATATATCTATATCTATATATCTATATCTCAGCTTTTTGTTTTTTTTCTGAATGTGTGCAATTTTAGTTTATCATGTTCTATCTATATTTACATTTTGGTTGTTTTTGTGTAATTGTAACATGTTGCCAATGTGAAATATATTGTTCTGAAACTGGTTCCATCATTTTGAAACACCCTGTATTGATCTTCATATTGTAAAGCAAACCAAACACAATTATTTTGATGCTAATTTGACTGAGCAAACAAGTCACTATATTTCATTTCCATTAGACATCTTCATTAGTTAAACTTGTATATAATTGAGAGCATTAACAATTACATTAGCACTGTTACATCTGATCATCAGTCTAACCTACTCTGCCATGTACCATCTAACATGAATCAGCATGGTACCCCCAAGGAGAGAAAAAAGATATCTGTGTCTTCAGAAAGACTTGGAAGGGATAGTTGTTTTTGTAGTAGTGGGAGCAGGACAGCATCATCCCCAGTTAGCTTGTAAAGGTTCAAGATGATTGCCACAGAAGGAAATCTACTCCAAAAAGGCAACAGTAATACCACCAAGCAGATTTCTTCAGGGGAGAGGCATAAAAGTCCCAACACCCAAGAGGCAGGGGAAGACATACAGGTCTGGAACAAAAGGACTAGAATTTCCTAGTAGCAGCAGTTCTCTATACTCTCTCTAGGAGACCATGATAGCTGCCATTTTATGAAAATATGCAAAATGTTATAGCCATCTCAAATTTCCCGTGAAAATTATTGGGATTTGCAGATCTTGAGTTGAATTAGTAGTCTGGATCTAATTGGAATGGGCCTGGATCAATGCAAACCAAAGTGAGCCCACATCCAAAATCAGTTTTCAGATCAAACTAAGAGCCCATGAATATCTCTCATATAAATGTCTTATTTAAGGTGCATCTACACTGTAAAATTAATGCAGTTTGACATTGTTTAACTGCTATGGTTCAACGGTAAGGAATCCTGGGATTTGTAGTATAGTGATGCACCAGAACTATTTTTCAGAGAAGGAAATACAACATCCATGCTTCTATAGCATCAAGCCATGGCAATTAAAAAGTTGTCAAACTGCAATTACTCTACAATGTAGATACACACTAAGATACATGTATATAAACCTTGTTTGGACCAGGTAAATCTATGTATGTATCTAAGTAAGACACTAGAGTGTTGCTGTGTTTGAAGTACTACAGTGTTGTTTTTTAAGATGGTAGAGAAATAAGATCCTTTCAAATTTTGATATACTAGATCACATATTTTAGAGAATATTAATTCAGCGATTTGCAGGATCATCTACTTTGGGCTAATTTATTCATGCATTGCTTATACATGGCTGTTTTTCTCATCACTTGATGGCCCAGTAGTTGAAGAATGCAGACAGCTGAATATGAATGAACTCCATAAAATAACATTGTGTTTCAGGTGATGTGCAGTTGTATTAATTTTATGCCTGTGATAGCAAATCTTTGATGACTCATTTACACAGGGAAGTTGTCACATTGTTGTTGAGCAATGAATATCCATCCAGACAATGCTGATAATGTTGAAGCCTTTGAATGCAGGATACTTTGGCTCTATTGCAGTCAAGAGATTGAACTCGGAGTTAAGCACACAATAGAATTATTCATGCTCGTTTTGATCACTTTGGAGTACTTGTATGGCACATGTAGGCAGCATTGAATCCTTCCAGTTGCCATTTTTTCTTGATTTTCTTTGTGCATCATTTGGTTTGGTATATTTATTTTACACATGTAAAGATCAATTTTAAAATGGTAAAAGCAAAAACTGTGATAAGGAAGCACATTTGAGGCAAAAAAATGTGTGTTGGCCAGTGTAACAGCAAAGCAAATGAAACATTAAAAATGAAAGATCAACTTTAAAGTGGTAGAAGCACAAAGCTGTGACACAATGGTAGAAGCAGAAGTTGTGGCAAAGAATCATAAAGTACAAAGTGAAGAGGCAGAAGCATCATTTTCTCCATACTGTTCAGCTTCCCTCTTGTGCTCTCTTTCTTCAAGGCAAACATACTAGGAATAAAAACTATACAAAATCAACTAACCCAAAGTTCCTCAAAGCAGACAAAAGCAAAGTGGACAGCAATCTCCCAAAGAGAAAAAGAGCACGAGCCATGGAGGCATGGGTCACGGAGGCACCAGGCACAGAGGATGCTCCCTTGAATCCCTAAAGCTCTGATGCTCCTGCTGGCACTAGCTCTTAAATCAAAATGCTGCTCATATGTCAAAGCAAACCCCAGGTGGCTCTTAACTCAAAACACTCTTAAATTGGGGTGCTCTTCAGTTGAAGTTCCACTGTATATGGTAATGCCATTTCAACACAAGCCCACTTAGCATTATAAAACAAAAGCTTGAATTGCAATCACTGAACATTTCCCCGTCTCTATTCTACTCCTGAATGTTTTCTGCCACCTGAATGAACATCATGATATGCAATTCCAGGGCACTGTAGATTGCCTGAGCAGTAAAAACTGCCAAATCAATTCATCATTTCACAACAATAACAACAAATATTAGAAGTATATTTACTTCATTTTGCTTCAGATTTGCATTCTGAGCATGTGGACAAAGCAGTCACCTTGCAGCAAGGTTCCTTCATGAAATTATACATAAATTGAAGACGGTAAATGCAATAGAGTGGTTTAGACACTGCCGACTTTTCTGCAGGCAATGTGCCAAATTTAATCAATTCAGTTCCAGTGTCTGTCTGAATTGATAAGAAATAATAACTACAGTGAAAACCTGATAGCAATTGGCACAACTGATAATATCAACGTTTTCCTTTCTTTAGACTATATTTTGAAATATAGCATTTTATCAAAATATCCTTTTATAGTCACACATTATTTTCATTCAAACTTATTTAATAGCCAGTTTCGTCAGCAAGTGGATACTATACTAGATCTGAATCACTGAGGATGAAGTCATGTTTTGATTAGAGGGGAAAATACAGACTTGCTCATGGGATACATTAGAAGACAGTACGTGTTTGTATATGTGTGTGTGTGTGTATAAAGTGACTTAAACCATAAGCACATGAAACATTGTGCATAGTTTCAGCATAATTTAAGCTATGGCAAGTACATAGACTAATTATCTAATTAGAGCAGAGTCATTCTGTAAGAGAAAAAATCACTATGATTTCCATAACCCTAATAGGAATAAGACAAAATGTGTTCAGAACTAGCGTTGTGTCAAATACAAACAAAAGGCACACGAGCTTCCTTATAGTATGAAAGATCTCATATTGCAAGGTAAAAATATGAGACTAGAAATGGAAAAAAAAACAGAAAAATTGGGAAAAACCTTTTCCACATTTTTTCCAAAGCCATTTTTCCCCAGAATAAGTGTGTAGAATATGTTCTTTCCTAATGATAAGTAATATATCTATGACATGGTATTCAAACTATATAAAATGGAGACCTTTAAGAAAGATTTTCAAGACTTTTTGTTTCTACACAGTTTCCCCCCAGTTTTTCTGGAAAAATGGCTTTGGAAAAAAATGGAACAAACTGTTTTTTCCCTCAAATTTTCCAGTTTTTTTCTAGGCATTCCCATCTCTAAACATGACTCATCATTGCTAGGATAGGAATGAATTTTGGGGCTAGTTGTTTACTGTGTTTTTTTCTGGGGGTACTGGGAGTTCAGGGATAGAGCCTGAAAAAAATGATAGTACAATTCCATAGTGTCTGGGCTATTCTCATGATTGTGGTTCCAAAAATAATACTCTGCTCAGGCTTATTCTCGTGGTAGAAATGGCATGCAGACAACCTATCATTGTATCACAGTTCAATCTCCCCTGGGTGTGATGGGGGACATTTCCCTTGGCTAGTAATTAACCAAGATTAAACTATCAGTGCAAACAACTCTCTCCATGGAATAGAAAGGTTCCTTTTCTTTGGCTGATAGATGGTTTGTAATCAGCTGCACTAGGATAACATAGTTAGCTAACGGGATAGAATATTGGCTAACTGTATGCCCCATTCCATTTCCATCAGGAAAATAGTGCAACTGAGGTCACTTCTACTGCACTATTATGGTTACTTCTGGTGGCCATTTTGACTGAATTATAAAAGCAAAACTATTTTTGGGGACATTTGGGAGTTTGGCTAAAGCCCAGCCACATGTCTTGCATTTGTTGGGGACTGTTTGGTGCAGTTTTGTTACAAAATTTACACTAAGATTTCCCCAAACAATTTTGCCCTCCAATTACACTGGAACATTTTTCAATTATTTTGGAAAGCTTGGGGAGAATTCAGGGGACTGGCATGGGGTTTTAACAGCTGCAAAAGGGAATGTGAAAACCACTTGTCAACATCCCTGGCTTTATAGAATGACTGGCTTTGGTAGAACTGTTAACTGTAGATTTGTGCAAAAGGCAAGTGCTAATTTTGTAGCCTAGGTCATTATTTTTCTTTAGTCTCAAGGCTTGTGGGCAGGTGGTCTGGAGTTGAACGTCCTTGACCAGGGTGGCTGACAGGGGAAGGTAGGCATGATGATTTGCCACTCGAATATAGGTGGCTCACTCATTGTAGCCTAAGCTTTCCTGGTTTGTTAGCTCAACTAAAGATCCATTTCCAGATACTTTAATAAAATAGTCCTTAATTTCCCCAATGATATGTGTAATAATATAATATTCAACCTAGCCATACCTGTTTTTTCTTAATGCATAGACAATATGAGTCTCTGCAGGCACCTGTCCTCAAATGGGATTGCTAGATTTGGATTAGTTTACTCAAACAGTTAGTTGCACAGCTATTATGCAGATTGTGTGGTGATCACAATGTTTTAAGAAATCAAGTGCCACACATATGCTGGAAAATGTACTCTTTGGGCAATGTGCCGGCCTGTGAAAAGCATTAGTAAACAGGACACTTGCCAAAGTTTACATGTATAGTATGGTCCCAGTTCAGCATCCCATATGCAATATCTGGTTAACAAAATTCTGCCACACTGTAAAGTTTTTGTTTGTGTGTTTGGAAGCAACATTAGCTAAACTCAAAGCCTGAGTAAGCAGATGGGTAAGCGGAAAGTTGGATTCCATTTTCTAAAGGAGCAATATTTTTACAATAATCCTAATGGCAGCAGTAGGACACTGTTATAAATAACCAGCTACAGCATGAAAGCTGAACTATATGTTTTTTTTGGGGGGGGGGTGGTTTGGAGAGCTGTAGTTGTGTCTTTAAAGCAATGTACAACATTCTGTTTTGTTTTTGGTGTCTTTGGTTTGCATTATTTATTAGCCATCTATTTATCTTCTATCTTTCATATATTTTTCTTCACCAATGAACAATATTTACACTCATTTTCCTCTATGAGGTCACCAGTAAGTCCTTACTGATTTAGTGTTTTTTCCTCCTCTGAGATCAACTGGACTGGTGTCAATATGTATGTAAATATTTGCTTATTTATTTATTTGAGATCATATGATTTCAGGGCAGTGTACAAGTAAAATCGATTTCATCATTTTATAGAACTTAGAAGAATATGCATTAGCCAATTGAAAATGTAAACATTCTTTTGAATATATAAAATCAGTTTAAAACTGTATGGATGCATATTTTCAAGTAAAGCAGATGGTTCCAGATGCTTTAATTAAAAAAGTTTGTATCTGGTTCTGAAACAAAACCATTAATACCTCCCAGTTCAGCTTTCAAGGGGAGAGCATTCCATAACTACAGTGCCACAGCTGAGAAGGTCCTTTTTGATATCTTTTATAGTGTATTTATCCCATTGGTACAAAATACAGATATATGTACTTCAGTACTTTCAGTGACATACCCTATTTTCCCCCAAATAAGATTTACCCTGAAAATAAGACCTATCATGTTTTGTCAGCATTTCTCAAGAAGCTCGAAATGTAAACCTATTTCAAAATAAGCTCTAGATATAGTTCATTTAAAAAGTCAATTTGGAAAAATAAGACTGCCCCTGAAAACAAGCCTTAATGCATCTTTGGGAGCAAAAGTTTATATAAGACCTTGTTTTATTTTGGGGGAAGCAGGGTACAAGCCTCCACTGCTCTGAAAATTCGTTTAGAGTTTTGGATAGACTTTGTAGCATAAAATTGCTCTATATGCCAATTGAAGGGAACATTTAGACCTAGGAATTACAATAACAGAAGTTGTAAAACATTCTGCAGTGCACCAAATGACTTCAGTGCTATAGTGGGTTTTAATCTTAATCTTAAAATAACTATCTAAATTCCCAATTAATTTGGGAATAAGGTTCAGCACTTTGGGTAACTCTTTTGAACTCACACTATAATCTAACATCGAAACAGCCTCCATGTTGCCAAAATATGCTACCTTAATTGAGGATCTCATTATGGCTAATTGTGAGACTGACTGACTTTGGAGTTTCGGGGTCCGGTGTCATCTGTACGCAGATGATGTCCAGCTCTGCCACTCCTTCCCACCTGTCACTAAGGAGGCTGTTCAGGTCCTGAACCGGTGCTTGACCGCTGTGTCAGACTGGATGAGGGCCAACAAATTGAAATTGAATTCAGACAAGACAGAGGTCCTCCTGGTCAGTCGGAAGGCCGAACAGGGTATAGGGTTACAGCCTGTGCTGGATGGGGTCACACTCCCCCTGAAGGTGCAGGTGTGCAGTCTGGGGATGATCCTAGACTCATTGTTGAGCCTGGAGCCCCAGATCTTAGGGGAGCCTTTGCACAGTTAAAACTTGTGCGCCAGCTGCGACCGTACCTTCGGAAGCCGGACCTGGCCACGGTGGTCCACGCTCTCGTTACATCCTGTTTAGACTACTGCAATGCACTTTATGTGGGGCTGCCTTTGAAGACTGTTCGGAAGCTTCAATTAGTCCAACGGGAGGCTGCCAGGTTAATAACTGGAGCGGCATTCAGGGAGCGTACTACTCCTCTGTTACGCTAGCTCCACTGGCTGCCGATTAGCTACCGAGCACAATTCAAGGTGCTGGCTTTAGCCTATAAAGCTCTAAACGGTTCCGGCCCAGCTTATCTGTCCGAACGTGTCTCCTGCTATGACCCACCTTGAAGCTTAAGATCATCAGATGAGGCCCTGCTCACGGTCCCATCAGCCTCACAGGTGCGGCTGGCGGGGACGAGAGACAGGGCTTTTTCAGTAGTGGTTCCCTGCCTATGGAACACCCTCCCCATTGAAGTCAGGCAGGCTCCCTCCCTCCTGTCCTTCCGTAGGAAGGTTAAAACTTGGTTATGGGGCCAGGCTTTTGAATAATAATTGGCAGGATTAATTATTATCATGTATGCTGGAACTCAATCGACAGACCCAGTTTTTTTAACTGAACACTTCTACTTGTATTTTATAATGTGTTTTATGAATACTGATGTAAGTTAATAATAATTTTTAACTGATTTATATTTTACTGTATAATTTTTATATATGCACCCTGAGTCCCCTGTTGGGTGAGAAGGGCGGGATATAAATATTGTAATAAATAAATAAATAAATATGGTAGAAGCAGGCAATGTGACAACTGCTTGTCAAGTTCCTCACATGGATGTTGAAAACATAAATAAAATAAGGTTTTATTTAAAACAAGACAACATGAAATGGATGCTTAAAACCATATTGTAATTTATCTCAGTGTTTTAAATATGCCTCGAGCAGTGAAGAGAGTCAAGTAACAAATGTATCATCATCATCATCATCATCATCATCATCATCATCATCATCATCACATCATTATTCAAACAATGTTGCAGCTAGAAATATAGTGTATGGGTGATGTAAAATGTCTAGCTGTTTTAACTGTAAAATGAAGTAGCATCATTTGTGCCCCCAGGATCCATTTGCATACTTTTCTCAGCATCTGTCAGATACATTGTTGGTGTTTTAGTTAGTCTGTGTTCAGTCTTGGCACATGAAGCAGGTGTGTGGCTGGAACTCTGTGGGGACGGAGATAGGTGCAGTTGTGATTCATTGCTTATCTTGATCAGCTGAAACTTCTCTGGTTGTTCAGCATCACCTGTTTGATTTCCCTTTCCTTTGACAACTTCAGGACAAGCCAATTAAAACTTTGGATGAATAGATGTCACAGAATGCAATAAAGTATGGTATCTAACTGATGAAATAAAGTGTTTGAGCTAGTTTGATAATGTAATGAACTGTCTTGTTATAAATGTTAGACTTATCAAATATTCCAGCAAACCAAAATTAATGAAGATAGAATTAATGTTTATGTTCCTGAGGAAATTTGAAGATGCTCCAGTGAAAATTAATTTTCTAATCTGATTTGTAAAGCAAACACTGTTTTATTATTGCTTGATGTAGAAAGATGGTGAGGACAGCTCTCAAATATAAGCTGCACCAATGTATGTTGGCAGTACATACTAATTGTTCAGTCACCCCATTTCCTGATGCCATGTAGATGGCTACCAAAGCTTCATCAAAATATAAGACCAACACATATTTAATATTCGATTCTCTGAACCAATGAAAATGTGGGTAACTGTGAAATTTATAGAATTCTGGGTGGAGGGGCAAAGAGGAAGGAAAGAAATGTATGAAACAGATTTTGTACACACACACACACACACACACACACACAATTGTATAATAGAATTCACTACACAGGACTTGGAAAAATAAGAATCTATAACATTCACTATAACATTTATTTTGGTAGTTCTTGTACTTGTATTTCCCAAAATTAACTGTTCCAGGATTTGATTAGCATACTTTTGGTCTCCTTCAGATGAACTTTCCATTTTTTCTTGAAAAAAAGGATAAATTAGAAATGAATTAGAAAAATAGCAGCAACAGCAGTTGTAATAACTCTTGGTATGTACTGGTTAGCGTACTAATAATATTTTCCAAATCTCAGAATAATTGCTTTAGTAGTACCAGTCTCTACATAGGTGAAAGGGATGAGATGCAGCAATAGAATATAGAAAGAGGCAGTCTGAAATAGGAAAATTGATAGATACTGAGAGCATGAACCAGATTTTTTGCTAATGGCAGATATAGGAAAAAAACCTTTAGTTCTGAACTGTCATAAACAGAGAAGTGATTTGATTTGGTGACAGCCTGTCTATAGAGAGAGCAAAAGCAAGAGAAGAGTCAAAGATAAATAATTCTTCATGCCTGTTCAATGGGTCGATGGTGATATTGTCAAAGGTTATGAAATGAACAAATAAAAAAGAAGACTTAGAGGAAAAATAGGAAATTTAGCCTTGGATGTATTGAGTTTGAAACATCAGTATAGAAAATATGGAAGCTGAAAGTATGGCATTCAATGGATGGAAGAAATTCTGAAGAGTGATGGGTTATTCTCTTGCTCTGTTTTTGAATGAACAAACCAGAAGCACAATAATGTGGCTCTCCTACCACCGTACCTCTCCAGGGCCCCTTCCACACAGCAAAAAAAAAAAAAAAAATCCCACATTATCTGTTTTTGATCTGGAATATATGGTAGTGTGAACTCAGATAATCCTGTTCAAAGCAGATATTGTGGGATTTTCTGCCTTGATATCCTGGTTTAATTGCTGCGTGGAAGGGCCCTATGTCTACCTGATCTCATCCGGCTTCAAAGATTAAGCAGTGGTTGACTGGTTAATACCTGGATGACAAATCATCAAGTAATATCAGAATGCTAATGGAAAGAATGATAAAAGATCTGTTCTTAAAGCCCTGGAGAATTGTGGACAATCAAAAAAATTCCATAGTGGCAGGGTGGCCCAAGGGTCTGAATCAGTATAGAACAGCTCTCTGTGTTCTCGTGACCTTGCACAAAACTGGACGTGGTTGACTTAAATCATTGTGTCATACAGTACATTTGGGTTTCAAGGAATAAAGCTGAATCTATTAAATTTTCCAAATCACACCTTTTTTCTTTCAGAAGGAGCACAACTCAACTTTGAACAAATATTTGAACCAGCCCATTGATGTAGTTTTATAATTCTTCCAATGTACAAAAGCAGTGGAATCAGCTCCTACATTACACTGGAAAACAAAGAAAATGAGATTCCTGTACCCAACTAATGTGATAGGGGACCCAGAAAATAAAAGGAATTTCTATTTAATAAAATATTACATGAATATATTTAGAATTTACTATTGTTGTAGCTAAAAAATTAGAACCAAATAATAGATAAGTGCACTTGGTCAGCAAAGGAATGTGGGCTATAATAGCCAAGAGGTTAAGTCTATCCTTTGCATGTTATTCCTAGATTTGATCACAAGTATCTGTAGGCTGGGCAGGAAAAGTATCTTGCTGAAATATTGGTCAGCCTAGGCCGGGAATGGGAAGAGTGACCCCAAGGCTGTTTTTTTGAAATCCCCAAAGGTGCTGCACCCTCAAAAAAAGAGGTTCAGAAATTTTTTCTGCCAAATGTGCATCTGTTTGTAATATAAGAAATAAACTTATTTAATTCTCGATGGATTGTCACCTTGTCATGGTGAGGAGACTTGCGTGTTCTGATGAACCTGCGGGCACAACCACTGGAGTCATGCACTCCCAGGAGGGGCCACAGGGGAGGTTCCAGACCAAGCACAATCCAAAGACCCTAAGAACTCAATGACGGAGCAGGCGGAAGATAACATGGTACATGTTACAACAGCTGTGAAGGCGGATGAAGGCTGCGACAGAATGAGAAGCCACTGTCATTCTGTTAATCACACTACTGCTGGGACCTCACTCTGTGAAGACTGTGTGTTGACCGGCCGTGCACCAACCTCCACACATTAAAAAAAATTACGCACAGGCGTCTTCCAAGAAAAATAAAAACAAACCAACAAAAGTCCCATGGCGATCAGTGAGTGGCGACAGGGGCAGGACTGTGAAATCTGGAAGCCCCTAGTCACAGACTGGCACATGGGTGGTGGATATGGACTCAGTCATTCTACCTCAAGGTCCGAGGCAGTTGAGTAGTCTGGCAGCTGTATCCATGACTGAGCAGCCCTTTTTAGGATCTGCTCTGTTCACCCCACACAGGGAAGGGGCTAGAAAAGGTGCCCTAAACATAGTCTGCCTCTCTTATCCCTAACTGGACTGCCGCGTCCAGAGGGGTCACAACTCTGCAGCCAAAAAAGAAAAATGAACTTTGAAAAATGGAATATAAGGACACTGTTTGATAACACTGACAGCGAACGCCCCAAATACAGGACTGCTATCATTGCAAGGGAGCTAGGACGCTTTAACATCGACATAGCAGCCCTTCAGGAGACCTGGAGAGCAGGAGAGGGATAGCTAAAGGAAGAAAAAGGTGGCTACACCTTCTTCTGGAAGGGACTGCCTGAAGAAGAGCAAAGAATACATGGAGTTCTCTTTGCTATCAGAAATGACCTGGTGAAGCACCTGACTGAGGCACCCACTGGCATTAACGAACGACTCTCAACCCTCCGAATTAACCTTGCCAAAAACCAACAGGCAACCATCATTTGTGCCTATGCACCAACACTAGATGCTGACGAAGGCATCAAGGAAAATTTTTTATTGTCAGGTGGACACCATCCTATTGGAGATACCTAAGGAAGACAAAACCATCCTCCTGGGGGACTTTAATGCAAGAGTTGGATGGGACTCCGACCTGTGGCTAGGGATCATAGGAAAAGACAGGGTCGGAAACAGCAACTTAAATGGCATCTTGCTTCTCACCAAATGCGGAGAGCACAACCTTGTCATCAACAATACGCTCTTCTGCCAGAAAAACAAGCTCAAAACATCATGGAAGCACCCCCGGTCAAAGCATTGGCACCTCTTGGACTATGTAATTACACGTGCCAGAGACCGCTGCGATGTGCTTCTCACAAGAGCCATGACAGGTGCTTATGATTTCTGGACAGACCACAGGTTAATCCGATCCACGATGGCTATCAAGATCGCCCCCAAATGCAGACTCCGAGGAAGAAAAATAAGGCGCAAAATGAACACCCAAGCCCTTCAGGAGCCCTCTAAATGAGCCCTTCTCGAAACAACACTCAAGGATCATCTACCCACAGAACACCCCAAAGATGTTGAGGAACATTGGAACAAACTGAAGACCTCCATCATCACAGCCTGCAAAGAAACCATTGGATACCAAACTAAGGAACATCAAGACTGGTTTGACAATAATGACAAAGAAATCCAACAGCTAATTGATAACAAAAGGAAAGCCTTCCAAACATGGCAGAGAGACACCAACTGTGCTGCTAAGAAAAAAGCTAAGGTCCAAAGAAAGACCAGAGAACTCAAGAACATCTGGTGGACAAAGAAGGCTGAAGAAATCCAACACTTTGCAAACACCCATGATGGTCAGGGATTTTTCAAAGCCACAAAGATCATTTATGGACCAAGAAACCATGGCATACAGCCTCTACTCTCATCAGATGGAACCAAACTTCTGAAGGACAAAACATCAATTGCACTATGTTGGAAAGAGCACTACCAGAACCTGCTGAATCACAGCTCCAATGTGGCCAAAGAGGCCCTCTCACAAATCCCACAACAACAAACCAGGGATGAGCTTGCAGCACTGCCTAGTTTGGAAGAAGTCAGCAATGGAAAACGTAATGTTGGTGGGCAGAAAAAGAGATTTAAAGATGGGCTTAAAGCCAACCTTAAAAACTGTGGCATAGACACTGAGAACTGGGAAGCCCTGGCCCTTGAACACTCTAATTGGAGGTCAGCTGTGACCAGCAGTGCTGCGGAGTTTGAAGCGGCACGAATGTAGGGCTTAAGGGAGAAACGTGCCAAAAGGAAGGCCTGTCAAGCCAACCCTGACCGGGACCGCCTTCCACCTGGAAACCAATGTCCTCATTGCGGGAGAACATGCGGGTCAAGAATAGGTCTTTTCAGCCATCTAAGAACTCACCCTCAAGACCCCACAACTGGAAGACCATCATTCTCGAACTATGAGGGATCACCTAAGTAAGTAAACTTAATGTGCCATTAAGCAGGAACAAAAAGAAAGAAAAACATGTTAAAGTAAAAATAGGGCAACAGTTGACTTTGAGTGATTTCTTTTTTTTTTTTTAATTTTTTTTGAGTTTTGCACATGTACATGAAAGGAAAGAAAACGCCATATACATAGAGAGAAAAAGAAAGGAAAAAAAGTGAGTTTAATAAATAGTGGTATAAAAAAAAAAGAAATAAATACACACAGTGGGGGGGGGAATAGGGGGGGGATAGGAAGTGGGGGGGGGAAGTCGACTTCCACTGCTCCCGACGGTAAAGCTTCTTTTCTTCTTTTGAAAACTCATCCATCTTCTCTTCACTTGCTTCTTTGCTGTTGGTGCTTTGGTTTCCACCTCACTGAGTGGGGTGCCGAGTTCCTTGTTTATTTTCAAATCTAATAATTCCTATCTCTTTTTGGTCAATCTTTAATCTATAACCATTTCTTTTATTTATTTGTACCCTTATTTATTCGTTTTAATTCCTTGTATATTTACCTATGAATATATAAATATGTACTTGTTTAGTTCTTATATAATCTTTTAATTATTCATTTGTTTAGAGCTCTTTTTTGTAGTCAGATTGGCCTCTAGATATTTTTCTATTCCTCACCAGTCCGTTTCTTTCCTTGATCTGCCCTGATTCCTTGCCATTAAGTAAGTCAATCTATCCATATTTTTTATTTCCACCACTTTGATTAACCATTCCTCATTCTTAGGGATTGTTTCTTGTCGCCAATATCTAGCGTATGTTAATCTAGCCGAGGTAGTTAAGTATATCATTAATTTTTCCTCATTTGGGTTTCGGGGTTCATTGAATATTCCTAATAGGTAGAGTTCTGGAGTTTTCCTAATTTTAGTATTCATCATTTTTTGTATAATTTCATGTATTTTAGACCAGTATTCTCTCGCTTTTTTGCATTCCCACCATGTATGGATGAATGTTCCTTCTTTTACTCCACATTTCCAGCACTTACCATTCTTAGTTTTGTTAATTATTCCTAATTTTTTAGGGGTGAGGTACCATCGGTAGAACATCTTCATCCAGTTCTCTTTTAATTGATATGCGTAGGTATATTTTAGTTTCCTTCCCCAACACGCTTCCCACTCCTCCATTTGAATGGGTCTTCCTATATCTTTGGCCCATTTACTCATATTGTTTTTTACCTGTTCTATCTCTGTATTCCATTCCAGTAATATCCTATAAATTTTTGAAATTAGGCGGCCTGTTGTAAATAAAATTCTATCCCATAGATTATTTTTCCCCATAAATCCTTTCACTTTGTCTTTTTTATAATATTCCTTCAGTTGGCCATATTGTAACCATGTTATATTTAAATTTTCTGCTTTCAATTCCTCCTGGGATTTTAATCTAAGTTCCGATCCATGTAATTTTATTAATGTTTCGTAATTAGGCCATTGTGACCAACCTAGGAGTCTTCTCTGGACTGCCTCTATGGGTGAAATCCATATCGGGGTTTTATTGTACATTCTTAATTTATATTTATCCCACGTTTTTATAAGTGTCGATCTAATAAAATGATTGCCGAAGTTTTTTTCTATTTTAATTTTGTCATACCATAAATATGAATGCCAGCCTACTCTTAAATCAAAACCCTCTACTGTCAGAATTCTTTTATTTTCCAGTTGCATCCAATCCTTTATCCAAATTAGGTTGCAAGCTTCGTAATAAGTCTTCAAATCAGGCATTGCGAAGCCGCCTCTTCTTTTATCGTCAATTAAATTAATCCTTTTTATTCGGGTTTTTTTACCCTGCCAAATAAATCTACTCAAATCTTTATTCCATGTTGTAAAAATTTTCTGGCTTCTTAATATAGGCAGACATTGGAATAGAAATAACATTTTCGGTAGGATACTCATTTTTACCGCTGAGATTCTACCCATTAGGGAGATTTTTAAGTTATTCCAATTTTCTAAGTCCATTTTTATATTTTTCCAGGTTTTATCATAATTGTTTTTTAATAATTGGGAGTTTTTTGAAGAGATGTATATTCCCAGGTATTTAATTTTGGGTGTTATTTCAATGCCTAATTTTTCTGATATCAACTTCTGTTTTGCCTTATTAATATTTTTTGCGAGGGCCTTTGTTTTATTCATGTTAATCATTAAGCCTGCGACTTCTCCATATTCTTTGATAATCGAAATCCATTTTTCTCCCTTCTTTGCTGGGTCTCCTATAAAACAAATAATGTCGTCTGCATATGCTTGTATCTTATATTGTACTCCTTGGATGGTTGTTCCTTGTAGTTCCTCATTCGATCTTATATTAATTAATAGGGTCTCTAGGGTCATTATAAAGATTAGGGGCGACAGGGGACACCCCTGCCGTGTTCCCTTTCCAATTTCCAACTCTTCTGTTACCTTCCCGTTTACCATGATTTTCGCTTTTTGTCTCTGATATATGGCCTCAATTGAGTTTTGAAGGTGATAGCCCATATCGAGTTCTTGTATTAACAATTTAAAATAGTCCCAGTTTACCCTGTCGAAAGCCTTCTCGGCGTCCACGGCCAGGAGTAATATCTCCTGTTGATTTTGAGATTCGTGATATTCTAATAAATCTACTACTAGTCTTATATTATCCTTGATGTTTCTATTTGGTAGGAAGCCGGATTGCTCTTCCTTTATCCATTTTTTAAAAAATATTTTTAATCTTTCTGCAATTATATTGGAAAAAATTTTGTAATCTACATTCAATAACGATATAGGTCTATAATTTTTTATATCTTCTGGGTCAGAGTTTTCCTTATGTATTACGGTGATCAGGGCCTCCTTCCATGAGTCTGGCATCTTTCCTTTTTCTCTTATTTCATTCATTATTTTGAGCAGATATGGTGTTAACTCTCCCTCGAATACCTTATAGTAAATTGCCGTCAGGCCATCTGGGCCTGGCGATTTTGAGCTGTCTAGTTTCCTAATTGCTGCTTGAATTTCTTTTTTAGAAATTTCTTTATTGAGATCTTCTCTCTCCTTTTCTGTGATTTTTTGTAATTTTAACTTCCCTAGATAACCGGTTATCTTTTCTTTTTCTATCGGGTCTTTCCCATATAATAGTTTATAGTATTGTGCAAATTGTTTTAAGATATCTTCCTCCAGATAATGGTATTTTCCCCCTGTTTTTATTCTTTTTATATATGTTGCTTCTTTCCTTTTCCTTAATTTCCTAGATAGCCATCTACCTGGTTTGTTTGCCGATTCAAAATGGGTCTGTTTAATGTAGTTCATTTGCTTGGCTCTCTCTTCTAAATCAAAGTATTCTCTCTTTTTTTGTGTCATCTCTAATCTTAGCAACAAGTTTGAGTCCCTAGGTTTCCTTTTAAGTTCTTTTTCAATTTTTTCTATTTCTTCCATTATTATTTTAATTTGTTTTTGTTTTTCTCTTTTTTTCCAAATTCCCTGTTCTATTAGATAGCCTCTCATAGTGGCCTTGCTGGCATCCCATACAATGTGGAGAGGTGTTTCTTGGTTATCATTTATTTTAAAAAATTCTTCCAGAAGAGCCCTATTTTTTCCTATATCTTCTTTCCTTTTCAGAAGATTACTGTCCAATTTCCATCTCCAGTGTTTTTCCTTCTTATTTAATGTTACCTCTATGGGGTTATGATCTGTATCTGTCCTTGGTAGTATCTTAATATTTTGAACTAAGGGGGAAAGGGATTTGGAGGTCCATACCATATCTATGCGGGACCAGCTTTTATTTTTTGCTGAGTAAAAGGTGTAATCTTTTTCCTCACCATGGTGTGTCCTCCACACATCATCTAAATCGTACTCTTCTTTAAAATTTCTGAAGTCCTTTGATAAGAGTCCTTTAAATTTCTTGTCCCTGCTGTTTCTCCCCGGATTTCTATCAATTTCACAGTTCATCAACCCATTGAAATCTCCCATTAAAATTATCTTGTCAAATTCCTTATCTTGTATTAATTCCTTCAGTTTTTTCACAAATTTGGATTTAGGCTCATTTGGAGCGTAAATATTTATCACTTATATTCTTAAATTTTCAGTATTAATAATAATTCCCAGTATTCTACCCTCCGTATCTTTAAAAGATTGTTGAGCTTCTGTGATGACGCATGGGCCATGTAGTCCCGTTCCTAGCGCTGTTGTGACAGATGAAGAGGAAAACTTGGGTTTTCCACCGTTTCAGCCAGAATTGGAACTTTCCCAGCCAGAACTGGAGCCCTTGCACCTGCAGGAGGTTTGTCTTCCAGAAATCTGCCAAACAAGCCCTGAGTCAAAATCTCCCCCATTTTCTCGCCGTAATTATTATCAACAACAAAAAGGAGTTCAACAAGCTAATCACAGAAGCCTGAGAATCGCAGCCAGGCATTCAGCTGATTAAGCCTGCTTCCATGAGAAACTTTAGGGAGTCATGCATCTGGACACAGAGATTGACTTTCGGTTCTGGTTCCCCAGAGAAGTGTTCTTTGGTGGGAAAACGAGACCCTATTTAGGTGTTTTGCCCTGTAGGAATCTTGCGGAGTCAATTCGTCAGCTACTGGAGTAGGTTGTGTGTGGACAGCGCTACTCCCGCTTCCAAGCCTTCGTTCCCGTTTCCAGCCTTGTTTTACTTCCAGGACCTTGTTTTGCTCCACGGACATTGCCTTGCTTCCCGGACCTCGCCACGTATTTACCACGGATCCTCTTCTTGCTCCTCGTTTCTTGTTGCCTTGAATCAAGCCTTGTGTTCCAAGAATCAAGTTTACTTCCTAGCCTTGCTTAAGTTTCATGGACTAAAGGACCTTGTCAGCTCCCCTCACCTTGCTTGGCAAGTGAGTGTTTCGGTTATTGGATTACGACTTTGGACCTTAATATTTCATATTGGACATTGTTTCTTTGGACTAATTTTGACCTTTCCTGAAAGGTCTACTTCTGGACTATTTCCTACACTTGTTTTTATTAGCTTTATATACTCTTACAATAAAGATATTAGATAGATTCTGGCCTCTGTGTACGGTTATTGGTGCTCTGCAGCCTGGGTCTTGACAGTTTGACTCCGCCACCTTAAGCACCAATCAACCTAGGTCAGAATGTCTACCGGAGCCGGGCCGGGAGACCAGCCACTCAGCTACACCATCGCCAAGGATGAAGTGGACAGGATCCGTGATATGCTCCATGCGCAGGAGGGAGAAATACGGGGCTTGAAGGAACGTGGAGCCCGACTCCCTGCCCTGGCGTTGCCCACCAAGTTTTCTGGAGAGGCTTCCAAGGTTCATGTTTTCCGTCGCCAATGCCAGGCATATCTAGAGGCCCGAAATGCCGAGTTTCCCCAAGAAGACATCAAGGTGGCATGGATTTATAGTCTCCTAGACGGGCCAGCGGCCAATTGGCCGACGGCACTGTTCGATCAAGCCTCCCCGCATCTAAGTTCCTCGCTAAACTTCTTGGACCACCTTAAGGCGACTTGGGGGATCGAGGACAATTTAGAGGCGGCCGGCCACAAACTCCAGCGCCTTTCCCAAGGGGACAGGCCCTTGTCCCAGTACATAACCGAGTTCCGAGTGCTGGCCCAAAACACCGGCTGGAATGACATAGCCCTCAGAGGACAGTTTCGGGAGGGCCTTAACATCGAGATGTTGGAGGAAATCTCCAAAGTGGACCCTCCAAACTCTCTTGAAAGACTCATTGATCAATGTTTACGAGCTGAAGTCATGCTTGCCAACAGGAAGCAGTGGATCCGAGGCCAGAGTGGAAGAGCCGGAGCAAAACCTCCCGCTCCCGCCGGCTTCCAGCCGCGTCCAGTGTGGAGACCCCCGCCACCAGCCCCATACCCCAGAGGAAGCGAGGAGGTGCCGATGCAGTTGGGCAATGTGCGTCCCAGATTGGATGTAGCCGAGAAGGCGCGCCACCAATGTTTAAACCTCTGTTGGTACTGCGGAAACGGGGGCCACTTTGCCAGAGAATGTCCAACCAAAGGAAAACCCGCCGCTCGTCTGGCGGCGGCGTCCTCCGTGGAAACGAAGACGTCAGAGGCGACTGGGGCAAAGCCGGCGGGGGAAGCCAGCGACCGGGCGTAGAGAGGCTCGCCAACCCGGTCAGAAACCCCACTCAAGAGCCGCCAACCGGGGTCCTTTTCCTCCTAGTGGTCACCTTGCGGTCAGCGAAAAAAGGACCCGTCATGATCCATGCCATGATAGACTCAGGAGCCACAAACAATTTCATTGATAGAGAGTATGCCGACTCTCTAGGATTACAATATCACGATTTCAAGAACGCCCGGGTGGTGCAAGCCATAGACGGCCGCCCCCTCAAGACAGGTCCAGTAAGCCAATGGTCGGAACCCACCAGAATGTGGATAAGGGAACACATGGAAGAGATTTCCTTCTTTGTTACCGAGGTTCCTCACTTCCCTGTGATTTTGGGGATCCCATGGCTGACACTCCACGACCCTAGCATCTCTTGGACCAACAGAGAACTGCAGTTTGCTTCTAAATATTGCCAAAACCATTGTCTTGTAGCCAAGGTCTGTCATGCCACAGACGCTGAATCCATCATCACCTTGCCCAAGAAATACTCAGACTTTTGGGATGTTTTCAATGAAAAGGAAGCCGAGAGACTACCCCCGCATAGACCTTATGACTGTGCCATTGACTTGGTGGAGGGGCCCCCGATCCCGCGAGGACACCTCTACTCCTTGACTGAACCAGAGCAAGAAGCTCTCAGGGAGTTTTTAGAGACAAACCTCCGCAAGGGGTTCATCAGACCCTCTCAATCCCCAGCCGCATCCCCAGTGATGTTTGTGAAAAAGAAGTCAGGGGACCGCTACCCCCTGCCTTTGATCTCGGACCTACTAGACCGGCTTCGAGGGGCCACGGTTTACACCAAGCTGGATCTTCGAGGGGCTTATAATCTAGTTCGCATCAGGGAGGGGGACGAGTGGAAAACCGCCTTCCAGACTAAATTCGGATTATTCGAGTCCCTGGTCATGAATTTCGGTTTATGTGGAGCTCCCGCAACGTTCCAGCATTTTGTCAATGACATCTTTCAGGATTATCTAGATCGGTTCTTGATCATCTACTTGGACGATTTTTTGGTGTTTTCTAGATCACAAACAGAACATGAGAACCACGTCAGAATGGTGTTACAACGTTTGCGAGATCATGGACTTTATGCCAAGCTGGAAAAATGCGCTTTTGATCTACAAGAGGTAGATTTCCTGGGATACCGTGTCTCGCCACTAGGGCTCTCCATGGACCCGGCAAAGGTTTCAGCAGTATTGGAATGGCGGGCGCCAACCAACAAGAAAGAGGTACAGCGTTTCTTGGGGTTCGCGAACTACTACCGCAAGTTCATTCCAGACTTTGCCCGCTGGTCTGATCCAATCACCAGCTGCATCCGTGGAAAGCAGCCTTTCCGCTGGACGGAACAAGCAGAGGAAGGGTTCCAGCAACTAAAGAAATTATTCACATCCCAGCCAATCCTTCAGCACCCAGATCCTAAAACCCCTTTTGTTGTGCAGGCTGACGCCTCCGATGTGGCAATTGGGGCTGTACTCTTGTAACCAGTGGGAGAACATCTTCACCCTTGTGCTTTTTACTCCCGCCAGCTAACAGCCCCAGAGAGGAATTACACTATTTGGGAAAAAGAACTCTTGGCCATAAAGGCAGCTTTTGAAACTTGGAGACATTGGTTAGAAGGGGCCAAATTTCCCATTGAGGTCCATACTGACCATCGGAATCTAGAACATCTAAGAGCTGCCCGCAAGTTAAATCAGAGGCAACAGCGCTGGGCTTTATTCTTTGAGCGTTTTGACTTCCAGATCCACTATGTAACCCCAGCTCAGACCAAGCAAGCAGATGCTCTATCACGAAAACCAGAATATGCTGCAGGGCGCAAAGAGACCTTTGAATCTCAATTGCTGCAGCCCGAGAACTTTGCCACGCTCACGGTGGGAAACACTAAATCCACTCCAATTGAACCTACTTCTTCTTCTTCTCCAGGGCCCCTTTGTGCTCAGGAAATCAGGGCCAGTCAACAGGCGGATGCCTGGGCTCAAGATCAACTTCGCCAAGGACTACATTTTCCCTTCTCGCTTAAGGATGGGCTACTTTGCTATAGAAACCATATCTACATCCCTCCAGGACCGGGCAGAGAAAAGGCACTTCGCCTGTGTCATGACTGCAAGCCAGCAGGGCATTTCGGACTATTTAAAACCATGCATTTGATCCTAAGAGATTTCTGGTGGCCCAAGATCCGCAAGGATGTGGAAAATTATGTCAATACCTGCCCGGTATGCCAGCGTTCCAAGACAAGAAGGGAGAAGCCCTCAGGGCTACTGCATCCCCTTCCTACCCCATCCCGTCCATGGGAGATAATCTCTGCGGATTTTATCACTGACCTACCACCTTCCCTTGGATTCACCACGATCCTAGTGGTGGTGGACCTTTTTACCAAATTGGCCCATTTCATTCCCTGCGATGGCCTCCCCACGGCCAAAGAGACTGCAGATTTATTCCTTCAGCATGTTTTCAAACTACATGGTTTGCCCAAGAGTTTGGTCACAGACCGTGGAACTCAATTCACCTCTCGTTTCTGGAGAGCACTACAAAAGCTATTGGGCATAGACTCTCGTTTATCTTTGGCTCACCATCCCCAAACGGATGGGCAAACTGAGCGCACCAATGCCACTTTGGAACAATACCTTCGCTGTTACGTGAACTATCAGCAGGACAATTGGGCTTCCCTGTTGCCGCTGTCGGAGTTTGCCTACAACAATGGTGTCCAGGCTTCAACTAAGGAAACCCCGTTCTTTGCAAACTACGGCTTCCATCCACGTTTCTTTCCTTCTGTCATTGAAACCTCAGAAGTTCCCGCAGCAGAGGACTGGCTGCAGGAACTCACAGCGGTGCAACAACTTTTGCTCCAGCACCTAGACCAAGCCAAGGAGGACTATAAACGCCACGCTGACAAACATCGCCAGCCGGGCCCCGAAATCAAGGTAGGAGACCGGGTTCTTCTGTCCACTCGCTTTTTGCCCTCCCATCGCCCTTGCCGGAAGTTAGATGCCCGTTTCATTGGCCCCTATCAAGTGGTGGCGCAACTTAACCCCGTGACTTTCAAACTTCAACTCCCGCGCTCTATGCGCATTCATCCAGTGTTTCATCGCTCTCTGCTCCTTCCGGCGGATGGTGTGCGCCCTGATACAGACCGGCCGGCCCCCACTCCTGTTTTGGTGGATGGGGAGGAGGAATTAGAGGTTCAGGACATTTTGGATTCTCGCTTTCACCGCCGCCGCCTTCAATATCTCATTGACTGGGTGGGTTTTGGCCCCGAGGAACGCTCTTGGGAAGACGCTTCCACAGTCCATGCCCCCGATTTAACCCGCCGCTTCCATCAGACCTACCCCGCCAAGCCGCGGCCTCGCGCCTCGGGGAGAGAGCCCTATTTTGAGAGGGGGCTTGAGGAGGGGGATAGTGTGATGACTCATGGGCCATGTAGTCCCGTTCCTAGCGCTGTTGTGACAGATGAAGAGGAAAACTTGGGTTTTCCACCGTTTCAGCCAGAATTGGAACTTTCCCAGCCAGAACTGGAGCCCTTGCACCTGCAGGAGGTTTGTCTTCCAGAAATCTGCCAAACAAGCCCTGAGTCAAAATCTCCCCCATTTTCTCGCCGTAATTATTATCAACAACAAAAAGGAGTTCAACAAGCTAATCGCAGAAGCCTGAGAATCGCAGCCAGGCATTCAGCTGATTAAGCCTGCTTCCATGAGAAACTTTAGGGAGTCATGCATCTGGACACAGAGATTGACTTTCGGTTCTGGTTCCCCAGAGAAGTGTTCTTTGGTGGGAAAACGAGACCCTATTTAGGTGTTTTGCCCTGTAGGAATCTTGCAGAGTCAATTCGTCAGCTACTGGAGTAGGTTGTGTGTGGACAGCGCTACTCCCGCTTCCAAGCCTTTGTTCCCGTTTCCAGCCTTGTTTTACTTCCAGGACCTTGTTTTGCTCCACGGACATTGCCTTGCTTCCCGGACCTCGCCACGTATTTACCACGGATCCTGTTCTTGCTCCTCGTTTCTTGTTGCCTTGAATCAAGCCTTGTGTTCCAAGAATCAAGTTTACTTCCTAGCCTTGCTTAAGTTTCATGGACTAAAGGACCTTGTCAGCTCCCCTCACCTTGCTTGGCAAGTGAGTGTTTCGGTTATTGGATTACAACTTTGGACCTTAATATTTCATATTGGACATTGTTTCTTTGGACTAATTTTGACCTTTCCTGAAAGGTCTACTTCTGGACTATTTCCTACACTTGTTTTTATTAGCTTTATATACTCTTACAATAAAGATATTAGATAGATTCTGGCCTCTGTGTACGGTTATTGGTGCTCTGCAGCCTGGGTCTTGACAGCTTCTAATTTGGGGCTAACATAAGTTATTACTCCTCTTTTTTTTTTTGTATGTCTGAAGAATAAAATTCCTTACCTAATTTTGGTTGCGATAAAAGTTCTGCTTGGTCCCGCCTTATATGTGTCTCCTGGAAAGATATTATGTCATAATCTGATTTTTTAAGGGGATTATAAATTTTATTTCTTTTTTGGGGGGAGTTTAGTCCATTCACATTACAACAATAAATCTTCAGGTGTCTTCTCATAGTATTTCTTCTCTTTTTTCACCTTCCATTGTCTCTTCTTCCTTTTCAGAGAGTGTTATATGGTTATCCTCCTCCTCTAAATCCTCTTCTTCTGTCCTGTCTTCCTCCTCCTCCTCCTCCTGAGTAGTTTGGTCTTTCTTTACATTAATACGGTGTTCTGGGAAGTATTGGTCGTCTGTCTTCTTTTTGAATATCTCTGTACAAGGTCTAAAGTTTTTGAGTATTCCTCTTCCTCCGATTTCTCTTCCTCTTCTAATTCTTTCTTCAATTTTTTATAAAAGTTTTTTGCTTTCGCCTCTGATGTAATCCAATATTTCTCTCCCTTATATGTGGTCATTAACCCCTCTGTCTTTTCCCATCTGAATCTTATTTTATGCTTTTTTAATTCATCTGCTAGGAATTGATATTTTCTTCTTCTGTTGAGGGTCTCCGTCGGGTATTCTTTCAAAATCACTATTTTCTCTCCTTTGAAGGATATTAATTTCATGTTATTTATTCTTAAAATTTCATCCCTATATATCTTTTTTGTGAAGTTCACTATTACGTCTCTTGGTGTCTTGTTCTTTTTTGCATAATTTGTATTTATTCTATAGATTCTATCCGTTCTATCTTCCGCTTCGTCCGTTGAACAATTTAGGATGTTTGCTATGATTTCAATTATGATTCTTCTTATATTTTCCTTCCCCTCCTCCCAAACGTTGCGAAATCTTAGTTGGTATTCTAGCTCTTTTGCCTCAAACTGTTCTTGTCTTGATTTGATTTTGCCCGTCTCCAAATCCAACTGTTGTACTTCCTTACGTAATTTGTCCTGTGAGTTTCTGATTTCAGCCTTCTCTTGTTTTAAATCTTTTAATTCTTGATTTATTGTCCCTATTTCCTGCTTCATTGTTCTTAACTCTTCTTTAATTTCCTTCTTAAAATCTAACATTTGTTCTTGCGCTAACTTTTGATAGGCGTCCTGCTTCTCTTGCATTCTCTGCAGTTCTTTCAGAATTGAATCCGTCATGTCTCTTATGCTAGGCTCCTCCGAAATGGATGACCTTTTTTGCTGTAACTTAGGTTCTTTATTGTCTCTGTCTCTTAAGTTGTATGCCATTTTCTCTTTCATTTAATTTGCCTTCTCAGTAGATTCAGGAGTCTGGATCTCTTTATTTGAAACTTTATTTAAACTTTATTTAACTTCTCCAATAAATTGCTTTCCAGATTATCTCCTTAAGATAAATGTTTTACTGCCTCTCCCCTCTCTAGTCTGATTCCCTGGGGATGACAGATGCAACGACCCCTACACCTTCTCGCAGCCCTGGCTTTGCCTCCTCCGTTCTTTATCACAGCCCCCTCTCTGGGAATTCGTTAGTCTTTCCTTTGCTGCTCTTCCTTTCCCTCACTTCAACAAACTTCCTGGTTCTTTGCTCTGTTTAGTTGTAATGTTATTGTTTTTATTGTTGTTTGTTTCTGACCACACAATCCTTCCTCCGGGGGGTTGCCTTCCTATCTTTCCTTTCCGTTTCCGTTTTCCTCCAGTCATCTCGCTCTTCTCCTCCCCTTGCGGGGTGTAACAGTACTTCCTCCCTCTCTCGTCTCTTTGTCTTTTCTCCACTTTCCAAGCCGCCGCTCGACAAGCCCTGCCTCCGAGTCTCTCCTTATCTTATCTTTCCAGGAACAGCGTTTCCAAGGTCAGTGGGTTGTCGTCGCCATTTTCGTTCTCTTTCCCTTTGTATATTTTGTATATTTTGTCTGTTTTATAAAGTTATTGATCCTCCGGTTTTTAGTGTCTTTACAATATAATTTAATAATTTAAATATCTTCAACCGTTAGTTGCTCCAAACTTTTAAGTTAGGCTTTAAACTGCCCAGCCAACTCTTTCTCAATTCGGGTACTTATTCTTTATTGTCCTGTTTATTATTAAAATGTTTTTTTTCCCCAAGTCCAGGATTCTCTTTAAATAAATTGTTAGACCTCTTTCTTCTTTTTCTCTTGCTCCTCTATCCCCAACGAGCCTCCGGCATTCCCACCACTCCTATTTTCTTATTTCTTATTTTCTCTTTCTTCCTCAATGCTCCAAATTTAGTCTCATTAGTTTTATTTCCAAATAGTGTAATATAGTATAGTCAAACGATGTTTCTTACCCATCAGTGCAGTTCCTTCTTCCTCTAGTCTCTCTTCTTTCTCTTCTCTTCTCCAATTCTGAAGTTTTGATGTGTGTGAGGCTGGGGAGAGTATCGCGCCGCCCTTCACAAGGTGCAAGCCGGCTCGCCTAATCGCGGTTCGACTTTGAGTGATTTCTTATCTTCTATACCTGCATAGAACTCTCATTCTGTAGTCGGTCCACTTCTTTGAAAGTAGAGATATTGTCTGTGATGAAATATGATTAGTTGCTCGCTGTTAAGTAGAATCTACAATTGTTTACTGACCCATTTTTGGGATGATTTAACTTTCTTGGAGTAGCATATTGATTGTTGTAGTTTTTTCCCCTCCACATGACAGTTGTTATTGAGAAAGAGCTATCAAATCACTTGCTTTTAGTTCTACAGATTTTCAACTGGACATTATCAGTAAGTGGACTATAGAGGAAGTGATTGTTTCCATTAGGTTATTTTGCTCCAGTCACATAGACCTGTACAATTTATCACCACTGATTTGGAATTACAGGTAAGCACTGTGATGGCCAAATTTCTAGGTGCTATCAAATTATTCTGGGTGGTAGAAATCAAAAGGGACTGCAAGGAGCTCTAAAAGCATTTCCTAAAATTTGATAAATGGACAATAAGACTGAATCGATGCTCTGCTCACTCTCAATACTTAGTGTTTATGAACAATAGGTAATGTAATATTTGAACAGATTTTCAACATTATTTTTAATGAGAGCAGGAGTAAAATTGCCTTTAGCAGTGCCAGCCTTGTGTCTTCATGACCACCCTTCAGTTGTCCCTTCCTTGCTTTCCTGACTTTCTTTTTCACTTCCCTTCCCACCTCTGACTCACCAAACCATTTCCCTGCCCCTGCCTTGGCTGCATACTGTATGCAATTTTGTTTTATTTGCTGCCATTCACCTGTCTTTTCTCTGCCATTCACATTGCCTTATACAGAGCTTTGCAAGGTGTAAACATCTTCCTCTGAGAGGTTCTTAGAGCCCAAACTTGTGGCCTGGCTGTTTTTGGAGATCACCTGTGATGGCAAATTAAACTAATAAATATATTTTATACCAATTCTCAGAGCATCTTTGAAAATATCAGCATAATATCTGATATTTTAACCAAAAGTATTCAAGTCAAAAGGAGCCCTTGGTGTTGTATTGGGTTAAACCGCTGAGCTGCTGAACTTGCTGAGCAAAAGGTCAGCGGTTCGAATCTGAGGAGCGGGATGAGCTCCCACTGTTAACCCCAGCTTCTGTCAACCTAGCAGTTCGAAAACATGCCAATGTGAGTAGATCAATAGGTATTGCTCCAGCGGGAAGGTAACGGTGCTCCATGCAATCATGCCAGCCACATGACCTTGGAGGTGTCTACAGACAACACTGACTCTTTGGCTTAGAAATGGAGATGAGCACCAAACCCCAGAGTCAGACACGACTAGACTTCATATCAGGCGAAAACCTTTACCTTTAACCTTTTCAAGTCAAAATGGTACCATAACTAAGGATAATGGAAAAACTGTCAAAGAATCCATTGAAATTAGATTTCCCTGAGGCAAAGGGCATCATCTTTAAGATACTAGACATCTTTGTGCCAACAGAATCTGTGCCAAGGGTGAAGGACTTGCTATCTTTGGGATTTAAAGAATTACTTATGTATAGGTTCTTAAGGAAATGGTGTTATTTTCAAAGTAATGGATGGTAATGATACAAAAAAAATCCAATGAATGGGAATAGAGAAGAAGAAAATGGAAATCTGTTCAAGTCATTTATATCAGACCGTCTTATAAGAAAACACATAATATTTTGCATACGTTTTCTACCCAGAATGTGATAACATGAAAAAAGAAAAATGCCCTAGAAACAGTGCTCAGCAGAGCAGCAAAGTGCACCTGACTTGCTGTAACATATGCGGATGGATTATATTTTATTCATACATCACTAAACATAACCAGCAATGGAAACAAACAAAGCTCTCCTTTTCTGTAACATTGTGAAGCTTATTATAAATAAATTTATTATAGAATTATAGAAGAAAATGCTGGAATCTAACCTTGGCTTATTCTGCAGGCTCCAAACAGTGTGGCAGAATAAAATATTGTAGTGTTACCTTATTATTTATACCTATTCTAATTCCTATTGGGCAGTGATTTTTCAATATAATGTACTTTTGAGACACTTCTTATTCCCCCCCGCTTCATTTGCACTTGGAATTTATTGTTCTTAGCTAATAATGGAATGTAGGGAGGGTGGTGAAAATTTGTGAGCCATACCTCTCTGTGCTGAGCATGGTAAAAAGTCTTATATTAGTGCTTTGTATAAGAAAATGTCTTGACTGAAGGCTATATATTGTCAGAGTGCTTGCACTAGAGATTTCTTGAAACTATAGGAAAAAAAACTCCATGAATTTATTTTCCCCATCAAAACTTATGAATGATTCCCTAGTAAAGCTAATCTGAAAACAATACAGCAGACAATTACTATGTTTCTTGCCACTTTTCATGGGCAATCATTTGCAGAACACTTGTTTGGCTTGCAAAAATGCTTTCAGGTTTCTGCCAGGTTATTCTCAATTGTGTATTGAAGCCACATGATTGAAATGCCAGAGAGTATGTCATTTTCCACCACTTTACCTTTGGATTTCCTTATCCCCAGTGTATTTAGATCCACCCCTCAGAATAGAATGGAGGATGGATTTTACCAGCAACAATATATTAAATGCAAAATATTTTGAGGTGGCTTGGTCTTGAAGGGATAACAGCTTTACTCGCCACTTCAAAGTCCAAACCTAAAATCTCCATGGACACAAACACTGCATAACAGGTTTGCTATCACGGTTCAGCAGAGTGTGTGCATTTTTGGATTCTCTTTGGGAGCACAGCTGAAGAATAATAATTGTTCGCAAAAAAAAAAATGGTTTTCTGCCAATCAGGAAGACTAATAGACTTGCAAAATTTTTGTACAGTGTTATGATATTCATGTGTTCTAAAGTTTGTCAAAAAAAAACCTGTGGGTTTTTTTATATGTAAAAGCCCTCTTTTCATCACAGAAATTGAATTTGTTTTTGCACAGAAAAAAAGTGTTTCCAAAAGTTTTTTCACTTATGCAAACACACATGTTTTTTCTGAAGAATAATTCTTCCACAAAAACTTTGGAATGATCAAATACGGGGAGAAGATTGCAGAAGAAGATTCCTTTTTTCCTGCAGCAATACCATGATTATTTATGCTGAAAGATTTACATACTTGCCATTAGGCTTGTGCACAGATTCGGAGTGTCCGGTTCCTTTAGGCTAATCTGGTTGGTCCGGCTTGTTTGGTTGGCTGTAACAGCAAGGGCTCAGTCTCCATTTTTTGGGCCGCAACAGCACAGTGGCTGTTGAAAACCGGGTGCCTTCAGTAACAAGTGGAGTGTGGGAGGAAGGCAGCTGCTAGAAGGAAAAGTGTGAGGGGGAACAAGGTACCACTCTCGGGTCTGCAAATCAAGAGTAAAGAGAGGGCTTTTTAAAGGAAGCCGAGGGTAGGATAACTCCACACCAATTACTCTTCCTTTCCTGGGTAGTGGGGATTCAAGCCTCCTTAAAAAGCCTTGGAAAGCTGCGTGTTGCACGGAGAGAGTGCCTGTCTCCTCTAGAGTAGAAACAACCTTAACTAAGCATCAAATTCAATCTCCTGTACAGACAGAAGGGAAAGGGTCACAGAAAGAGTGGTATCTTAACTCTGATGTTTTAATCCAGGTCTCAATGAAGGATATAAGGACAAACAATGCCTAAAATGATGAGAAGGGGAGCCTGGAAAGTCCCCCTCATAATGGGCTGGATAAAAAAAAATTGGCTTCCCTGATCAAAAATGGATTTCTGTCCTTCTGAATTCATGAGGCTCCCAAAAAATGGATTGGAACCTCTACCGAAATCCAGGACACTGAAACAGATTGCAGTTTACCCAGATTGCACAAGTCTGCTTGTCATTGTGAGCACTTATGCTATACCATTGTTTTCTTTAATAGGTTGGTTATGATGATTTCTGTTTTATAAATGAGAATTTGGAATGCCAGCTAATGGCCTGCAAACATACAACATGAATGTGTTGCTGGACTATACCATTTCAAAATGAATAATAAGCATGTGATTTCTGTCTTCTGTAAATAGACTGGCAAAGACATCAGCTGAACAAATCTAGGTTTCCTTCCCTTCCATAAATGTCATATTTTAAGCAGCTGGACTTCTGGTTTGAGGTAATCAGAGATATGTACTGATATTCTTAGATAGAACATCAATCAAAGCTATAGCATGATCAGCTATAAATAAAGGCAAAACAAAATGATACTAAATCAAATATTTGTCATGCTGATAATCCACTTCAACAGCAAGGCCATATTTGTTTTTAACACCCTAAATAAAGCCTGACTGTAAGGTCCTCTAAATTAGTCTGCTGCACACTCCCATTTTGGAAGGATGTTGTCCCAGTGGGATGTTGAACTTAGATATGATGCCTATTATGGATTATTTCTGTTCTAGAAATCAGTCAAGGTACCAACTTCTCCTGTCTTTGCTCTCCTTGATGAACATGGGTGTATTTATTAATTGGATGAGATATTATATTTGATTAAATTAAAATAAATAAATAATATCAACAATGCACTGCACACATTTTTGTCTTTTAGATGGCACTCACATTAATATTAAGATATTAAGATTATGTTTCTTTCATGTAAAATCTGCAATTAGCAGTGGACTATGACTGATGATTTTCATGCTTGAGATGTGGATGGATGTTAAAACATGACAATCAAAAGCTGAACAATTTAACTAACTACTAACTAGTTATTTAAATTATGTAGCTCATATATTACCCTTAATACAATGCAATTTAAATCTATATATAATCTATATAAATATATAAACTATTTAGCAGTATGATTTAGTAATCTTATTAAAAGAACCAACTTCATATAAGATGATGCATATATATCCTGCTGGAAATTTTCCAAAGCTACTGAAAATGCAAACATCTTGGGGATTATAAAGAAAAGCAGTGCAACCTTGTTGCAACCCATGCAAAGCTGTCCTGATCCAACTCAGCACAGGAGACTGTCCCCAGGATATTTATGTCTTACAGGTTAAAGCTGTGTTGCCTCACTTGTTATGCACATGGTGGAAACTATGTAAAGGATAAAAGGATTATTGCACAGATTCTCATTTCATAAAGTATCTCCAGGGGATTTTAATCCAGAAAACACATTGCTCCATTTGAGCTGTTAATCTAACAAGCTACATGAACACACACTCACACACACAGAGTACATTTTAAATACAAGTATTTTCCCCTTCATTGAGTTATGCTGAAAATAATACTAATTTGTGAGAACTGCTGCCGGGCTCTGTGTATCTCACTTAGTTATGACAAAACAGTTGCTCAGAGCAACCTTTTGATACTATGACACAAAATTTTTGTTTCATTGTGGAATATGAATCGATCTAGCCTGATCAACTCATATTTATAGCTTGACATCAGGGAGCGTTATTGAAATTAAAGCTGCTAACAGTGGAAGTGCAGCTGTGAAGTTCTTTTAATGTGAAAACAAGCAGAAACACTGATTCTTACCAAATCATACCCCCAAGGCGAGATATTGTATACATTCTAAAATAGATATAAACCAACAAGCTAGCAGCAGGTTTACAGTGTTGCAGTGATAAATGCTAAAGTGTTGGAGCCTTGAGGGAAGGAAGAGCAGCCAACCCCATTCAGAGAAGCATTGTAGACTCCATGAAGAATTGGCAGAGCTTTACTCATGCCTGCATCTGCCACACCACATAGCCGCCTACCAGAAATGAAGTCTCAGAAATGGATCAATGTATATGGTAACGGCTGTACTTTTCAGCCTTAAGCTGAACAGGTCTTGGATGGCATTTTAAGCAAAGATGTGGCTACAGCTGCAGGCTTTGGTTGCCAGTATCCTTGGCCCAAAAAATGACTAAATTTCTCTCAAAGGAAAATTTTAAATGAAATCTAGAGATTTCCCCTCTGGTGAACATCTGAAGTCTGAATAAGTAAGCCATCAGAGTTGTGATATATATGTGCTGCCACAGCTTGTCAAAGGAGGATTTATTTGATATTACTGGCAGCACACACCGATTAAGAAAGAAGGCCTTATCATTTGTGTATAACTTTTTGTTTTTCAATATGAACAGCAAAATAATGCTTTGAAAATAATGTCAGGAGTGCTTAAAGCTATGCGACTTTTATAATTTATGTATTTATTTTTATTTACTGTATTTATATTTCGCCCTTCTCACCCTGAAGGGTATACAGGGTGGATCACAGAATACATATACGGCAAACATTCAATGCCATTAGACACAGACAGGACAAACAACAGCACAGATAGAGGTATATAGGGATTTTCAATCTTCAGTGTGCTGGAAGCCATGGTCGATTCTGGCCGGCGGGAGGGGGGGGGGGGTGTTGCTCTATCCTCCATGTCAAAGAGCCTTGTTCACAGACTTCCTTCTTTGTCGGCATTTTCTGGTATTTATGTATGGTGCCATTAAAATACCTCCCTGCTCAAGCAATACCTAGTTATCTACTCACAGTTGGTTTTGATCTGCTGAATGGGAAGTGAGCTGGACTGAAAGTCAAATGCTCATCTTCGACCTGGGCTTCGAACTGCCAATCTTTTGATTGGCAAGATTTATTGCAGCTGATAAGCCCAGCCATAAGTAAACATTTTGCTTTCTGGAGTAACAATTACAGTAGATTTCCTACCTATTGCTAGGTGTAGAAAGAATGTTCACAATATTTGGTCAATATATAGTCCAAAACATATTTCTCGTGTATCAGGAAATCCTGGGGAGGACAATCTTGGAGTGATGAGAACTATTGCTCTGCACAAATCTTGCACATCTATTTCTATATAGAAAACATTATATCTTGGGACTTATTACCATCCATTAGCAATTTTTCATGCAGAAAGAAGCAGTGTCTGTGCAAAAAAATATTTCAATGTTATTGCACAAAAATATTTGTCAAAAATGTTGTTTTATCTTCTTTTTTCAAAAATGAGTGAAATTTTGGCAAAATAAATTTTGAACTATGAATATTAATTGAAAATTGCAGTTTTCAAAGAATTTCTGGTAGATTCTTTTAAAAACAAAATTGGTAAAAAATTACATCCCTACTTTTTAAATGGACAAAAGCCATCAAAATTTTCTTATGCCTCAAGTGAAATGTTTTTGAACATTTACAGTATGATTTTATGTGGATAGCTTGCTTTGCAATTGCATTGTACAATTTGGCATTTGTTTTCCCTTCTCTCTCTCCCTCCCCTCCTCTCTATATGTGTATATTTTAAATTGTATGTCTGTGGAAAGTCCTATTGTTTTAGATTGTTTTGCTGTAAAGCACTAGGTACATTTGAAGTGCTTTGAGTTGATGAAGGCGGTGATGATGAACCATCATTAATGACATGGAGATAGCAAACTAGCTGTAGGTTCATCTGCAGGTAATATAACTTTCTCTTGCAGCACTAGTTGTTACCTGACAGTAACTGCTAGGTCAATCCCAGTGAACTGTTCTGGAGGGCCTGATTCACTAGCTTGAAGGACAAATTGAATGATTTGCTGATGATACAAATATAGCTTTATTAATTTCAAACAGGTGGGGTGGGCAATGGAAGAAATAAAGGCAGATAAAGTGTTCTCTTGTCTCTTCAGATTGAACACAGGCAACATTGTATGTACTCTTGGCCCTTGAACATCACTTTATAGCCCACAGTAATTCTTAGACAAGGTATTAGAATTCCCCTTTCTGAAGACGACACACACAAAAAGAAATGTATCAATACTTCAGAATTATATACCCTATCACTGGCCTATTCAACCTGTGGCCCTCCAGATGTTTGGGCCTCCAACTCCCAGCAACCCTAGCCAGCTTGTTCAATGGTCAGGAAATCTGGGAGATGAAGTCAGAAACACCTGGAGGGTCATGTTGAAGAAACCTGCCCTAACAGTTCTGGATTTCTAGGGGTGTTTTTACATTTCCTTTCCTTGGGCTACAATGCATGAAATCTGTCTTTCTAGGGATTCCTACACCTCCCATTCCTGCTGTCAGATCCAACTCAAGATGAGCAATAAAATAAACCTGTGATACTAGCATATATAGGCTATTTAGCAAGGTCAAATATATAGACATGATTATGAATTATAACAATACCATATGGGATTTGAAACCCAAAAACATAACTCCATTACATCAATTCACTTGTTTGTGAAATGATCTAAGAACTGATAGTGATCACTATTTCAATCTCAATATTTTAAATTGAAATTACATGTCAGAAAAATGACCATCCTTATCTGTGATGCAAAATTCAATTCCAGTAGCATTTCTGATTGATTTAGACAATCCTTTTAGGTTGACCTGATATTAGATCCCTGTCACTTATATTCTATCAGGAATATTCTAGGAGAAAACATAAACTTAAACATATTCCCTTTATTTTCCCTTTTCTTGCATAAGTCATTTCATCCAAAACTTAATCAAAGGTATTACACTTGTCATGTTGTTGATGATGGTTGGAAATGATAAATGATAATGTGATTTCATTTCACAAAATACGTTGAGTCCACCATGGAAATAAACAAATGCTTCAGTATGAAATTTCTACTAGTATTTGAACCGAGAACCACTCTTCGTTCATCCTCAGTACCAAAATAAATGTTCAAATTAATTTTCATAAAATCACTGCTATGGATATAATTGTTATTTAGCAAGAGCAAACTAAAAAGGAGATGAAGCAATTTTCATTTCTCAATTTTTTTTTCAGAAGAGAGGTTTGAGGTAGTGCAGCACTGTGGGTCACAATATAAAAGTAACATAATGAAATTATTCTATGTCTCTTAAATATTTATAAATGGTAGAAAAAAGATCTGGGAGATAAATGGCTTTTCTGATATTTTAATATAGAAGGCACTTCTCCATTCTCACCCCTTCCCCCCATAAATATTGCAACATAAGCATAAAGTCTAGGAGCATGAATTTCAAGCACATTTCATTTTTTTAACAAGAAAAGATAGAAATGACATTGCTTCCCTCCTTTAATATTAAATCTCATATTTCTTTTTGTAACTTTCCAGACAATTTAACACAGCCTGTGCAGGGCACATTAGGTGAAGATGCAACATCTTCTTCTGAGTCAGAGATTTAAGAACTGATTCCAAAATCTCAAATGATGTATTTTAGATAGAAGGCTAATCCAAATAACCTAATCCTTGCATATGGAGAAGAACTGTGCTGTTCTTGATGTGTGGTGAATTCTTGGTTAAAATGTAGGGATGCTTCAGTCTGTACAGTCTAATCCAAGGCCAAAGTCCCTAATATGTGTGCTATTTCCATGAGAGATGTTTCATGGTTTAAGGAAAACTTGTGAATTAGGGCACATCTATATGGACAAGAACCCTCAGGGGTGAAGCATATTGCAGTATTCTACATCAGCCCTGAGAACAACTTCACTGCTCACCTCTGTCCTGCTGCAGAAGCAGCATGGAGTCCTGAACACACAGTGTGGTTTGGCCCCACTGAATAACCACCCTTACTTTGGTTGCCCTATTGCCATTGTTGCAGCAGCCATGGAACTCCAAAGATGGAGCTCCAAAGATCTCCTGGCCATCTAAGATTTGCGAGGACACCCATATGAATGAAAGCAGGGACAGGGGAAAGAAGGGGAGCAAACCCCATTCCCACCCTGAGCATCACTGTCACACTTATAAATGTCAGCAATGGTGCCTAGGAAGGCCAGGAGTTCTGTGGAACTCTGTGGCTGCTGAGACACAATGGAACCACCAAAGAAGGTGCTACTCCCCTGCCTGCATGGGCAGAATCCAGGGAAAGTGAGATAGCAAGGTGAGCAGCGGGGCTGGTTTTGATTCATAACTTCCTAACTGTTTACATGACTCTGAAGTGTGGTGCCCAATTATGGCTAAATCTCTCTAATCAATCTTATTCCACACTGGGGGCAATAAGGGCCAATGCTTCATATGGATGCCAATTCTTGCCCACCTCACTTTATAGTGCCTCTGAAGATATGCCCTCTGTCATCCAAGTTCTCAGCACTGCATGAGAAATAAATACACTAAAGAAATACAAAGATATTCACTGCAGTTCACCCCAAATTAAAAGCATGAGATAACATCAAAAATCTGTACAGGAATATGCACACACATAGACACATACTTTTAAAAAATGATAATCCTCCTGATGCCATCCAGAATCCATATAGTGAAGAGAAGGGAAGGAGTGGAGCCTGAGGCTCTCTTGAAAGTAAACAAACAACCACTTCATGTTCTCTTCCTCTTCCGTGTTCATTTCATTCTTCACTTTCAGACAGCTTCTCATTATTTCTTTGCTCTCCTGTTTTCTTCTAAAATCTATGAGGCAGTAGGCAATTCCAGTTTTGCTTCTCCTGAGGCCCTGCTGTCATACTGCATCTGCAAAAGAGAGGTTCACTTGTTCCCCCAAACAATTTCAACTAGCAAAAATAACTATTTTTAATGTGTAGGAATTATTATAATGTAAATGAATAAATCAATAGACTTGATTCAGATTCAGCAAAAATCAAGCAAATTAAAGATTTAATTAATTTATTTCATAGGTTTTTCCAAAATATGTTGGAATAAAATGTTTGAGCCAGTGCATATCCCTAATCACCATAGACAAGGTTTTCTAGCTATGCCTCCAAATCTATGAAATTCTCTGACAAGGGCAAAGGTAAGATAACAGGAAACTGGGACTGAAATTTCAAAAGGAAGAGAGAGTGTTTACAAACATATTTAGAGAAAGTATCAATATATGGGGAAGTAAAGTAAAATAGATCTGGGAAAATAGACTAGCTGCTGGGATATTGCTTTGTTGAGCAATGCAGATTGATCTAGTTCTGTGAATATGTATAAGAAAGAGAATAGCAAAACAATAGTGGAGGTTAATATTAATCAGTTTGAAACATTTGTATATTAATTTTCCAATAAAACATTTATTCAGCTTGCTATTGCTCAGGATTGCAATGATATTATTTATGCACACAATCCCCTACCCCACTTCCCTGGCCAAACAACAGATAAGACAACACACATAACAGAATACATCATTGTGAATTAGCTATGCTTTACTCAAAATATGTTATTCCTGACTAATCAAACACAAAGTGCTTTTCTATCTGAATTACTTGTCATTCAAATGTTCAGTAAATTAAAATATTATCATACCAAAACCAGACTTTAATCTGAGCTTTGTTTTGTGAAAGGGGAAATATCAGGGGGGATATGTCTGCTCTTTTGAGGTATTGGACCATAGCATTTTTTCACACTGTTGCTACAATATAAATTAAAACATGGGTTCTTTAATTAAAAAGTTACCAGGAGAGTGCTTTCAACTGCTTGTAAGATGCATATATGTGAAATTACTGAGCCAGATCTGAATTGTCAAATGGCTCCTTTTTGAGCTCAGCTGGGGCTACCAGCTTCCTTCAAGAAACATTTCTAAAGCTTTTTGTTTCATGTTCTCTAGACTGTGCTTGGCACTAGCTCTCACCATGTGATGAAAACAAATTGAGGAGAATCCTTATGCTTCCTAGATGGGGAATAGTATCAGACTAAACAAAAACAAATTCTGAATGTGGCTGCTAACTGAAGATAGAACATCATTTGTCTGAAATCACAGTGTGGCATGCAGGATGAAGCTTGACAATATCCTTTCAGCTTTGAACTGGGTCAGGATAAGTTCATGTTACACATATTTCATATGGAAGTGAACAAAATATTCACAACACATCCTAATATGGGTTGCCCCCTTGAAGTTGGCATGTTTATTGTGCACTTACCTTTTTCTTTTTTTAAATCTCATTTTTCTTTGTTATTGAACAGATATAAATGCATGCCTCATCCCCATCTCCTAGAAAACAAAATACAACATAATTATGGTTGCACAGTTTGACACCTGCTGTTATATTCTTTCAGTTCCTCTGCTTAGACCTGCTGTTGTACGTTCCTACTGCCAGGAAGCTTGAGGAAGTGACAGAGATTTTTCTGAGCACAGTTCACTCCTTGCACCATCCTTTTTCAGACTTTTTGCAGCTGCATTTACTATGGCAGCTATGGTGTGCTCCTCAAAGACAAAATGGTGTTTTTGAAAATGGTATTCATAACCTTTTGGAAACAACCATTTGAAGATCATAAATATTTCAAAAGGCATGATCTTTCAGAGAAGAGCCAAAAACCCTTTAGAGTAGAATTTTTTCTTGTGGTATACGACCAGATATAATTATGCAAGGCAATTGTTTCAGAAACTGAAATTAAAGGTGTTGTTTATTAATAACATGCATATAGACCAACTTACTGCTTTGGTCAAGAGCTTGCTTATTCCTGTTATTAAAGCATGTATTATAATATATACAATACTGATGTCTGACTGGTTTCTAGTTATCCATTTTTAGCGGGTTTCTAGTTATCCATTTTTTTCAATGTCTTTCATCATGGTTTATTAGTAACATTAATTTTCTAAGTAAAGGAACAATGCATTTTCTTTGATTACTGAAGTTTTTATTTAATTTAGTCTTGGGAAATTTACATTTCTCTTATCCACACAGAGATATAGAACATATTGTTTATGCCTCTCTAGGTTTCTAAAATTAATCGTCTAGACAACATCCAAGCTGTTTATCTGTTTGTTTCTGCCACTATATTACACTGACATCTTGGAAAGTAATTCCATACAATTATGGGTAATAAGTGTATTCTGCAAACTGGGGAAGGGGGGATTATTTGTGCTAAAATCATATAGATTTACTTTCTGACTCATCAAATGGACAGTAACTTGTGAATGAATTCTCCTTATAACTCCTATGGGGTATGAGAGACAATTTTACCATACCTTTGTTTCAGGTCAAGGGAGAAATATGTTTTCTAAGAAGGAAATTTTTTCCCTGGTCTAAAATGGAGTGGAAATGTGCCAAAGTTACACCCCACATCCCTAAGGGAAATTAGGAGTAGACCCAGAGCCCCTGATGATGCAATGGGTTAAACTCTTGTGTTGGCAGAACTTGCTGGTCAGCAGTTTGAATTCTACGAGAGCAGGTGAGCTCCCTCTGTCAACTCCAGCCCTTTATGCAGGGACATGAGAGAAGCTTCCCACAAGGATGATAAAACATCAAACATTCAGGCAACTTCTGGACAACATCCTTGCAGACAGCCAACTCTCTCACACCAGAAGCAGCTTACAGTTTCTCAAGTCACTTCTGACACAAAAGAAAATTGGAGTAGAAAAGTGTTTTGGAAAACAAATCAAATTGAGAGGGACTCTGGATGCATTAGGTACCACCAACATAAGAGGTTAACCTCCACCCTGTCCTGTTGAGCATGGAGGTGTGGAAATAATAGAAGGAAGAAATGACACTGTAGCACCATTTATAGTTATATGATTGGTAGCGGCTACCATTGATGTCAGTGCTGTAAGTTATCATTAAAAGGTACAAGAAACTGAACTGGTTTCTATATTCCCTCCTTTCCCCCCAAGGTACAAAGCCAAATGCAAGATTTATAATTTTGAGTTCAGAATTTGGTTAGGTTTTGTAAATTAAGCTGCATCATTTGAACATTTCTAGAAAAGGCTAGGCAATGACACTGAAACGTAAACTAAAGTTTTGGAGACATTAAATATAACATTTAAAATGACTAATATCCTGTTGGTGTCTTATATCCATTCAGATTCTGATTGATCACTCGCTTATGCTCTTTATGTTATGTGTAGTGGGTTAGTTAGATACTAGTACCACCACTCCACTGCAAGTAGTTCGTTGTTCATTCAGTGAAGGAAGCCCTGGCTTATAGAACATTCAAAACAACTAGAATATCTATGGATTTACTGTGCTAGTAAACTAGCAGACAAACTGCTCGAAATGCCTTTAGGTGAGCTGCATAAATTATTTCTATGTGTCCACATAGATACACTGGTGGAACATTTAGTTTTGTATAACCACAAAGAATAACTCATGCTAATACACAGTTGATTTTGATGCTGAAAATATATGTCAAAGAAAAACTGAAAAGTGACAGGTGGATGGGTCTTTTGTGTGGGACTTCTATATATTGCACAGCTTTCCATATATAGCCCAAAGAGAAAAGTCTGTTTGTTTGCTATTTATTCATGAACAGCTTTCATAGCATAAATCATTTAGCACTACTGCAGCTATTCAACTGAGCTCAATACAATTTGTTAACAGAAAGGCAAGTGTGCTTTTTACTGTTTTCAACTGTTAAGCATATTGGGAATGAATCCTTTTGTACAGAGCATTGGACAGACACATAGCTATCCAAAATCAATTCTTAGGCACAATTTCAGGTGGGCTCTTGAGAATTATAGAATTACATTCAGAATGTAACTAAGCTGAAATATCCAAAAACAAGGCTGGATTTCTGAACCTGTCTTTTCTAAGAGTGTTTTGTGGGAGTGTGATATAGCAAATAATCCTCCACAACCCAAGCCATTGTGCCTTGTGTCATTAAAATAGATATAAGTAGCGCTTCTCTTTCAGTGAGATTTATAGATGCAAAGAATATCTGAAAATACTAAAAAATGCTCAAAAATCAAACTTTCATGCCCATACATCCCAACAAGAAGAATCTTAGACACAGAAGAATCTTTGCAGCTTTGCAGGTTTTGTGCGTAATATTTTTGATTTTTTAAAAAGAAAACGTCTTCTTTAGGAAACCTATGTGAATTTTGCACACAGTAAGTTGTCAAGTGCATCATTTTCAGTGCAAATAATAGAATGCTATATACAGAAAATGCTGAACTCTGTGCAGAAAATGATTTTTCTGTACAAAACACACACACACACACACACACACACACACACACTG
The DNA here is from genome assembly GCF_035594765.1 of Anolis carolinensis. Classification (NCBI taxonomy): domain Eukaryota; kingdom Metazoa; phylum Chordata; class Lepidosauria; order Squamata; family Anolidae; genus Anolis; species Anolis carolinensis. The sequence continues at coordinate 255,233,976 of NC_085843.1, read as the reverse complement.
AATTTGTGTACAGCAAGTCCTGAACTGCAAATATCCTTAAAGAATAGGGAAATATGTCTTGCTTCTTTTGAAAACAAAATTAGCAAAGAATTACATCTGTATTTTTTTTTACCAGTGATGCCCCATTCCTACTGGTTAGAACTGGAGAAAAATGAACTGTGTCAGCCCCCATAGAATAATCAGTGGGCTCAGTCTTGGGCTTTCCATTGAATGAACATTGGATTTTTCAGATCCAATGTTATTGCTGATATATTTCTGGCCCATTTCTGGACTTACTATCAATGGGAAATATCTTGTAGTAGATTTCAAAAGTTTACTGGTGCTTCTATAGGGAATATTCTCTGTATTGATGGGGCTTCTATTTTCTTGGGGAGATCACAAAGCCTTCTTGATGTTCCTTCCAATCAAAATCAGGGCTTCAACTGTACAAAAAGAACTCTTAAAGCAGCTGTATTAAACTGCCATGCTTTGGTACATTTGTGTTACATGAAAGGTATACAGGTGTGCCATATCAGTGAGCCATGAGTAAAGGATGGAAAGTGCTGAAAACCATTGGGCTAAATGTTTGATTTTTAAACAATGTGAAATTTTCACAACTTGAATATCTGCTTCAGATAACTGAGGAAGGAATTGGAATGATAGCAAATTCATTTCCTGCATTTCCCATTTCCCTGTCAACAACAAAGAGGTGAATGCCCAATACCAGTGTGTGTACAGACTGAGAGGGTAGAGGAAATGAAGGGGCCCAGAAGATGAGAGCCAGCCACTTACCTTCCTCCCATTTCATACTTTGAAGAACTTTTAATGAAACATCAGGACATTTTAGCTGTTAAATATTAAATGCATTCTTAATACTCATTTTAATATATTTTTTTTAAAGCTGGTGGTGTTCATTGACAATTTTAGCACCTTTTGTATGTACTGTGGGTTAAAAAAAGTTGAAAGCCACATCTAATTATTCTCAAAGTATGTATGTAAGGTATATTGCAGATAAATGGAAGGATATATTAATATTAATATATTAATTCTCTCAAAGAAAATGAGAAATGGTTTTCTTAAAAAGATCACAACTATAATTTATATCTGCATCCTTGAACAAGTCAAAAGTTAGGCATGGGGTCTGTGAGTTCAATTCTGATCCTATCTCCATCCATCAGGTGTACTTGTTCTCATAGACTCATGTTTGATAATTATGCTAATCCTGAATACTGATACTTTGAATGATCCTAGTTTGGTAAAGCTTGTGGTACCATAAGCAATTTTCCACTATTGTACAATGACCAGTACAAATCTATATATTTAACCAAGCATCTCTGAGCAATTTCACACATATACATGTATTTATTTATGTATAAGTTGAAGACAGGTCCAAAATCCCTCCCATCTCATAGGAGGATTTTCATATTCTATTCAGATAAACTGGCAGACTTTATAATTTGAGGTACATCTAGTTAATCAAATTATCTGCACAGTTTATAGATCATTATTTAGACTGTATTTTGTACAATTGTCTTTGTAAAAATAGTCCAGTCTTTATAAGTGTCTATATAGATTACAGTTTATACATGCTGTTTTGGACAGTGAGTAAGATGGTTGTGCTCTTAACTGTCTTATTTATCTTTACTTCTAGTTCCAATTCTATTTGGGTCTATTTGTTTTTCCTTATTCCCTGTTTTTTGTCTCTTCCTTTTCTCAGTATCTCCTTCTGGGGGATTATCTTGGGGGTTATCTTGAATTTCCCCATCCTCTGGAACTGGCCTGTTGTCCTTCTTCTCTGCAGTAATGGTTAAATCGTTTATCATTTTTTCTCCTTCGTCATGAGTTGTTGCTGTAAATTTTCTATTGTCCTTGAACACAATGATTGTGGCAGGAAAGCCCCAAGTGAATCTCTGTCCAGCTGCGACCAATCTTCTTGTTATGTCCCGAAGGGAGTCCCTTGCCATAATTGTTTGTCTGGAGAGATCTGGATAAACCAAAATTTTTTTGCCTTTGTATTGTAGGTTCCTTATTTTCCTTAGACTCCGGAAAACAAAGTCTTTGATTTTCTCAGATGCAAAGGCCACAATTATCTGTTTTAGTTTTGTTTGTTCAGTCTTAGAGCCACTCTGAGGAAAGACTATGTGTGCTCTTTCAATGTCCTGTTCTGTGAGAGGAATTCCAAGGTCACTGAGCCAAGTTGATAAGATTTTACTTAATCCATCATTTTTGGTTTGTTGGGGCCAGCCATAAAACCTCAGGTTACGACGTCTGGCCCTATTTTCCAAATCAACTGTTTTGGCTTTAAGGAATTTAACCTCCCGTTCCAATTCATCAATTCTTTTTTCTTGAGAGTCTGCTGTCATTTTATATTGTAACAATTGAGCCTGTGAATCTTTTACCATGGTAGATAATTCACGGATGGAAGATTCCATTCCCCGCATAATGTCCATTAATAAATCTAACTTCTGTTCGAGATTATCTCCTTTTTGCGGTACCTTATCTGCTGCAGATGCCTCCATGGTTATCAGGAAATGTTGAACTCAGACAGCCTCCGACTCCCGACTCCTCTTTGGCTAGTGGGACAAGATTTGTTTTCCCAGCTCCGGCTTGTTGCTTCGTTTCCTTAAGATTTATCTGCATCCAGGACACTTTCTCATTATTTTTAATGAGCTCTTCTGTTTTGCCAGTCCTTAGCAGATAATCTCTTTGCCAGTACGCCTGGCAAGGGAAAGCCTAATTGGGGGCTTATTGGACTTTATATTGGGATTATGGAATAACTGATGAACACTTAATGACAGAATGACTACTGATATAATTGTTATAATCTATTATTTTTGTGGGGGGTCTAAATGGAGGATAGGGAGGGGGGCAGGGAAGCTTATCCCCAGGAAGTCATCTGGATGAAGGCGAGGAGAATTTACTCAGCCATTCCTCCCTTAGTACAGGGGTGGGAAGCAGAAGCCAGATGGGGAAGGGGGGGAAGGGAGTCATGGGGGTTATGGGTTAAACGGGAGGGAAGGGTGGGATGGGAGGGGCAGGAGGGAACAGTTAAGAATAGAGAGGGAACATTGGTTAACAAAATCATGAGGAGACTGTTAAAAGAACAATCCAAGTATGATGGATGAACTAAATGTTATGTCAGTAAACACAAATGGCCTTTCAACACCGGTTAAGAGACACAAACTATCAAAATTATTAAAAGAAAATCAAGTACATCTAGCATTACTACAGGAAACACACAAGAAAAAGGATAAATCCAAATTGATAAATGAGAGAAATTGGGAACTACAATTTGAATCGAGGGGTTCAAATAAATCTAGAGGGGTGGCCATACTTATAAAGGATAATCTAAATTTTGAGTTAGAAAAGGTAATTAAAGATACTGAAGGCCGATTTATAATGATAATAGGCAAAATAAATAACAGCCAAGTAACTATTGCAAGTGTGTATGCCCCAAATCAGAGACAGGTCAAATTCATAAATAAAATCTGCACAAAAATAAAGAAACAAGCGTTAGGAGATATAATAGTAGGAGGAGACCTGAACTTACAATTATACGAAGAAGAAAAAAATAAAGGAACAGGGAAAGAAGCAAAATGTAAAATAAATTTTAGAAAGTGGAACCTAATAGAGGCTAATAATAGAATAGGGGAAAGAATTGACAGTCCCACTTTCTTCTCACATAGACATTCAACATTCACCACCATAGATTACTTTTTAGTAGGGATTAATAATGTAATGCCAATAAAAGAAATAATGGTGGGCAAACAATGGCCAGGAGACCACGCACCTCTTTATTTAAAATTGGGAAATTATATTAAAAATACAGTGAAAAAATGGCGGTTTAATCCAAAAGTTGCCTATAAAGAGACAGATAGAAAAGGGATAAAAGACCAAATTATTGAATATTTTAACCTAAATAGATCCCCTGGAATGAAAGAAAGTATAGTTTGGGATGCTTTTAAAGCAGTAATTAGAGGTAAATGTATAACAATTGAGAGGGGCATAAACAAAAGAGAAAATGAGAGATTTAGAAAATTAAGACTTGAAGAAGAAAAAGCATTCCAAGCATTTCAAAAAGATCAAACGGTGGGGAAAAAAGAAAAATGGTTAGAGATAAAAAAACAACTAGAAAACTTGGAGGAAATTGAAGTTACAAAAAAATATATCTGGGTCAAGAATGACTTTCAAATAAATTCAATAAACAACACAAAGAAGTTAGCAAATCTTTTAAAAAAGAAACAAGGGAAAGCAAAGATAATCAAATTGAAAGACAGGAATGGGCAAATAAAAACAAGAGAGGAAGACCTAAAGGAAATAATGGCAAATTATTACGAAAAGCTTTATATGAACAAGGATACAGTGAGTTCGGAAGGAATACTTAACAAAAAATTAGACACTTTCTCTCAAGCAGTATTGGACTCAAATATAACTAGCAATGAAATAGAGGAGGTAATCAAAAACCTAAAAATTAACTCATCACCAGGACCCGACGGGCTCACTACAAATTTCTATAAAATCTTTCAAAAGGAAGTTATTCCTAATTTACAAATCTTATATAATAAAATTATGGAAAATAAAATAATTCCAGAGACATGGAAAAAATCAGAAATTATAACAATTTTAAAACCAAATAAAGAGGAAACTGACCCTAATTCATATAGGCCTATTACGCTAAGTAATGTGGACTATAAAATATTCACAAAAATTATAGCAAACAGACTGAGAGAGATAATGCCCACATTAATCGAGGAAGATCAGTACGGGTTTATTAAAAAAAGAATGATTGCCGATCCAATTAGAAATATCGTAAATGTAATCGACCATGCAACAAGAGAGAGAAGAAAATTACTTTTAATAAAACTAGATGTCTACAAAGCATTTGATACAATAAATCACAATTATTTGGCCAATTTGTGTGAGGAGTGTAATTTAGGGAAAAATATCTGTGGGGTAATTAGAGAATTATACAAAGAAAATCAAGCTGAAATAATAGTAAACGGATCAAATTCCAGAACTATCGAAATAAAAAGTGGAACCAAACAAGGTTGCCCTCTCTCTCCTCTACTTTTCGCCCTAGCAATAGAACCTCTAGCTAACTTAATTAGATCAGATAAAAGCATTAAAGGGTATAGGATAGATAGAGAAGAAATAAAAATTAATTTATATGCAGATGACGCGATGGTCCTGATAGGCACAATGGATGACTCAGTAAAGGCAGTTAAAAAAGTAATTAAAAAATTTGAATCGATCTCAGGCCTAGTTATTAATATTGAAAAATCAGAAATCTTGCATAAAAATCTGACCTGGAAGGAATTAAAAGAAGCCCAATCTACTTTAGGGGTGAAACTGGGGGGAAAGAAGTTAAAATACCTAGGCATTCACATATCTAAAAATTTAAATAATATAATCCAGATAAATTATAATCCACTATGGAAAAAAATAAGTAAACAAATTATTGATTGGAAAAAATGGAATTGGAACATTACAACAAGGTTGAAGGCTTACAAAATGATGATATTACCTAAATTTTTATACTTATTTCAGACCCTCCCTTTCAGCATTCCACCAAAAATAATTAAAAAATGGGACAATTCGATTAAAACATGGATAATAGGCGCCAGTAAGAATAGAATTGCTAACACAGTATTCTTTACGCAACAAGTAAACGGAGGCTGGGGAGCTCCTTGCCTACAAAACTACTTTGAAGCCTGCCAATTGGCCAGGTTACTTGAATTGGACATTGGTGAGCCCAAAAGATGGGTCAGATTAGAGAAACTAATGAATGGATGGGAATACGGATCATGTTTGATCGGGAAAATCGGCAATAAAGACCTAAAAAATATAAAAGGAGGCCCATTGACCTCAACAATGGAATGTTGGAGAAAATGGCAAAACAAACTTCCAATAAATAAAATAGACAAACTTCCAATAGGAGCCCTAGAAAATAGAAAACCCCAGCTATACCGCAATATGATAAAGAACTTAGAACAACATGGAATAACAAAGATTGAGGACTTACTTAAATCCGACGGAACAGTTATACAATGGGAGGAGATAAAAGACAAATGTGGACAGGGCAATTGGCTACAATGGGGAGGGTTGTCTAAAAAGATAACAGATTGGAAGAATAAGGAGACTCCAGAATCAGACTTGGATAAAATAATAAAATGGAAAGTAGAGAAGGAGAAAGGAATCATGGGATACATATATAAAATAATTATGGAAAAACAATATAACACAAAATACACCCTGATAGAAATCTGGAAGGAGGATTTGAATTGCAATGAGAGAGAAATAGAAAAATGGATAAAATCAATTAATAAAATAAAATATTTAAAGATTAAGGAAATGCAACTGAAGATACTTACAAAATGGTACAGAACTCCTATACAATTGGCTTATATAACCGAAACCCACCCAAAACAATGCTGGCATAATTGTGGGAAAATTGGAACATATACCCATATGTGGTGGGAATGCGAAAAAATTCAAAGATTCTATAATATAATTAAGAAGGAAATGAAAGAGCTATTGGGGACGACAATAGAATGGAATAAAACACAATTTTTTGTTCAAAAATTAGAAGGCAATGGGGAACTTAAAGAATGGGAGGAAATAATAAAACATATGTTAGATGCAATCAAAGCCTCAGTTGCCCTAGGATGGAAGGACCAAAAAAAATGGGATATAAAAACGTGGTATAAATACTTAGCCGATTATCTACTTCAAGATTATATTAGCGAAAGGAAAAGCTATTATAAGTTTGGCCAAACCAAGATGACCTGGGAGGCAAAATGGAAGGGCCTTATCTCTAGGATAAAGGGGAAAGACAAATACAAGGAATTAAATAAAATTATCCTTATGATTGAACAACTATAATTAGTACGGTAAAGAGTAGTAAACTGTTCTCAGGGGGGAGGGGGGGAGGGAGAGAGGGGATATAAATATATATAGTATCTCTGTACCCTTACATTATGTAAGAATAAGTTTATGGGCGAGAACGGGGAGGTGGCGGGATCGGGGAGAACTACAGGTAATGTAAATGTGGAATATCAAGATTGTATGTCTCTATTTGTATGTACATATATATATATATATATATATATATATATATATAAATAAATCTATATTTCACCCAAAAAAAAAAAAAAAAAAAGTTGAAGACAGGTTTGAAGGATAAAATTAAAGATTTTCATATGACCAGTGGTTAGGTCAAGGGTCAATCCTTTGAGTGGTGAAAGTGCCAGAGCCATCTCAGAAGCCAACTGCTCTACTCAGAGAAAATGATAATTCCTTTTTTGCATAGTCAAAAGGAGAGTAAAGTGTGTTGAGGATGTTCTAAGGGAGAGCAAGTGAGACAAACCAAATGAGGGGGAAAGGATGGTAGTTGGGATGAGCTTGAGGGAGAGAACATAAAAGAAAAAGAGAGATGTGGAAGGCATGGAAGAAATAAAGATGTTAAAGTGGAGAGTCTTTTAAAAACAAAGAGAAGACAACCCAGGGGAGAGCAAAGCGACTGGGGGAAGGAGAAGGAAGAAAGACTCACTGTTGAGGAGAGAATAGTTCTGCTATTACCTCTGTTGCCTGTGGCTCCCTCTGTATTGAGACTTGAAGGAAAAGGAGAAGGAAGAGGACATAGAGAAGGTTTTTTTTGGGGGGGGGGAAGCAACTTGCAACAGAGAGATCCCAGTTTCTCAGTGACAAGGTTGAAAGAGTGATTTCTCCAGTGGATTAGATTATTAGAATCAACTAACCATAACACACACCACAAACACACAGCCATTGCTACCACCAGGATATGGGACTCTATGAAAGGTAGAAGAGAAAGCAAGAACATATGCCACCACTAGGGGTTGTTGAGGCCAGCTCAGGAATAGTCCCACCACCACCAGCAACCAACAACAAGAAGAAAAGCCATCCTTTCTTCACAAACTGCATGTATGAAGAGATGTTTCCTGAGCAAAACAAAAAATTACATGCTAGTGACACAGAACTGAGGAGGCGTTCTCAATTAAAAAGGAATTGCTTCAAGTCTGTTGTAGCCAAGGGTTTAGGGGTCCAACCCCTCCCCCAATATTTTTTTTTTTCGCCCATGCTCACTCATTCTCCCAATTTCCTTGCACATTGCTTTCCCGCTTGTCCATCACCTTGCTTGCCCCTTGGCTTGCTCATTCATTTTCTCCCCCTCCCCCCCCCAATCAAGATGGAGGGTGGATGACGGACATCTGGCAGAAGTTTTTTTTAAAAGAATTTTCTCAAATGTACTGGACCTCTTATGCATACATGCAAATATCTTAATGTACACACAAGCAGAATTCTTATTCCCTTTCCTCACCCAACTCTAAATTCAAGCCCTGGTTAATATTATAAAGATTGAAAGAAAGAAATGGTTTCAGAGATTCTAGTTGCTTTCAGATTGTGCTTCCCTTGAGCCACCTGTGTGTTTTTGGTTCCAGTTTTTGACAGCTAGATCTGCTGATCAGCTGTCTGGGGCTTTTAAAATGTATATATGCACTGGAGCAGTCCAAAGAAGGTGAAGGAAAAGGAAGCATATGTTTTGCATGACTGCAGGGATATACAGTCATGCAAAGGTGCACATATTGTGGGACGTATCAGGTTTTTAAGCGCACATTTCTAACACATAATTTTCAGATGTTAACCCCCCTCCTTAATCCCAGTTACTTCTGGGTTTTTAGCTATGTGTAGAAGGGGAGTAAGGAAGACAGTGGGTTATTTAACTTCATTTTTGCTCCCTCTAGTCTTAAAACAAACCAGTGTGACAAATTATAGCAAATTGGCCATCAATAATCTTAGATGGGCTTTTCTTTTTATATATCTAAAGAAAAAAATGGGAAATTGCCCATGTTTAATTGTCACTAAGTCATACAATTGTTTGTAAGTTTGTTGCCTTATTTTTTTTACTGGTGTTTCAGGAAATTTGATGATTCTATTTGTTGTTGGTTTAATTACTTTCGTAAGCCTTTCTGAATATGCTCCAACAAAAAAGGATTAACTTTCTAACAAACAAACAAGAGAGTGAGGGAGATTTAGGACCATAACGACACTCAAAATATGTTGTTCAGAATTCTAAATTCTTGGTTAATGCTCTTTTATATCAGAACTGAAGTATATTCACTGGGATGCTGTAGTCTGTCTCAAGCACAAACTGCTTGCCAAATTGCTGTCAGGAGTGTCATTTTGCTGTGCTATTGCCTCTCCAGTGACTCTGTTGTCTGCTGAATCTCTTCACAGAATTACAGTGAAGTGTGTTACAAACCCTGGCTAGGTTACATCACCTGAGGGTTGCTGTACATTGTCTGAGTCAATGGATAAAGGGGGAGAGTAAAGTTTAAGGCACTGTGCAATTAGTTTATTTCCAGAAGGGTAGCTATGACTGTTGTTTGCAGCAAAAAACTGAGAGGAAATCCTGTCTTACTCCATAGTTGAAAGTCCATATCTTCATCAGATGAATGAAATGATATCCTCAATTGACACATGGGATCTGCATGTGCCTTCAAGTTTGCCTGTTGACTTGTGGAAACCCCACAAACTTCGGGTTTTCTCAGAGAAAGGATATTCAGAAGTGGTTTTGCTAGTTTCTTCCTCTAAAATGGGAAATCTGAAATTAAATAGAAAAGAAATGCAAAAACTGAAAACTCAGCTACAGCTTTAAACACACACACACACACACACACACACACATTTTAAAATGTACCTTTAAATAAGCTACAGCTTATAGTGAATCTATCCTATGGGACCTTTTAAATAATTTGAAATGGAACCACAAAAGCACCAGTTAATACAGTAAGGACATTCCTACATAGGTTATATGAGCAAGGATTGTTGTTACACAGGTGATGGCAAACATAGGTCCTCCAATTACAAGTGAAAGAGGAAATTATGCAATCCAGCGATGTACAAGTGGAAGGGAAATGTGCAGAATGTATCTTCACATCCAGATCTTCTTCCCACAATTTCTTCTTGAAAAAAAATCAGACTGGTAGAGGGATCTGGAGGACACTGTGAATGGTTTCCTTGGGAAAAGGGAGTTAGCTAGAAGAGGAACCTTGCACCAGGTGTTGATTATCCATACAGTAATTTAGGCAATCTTCTAAAATATTCCAGTAAAGCCAATTTCAAGATGGTCTTGGAACTCCCTATATCATCTGAAGGAGCTTGTGGTGTTCATCTGCGTAGGTGTGTGTGTATGTGAAAGGGGAGATTAGTAGTACAAGAATTATTTTTTAAAAGAAGAATTAATAAATTAATCATTTCAATTATATGAAAGAAATAATAAAGGTTAATAAAACAGCACGATATCAAACAAAAATTGCCCTGCACAACCTTATATATGTTAGGCCAATTGCTGGCTTTATTAACAATGACAAAAGCAACAATGGAGTCTTAAGTCAAATAAATAGACATATTTTAAATTTTCTGGATTAACTACCAGTCCACAAAGTGTGCCCATGCCTGATGCAAAGCAGTTTGAGATATATATATATATATATATATATATATATATATATATATATATCTCATTCTATATATTCTGAGCTGGAAAAATTCAAAGTATGTATTTCAGTTACATGCTTCATAAGCAGTGCTCTCCTCTCACCACAAATATTCAAGACTCTAGAGTATTGTGTGTACTTTTCATTATGAAAATACTGTCTTTGAATAGGAAACCATGCATCTATAAACATTATATTTAAATGGAGGAAGGAATATTTCAGCTGTCACTTTGAACTATTATGGATATGGCTATGAAGGATATTCCCTAAGGAGGGCATCCAAACTACAAAGATTTATTCTTCTTGTGGGTCACTGAAAGTGAGTAAAGGTGTCTTTACTTTGTATCAGAGTGTTTTTTAACTTTCCAAAAATACCCCTCATAACTGTGCCCCAAGTTTTCATTAAATGAAGTCCCCTTACTATTGACTTTACGTAGTTGACAACATCTAGCTTTGGAGTGCACTATTATAAGAAATTGTCAAATTATGTCAAAGAAAAAGTGCTTTAAATATATCATTTAAAACACTTCATTCAAATACAGAAAAATTAAAACCCAGAACTACAATGAGTTTACAAAATTGTGCTTCTCTGGAAGACAGTGAAGGAGGAAAGACTCTGATAAAACACTTCAGACTTGGAAAAAAAGAAAGGAGCGGGGGAGGTGGGAAGTAAAGGCAATCAGTTTTCATGTTATGAGAATATTGGATACATTTTCAAATTGCAGTTACAGGAAATAAAATATGAGTCAAAATCCTAGAAGCAGTTGTAAAGGGAATGAGATGTGGAAAGATGATCTAATCTTAGCAGCGCATTGATTAATTTTCAAAGGTCCTGTACCAACCAAGTAAAAACAAATCCATAAATCTCTTGGTTTTTTTCTTTCAGCTTTCAGTTTTAGTATATGCTAAAATAATGTAGTCAAAGATTCTGTTATAAATATTAGTCATCAGAACAATGAGCACTGTGTAGATTAATCTAGTTGCAAAGTTTCTAAATAGGTTATTTTCTATTGAAATTGTCTAACAAGCATGTAACAGAAAGTCAAAATTATTCATTTGATTTAGCCGACCTACAGTTGTTCAACACAGTACAATTTACTTGTCTAGTTATGATGTCAGTTTTGCATGTTTGGTCATTCCCTAGTAGGTCTAACACATAGAAAACATAGGAAAAGGCAGGAGTATTGTGCATTAGAGGTCCAGTGAAATTTTTGTTCAGATTGAACTTTAATGTGGGGCAGGAGGCTTTAATATGGCAAAAGGAGATAGTCATACAAAAATGGGACTTCTGTAATGCAAATTGTAGGTCTCTGTATGTGGAGTGAGAGAGAGAGAGACAATTCATTATTGCACCACAGAGAGTACAAGAGATTAAAGCCCCCTGCACTCACAAGAGGAAAAATATATGAGCCGTATAATGTCTTAGGGTTGTTGTGTGTTTGGCCATGTTCCAGAGGTATTCTCTCCTGATGTTTTGCCTACATCTATGGCAGGCATCTTCAGAGGTTGTGAGGAACTGTAAAATCAGAACAGTAAATAAGGAACAACACTTCAAAAACAGGAATTTTAGACATAAATCAATCAGGGGCAGCTAACACCTCCAAACATAGGATTCCCTCAGGCAGGAAGAAGCCAGGACATAAAGCTGGCAAGGCCATTAAGGCTAATCAAGGTGATTTTTACAACATTCACACTGGCCTCCAACATACAAGAGTTCTTTCTCCCACCCTCGACCTTCCACAGATATATAAACCTTCCTTCCTTAGTTTTCCAATATACCTCACAACCTCTGAGGATGCCTGACATAGATGTGGGTAAAATATCATGAGAGAATACTTCTGGAACATGGCCATACAGCCCAGAAAACCACCCTGTGATTCCAGCCATGAAAGCCTTCCACAACACATATAATATCTTGTTTGGTCCTTAACTGGTCCACTGAAAAAACACACACCCTGTTTTCATAAAGGGAAGCAGCCTAACATATGCTTGACATGCAGTTAGTCCCTCAGATAATCAATAACATACACAAAATGTACCCTGATTTAGGGCACAGCAGCGACCCCAAGTGCATACTTTTATTTTCCACATGTGAGTAAGCAAAAAGACTTTCTGAATAAACATATAGACTCGCACCATCAAAATGTTAGTTTGTACTAGTGAGTATAATGAGATGATGAAGTTGAGATGCTTTGCAAAACCTATTTTTTTCAATAAGATGTGTAACTATTTCTTGTGCCATACATTTGAGAAAAAAATAGAATTTGCATTACATTTATTTATTTTTAAATTACAATTTTTGAAAAATGTGTTCCTCAAGTTCTGGAAGTCCTGAAGATGAGAATCTACAAAGGATAATAATTTTTTACTTGTTATATTCAAAATTTACACTTTTGGTGTAGTAAACAGGATATGATGGATAGAAAATATCATTTTCAGTGCAGAAAATGTTTTTCTGCACCAAAACACCCCACAAACAATTTTGTATAGATTAGTTCCAAAACTGTGAATAGTCTTTAAAACAGCACAAATTTTGCAGACTTTCTCACTGAAGCAAGTCAATTGTGAATAAAATTATCAAGGGTCTCGGGAACAAGCCCTATGAGGAGTGGCTTAAAGAGCTGGGCATGTTTAGCCTGCAGAAGAGAAAGCTGAGAGGAGACATGATAGCCATGTACAAATATGTGAGGGGAAGTCATAGGGAGGAGGGAGCAAGCTTGTTTTCTGCTGCCCTTCTTTGGAGGCTTCTAAGCAGAGGCTGGATGGCCATTTGTCAGGGGTGCTTTAAATGCTGTTTTCCTGCTTCCTGGCAGAGGGTTGGACTGGATGGCTCACAAGGTTTCTTCCAACTCTATGATTTTATTATTCTAATTGCTAAGGTTCCTCCTTGCTTTTTCAGGAACAAAATGAACAAGCATTACATCCCTAGTTCATATAAACAAGACGATTTGGGGAAAAGATATAATTTCAAGTAAACAGGGAAAAAATAATATCAAAAGGCCATGCACTTGCTGCTTACAGAGTTAAATGACTCTTCAGAACAGAAAGCATGTATTTAATAGCAGTCTTAACAAAATAGTAATAGTAGGGATTTAATTATTCTGATCATGATCATAACAAATAGTAGTGCAGGACCAAAGAAAGATGGCTTGTCAAATGTATACCTTAGGAAAGGACAAAACAAGGATGGGCAACATATGATTCTGCAGAGTATTTATGTGTCTTGCAGGAAAACAGGAAGTTCAAGTCACACCATTGATCTATCAGACCCAATTTTATTAAATATGAACAGCAAAAACTCTTCAGAATTTCAGGGATGATCATTTCAGGGATGATCGCCTGGAGGTCCCCATACTTTGACGGGAGACCAATCAAAGTACTAACTAGACACAGTCTGGTTTGTCTTCTTAAAACAGGAGAAATTGGGTGAATTCAAGGTAGGATGGTCATGTCTATCAAAGAATTATCTGAGTGAAGCACAGTATCCTGGGGGACTTAGTTTTCATTGTAAAATGTTTCACAGTTCCATGAAAAAATATGTTCTTCAGAAAAAGAGCAATAGAAGTAATCATGAAGTATAAATGTATTTTTTCACTTTTTTCTGATTTATAAGTTTCTCTTTTTCTGTTTATGGGTTGGGGTTGCAGCCAGAATCTCTTGCTAAATAGTCCATGTTTCCAGGAAGGACTAAATGAAATAAATTGGAAAATCAGTGGTATTTACATTTTAATAGAATTTCTATATGTATCCAAATTTATTATGAAAATACTATGATTTGTTTGTGATGTATATTTTAAATAAAGGGTTTTTTTACATTCATAATTTTTTTACTGACATCTACACTGTGGAATTAATGCAGTTTGACATCACTTTACCTGCCATGGGATTTAGTTTGGTTAGTCACCAGCACTCTGTGTCAAAAAAGACCAAAGGCTTTGTAAAACTACAACTTCCAGGATTGATATTGTTGGGTCACGGCAGTTCAAGAGTTCTCTGAATTAATTCACCCTTGGTCCTATCTATGGAAAATGCAAGATGTCCCTATGGATGTAAATAGCAATAATAGCAGAGGGGGACTGAATAAAAAGTGAATGATCTGAATCTGCTCTGCTGGTATTGATTCAGACTTCACTATGATCATTATTTTTTCATTTGGTGAACACTATGCTTTTCATGAGTCAGTAACCCCTGACAACAAAAATCCTTGACTGACAAGATTATTTGCAATTCAGGATATATTCTACATAAAATTTGCATGTAATCATTTCCCACAAAAATCAGCCTTTTCTGTACAGGAACATGGATTTTCTCTACAAAATAAAATCTACACAAAACAGCCACCTGCAAATTTTGTACAGAAAAATCCCTAAATCATGAATGCTGGCTTTAAGAATTGTGTAGTTTTTTTCCAATAGTAGGAAGAAAATTGCTAAAATTATCCTTTGCATCCTTCAGGAGGATCACTTCTCAGCAGCTATTAGGAAAGTTACAATATGAATCTTTTTACCCATGTTCTCCTTTCTCCATAGCTGAGTTCCAGCCATTTGACTTAACTGACACTATCTCATATCACGCTTTAATAGAGTTGATATTTTGGCACAATACTATGAGATATAAATCCTTTGTTGCAACCTGCTGTGCCATATCATCATAGGCTATCAAGGGTGGCTGAATATGATTGTCTTTTAAGTGTAGAGTCTTGGAGGTAGGGACCTATTCTTGATCTGCATGGTCTTTTGCAGTGGGGACATACATTTCCAGATAGTAGGCAGTATCGACAAGGGTTTGCTTGATGCACTTCCTCTTGGCATGTTTTTCCCTTTTGCCCTCTATTCGTGTCTCTTCAAAATCCAGGGCATCGTTGGTACTATCTGGCCTCCAGTTAGAATGTTTGAGGACTAGGACTTCTCAGTTCTCTTTGTTTATGCCACATTTTTAAGGTTAGGTTTAAGCCCATCTTTAAATCTCTTTTGCATTCTGTTTTCTGTTCTTGAACTGAGAGTAGAGTAACTGCTTTGGAGATGGTGACTGGGCATTCAGATAACACGGCTAGTCCAGCAAAATTGATGGTGGAGGATCACAGCTTCAGTTCTGGTAATCTTTGCTTCTTCCAGAACGCTGACCTGATCTTTGTCTGCCTGTCTTCCAAGAGATTTGTAATCTACACTATGCAGTTGCAGCAATTTGATACAGCTTTAGCCTTTAAAGTTCTATACATTGAAATCCTGAGATTTTTTGTTCTGGTGAGTGAATTCTCTGCTAGAGAGCTTGAGTGCTGTACAGCAGAGGAAATGTATTATTTCTCTTTTGTAGGGATTTTAGAGAAAGAGTAATTATGTGGTTTAGGTACACTCAGTGGGTTTTATCAAGCTATTCAACTTTTTATTCTTTTCACAGCTCTTATATATAAATGATAATTTACCTATTGTATGAATATTAGTGGTGTGTGCAAAAGTAATCTTTTAATTGCTGAAATAACTATATACAATGAAACATAAAATGGGCAAAGAAGTTGAGTGAGCTACATGTGAATATAGGACTTCTGTCTGCAATGACAGTTTTACAAAAGGAGGAAAATTTCTTTTGTTTGCTTGTATGGATGTGTGTTTGGTCACACTGATATTTTGGAAAATAAGTTTTACCTGCAAAAGAGTGGGTGTGAGGGAGGGGGAGTTCATAGCAGAAGGAAGAGGGCTCAATAAAAATGCAAAAAGATAGGTTGCAACACATTATTAAATGCTTAGAAGAGTCTGACTGATAACAGTAAAATTGTGTGGGATTTCTTCATGCAATATTAATCTGTTACTCTTTTGTACTATTTCTGCAAGCAGTCGTAGGTCATTGGGTGTATTTTTTTTTGAGACAGCTTTGAAACATCATGAATTGTTTGTGCTTGAAAAACATCACTGATACAAAAATAATTCTGAGGCACTACTTCAACCACAGATTCAACAACAGAGTACAGTCTATGATTTCTTCTTATGAATTTGATTATATACCTCTTCTGCTTTTCTTTCTCTTTTGACGCTATCCCAAAGTAAAGTCTTTTGAGTATCAGCCTATGCTCCAAATGAAATGAAAATATGGGACTGCATTTGAATCTCAGCTCAGAATCAGCGTCGGGTAGTGGTCTGAGCATTGGAATAGGGTTTGAATCCTTGTTCACTATGGAAAGCTACTGGATTACCTCAGGCAAATCCCAATCTCTCAGCCTCAGAGGAAGGCAAAAGCAATCCACCCCCCCTCCCAAACCATCAAGAAAGCCCCATGATAGATTTGCCTTATGGGCTCTATAAATCATAAATGACTTGAAGGCACACAGCAGCAACCATAACAAAAAGCTATATGTAGAAAGGACAGATAAAACAGGAATGCAAAAGAGAACAGGCTAAGCCCTTCTGGCCTTGAGATCTCTACTAGACCATAACCTGGTGCCGTTCTGGCATTCTTAATTTGGCCAAGTAAACCCTACAATAGGTTCACCTTAGGGTTGTCACAAATAAAAAATGGCTTGAAGGTACTCAATAGCAGCAAAAACAACAACAACAACATCAACGGTTTTGAAAGAGACATTTGTATTATATATTCAGGTTCCTCTTCCTTCCTTTCTGATTCACTTTTATAGTCACTTGCTTATCTTAAGCTCTGACAATTCAAATCAAATCAAGTCAAACTCTGGTACCTGTCAAAGCATGCAGTCCACTATGATCAAAACTAATCATGATTGATTACAACTCTTGCTATGTAAGCAGAATGTCTGATTCTTTATTACTATATGAATACTATATGAATGCACTATAGTTCTCAAGGTCTTCATTGGCTTCCTGTGCAGTGACTTGGTATTACCCCCCCCCCCCCAAAAAAAAAAACTCCACACATTTGCTGATAAATTCCAAGTACTTGCTTGCTATAAATTAGAGTAACATTTTAATCCACTGTCACTCATTATTTACTGCCTAATATTGGAATCAAATACCACCTGATTTCCAACCATGTGCATGTGGGTATTTTTATTGGAAATGCTGATTACTTGTTCTGTTCCTTTTTCTTATGTACATAATTAATGTACTATAATCTTGAGAATGCTGCCAATAATGCTGATGACCACTGGATATACTTTCAGTATGAGTGTTCATTTGAATGTATGATGAGTTTTATCTGGCTTCTGAGATAGGACACAGCAGACATTTGTGAATAATGCACAAAAGAGGAAATCTGTGCCCAGTGAATGATAAATTGTGACAGCATTTTGGCCCTTGTTGTGTCTTCCTCTCTTTTTCTTCTTTGTCAAAGGGAACTTCATCATCCACAGATCTGACATGAATCCCAAACCACCTCTGTGTACTTGCTTTGTTTTCTATGGTTTCACTTTATAAACTGTGCTATTTTTGACAGACTGAAATCTCATTATTCTTCTGAATAGGTTAGTACATAATTATCATTTCTGATTCTTCCAAGAGCTGATTTAACTGCTCACTGGAATGGTTTGTAAGGCTGGTGTCCTACCATTGGGCAGAGATTAAATCAAATGGTAGGCAAGGGTGAATGTGAGGGGACAGTGATAACAGTCCTCTGCCATTCCTTGGGGTCCTTCTGACAATTTTTCTCTCTGAGAAGAAAGATTTATATAAACCATATGCTCCTTCAGTGCTTTTAGACTTGCCTGTTGCCCTCAGGTGTGATTATAGTTTCTGTCTTATCCTCAGCACTGAAATATTAAGTTTCCAGTCCAGTCAGCTTCTGTACGTGAAGCTGGAAGGAATCATGCCTATATACTTTGCTTCTAGCAAGGTTAACCAGATCCAGAGGAGGTATGAGCAGGCATTTGTGAAAATGTATACAGACAATGTTCAGGTTTTTCTTTGCATGGGTTTACCTGAACAACATGTCCCACATAGAAACTGGAGAGGGATACATTGAGTTTTGAAACATCCAAGAATTTCTAGGGTTTTTATGAATTATGTGAAAAACATACACTCAACATCATGTACATTTCATTTGAAGGTTGGAGGATGCACACTTTAAGAAAATGTGCAACTTCCAAACCATACTTCTTTATAAATTTCTGAAATGAAATGCTTTTATTCAATGAAGACCTGTATCCATTAATATGACCTTTTGAAAAATGCACACAAAAATACTCGGAAATAGTTTAATAGTTAAACATGTTCAACAGATGTTTCTAATTTTTAATTGTTAAATTGTTCTCCTTTATTAACTTGTCTTTTACATTGTTTATATTGTTTATTTTGTTTTACTCTTGTTGTGAGCCACCTCAAGTCCTTTCAGGGAGATGGGGCAGGATAGAAATAAATATGATGATTGATGATCATGATAATGATGACCAGCACAAAAAAAAAACATAAAGGAAAATTTTCTTGAAGATGGGAAAATAAAGCTTCTTTCTCCAAACAGGAACATTTTCCCTGCACCCCAAACTCTGCATCTAGTTTTCTACTATTGTATAAGTTTCTTAACTAGACCTACTTCCATTCTGTACTTTTATAACAATTCACCAAAAAGCCTTAGGGGGAGAAGATTGATTTTTTTTTTGAGGAAATCAAGTATAAAGGCTGCTCTTGCACAGAACTCTCTGGGTCTATTCTTACTAAACTTAAAAAAAAATGTTGAACTTGTTTTCAAAAAGTCCATCTGAAGAAATTTTACAGGAATCAAAATAATCATGCTGAGATTATGCATTCTTTTGCTATAAAATGCATTTTTCCAAACCCTATACCAAAGCGATTTGATATATTTTGACAGTTTTGATCTGTACATAATATTTTACTCCTAGCCAACAATGTGCTGCTACCTATAACTCATAATAATAATAACCTGCTTCTCAAAGTGGGGTCCAACATGGTTAAAACAGAAACATAAAACACAACAGTATTGAAATACTTACAAGATATACACAGGTAAGATACACACTGAGGTCCTCTATGGGAAGCTTACTCCAACCAGCCAGAACCCCAGGCAATCATCACCCAGAGAACTTTTTCTTCACCCCCTGCCCCCCATGATTCGGAATGATCTGCCCAAAGAGATCTAACAGCTAAATGAGCTGTCAGAATTTAGGACCTAATTGAAGACCCATCTCTTCTGACAGGCCTACTCAGTCAACTTTGAATAATCATGAGTTTTGAATTTGCATTCTCTTGCCACTATATGTGTTTTATAATTGTGTGTTTCTATGTATTTTATTGTATATATTTTTGTTCATATGTTTTGATTTTGTTGTAACTTGCCTCAGCCTGTTGGGAAAGACAGGTAACAAAAATGTTTTGTTGTTGTCGTCATCATCATCATCATCATCATCGTTATTTAAGATTAAAATTCAGGTTAAAATTCACCTATAAAGCCCACGGGTGATGTAATACCACCACTTCCCCACACACATTTGTTTAAAGTATAGATGAAAAAAATCTCTTTCAAAGGATCTACCAAACCAATAAAGGTCATTTACTCTGCAAATATTCACTGATGTCTAGTAGGCCCGGATGAATGTGTGAGTGTGTGGGTGGGTGGAGGCATAATATCCAACTGAGATATAGCTACAGAACTAGCAACCTCCAAATCTATCCATTAGGCTTGTGCAAAATTTTTGGAAGTTCTGTGAGTCATATTAAAATTAGTTAAATCTTTATTTCTGAAGTGAAATCTGACACGTGGGCAAGGCCTGTGCCTAAAACATTAAAATCAAAACGTACCCAAGCCTTTTTTGTTTTAATTTTGTAATGCTCGGAAGCCTCCCAAAGTCAGTTTCATATTCATGGCAAGCAGCCAAAAAGGCTCCCATTCCTCTTTAAATTAATGGCCGTTCACCATTAGGAAAGGGAAAACAGGGAGAAAGCAGAGTTCTCTGGGAAAGAAAGCACAGCGGGCTGGGAAATGAAGTTTGGGAAGGCGAGGAGCCCTAAGCCAGAGAAATCAAAAGGCTCAGCCCTAAACTACATTTCCCAGAATTCTGCTTTCTTGTATTCAGAAAGCCCCAACCAGGAGAGGGGAGAGATTTGTCCCTCCATAGCAGCAGCCAGCCAGAGTTCCAAGAAATGAATCTGTGAAGAGGAGGACAGACTAATACTTCAATACTAATAAGTAAATCTGTGCTGGGGTGGGAAGAAATTCCTCTATGAATGGCCCTTGAGGTCCCTTCCAACTCAATAAGGGAAGCATATTAATTATTTTAGAGGCTGAGTGGCCATCTCTCAGGAGAGTTTTCATGGTGCCCTTCTGCCTGGAAGAAGGGAGTTGGACTAAATGGCTCTTGGGGTCCCCTCCAATTCTAGGATTCTATGAAAATGTAGAATTGTTTAATATTGGTTTATATTGGTTAATATAAGAGTCATTCAATGAGATAGCTGTTGTGGCTTTTTAAAAAAACGTTTTTGTCAAAACTTAAAAATTTTTCCCCCTAAAATCAGTAGATATGTGGATATTTCTGAAAATTGGGGGGAATGATCCCCTGTTATCTTGTGTCACTGTATAGAAAATTCAAGGAGATAGCTCTTGTAGTTTTTTTTAAGTTGTTTTTAAAAACTTTGAACATTCCTCAAATATTCATGGATAAGTTAAACTTTCTGAAACATCATGGGCTAATAGTGGTAAATGTGTTCTGCCATTGTAGCAAGTTTCACCCTAATAGCTGTAAAAATGAGGGATAAAGGAGCCTCTGAAATTTTCCCACTTGTGCAATTACTGTAACAAGTTAAAAAAAACCCATTACTCTCATTAAAGTAATGAGATTTTTACTAACAATACTTTAGAAACACTTTAGAAATGAAAAGTTTTGTAATGACTTTTGAAACTTTTTTTATTCATCGCGCATGCTTACTATCCATGTTGAATTCTATAGTTTACTGAATCAGGAGTCCAACATATTTGTTGATTTGCATAGTAACTTACTACTTTCTCCATCTCATTCATAAATTACTATATCCCACCACTGCTTCTTAGGCATTCCTAACAGAATAATAATCTAAAGTAGCCAAAGAAGACAAGATGGGGATGCTGTTAATTCCACATTCCAAGACATTAAAGGATTGGTATTTTGCAGCAACGTTATATGTCCTATACAAGTATTATTCAAGCTCTGTAGTGTTTGTTTCCTTTTCTAATACCAGGAGCTATCTTACATAGAACAGAATTCTTAGACCAAGTAACTGAATCCCAAGGTGGATAGACACTAACATCATCTGCTACCTTTAATAATTGTGATTCCCATTTTTTTTCTTAGCAAAGATGTGGGGAATCTTCTGAGAGTAGATTGACATAAAATAATAATGGTTAATGTTTGATCTTGACAAATGATAGAACTCCGGCTAATACTCAGGAAGATAAGCCACGTTTAAACACAGCTGTGTGCAGTTCTTGTCCTTTGTTTGTCCTCCTACCATCCCATTCTTTCTGCTGCAGCCTGACTGCAAGCCACACAAATCTGATCTATGTATACATTCCACATAATGTGATGTTATTTTTGAAATATAGTGCTGCATTTCCTCTAAATAAACTAACCATATAATCCTCAGGGAATGTTATCTTTTATTCTGTCTTCCAAGGGGATGGTTTATGAAGCATCCTCATTGTGATTACCAGAGCAATATTATTAAATGACTTTTCCTGCCTGGAAATGCATGTTCTTACAAACTGCTGGAGTTAAACTGAATTTAAGCACACATAGTTACATCTAAAGTTTGAGCTCAACTTTAATCAAAGTCCTTTTCACACATATATTTACCATATTTTGCTGCATAACGGTCACACTCCCCCTCCCACCCTTTTTGGAGGAAAAAAGGGGGCTTTGACCAATACACAGTGAAAAAACTTCCATCTATGGGGCTTTACTCAGCTGGCAGTTGACTGAATTCCTTTAGCAGCAAAAGGGCAGGTTTGTGGGGCAGTCGCATCCTTCATTCACTTGCCCAGGTGAGTAAACTAAGGGTGCAAGTATTATGTGAGAAATATTAAAATATTTTGGACTAGCATTGGAATCATTTCCACATGCAGTTGTTGCATTTGTATCACTCAGCCAATTAACTGGATAACTATATGGAACTGTAATCCGTACAATTCAAATTCAGCAAACTAGAGTTAACTAAAGTACTAGAATGGTCTCTGGAATTTTACAACAGAAACAACTACTGACAAAATGTAGCCCGTGTCTCTAATACCATCACTTTTCTTCTCCTATATGATTTTTAACATCCTTTGTCTGATCAAGAAACTAGTGAAATTTCTAAAGCTTGCATAATGTATTCTGGACCTTTGGGTTGTTCAATAAAATATTGCTTTCTATGGATTTTGTTTTCTTTTGCTATTTGGCTAATGGCTACCCCAAATGTTTCCTGAAAAAAACAGACTCTTTGGGGGGAAAAAAGAGAGAGTAGAAATCAATCTAGGGAATCTAGAGAGATTAAGGGGTGCACAAATAGCATTGAAGGTTTACATGTGACTCCAGGGATCTTCTTCTTGTACATTTTGTGGATCACTTTATTTTGGAAAAAGACACATCTTAGGCCTCAAATTGCCAAAATTGTCCCTTGAGGGCTTTTGGGTGACCAATGAGGTCAAAGGCATTCAAACTACAGAGAAAGTACAGCTCCACAAGGTCCCAATAGGGCAATGTGGCACAAACCCTCCCGAATATATACAGACATATTCCAGGTTTTATTATAGTTATTAGGTGTCCAATTACACGTCTGTCCTCTTCCACCCACATCTGTCTTTTACCGTGCTTTTTTCCTCCCATCAAATGATATAGTGGAGAGGGAACATAGAGAACATAGCTGTGGATAATTTTTTCATAATAGGAATGGCCCCATCATGTGCCAGTGTGATGTTGGACTGAACATTTATAATTATTACTATGTTTAAAAAATAGCATCCATTTAGCCTTATATTCAGATGTTTCCAAAATATTCAAGGCAAAGTATGTTGAAATTGGGTTAATATCAAACTGGCCTCAAATATAAGACAAATCCTGGCTGATTAATATACTGCAGGTTTTGGAGCTATATTCTGCAATTCCTATATAATTTAAGACTTAGGGAGCTTTATAACCTTGTAATTTTAAATCTAATTTAAATGTTCAGTCTAATTCACAAGTATTATGTTACAACAATTATCACTAAAGCTTCACTTCTTTTGTGCATATTTTCTCTCCTCCTTCTGCGCCCCTACTATGCTGTAAATGAGCTGTTTGTTATATGGATATTTGGAACAGGGATTCTTGTTCAAAGTGGCTTTAGAAAATAATTTTTGAATTTAAAATCTTACAAATGACTAATAGTACAGAATGGGAACAGATGTGAACATTAGAATGTGGATGTGGATTTACATTCCTGTTTGCTGTGTATGTTACTACTTCTCGATTCGCTACTTGCAATGAAATACATGTATGGATCAGAGCTTTGAAAATTATTCTAACAGTACCAGTTACCAGTACTAGACTATTCTTTCCATATTACAGTACAACAGATAAGATTAGGGCACAAGGCAGACCAGGGCCATTCATACATGCTGTTGGGGTTTATCAACTATGGGGATCAGAAGAATTATGGTATATACTTGGCAATTAAGTCAAGAGCTCACAACCTCTGAGAATGCCTGCCATAGATGTGGGTGAAACGTCAAGAGAGAATACTTCTGGAACATAGCCATACAGCCCGGAAAACACACAACAACCCTAAGTCAAGAGCTGATTATGGATTTTGATATGGCCTGTGGATAAGTTGAGGATCTTTCAACAGAGGAGGAAACAGCAGCACTGACTCAGGGAGCTAGTTGTCCCTGGCCACCACCATATCCTCACCCAGGCATTGACAATAATAGAAATAGTTGGTCTTAGGTTTTCCTAGGTTGAACTAAACACTCACCCTTCACCACTCTAATCATAACTGTGCTTTCACAGCTTCACAACTGTATTCGCACAACTATGTGCATTATTCAACCATGCATTGACTGGAAAGGAAGTTAAATATGGTACCTGTGTTAATGTCTTTTTGTAAGTGTTGTAAGGTCATATTATTATTATTATTATTATTATTATTATTATTATTATTGTAATAATAATGGCATACACTTGCATGAACTTGGTCTTTGTCAGACACATGTCTCTGGCTGGATTGGGGTAAAAATGTCATGGTCTAGTTATCTCACCATTTTATATTTATTATCCTAAACTTTTTTCCATTGCAATTTGTGTTGCACATACTCACCTATGGCAATTCATGAAAAAAATATATTCCTAATTTCAAACATTAAGCTACCCTAACGAAATGAAAAAAGATTGCCAGATTAGCAAATGTACTATTTTTACAGCACAGATTGAGGTAGGAAATGTAGGACTGGCATTAAGGAAATATTATAATACAATATAATAAATCATACTTGCACTGGGTGCAATAAAGGTGTGTGCAGTCAAATCTTTCTACAGTGTATGCTAACATGTTTAACTCAAAGAGCTTCCTTTATGCACAACCTTTGTGAGATAGAAGCTATTTAAGTTATTTGACATTAAGATAAAAATCAGGTCACTTAACACTCTGAGTAATGCCAAAGGGGGGAGGGAGGCAATAAGTAGAGTTTCATTTAAGTTTATCTCAGGGGGCATTTTCCCTTCTGTCTCTGGTAGTTTCCCTTCAATTGAGATATGATGTTCCTACTGGAGGGTATGACCTTCACTTCCTTTTTTATGAAAAAAACCATTAATTCCCCATACAACATTTAGTCTTGAAAATATGGCATAGCAGCTGACAGAATTGCTCAGGTACTGTCACATCAAAATGGAGAATAGGTGAAAGACTTTTACTAGCTAACAGTAAGGTTAGACAAGGGAAATGTCTGACCTCTGACCTATTCAAATTATGTTGAACTAAACATAGAAAAATCCCTGTTTTTAAACTGTCTTCTAGTGAATAATAACATAAATAGATAAGTGGTTGGAAAATGCTGTAAGAGCCTTCAGGTTTGTTGTTGGAAAATCTCTATTTCTGTCAACAATATGCTGACATCCCCAGCTGTCAGCTGAGAGAAAAATGGTTCTCATCATAGTGCCAAATCTACTGACAGTGCAATCCAACTATAAGAAGGAAATACATTCTGGATGTTATTTCTGTAAATTCAGATATCAGGCACACTTTCACATTACTCAAATATAGCACTATAAGTCCACTTGAACTGGCATCATATTATGGGATCCTGGGATTTCCAGTTTAGAGAAAACCATTTGGATTTTACAAAGGCAATCCTGTGCCTTTCCAAATTACAAATCCCCAGATTCTGCAAGATGATGTTATTGTTATTAAAGTTGAAATATAGGCTGCACTTATACTGCAGTACACTAAAGACATTATAAAATGATAACAATCATGATTCTGTAGCACTGAGTCATAGCAGTTGAATTAGAGTCAAACTGCACTAATTCTATAATGGAAATGTACCCATAGTCTGATAGCTGTGTAGTGTGGAAAAGGCTCTGGTCAATAGAAACACTTTAAATTATAGTGGTCCAGAAGTGAAATGGAAAAGGTCTGCATCTTCTGTATATGGGTGCATTGAAAGAGAAAATCTTTTGAATTTTTTTGAGGTGTCTACCTGATTTATTAAGTAATTTACAGATAGTTAAGTGAACTATATCAGGTAAAGATGCTGACTTTGGTGGAAGATGCAGCTCACAATAACATTCCAATTCTGAATGAAAGATTGATCCAGTACAGCACCATATATCAATTTATGTAGTATTGGCAGAAGAAAATTTGGAGCCAACATTTAGGCTTAGATTATGAAATCATGAAAATAAGATTAAGATGTGAAATTAAACTGATCCTCTTGCTATAGTGGAACTAACTGAAGCCTTGTTTGTCCTGTAATGGGACCAGGTATAAATATAGCTACTGGCACAAATTTTCAAAATTGAACTCACTACTTTACTTTTGTAACCTTTCTGAAAACAGACATTTTGCTACCTCAGGAATAATTACATCTCAGTGAGAATTCTCTATGCTCTAACATACTGTTCTTCTTTGCTTCTAGCAAAGTCCAAACCTGGCAGCAATTAGATGCATCAACAGAAAAGCTTGCCCCATCACAACACAAGTTCACTCTCACATAGCAATACATCAGAGGTCAAAATGTTTCTTGACTTGCCTGATAAAATTCTGCTAACAGAACCATGTCATAGTTTTTCATCATTACACAATCAAGTTATAACCTGAGGGGGATTCACCTCCAAATTCCTATGCAGCCACACAACTTGTTGGGCTGTCCTAGGTTAGTCTCCAATTTACTTGTCATGAGGATAGATTAATTAGGTAAGAATCAATTATACTATACTAAGGAAATGGTAGCTAACGATTTTTATTTCAGTAGAGAAGTGAGTCCATTTTATATTTTAAAACAAGGCCACATAGCAGACCACTTAGATTAGTGTAAAGGCAGATCAGCCCCATCAGAGCCAAAGACCACATGGGACTGATCCAGGGCAATGTAGGGCAAGGTGGATTATGTAATGCTGTGGATGTAGCATATCTTGATTTCCCAATGTTCTTCTTGCAAACAAACTAGTAAAATGTAGGCTAGAGAATACTACTGTTAGGTGGATTTGTAATTGATTAAGTGACCAAACCCAAAGGGTACTCACCAATGGTTCATCTTCATTCTGGAAAGAAGTGACTAGTGGAGTGCTGCAGGCTTCTGTCCTAGGCCTGGTGCTGTTCAACATAATTATTAATGACTTAGAGGAAATTTTAGAGGCCTTGCTTATCAAGTTTGCAGGTGGCACCAAGCCAGGAAGGAAAACCAATATTCCAGAAGACAGGATCAGAATTCAAAACTACCTTAACAGATTAGAGAGCTGGGACAAAACTAACAAAATGAATTTCAACAAGGAAAAGTGTAGGATACTTCATTTAGGCAGAAAAAAATGAAATGCATAAATACAGGATAGGTGATGCCTGGCTAGAAAACAGTACAGACAGACAGTCCCCAAGTTATGAACAAGATAGGTTCTGTAGGTTTGTTCTTAAGTTGAATTTGTTTGTAAGTTGGAACAGGTACATTTTAAAGTGCAAATCCAGTCCTAACTATCTAGCTATATCCCCCCCCCTCTTCCCCTATCTCTTTCTCTCTCTCTAAGCTTTGAATAGCACAGAAAAAGGTTAACACCTCTGAAGTGTTTGTTTTGCTGTCTGTGCCCCTGTTAAGAAGATTTCACCTCACATTCCGTCCCTGTGATAATTGAATTTTGAAAAAAATGGCTTGTTGTGGAAACAAGAATTGGTAATAACTCTTTCAGGAATGGATTTTCCTTCCTATGGATAGATTTCTCTCACTTCCTGCTGTCTCACCTCCATTCTTAACTATGAATAATTTGTAAGTCAGATGTTTGTAACTCGGGGACTGCTTGTACATCTGAAAAAGATCTTGGAATCTTAGTGAACAATAAGTTGAACATGAGCCAACCATGTGATGCAGCAGCTAAAAAAGCCAATGGGATTTTGGCTGCATCAAAAGGAAAATAGTGTCTATTCGGCTTTGGTCAAACCTCACTTGAAATATTGTGTCCAATCTGAGCACCACAATTCAAGAGAAATATTGACAAGCCAGAATGTGTCCAGAGGGCAACTAAAATGATCGAAAGTCTGGAGCCCATGCCCCATGAGGGAACATGGTTGCCATGTTTAACTATTTGAAAGGATGTCAGGAAGAGAGAGAAGGCTTGTTTTCTGCAGCCCTGGAGACTAGGACTTGGAGAAATGAGAGGAAACATGAGATATCAAGAGTCCAGTGTCATAGCTTCTAGAACTGATGTTGCAGCCAGCAACCAAGTACCAGTCTTCAGTGCCTTAAATTCTAAATTCACAAATGTTACCTGTTGCTGGCTGTCTTCTCAGCTAATCTCAACGGCCTGTGCAGCAGAGACCTCTCTTTTTGCAGGTCCATGAAAGCTGGAACATTAAATTCGCCCTTGACCTGCTCAGAAAAGCTAGCCTGCACTTGTTCAGCAAGCTGAGTAGTAGCCCTTTTTATGGTTGTTGCTTCAGAGCTTGGCTGAAGGAGCTACTGGGTACTGCTGAGCTCCAATTCTACTGCTGAGCTTTCCACTAGCATTTCCTCATCTATGCTTTCTAAGCTGTCCATGACACCTGCCCTCTAGGTGCTCTAACAAAGGAGGGATTCCTCCACTACCTACTCATCTCAGCCAATGTCACTGCGTGTGAGACAAGTAGGACCTGTGTCTTAGCCACTGAGACTGCTGAGATATAGAAGGGGATGGGCAGTAAGAATGAGTGTTCACTAGGACCAAACTTGTTGGTGGGGACTCCCTCTTGTCTCCACAGCAGCTGTGTGGACCATGCCCAAGATAATGGGTCAATGCACATAGAATTTATATCTCTATTATAGTGTGCACAGTTCCATTTTTCAATACGGGATCTGAGACATCCGGCAGTTTCAGAAACCAATTCCCCAGAAACAGAACGGGCTGTGGGGCTTGGATGGACTCGGCCAAAGCAAGTCAATCTTTTGGCTTCTGTCCTGCACCTTCCTTCCACCCCCAAAATCATGAAAACAGCTGTTTTTGCCGTTTGAATTTTCTTAAAAATCAGTTTTGAAACTTGGGGAGCTTGTAGTGGTAAATGAATCCTCCAAGTGTGGCCATTTTCGTCCTGATAGCCTTAAGAATGATAGAAAGGGAGTCTTGGAAGCTTCCCCATTGCCACCAATGGGTGAAATCTTCCAGGAGTGAAAAGGGAACTTCTAACTGATGGATTGATAAAAAGTATTTTCCTCTCCCGAATTCAGGCAGTTCCTGATAAAACAGAATGAGGGCCACCAAAAAACAGATACCGAAAATGGCATGGGATTTTCCCGAATTGCACCACTACTTTATTAGTATAGTGTTTTAGCTTTTAAACTAGACCATATGTTTAGTATAGTTATAAGAAGAAATATATCTACAGGCCCACTAAGGAAATCCAACAAATACAAGAGGGATCCTCTCTCCTCTGCAGGAGTCTACTGTATGCCATGCAGATGTGGACAAGTCTACATAGGGACCACCAAACGCAGCACACAAACATGAATCAAGGAACATGAAAGGCACTGCGGACTAATTTAACTAGAGAAGTCAGCCATAGCAGAGCACTTGATGAACCAACCTGGAAACAGCATATTATTTGAGATCACAGAAATGCTGGACCACTCTAACAACCACCATGTCAAACTACACAGAGAAGCTATTGAAATCCACAAGTATGTGGACAATTTCAATAGAAAAGAGGAAACAATGAAAATGAACAACATCTGGCTACCAGTATTTAAAAAAACCTCTAAAATCATAGAATCATAGAATAGTAGAGTTGGAAGAGACCTCATGGGCCATCCAGTCCAACCCCCTGCTAAGAAGCAGGAAATTGCATTCAAAGCACCCCCGACAGATGGCCATCCAGCCTCAGTTTAAAAGCCTCCAAAGAAGGAGCCTCTACCATGGCCCGGGGGAGAGAGTTCCACTGTCGAACAGCTCTCACAGTGAGGAAGTTCTTCCTGATGTTCAGGTGGAATCTCCTTTCCTGTAGTTTGAAGCCATTGTTCAGTGTCCTAGTCTGCAGAAAACAAGCTTGCTCCCTCCTCCCTATGACTTCCCCTCACATATTTGTACATGGCTATCATGTCTCCTCTCAGCCTTCTCTTCTGCAGGCTAAACATGCCCAGCTCTTTAAGCCGCTCCTCATAGGGCTTGTTCTCCAGACCCTTAATCATTTTAGTCGCCCTCCTCTGGACGCTTTCAGGACAGTAAAGAGCAACACTAAAAAAATGGGAATTCCAGACAGGAAACAATCAGGGCCAGATAACACCTCCCAGCAAAGTATTCCCCCAGGCAGGAGGCAGCCAGGCTTTGAAGCTGCAAGGCCATTCAATGCTAATCAAGGTGGCCAATTGCAATATTCATATTTGCCTCAAAAAGACAAGAGTTCTTTTTCCCACCATGAACATTCCACAGATATATAAACTTCCCTTTCCTAGTTTCTAACAGACCTCACAACCTCTGAGGATGGCTGCCATAGATGTGGGCAAAACATCAGGAGAGAATACTCCTGGAACATGGCCATACAGCCAGAAAAACTCACAGCAACCCAGAAATATAATGCTTTCTCAAATGGTGTCACGACCCAGGCTACAGAGCACCAATAACCATACGCAGAGGCCAGATTCTATCTAATATCTTTATTAAGGAAATATATAAAGTTAATAAAAGCAAATGTAAAAGTTAGTCCAGAAGCAGACCTTTCAGGAAAGGTCAAAATTAGTCCAAAGAAACAATGTCCAATATGAAATATTAAGGTCCAAAGTTGTAATCCAATAACCGAAACACTCACTTTGTCAGGCAAAGTGAGGGGAGATGACAAGGTCCTTTAGTCCATGAACTTGAGCAAGGCTAGGAATTAACTTGATACTTGAAAACAAGGCTTGAATCGTGGCACAAGGTAGCAAGGAACAAGAACAAGATCCGTGGAATTACTTGGTAAAATCCGTGAAACAAGGCAAGGTTTAGTCCTGAAAGGCGAGGCAAGGTCCGTAGGTAAACAAGGCTGGGAAAGAGGAGCGAAGGCTTGAAAACAAGAACAAGGCTTGAACAGGAACGAGGCTTGGATCGGAGCGCGCTGTCCAGACACAACTCGCTCCGGAGGCTGACGAATTGACTCCGCAAAGTTACTCCGCGGGTAAAACACCTATATAGAGTCTAACTTTCCCGCCGAGAGCAGTTCTCTGGGAACCAGAAACGAAAGCTAATCTCTGAGACCAGATGTTTGACTCCTTAAAGATTCTCATGGAAAGCAGGCTTAATTGGCTAAATTCTTAGCAATTATTCTAGCACTCCTGCGCGAGGCCGCTTCCAAACCTCTCTGTTGTTTACAAAACTCATGGCGAGAAAACACAGGAGATGTAGCCTCAGTGTTTGTTTGACATACTTCTGGAACATAACCCTCTTGCAGGTGCAAGGTTCCCAGATCTGGCTGGGAAGAATCTGTCTGGGAAGAATCCAGTTCTGACTGGGAAGGTAAAAAACCCAAGTTTTCTTCTTCATCAGGCATCACAATGTCATGAGCAGGACTACAAGGCCCATGGGTCATCACACTATCCCCCTCCTCAAGCCCCCTCCCAAACTGGGACTCTCTCCCCGAGGCGCGAGGTCGTGGCTTGGCGGGATAGGTCTGATGAAAGCGACGGGTTAGATCAGGAGCATGGACTGTGGAGGCGTCTTCCCAAGAGCGTTCCTCAGGGCCAAAACCCACCCAGTCAATGAGATATTGCAGGCGGCGGCGGTGAAAGCGAGAATCCAAAATGTCCTGAACCTCGAACTCGTCCTCCCCATCCACCAAAATAGGGACGGGGGCCGGCCGGTCTACATCTGGCCGCACACCATCCGCCGGAAGGAGCAGGGAGCGGTGAAACACTGGGTGAATGCGCATTGAACGCGGAAGTTGGAGTTTGAAAGTCACGGGGTTTAATTGCGCCACCACTGGATAGGGGCCAATGAAACGGGCATCTAACTTCCGGCAAGGGCGATGGGAGGGCAAAAAGCGAGTGGACAGAAAAACCCGATCTCCTACCTTGATTTCGGGGCCCGGCTGGCGATGTTTGTCCGCGTGACGTTTATAGTCCTCCTTGGCTTGTTCCAGTTGCTGGAGCAAAAGTTGTTGCACCGCTGTGAGTTCCTGCAGCCAATCTTCTGCTGCGGGAACTTCTGAAGTTTCAATGACAGGGGGAAAGAAACGTGGATGGAAGCCGTAGTTTGCAAAGAACGGCGTTTCTTTTGTAGAAGCCTGGACTCCATTGTTGTAGGCAAACTCCGACAGTGGTAACAGAGAAGCCCAATTGTCCTGTTGGTAGTTTACATAACAGCGAAGGTACTGTTCCAAAGTGGCATTGGTGCGCTCCGTTTGCCCATCCGTTTGGGGATGATGAGCTGAAGATAAACGAGAGTCTATGCCCAATAGTTTTTGTAGTGCCTTCCAGAAACGAGAGGTGAATTGGGATCCACGGTCTGTGACCAAACTCTTGGGCAATCCATGTAGTCTGAAA
The DNA here is from genome assembly GCF_035594765.1 of Anolis carolinensis. Taxonomy (NCBI): domain Eukaryota; kingdom Metazoa; phylum Chordata; class Lepidosauria; order Squamata; family Anolidae; genus Anolis; species Anolis carolinensis. The sequence goes on along the minus strand of NC_085843.1, from coordinate 255,201,397 downwards.
ACATGTTGGAGGAATAAATCTGCAGTCTCTTGGGCCGTGGGAAGGCCTTCACAGGGAATGAAATGGGCTAACTTGGTGAAAAGGTCCACCACCACTAGGATCGTGGTGAATCCACAGGAAGGTGGTAAGTCAGTGATAAAATCCGCAGAAATTATTTCCCATGGGCGAGATGGGGTAGGAAGGGGGTGTAGAAGCCCTGAGGGCTTCTCCCTTCTTATCTTGGAGCGCTGGCATACTGGGCAGGTGTTGACATATTTTTCCACATCTTTGCGGATCTTGGGCCACCAGAAATCTCTTAGGATCAGATGCATGGTTTTAAATAGTCCGAAATGCCCTGCTGGTTTGCAGTCATGACACAGACGAAGTGCTTTTTCCCTGCCCGGTCCGGGTGGGATATAAACATGATTTCTATAGCAAAGCAGTCCATCTTTAAGTGAAAAGGGAAAATGCAGACCTTGACGAAGTTGGTCCTGCGCCCAGGCATCTGCTTGCTGACTAGCCCTGATTTCTTGAGCACAGATGGGTCCTGGAGTAGAGGGAGTTGAATCAATGGGAGTGGATTTGGTGTTCCCCACTGTGAGCGTGGCAAAGTTCTCGGGTTGTAGTAGTTGGGATTCAAAGGTCTCCTTGCGTCCTGCAGCGTATTCCGGTTTACGTGACAGGGCGTCTGCTTGCTTGGTTTGGGCTGGGGTCACATAATGAATCTGGAAGTTGAAACGTTCAAAGAATAAAGCCCAACGTTGCTGCCTCTGATTTAGCTTGCGGGCAGTTCTTAGATGTTCTAGATTCCGATGATCAGTGTGGACTTCAATGGGAAATTTGGCCCCTTCTAGCCAATGTCTCCAAGTTTCAAAAGCTGCCTTTATGGCTAATAGTTCTTTTTCCCAAATGGTATAGTTCCTCTCTGGTGCGGTTAGTTGACGAGAATAATAGGCACAAGGATGAAGGTGATCTCCCACCGGTTGTAGGAGCACAGCCCCAATTGCCACATCAGAGGCGTCCGCTTGCACCACAAAAAGGGTTTCAGGATCTGGATGCTGAAGGATTGGCTGGGATGTGAATAATTTCTTTAGTTGCTGGAACCCTTTCTCTGCTTGATCAGTCCAGCGGAAGGGCTGTTTTCCACGGATGCAGCTGGTGATTGGGTCAGACCAGCGGGCAAAATCTGGAATGAACTTGCGGTAATAGTTCGCGAACCCCAAGAATCGCTGCACCTCTTTCTTGTTGGTTGGCGCCCGCCATTCCAATACTGCTGAAACTTTTGTCGGGTCCATGGAGAGCCCTAGAGGCGAGATGCGGTACCCCAGGAAATCTACCTCTTGTAGATCAAAAGCGCATTTTTCCAGCTTGGCATAAAGTCCATGATCCCGCAATCGTTGTAACACCATTTTAACGTGGTTCTCATGTTCTGATTGTGATCTAGAAAACACCAAAAAATCGTCCAGGTAGATGATCAAGAACCGATCTAGATAGTCCTGAAAAATGTCATTGACAAAATGCTGGAACGTTGCGGGAGCTCCGCATAAACCATAATTCATAACTCGGGACTCGAATAATCCGAATTTAGTCTGGAAGGCGGTCTTCCACTCGTCCCCTTCTCTGATGCGAACTAGATTATAAGCCCCCCGTAGGTCCAGCTTGGTGTAGACCTTGGCTCCTCGAAGTCGGTCTAGTAGATCCGAGATTAAGGGCAGGGGATAGCTGTTCCGCTTAGTGATATTGTTCAATGCTCTATAGTCCACCACCAAGCGTAATTCCCCTGACTTCTTCTTCACAAACATCACTGGGGAGGCGGCTGGGGATTGAGAGGGTCTGATGAATCCCTTGCGAAGGTTTGTCTCTATGAATTCCCTGAGAGCTTCTTGCTCTGGTTCAGTCAGGGAGTAGAGATGCCCTCGCGGGATCGGGGCCCCCTCCACCAAGTCAATGGCACAGTCATAAGGTCTATGTGGGGGTAATTTTTCGGCTTCTTTTTCATTGAATACATCCCAATACTCGGAGTACTTCTTTGGCAAGGTGATAATGGGCTCGGTGTCTGTGGCATGGCAGACCTTGGCTACGAGGCAATGGTTTTGGCAGTACTTTGAAGCAAACTGCAGTTCTCTGTTGGACCAGGAGATGCTTGGGTCGTGAAGTGTCAGCCATGGAATCCCCAAAATCACAGGGAAATGGGGAACCTCAGTAACAAAGAAGGAAATCTCTTCCATATGTTCCCTTATCCACATCCTGGTGGGTTCCGACCACTGGCTTACGGGGCCCGTCTTGAGAGGGCGGCCATCGATGGCTTGCACCACACGGGCATTCTTGAAGTCATGATATTGTAATCCCAGAGAGTCGGCATACTCTCTATCAATGAAATTGTTGGTAGCTCCTGAGTCTATCATGGCGTGGATCATGACGGGTCCCTTTTTTGCTGACCATAAGGTGACCACTAGAAGGAACAGGACCCCGGTTGGCGGCTCTTGAATGGGTTTCTTGACCGGGTTGGCGAGCCTCTCTACGCCCGGTCGTTGGCTTCCCCCGCCGGCTGTGTGCCAGCCGCCTCAGACGCCTTCGTCTCCGTGGAGGACGCCGCCGCAAGACGGGCGGCGGGCTTCCCTTTGGCTGGGCACTCTCTGGCGAAGTGGCCCCCATTTCCGCAATACCAACAGAGATTTAGGCGTTGTCGGCGGGCCTTCTCGGCGGCATCTAATCTGGGACGCACATTGCCCAACTGCATCGGCACCTCCTCGCTCCCTCTGGGGTATGGGGATGGTGGTGGGGGTCTCCACATTGGACGCGGCTGAACGCTGGCGGGAGCGGGGGGTTTTGCCCCAGCTCTACCGCTCTGGCCTCGTACCCACTGTTTCCTGTTGGCAATCATGACTTCAGCCCGTAAACATTGATCGATGAGTGCTTCAAGCGTTTGGGGAGGATCCACCTTGGAGATTTCCTCCAGCATTTCAATGTTGAGACCCTCCCGAAATTGTCCTCTGAGGGCAACATCGTTCCAGCCGGTGTTGTGGGCCAGCACTCGGAACTCGGCTATGTACTGAGACATGGGTCTGTCTCCTTGGAAGAGGCGGTGGAGTTTGTGACCGGCTGCCTCCAAATTGTCCTCGATTCCCCAAGTCTCCTTAAGGTGGTCCAAGAAGCGTTGCGCTGATCTTAGGTGTGGAGAGGCTTGGTCGAACAGTGCCGTCGCCCAGTTGGCCGCTGGCCCGTCTAGAAGACTGTAAACCCACGCCACCTTGATGTCTTCTTGGGGAAACTCGGCAGCACGGGCCTCTAGATAAGCTTGGCATTGGCGACGGAAAACATGAACCTTAGAAGCTTCTCCAGTAAACTTGGTTGGCAACGCCATGGCCGGAAGACGGATTCCGCGTTCCTTCAAACCCTTTATTTCCCCATCCTGTGCATTGAGCTTATCACGGATTCGGTCCACCTCATCCTTGTCGATGGTGTAGGTAATCGGCTGGCCGCCCGGCCCAGGTCCGGCTCCGGTAGACATTCTGGCCGAGGTTAATTGGTGCTTAGGGTGGCGGAGTCAAACTGTCACGACCCAGGCTACAGAGCACCAATAACCATACGCAGAGGCCAGATTCTATCTAATATCTTTATTAAGGAAATATATAAAGTTAATAAAAGCAAATGTAAAAGTTAGTCCAGAAGCAGACCTTTCAGGAAAGGTCAAAATTAGTCCAAAGAAACAATGTCCAATATGAAATATTAAGGTCCAAAGTTGTAATCCAATAACCGAAACACTCACTTTGTCAGGCAAAGTGAGGGGAGATGACAAGGTCCTTTAGTCCATGAACTTGAGCAAGGCTAGGAATTAACTTGATACTTGAAAACAAGGCTTGAATCGTGGCACAAGGTAGCAAGGAACAAGAACAAGATCCGTGGAATTACTTGGTAAAATCCGTGAAACAAGGCAAGGTTTAGTCCTGAAAGGCGAGGCAAGGTCCGTAGGTAAACAAGGCTGGGAAACAGGAGCGAAGGCTTGAAAACAAGAACAAGGCTTGAACAGGAACGAGGCTTGGATCGGAGCGCGCTGTCCAGACACAACTCGCTCCGGAGGCTGACGAATTGACTCCGCAAAGTTACTCCGCGGGTAAAACACCTATATAGAGTCTAACTTTCCCGCCGAGAGCAGTTCTCTGGGAACCAGAAACGAAAGCTAATCTCTGAGACCAGATGTTTGACTCCTTAAAGATTCTCATGGAAAGCAGGCTTAATTGGCTAAATTCTTAGCAATTATTCTAGCACTCCTGCGCGAGGCCGCTTCCAAACCTCTCTGTTGTTTACAAAACTCATGGCGAGAAAACACAGGAGATGTAGCCTCAGTGTTTGTTTGACATACTTCTGGAACATAACCCTCTTGCAGGTGCAAGGTTCCCAGATCTGGCTGGGAAGAATCTGTCTGGGAAGAATCCAGTTCTGACTGGGAAGGTAAAAAACCCAAGTTTTCTTCTTCATCAGGCATCACAATGTCATGAGCAGGACTACAAGGCCCATGGGTCATCACAAATGGCAAAAAATTCTGTTTTCATGAAATTCATCTGCCCAGTGTATCTTGAATTTAATGTGATTTTGTGATCATTGTAAAGTGAACATAATAATAACTTTAATAATAACTTTATTCTTATATCCCGCCCCATCTCCCCAAAGGGACTCGGGGTGGCTTACATGGGGACCAAGCCCAGTAATACAGCAATAAAATATATCAACATAAAATACATTTCAATTACAGTGAATTAACACATAAAACATATAAGATATCATAAAAACGTAATTCCAAGTGCAATGGAATAAGCTTTAATTATAAGTTTGTTTGCTGAGACACTTATCTCAGAGGAAATTCCATTATCTAAGAGCAAATAGGTTAACCATGAAGAATTCCTTTTAATGCCAAGTTTGATCTCAAGATTACAATGCTATGGCTTCTTCCAGAAGCAGTTTTTCAGAAGGGACTAGGAGCAGCTTACAACCATGAAATAAAACATATTAGATAATATAAACAAAATACATAATATATCAAATTAAGATAAAAGGTAGCTGGAATTCAGCCATGGGGCAGTTACAGCTCCAACCTCACCATGAAGAAACATGAGGGCAGCAAATCCTAGGAAGGCCACTGGACCGGATGGCAATTCTGGTTGAGTGCTTAAAGACTGTGCTGACCAATTGACAGTATAATGAGCTCAGTGTTATAATTTATAGTTGTATTCAGCAGTTTAGGAGTTAGAAGCTTTCCCCTCATGAATGCCTTGTGTTGCAGTAGTATGTATAGGATATAGGATATATTTGTCTGATCATTACTAACTGATTTTTTAAATTTTTATTAATGATCACTTTGGATAGAGCTAACTTATTCAGAGCACCTGATAAAGATGAAAGATGAACTGTCTCATTGTAACATTCAAATATTTGTGTTTAAAACATGTAGTGGCTACTAATAAAAATATGATTTGACTAATACCATAATGACTTTTCTGGTAAAAAGCAGAATACTTTGTGGAGAGGAAGGACAACTTAAATATTAGCAAATATTTCAGGGTTGTCTCTCAGAGTGAAAGAAAACCAGCCATTAACTTTATAAATGAGAATCAAGTTAAAAGGTTTCTAGCAAATTACCAATGAATCATCAGAATCTGTGCCAAGGTAAGATATTAATTCTTAGTTGCTGCTGTGATATTTAACTGTAACACTTTCCAGTTCAATTTTTTTGCTAGTTTCTTTGGTATATATGGAGGGGAATTCAAAGTGGGACATTAGATAATGTGTATTCACTTTTAACAAAAAATAATGACAAGATAAATTAAACCTTAGGAGATTTAATTTGTCTGGAGGCAGGCATGTAGCCGGGAGGGGGGGGGGGGGGGCTTCAGGGGCTTCAGAAATTCTCAGGGTGGTCCGCGAGAAGGCCTTACATTTATTATTTAAACTGTTATGTTTATTAATATCATGATCTGATCACCATGCTCAATATATCCCATATGCATGGGGGTACTGGGATAACGATACAAAAGGTTCGCTAGGGTAGATCCTCTCCTGCTCAGACTTAGCCCCCCCCCCCCCCGAACCAAAATCCCAGCCCCTCCCGAAACAAAATCCTGGCTACGGGCCTGTCTGGAGGTTTATTATATCAGCTCTCTTAAGAACAATGTAAGGCCGAACCTGTCTATTATAATGCTAAAGTTTATATATCAATATATCAATAAATTATTTAATATTGAGCCAAATGAAATGTGAACTTACATTTATCTGTAAAACTCACATTGCATTTAACTGTGAAATTTGCAGACATTATTAGGAAATAGCTCACAGTTATCAACATACACAAAATGAGTAATACATAGCTAAGATTATGGATAGCATAGTGGTTCACTTACAACTTTTAGCAGTTGTTGGTTTTGCATCACTAAGATTTTATGGTATATCAACAGCATGGCATAATGTCACTCAGCTTTGCTTTAAAATAAAGTACATGGGCAAAGTACACACTAATTAGCTCACATTCCCCTCCCTCCAAATCCCACCTACAACCTCCTTGATAGAGAATGGTAAACATCTCACCAAACTACAAATCCAGGAAGTCTATAGTATTGAGAAAAAACTGTTAATGTGGTGTTAAACTGCTATAATTCTGCAGTGTGGATACAGACTGGCTTTATTAATACTTATGCTACTAACTTTGTTTTCTCAGTTAATCTCTATGGTGAAAAGATCCCTTTGCATATTGATATTTGAGACTAACATAGCTATGTGTTTGAATTTAAAGCTTAGGTTCTAGGGGGTGAAGGAGGCTGCAGATAGGGCTGGCTTTCCTGAAAGATATGACAGACCTATAAAAGAAAGGCCTCTAAAGATTAGACATAATGGGGAAGGTGGTTTTGAAAGAGACTTCTCAACCTCATCTGGATAAGCTTCTTCTGGCCAAGGTTGCAAATAATTATTAAAGTTCGACTTGAGTTTCAACCCATCATCTTTGTCTCACATTTTTGTTTCTGACTGAAGGCACAAAGCTGTAAAAATGCTTTTTTGTCTTTGTATTTAAGGAGCCATATTTATGCAAAGCTGTATTTAATTTGCCTTAGTAATACACCAATGTTATGATTATCATGTATGCAAAGAGAAAGAAAATATATTTAAAAGGGAAAGAAGGGCTTATGAGTTGAAACCAGTGTACTGACCAACAGGTCGGCAGTTTGAATTTGGGGAGAGTGGAGTGAGCTCTCATCTGTCAGCTCCAGCTCCCCATGTGGGGATATGAGAGAAGCCTGCCACAAGATGGTAAAACATCAAACATCCGGGTGTCCCCTGGGCAACGTCCTTGCAGATGGCAAATTCTCTCACGCCAGAAGTGACTTGTAGTTTCTCAAGTTGCTTCTGACACAAAAAAACCCCTAAGTGACAAGCAAATAGGAAAACTAAACCTTTTGCCCATCTAAACAAAGGGGGGGGGGGGCATATGTATTTACTTGAATCTAGTGCACAATCAAATGCAATGTGCACCTCTATTTTGAGGTGCACATTAAAAGAAAATGATTTGCCAGGAAATGAGAAGCGGCATCTACCTTATCCAAGTATTTTTCTCTTTTTTATTACTATAAAGGTTGTTTCAAGATGGCTACTTTTTATATATATATAAAAAAGCTATGCTAGATGCAATGTAAAAATGGACATTTTCCAAAAGGCTAAGTAAAATAGCTGAATGGGATGTTTATGGGACTTGCAGTCCCCCTCAAAAAAGTTTTCCTGGCACCTCTCTCTCCTTTTTAAAAATAGGACATTTCAAAGGAACTGTTTTGCCACCTGCTGGATGGAAGATTTTGAGACTTGCATCCAAAGTAGGTTTTTTTTTTCAACCACTTCTATTTCTTATATTTTAAAGGGAGGGAAAGGAGGGAGTCCCTTTTCCTTAGCCTTTCACTGGGAGGCCAAGGAAAATAGACTTGGGGGGGGGGGAAGGTTCCCTTCTCCTTCGCATTGCAGCTGGGAGGCAAGGAGTGGCTCCCCGCACCAAGCCAAGACGAGTCTGCATGAAGCCACCTGGGAAGCCGCCACCCCTCCATCAGTCAGAGGCTGGCAAGTCCATTACCCTCTGCCTGACAGATGGGTGCAGGTACCTTTTGGAACCAGATTCTAATGTGTCTTTGAATGTTGTGTGCATCTCCATTTTTGCTAAGCAATTAAGCTAAAAAAGATGTGCACTATATTTGAGTAAATATGGTAATGTATGCCTTAGGACCTCATTACACTGAAGTCCCTTAATCTGAGTGGTAGTGAGGGTATTTGCTGGGCAGTGTGGCAAATCCATGGGGCAGCAGGAGAAAACTGTGGTCCCACACCCTGCATCACACACATTGTCTCCTTCCCCTAGGATGGAGTCAGAAGTCAATTTGATGAGATCCTAAGATAAGTATATTGAGAGACAAAACTCTAAAAATGAGAAAATATGGGAAGAATCTTATTGTTTAAAACTTACCAATAAAGGATTACATCCAGTTATGCAGGGCATCCTTTCTTTGATGATGTTGATCCTTCTGAGATAATTATCATCCTTACAGCTCAGTGCAACAATCCAGTATTAACTAATTTACAATGTTGGAATGAGGAAGTGAGGAAGTGCCATCAGAGTGGATGATGAAGCAGCTGCTCCCCCTTGTGGCCAGAATCGAACATCCCCTCAGGAGAAGGTTAAATTGCTTCTGTGTCTGTCTGTCTGTTGTCTCTGTCTTGGTTCGATGTGTTTATGGGCACTGAATGTTTGCCCTATATGAACATAATGTGATCTGCCCTGAGTCCCCTTCGGGGTGAGAAGGGCAGAATATAAATACTGCAAATAAATAAATAAATAAATAAATAAATATGGAGAGAGGAGCATAAAGTTTCCCCTTCTGATCTTCTTCCTTCATGTTCAGATTTGATAAATTTATTTCTTTGCAAAATATCATCATTTGAGTAGGGGGGCAATTTATAATAGCTGACTTCTATGGAGTTTGCAAGGATTCACAGCTTAGGAAAATAATGGAAGAGAAATGTCAAATGATCCTTCAGCCACCTTTACCCATTGAAACACTTCAAAATGTGGTGGTAAAGTACTGAGCAGATGCAATTACCCCAAACTGGATTTGGGCTTCCAAGTTTTATTATTTTAGAGGAATACCTATGGGCAAGACAAAGAAATAGGAGCATTGTATCTGCAAATAAAATTTTCCTACATTTTCCAAATGTCTAATGTTGCAGTGATTTAAAACTTCAGTTGAGCAATTTGAAATAACAGTGTGGGCATCTAAATACAAAGGTAGACAATATTACCAAAAGCAATGTGAATTGTACAAATAGAAGTGTTCTAAATGTAAACATTTTTCAATGTCTTACCCTCTGCAAGATTAGAAGTCTGGGTGAAAATTTCATCAGGTGCAGAATTCTTTTTTGGAGAGGCAGTGCCTAGTTTAATCCCCTAGTCCCTTTGGGGAGATGGTGGTGGGCTATGAATAAAGTTTATTATTATTATTATTTAGAAGAATTGTGCAGAAATTGTTATACCTAAAAAACTAACTTGAAAGATGTGCAATGAAATAACAATGAAGAAGACATACTCCCAAACTAAATGTCACCTCCTATAAAATCACCCCTTTTGACTGAGTGTTTATACAATCTAAATCATGTTTGTTTATTTGTTTTCATCCAGGAAGAACTTGTATTCATTTGGAATCCTCAGAGCATTGACCTAAAATTCAAAACTGTTGAATATTCAGTAGAACTTTTTAAGGTCACTACCACACACACACACATTTTCAATTGCACTGAAGATTTCCATCACACACTCTATTCTTCCATTTGACACAGGAGCCTTAATGGAGTCACTGAGACATTAATGGATGCTGGGCTATTCGATTGAGATCCTGAGTCTGCAGTTTGCAATCTAAAGTGCAGAGATAAAAACAAGAGATGTAGACTGCTAAATCAGATAAAATACTTTTGGCTGTCTTGGTTCCTTGACGAGAATGGTGATCTAGGATTTGATATCACCAGAGTCCATTAGGCTCTTGTACAAAAAAGGGAGGCATTTTAAATGCTGGGAGCTAATACAGAGATTTAGGAAGCACATAAAACAAATAGTCAAGTCCAATCATACCAAGTAGGACATGACCTGTTTTTGTACATCTTATTAAAAGTATCATTTTCATTCATTTTATTCTCACAGGAAAAAGATTTATCCATTCTGTTTTCTCTCTATTATATTTGAAATGTTTTTAAAACTGCCATTTTAAAATACATTTTTTGTATTTTCTTTTTCATTTCAGAATCTATCCAGCAAAAATTTAATCCTGGAAGACAATGGGGATAGAAAAGGCATTCTGATGACAAATTAACTGTACCATCTTTATGTATGCATTGACAAGATAGTTTTCTGAAGAAAGGAGGAAAAATAGAAAGGTGAAAGGGTGAGAGAGGAAGGTGGGAGAGGGTAGGCATGTGAGTGGTGAGCCCTTTCCTTTCCCTGAATGATTTATTGTATAACTGGCCACAAAGAGAAGAAAAATGCTGATCACTGCAGCAATGAGAGCTTGCCAACAGGAGGGATAAGTAGGTGGTAGAGTTAACCACTGGTGACTTTGTCTTGCTCAATCTGGAAGTACATTCTACATTCACCAACCCATCTTTGGGGGACAAATGAGTAATTGTGAAATGCTGATGGAAGAGAGAACTCCAGGTTACTAGAATCACTGGTCAAGCTCTCCTTTCTTGTATCTGTGGGAAGCGCCAAGGAATGTTGGTAATGTTACCCAATAGGCCTATGTGATCGATGAAAAAAAATGTTTCAATACACATTACTAAATTAGGGGGTGGGCAAATCATTTCTAAAGTGTTTCTAAAATAACTATAACTGTAACTATAATGATATAATGATTGTATGTAGTCGTTAGGGCTGTGCAAAACTTCATTTGTAATTCATTTGTCATATATGTTTCAGCACATGGCTGGCCCAGAGAGAGACAGGCAGAGACCACACTCACATTGCGGCTTTAACATGGGAAGCAAGCAGAATTCTGAGAAATGTAGTTTAAGGCAGGGCCTTTTGAATTCTCTGCCAAAGCCTTCCCAAGCCACATTTCCCATAATTCTGCTTGTGCCTCCTCCTCTTCATCCATGAAAGTTTTGATGGGTAAAACCTGTGTTCATTCTCTAAAGGGATTTTGAGATGAAGGGGGATTGTTGGGAGTTGAATCAATCCTGTGAGGTAGGCAAAGCTGTGAGGCAGTAACTCCAAGGTTTACCTAGTATGTTTCCTATTATTATTATTATTATTATTATTATTATTATTATTATTATTATTATTATTATTATTACAAAGGCTGGGTGGGCATCTGTTGGGGGTGATTTGGATTGTTTTTCCTGCCTGGCAGAAGGGGTTGGACTGGATGGCCCCTGGGGTCTTCCAGTCAAATAGTACTGTTAGTGCTGTTAAGTTTATGATGGTTAACATTTGTAAAAAAATCTTTGTAAAACTTGGGTGGAATGATGCCCTGGTTTATGTTGAATAATTGAAAATAGAAATCCAATGTGATAGCTCTTGTAGCTTTTTTTTTTTTAAGATGTTGTTAATACAAACTTTCAAAACTTCCCAACAACCAGTTGATGGGTGAAGCATTCTGAAACTTGGGGGAGGGGATAACAGTGGCAAATGTCTTCTGCCATTGTAACAAGTGTCATCTTGATAACTCTAAAATGAGGGAGAAAAGAGCCCCTTGGGTTAACTTATCCACATGTCACTATATGTATTGTATACTAACTCCTATCAAAGAAGGAACCACCTCCTTTCCTGAGTAAAGTGGTCAAAGGTGAGAGTATAGTCCATCCTGGCAGAACCTAAAAGAAACACCAACCCTCTTCTAGTTTGTCTACCACAGCACTGCTTTTGGGTTTATTGAATGCTCAAAAACAGGAGAGAAATGGAAGCTAGACCTTTGAAGCAGTGCTGGTGGCTTCTCCTCTCCATGGAATGACCATCAACCTATCCATGGATCATATCAAATCTATAATCTTAGCTTCAAAATCTATTCTCAACTTGTACATGGTTGAGTCATACATGAATATGTGTTGTATGCTTTTAAAAGACCTTTAAAACTGGAATGACAGTTGCAACTAGAGTAGAACCATTCAATAATCAGTTCAGGGACCCTGATCTACCAATAGACTTCAGGGTAATGTGAGCTGGCCCTTTCCACTGACCTCCAAACAATGCCCAGTTAGTTCTAGCACAATCACAATCACACATGAGTCAGTCAACCAGAAGAAGAGATTGTTTAATCAAGCAGCATTTAATAGGATTTTAATTCAGTAGGATATGTACATCAATCTGTTTTGACACTATGTTTAATTATGGATGTTGGGTTGTAGCTCATGCATGCATTGTTCATTGGTGATTCATCACTGAGGAACTGTGAAAAATTTGTCAAAAAGATTTGATTGGGTTAATGCAAAATTAGGAGACGGAGGAGTCTTTTTAGTGCACGTCTCTTTGAAAAATCGTTGCTTGCTACAGATTAATTTCTACAACACAAATAATAGTCAGAACATCATCAAAATGCAGAGATGATTTGGCATATGTGAGAAACTTTTGCCATCTCTCTGAGCAACTGAATTTCATCAAGCAGTACAACTGATATAAATTAGGGTTGTTTCACCAAGGACCCAACCATCTGCCAAGTATCATCTTCACTATTAGTTTGCCAGCAGTGACTGAAAATGCATTTATAATAATGAGGGCTCACATATCATAGAAAGAAGAGAACTTCATTTTCAGCACCCTGCTCCTGTTTGTGGCTGTCCCAGTTATCCATGGAGGCATGTGTTAGTCCCCAGACTCAACAAGAAGTGGATTTATTTCTTTCATAATTGGCTCAGTTTGAATTCCAAAGGGACTGAAAATCAGTATTTCTACATTGGTCATTTATATAGTAACTGTGGTAGTGAAAGGACAGATAATTGAAAATAAATACCGCATATACTCGAGTATAAGCTGACCCTAATATAAGTCGAGGCCCTAATTTTACCACAAAAAACTGGGGAAACTTATTGACTCGAGTATAAGCCGAGGATGGAAAATGCAGCAGCTACTGGTAAATTTCAAAATAAAAATAGATCCTAATGAAATTATATTGAGACATCAGTAGGTTAAAGGTTTTTGAATATTTATCGTATTTAAAAGAAAAACAGTAAACTTGCTCTGTAAGTGGAAAAGTAGGGTCAACAAAAACAATATGGTATTAACAATAACATAATAATAATAATAATAATAATAATAATAATAATAATAATAATAACAACAACAACAACAACAACTTCATTTGTACCCTGCCCTATCTCTCCATGGGGACTCAGGCCAGTTTCTAACATAGTAACAGGCAAACATTCAATGCTTACATAAACAATGCAGAGCTAGATATAGATCTATAATTATATATACTAATTTCACATATGAATTTTCCCCTGAAACATTTGCATATCCTCTCTCTATATATGTGCATTTTCCTCCTGCAATATTTGCAAGCCCTATATAATTATGTTTATATCTATCTAGAAATCTGTGTGTGTGTGTGTGTACATTTCCTCTTCAATATTTGCAAGCCCTGTGTTCATATCTATCTATCTAGACATCTCTCTATATATAGATAATATTATCTGTATAGGATTTGCAAAGACTTACAAACATGTGAGGTGAAAATTCATATATAAAATAATGTATACACATAGATACAGATATACAGGTACATGGAAATCTCTAGCTATATGTATATAGGATTTGTAAAGACTTGCAAATATATGAGGGGGAAATTCATATATAAAATTAATGTATATAGATAGATACAAATATAAAAGTACATAGGGATTGCAAAGGCTTGAAGGGAGACATGCCTATATATCTGTAGCAGAGATTAACAAATATTTCTGGGGAAAATGCTTTTATAAGATTAATGGGTGTATATATATATATATACACACACACACACACACACACACACACACACACACACATATATCTTCCTGACTTGCAAGAGCTTCTTTCTCTTTTCAAAACATTCCCTTGGTTAAGAGTGAGGGAGGCTTTGGAAAAGTAAACACGAATAAGGGAAGGTAAGATGAGAGATCAATATATCATATATTGCAAGCAATGGCCTCCAGGCTCTGCTGCTGGCTTGACCTTGACCCGATTATAAGCCGGGAGAGGCTTTTTCAGCTCATAAAAAGGGCTGAAAAACTCAGCTTATCTTCGAGTATATCTTCGAGTATATACGGTATACACACACTGGATTCAACTCATGCACACACACACACATGATGGAGAGGAACAGGTATCGAACTTTGAATATGTGTAAGCTAACCAACTTTGCTTTTTAATAATGTGTATAAGTATGCCTTTGCACTTCCTTCCTTTCCTCACAAAGTTCTTTACTCTTTTCACATCAAAGCATTCAAATGTTGAAATGCAAATTAATAATCAGATAGAGCAATATTTTTCAACTCCGGCAATTTAATCTGAGAATGAAATTTTTACTAATGCAAATCAGTGTGCTTTGGCCACAGAACACATTACATTCTCCTAGCTCTGTTAGGCTTACACATTACAAAAGATATTTAATGAAAAATGTAAATTTTGTAGTGCACCTGCTGTAAAAGATCATCTCCCTTTTATTTGACTGAAAGATGTATGGAGGACATCACTGCTTATGTAATGTTATCATAGATGTATAGGCTATATATACTGGATTTGATATTCAGTTTCTTACATAGGTAAGATTTTCAATTATTTTAGTGATAACTTCATTCATATAATAGAGCCTTCCTTTAATACCAAACCACATTCTTGAATTCCAAAGAGCTATTTTAGGTGCATCCAACAGCTTGAGTATCACTTGGAATTATCTGCTCTCTTGATAGCTGAGCAGTGAAGAGGGGAAAACACTTTAACCAAATATCCTCAGAGGAAAGAAAAACTCTCTAACAGTTTCTTGTGCTGGGACTGGCCTTCCCAATTAGTAGTAGTAGTTACTGTGTTGGCCAATTGCCCAACATTTGGTAGATTGACCATCTTTCTTCATCTTCCATATCACTCTAGGCCACCCATGTCAAACACAATGCCCATGGGATGAATCCAACCCATCACATCACTTTATGTGGCTCATGAGGCTTTTAATGCCAGATCAAGATAGTTATTTTTATGTAGCCTTGCAATTACAAATGGCCTTTTGAAAGCAACCATAAGGTTGGTATGGCCCTTGGTGAAAATGAGTTTGAAACTCTAGTCATAGGGTTAAATCTCAGATATTCAGAATGTGGAGGGGGAGGTAGACTACTAGAAATATGTATTGAATATTCTGAATATTTGCTTGCTCTGGGATAAGAAGAAGAGGACTAGAAAAGTAACATATCAGAAAGAAAAATTACTACTTAGAAGTTGTAGGGTCAGCTCTAGGTTTTTTTCCCAGTTGTTCTTTCAAAACCCAAGGAGGAAAAAGAATTGATATGGAAATTGATTCACTAAGTAGCAGCAGAGGGGTTCCCTTCTGAGTAATGCAATTTCCTTGAACATGTAAAATTAGGTATTCTTTGGATTATGGCCAATATTTTCCTCACACTAGCAAATTGTATAAAACCTTAGATAATGACAAATGAGCTTGTCCTTGATTAAAATGAATGCCTGAAGATCTCACTCTATCACAAAAAAACCCACTGATTTCCCCCCAGGTTTTTAAATTTAACTACTTTATGTAAAATAATGCAAAGAAAACAGGGTGTGTGTTTTGTCCATAAAATGTATGTGAACATTTTTTTGCCAAAAATAGTTTTCAGAAAGAAAACCTTAACTCTCTTGTACTCTCACCCAGAGGACAGAACATTTTGGAAATTATTTGTTATTGCATGTAGGAATAAAGCAAAGGAAAATTTACATCCCTACCTACAACGCAGCTGATAAAGTCCTGGATCTTCCAACAGCTCTTAAAAGAAACGTGATGTCATTGTTATGCGAAACATAAGCTTGGAGTAAGAAATAAGTTGGGAAGACAAAATATGCACTCCTAAAATATGCACTCCTTCAACTTGAATATCTGAGTTCATATTTGAGTGGAATTTTTGGCAAAGTTTTTCTTGCTCGTATTGGAAAGGAACAAGGACTAGGGATAAAAGCGATCAGCAAGAAAATGTAGGAAGCAAGACTATGGTGGTATGGCCATGTCATGAGAAGAGAACCAACATCAGTAGTACAAACAGCTCTACATTTGGCAATTGCAGGACGATGACCATGTGGACAGCCAAAGAAAAGATGGATGTACACCATCAACAAAGACATGCGTGCTGCCAACCTGAGACCTGAGGATGCCCAAAACAAAGCCCTGTGAAAATGACAATTACAGTGCTAACCCCTCCATTGAGAAAATAGCTTAGAAAAAAGATTGGGAAGAAACAAAGCTCTGTATCGTTTCTCTGTTGCCCGGGACTTAAAGAAACCTACTGCCAGGTTTGGTTTTTATGTTAGATGTTAGATTGGGGTATATTCAATCTCTTTTAACCTGTGTCACCTTCACAAGCATTTTCCTTCTTATGTTGGTAATAATATGCATCTCTAAAATCACATGGTAGCTCATATTTAAGAATTACATACACACATTTAAATGCTATTTTTAAAACTCATTTTTATTCCAAAGACACTATTTAACTAATTTTGATACACTTTCTGTCAAGAACTACTTTGAAACATTTGAGTAATGTGAAAGACGGTGTTCAGTTTTACACTTCAATCTGGGTGGTTTAGAGCAAATAACTTAATATCAAAATTTCTAGAGATCTGATTTCTAAAGTGTCTCTAGCTTGATGGATCAATAGTCTTGCTCAGTATAAGGCAGAGTAATTTAATGTAAGAAGTGACTACATGTAATCCATAAGGCAAAACCACTTAGTAAATAATGACAAGTCTGTCACAGCTATTTTCACCAACTCCTTATTTATAGAGAGATGCCCAAGATCTTCACTGTGATAGCCAGTACCTTCCAAATAAAGTTCAAATGAGAAGTAGCAACCATTTGTATTGAAATCAGCTATTCTCGCAATCTTTGTTGCCCACAGATCTCTTAAGTCCAACAGCACTGAAACGTAAACACTCAAGAGAGCAGAACAATCACCCTAGTTTGATTGTCAAAGGGTTTTGATTTTCTTTTGCAACTTTACACACTCGAAAGAAAATAAAACAGGGGAGAAAGGGTGTCTTGAACTTCAAAATGACACTTGGGAATGTTGAATGTAACAGCTCTAGAAAGAAATAGCAGAATGGGAAAAACAAAAAGTTTATGCCACTTGTGATAACTAAAGCATTTGAATTTCTGATCTGGTCTAATTGCTCTGGAACAAAATTGGGAATATTTAAAGGCTAGTTGTGATGAATCAGCAGAATTTCTTCACAAAGTAGCTTCTTTCATTGTAGCAGGTCAGATATAAACACAATATCATAACACAATATTACGATAGTAAGTGATGCAATATGTTGTGATGCTTGCTATATGATGAAACCCACTTCATTAGATCAGTCCAAAAAAGCTTATGCTAAATAAAACCTTTTGTAATATTTAAGGTGTCCAGAGTATTTTATTATTGCCATTATATCAATGTCAGTCTATTAGTCTAGGTTTGAAAGGTTGCCTATAAATCTACATAGTAGGATGCATTATGTGGGATCATTGTATTGGAAAGCAGTACTCTCTGCTACTTGGGAAGCTTACACAAAGTTTTCTTTTGTGCACACATTCAGTAATTCATATACAAATTTAAAAGTGAAGATTCTTATCTAACTAGATTTCTCAGATTTTCACCTCTTGAAAAGTGTAAGTCTATACAGAAAGCCTGGACGGGCCCTAAAACTGAGCAGGAAGTCAAATGAACAACAAGCAATAATATTGGCCAAGGGAACTACCAAGATTCAACACCACTTTCAGTCATTGACTCACACACATCAACAGGAGTACTATTTAAATTGAAAATAAGGTGCATATCCTTGAAAATAAGCTGCATATCCTTGCTAGACTTCAAATAATAAAAGAGATATGCCTATGTATCTGTTCTAAATACTTTCTGGATGGACCAAGTGACTATTTATGTCCTAAAGAAGAAGAGGTGGGGGAGGTAGTGAGAGGAAGAGAAATATTAAATAGCCCCCAAGGAAACTTTGCAATTTCCACCTGAGCAATTTATTTTCTTTTTTAAAAAACAATTCCTTACAGAAATGTCAAACAGACACTCAAATGATGAAAAGTGACCTTTAAACTTTTTTTCCTTTTCAGAAGTGCAGCCCAATTGTGTTATTACCAAGTTCTACTTCTCTTACGAAAAACTTATTTTTCAGAATCCATATCCTCCCACAAGAATACTCTATTGCTTTCATAAAACAAGCTGACATCTAACTTTGTGTCAGCTGTCAGACATTTAGCTTTGGAACTCCACTTACTGTTATTAACTTTTATTAAAGATTTGTCTTTAAAGAAATACTGATGTTCATGAAATAAAGCTTTTCATTTCTATTGTGTCAGTCTTTCACTTCCCAGGGGGATCTGTTACATACTGATACAGTTATTGAAATTGAACTACAGGTGTTAGAAGACTTGCTTGTTAAGCCTTTCTCGTGTTTCAGATTTGGAGATTTTTGTTACTCCTATGTAAGTTTTAAACTTAGAACTTTGTTATGAGAGCTAATGATGAGGCCATTATTTCTGTACTGAAATATTTCCAGAAATGATACATAACTTGTTTTATTGTACAATGGCACACTGACCAGTGGACCTTGGAAGAAGTAGAATCTGGAAAGTTATTTTTGATCTACAAATCCGATCCATATTCCTCAGCTAGTATGACCACATTACTGGTTAAATGTTTATGGGAGTTGTAGTCCATAAAAGTAAGTTTTCTAAGCTCTATATGTAGGGATGGGGATGTAAATAATGCTCACAAATGTTCTTCTCATTGACAAAAGAGTGTGTCTTGACATATTGAGACAACCCATGAAAGATAGCCAGCTGCTATGAACTTTTGTGTCTGTATTTGCAGTTTTCCTTCCCCTCTTTTTTGTTTGAAAAATGTTTAAATGTTTTAAAAAAGGATTTTGCACATAACTTTGCTATTTTTGCTTTCTGTAAAAAAAACTTCATAAACATTTTCTGAGATGAGAAACATACTCAAAAATATATCTGCAAAAATGTTTACACAGTCCAATACACTCAACAGAACATTTTCAATCCTTTGATTTTTTGCAAACTCTATCATCTTCATCTGAAGTAATGTGATTCTATCTAAACCTCAAAGTCAAGGGATTAGGGATAGAAAAAAATATTTTAAAATGTTACAAAAACTGGAAAAATATGAGGAGAATCTGAGATGGGTAAAAAATTGTCATGATTCGTGATTTATTTAGAGAGAGAAAATGCAGTTTCTGCACAGGTTGCATGTTTCTGGTATTTTCTGCACAGGAAGTAACACTGTCCCCTCCTTCCCCTTTTAAAAATGTTTTTGAATATTTACCCATATTTAGTCAAATTGTCTAATAAGGTTTGTCATGTATATACCAACAGGCAAAAGTGCATAGATTTGATATTTTGATTCCTTGTGGATTCAAAATATTGATCAAATTATTTTGTATGGAATTAAGTTGTTTCTAAGATAGAACCTGGCATACAGCATCACCAGGTACTTTCAATATGAGATAAATAATGAGCAATCTTAGTAGAGACAAGAATAAAACTTTAAATCTATCCACTGCCATTGAATAAAACCCTCCTCCATAACCAGTTGCACCTCCAAACAAAATTTGCATATTGTCTCCAGATCAGCTTCACATTCATAAAACATTTCTTTCTAAGAGCATAAAGTGTTCATGCAATCAAAGATTACCCATGGCTATCAGCTTTCAGTCAGCTGAAAAGTGAATTAATTTATCAAGCTTCCTTGTTTTGTGTGTGTGTATATACATGAGCACTTCTGCATGTTAGAGTTTATCCAGCAGCTCCAGTCTGCATCAGTAAAATCAACTCTGTCAAATATTAGTGTCTCACAGAGTAAGTCTCAAAGATCGCTCAAGCTTCAGGCTTCCTTTCCAGATGCCACAATGCAAGTTATCATTGTCACTGGCAGAATTATCTGAATCCACAGTAACATTTGTCTGCTTTCAGAAACGATTTTATTCCTAGTTATTTTCATTACAGTGAAGAAAACCTGAGAAGATAAAGCTGTATCTATCTAATTTACGCAACAGAAATCCTGCTTGTGAAAATGAAATTTATAAACAGTTTTGCTGGCCCTATAGATATGCAATATCTCAGGGTGTCACAAAATAGAAAAAACATGAACATTGCACTATAAGCAAATGTGGAAAGTATGGAAATCATATGTGGATTATTATTTTTGTTATACTGTTCCTTAAAGTGGCTCAGTTTTGAGTCTTTCTTGGCAACATTTGTTCAGAGGGCCATTTTGCCTGCCTCTAAGGCCTCTTCCACACTGCCCTATACCCCAGGAACTCATCCTAATTATCTGCTTTAAATTGGATTAAAACAGGCCCTGTCCCCACTGTAAGATAACATGGGATAAATAGATAACCTGGGATCAGATCCTGGAATATAAGGGCAGTGTGGAAGGGGCCTAAGAATGAGAGGGTAGCGGGATGACTCAGCCAAGGTGTCCTAATGGATTTTTATTGCTGAGTAAATATTTGATGGCAGTTGTAGTCCAATAAAATCAAAAGGACTGAATTTTCCCCATGCTTACCCCAGATGGACTGGAAAATACTTTTGACATTAATCTAAATAATAATTGCCATAGAAATGTAATAGATATCATTGTACAGAAAACAGAAAAAAATAACTATATAATGTAGCTTTAATCAAGCTGGGGCAAGTAGAAGGCACTAACTTAAAGTTATGAATATTCTCCAAATATTATTCAGGTCAGAACACTTGAAATGTTCCTGACATGTGTCTGTCAAATTTTCATTTTAAAAAGTTACAAGAGAGTAGAGTACTTATTTGAAATTGGATATTGATGATGGCTTTGAAAAATTAAGCCTATTCAGATGAATGATTGATCAATGGAACTTTCTTTGTTGTATTGGCAGAGAATGACATTACCTATATGTCCTTTTCTTTTACTCATTCAGATAAAGCCAATGGCAATCCATGGTTCCTTGACCTGTACTGCACACAGCATTGAATCAGAGTGTTCATCTCCATTAAAGCAGTTAAACTCAATCAATTTATACTAATTAATTGAAGATGATGTTGAATAAAATCCATTATGGACATTAACTTCTTCAGCACGATGAGCAGTCAGACTCACTACTAATAGTTCCCTAGTACACATGGCTCAAACATTGTGAGACTTTGAGCAAATTAAATGCAGTTTAATTTCTCTTTCCCTAAACAATCCACTAGAAAGATATTTCCCCCACTTCCATCTCAGCTTTTCTTTGCTCTGTTCTAACATACATATTTTTCTACTAATTTTATATATTGAAAGCATTCTTGTCCACATTATTTCAAATGTTCACATTTTTAATTGTGCAGTTTTTAAATGTGTGCCTGATTTTGTGTACATTTTCCTTCCATAGCGATATCACATTAACTTACAAATGCTTAAACAGATTTAGTTTAAAAGCTGCTTTCAGGTCAAGAATCCTTCATTCAAAGTGATTGAGACCAGAAGTATTCCGGGTTTTGTCAACCCCCCCCCCCCCCTATATTTTAGAATATCCATATTTGCCTATGTGTACCTAATGAGATAATTTTATATTTTAAATAATTTTGGGCATGAAACAAAGATTATGTACCATAAAAAAAGAAAAGAATGGTGTTATTATCTAAGCCACCATGTGGCTTTTGGAGATTTTTGAGTATTTTGGATTTTGGATTTGTGAATAAGGGCTGCCGAAAATGTATCATTCAAAATAAACAATAGAACTAAAATGAATTAAAACATGGCTATTAAAAAGAAAGCAACTGAACTAATTTTTCCTTCTGAGCACTCATCCATCAAAGGTCTGTGGAAACAAATAGAACTTTACCCTGTTTAAGAAAGCATAGTAGAAAAGGCACCAGCATAAACTCTCTAAGAGGGGAACTCCAGAGCTTAGGATCACCTACCAATAAGCTTTTCTTCCATTCTGCCACCAAATGTACAAGTGGGAGTGACAGCCAATTTTCTCACATCAGAACCGACTTGCAGTATGTTCTTAAGTCACTTCTGACACAATTAAAAAAAACAACTTGGACATCATAGGGCTAAAGTTTTTAAACAGCACTGGAAACAGTCAGAGGAACTGTTGCAACGAAAAAGATGTGTGGTCCTTGTAGCCACTACCTGTTAACAATCTGGACAAAGTTCTTGATGAGATTAAGTTTACAAACATTTTTTAAAGGAAGCCATAGACCTCTCAAATGTATGGATAAGAAACATCTCCAAACCATGGAATTTGAAAGTAAGACCCCAATTGCAGTCTTGAAAAATATGTGTCTTTTACATGTATTTATATATTTGAAGGGATATGAGCAGAAAGTTATCTATTTAAATGTGTGCTCTTTTTGACAATTGTATAGTACAAGCCAAGTTTAAAGGTGAAAAAACTTTGTAAGAAGGAAAAAGAGAAGCCTCAAAGTTGTCTATAAACAGTTGAAACAGAGTGCAGATGTGAGGGGGAAAAACTCTGCCCCCTTCAGAAGACCGAGAGCTCTTTGGTTATGTTTCTCCAGGCTTCTTTGTATCTACTTCAGTGCCCACCACTGATGAATGCTATTTAGGATCTGGTTATTGATTGTTTTGTATTGTCTTCAACAACCATGCTAGCACTTCCTTGTCTGCAATGACTCATACTATGGCCACCATGCAATTGTACCAATATGTGTAGACCATATCAGGAATTACTTTGAATTTGTTGCTTTAGTGGTTCAAGTATAATGAAAGTGGAAGATGTACACCTTCGCCTTTGTCATAGTTGTGTCTTTTCCCATTTAGACTGTCAAGCTTCAAGCCTCAATTTGGAGCTGAAATGATAATCTTAGCCAAAAGAAAGGAAATGGGATTCTGTTTATTTTCTTGGATTTCTAAGTAGCTTTCAGTATCATTGATGATTATATTTTTCTGATAGGACTTGGAACTAGGGACTCATTTATATGGGTCTAATACCCATACTCATGACATGATCTTTCCTGGCTGTTTTCATGACATTCCTCTAATTCTGGTAGGTATTGTGGGGTAAAGTAAGTTAAAGCAGGTGGTGCTCTGGATTTTGCTTGAAACTTCAGAACAGTTCTGGAATTTTAGTACAGTTTGAACAGTAGAGTTGGGTCTGCTGACCACATGGAGCACTGCTGTTGTCCCCTTTTCCTGTATTCATCAGTGCAGGGGAAAGGAAACATGTTATGTCCATGTTGCTGCTATGGCCACAGAGTTCCATGTGAGCCACCATGGGTTCCCTGTAGTGAAATCAGCAAAAGTGCCCATATGAACAAGAAGTGGGGAATAATTAACCAGACAAGCTCTAATAGATTATGTTTGATGATGGTTCTACTTTTTAATTATCAATTCCAGGAGATGGTGGTAGAAGGTCATTGTTCAACTTCCTTGGTTATCCCATAGGTCCCACAGAGTTTTATCCCCAACCCTTCCCTTCTATTGTTGTTGTGCACCTATATTATACTGCCAGAAAATATTATCTGAGAGTTTTAGGAGTTATTCATTGTTGTAACATTTTCATAAGAACAAGCATATATTATGAATAGATCTTTGTTCTTCACTGATATTGCCTCCCCCCCCCCCCCAAATTATTCGTTAAACAAAATATAACCAGAGTGAGATAATACAAACTGGGGGGAAACAGGCTAAAAAAATTGAACTAAAATTCATCTTTCTCTACTTCTCTATTTAGGTCAGTCGACCTATAAAAAGAGTCTGTGTTATTCATCTCTGCTTTACATCATTGTAAGGAGTACAGTTCATGCCACAGGCATCTCAACATTTCCTAGGATTGAAAACTGTCTATACAGATAAGGATCTATTTCAGTGTCACAGCTGATAAAATGACATCTTCTTGTACAGCTTTCTCAGTAAATGCCAGGAGTCTAACTGTGGCATTGCTTTCTTTGGGTCTCAGATGGCTATATTCTTTCCCCACTACTTTCTAATCACAACAGTTTCTTTGTAGACTTTCTTACAATCATTCCATATTATTTAGAAATAAACAGAAGACATTATTTAAAGTAGCCTTGCAAATGGAATGAATAGATTCACCAAAACAAAAACCCTTCCTGGAGCTGTTCCTTGCATGATATTGCTTTAGTATAAGAAAATAATGTCCCTCAAATTATGAACATGAATGAGTAAAATTTTTGTTTCAATTCATTTTTTAAAATCACCATTCATCAAAATTCACAAAAGTTGAATATGGGAAAAGGTGAAATCGATAGCTTTGCCGGTCCTCATACAAGGTTTCATTTCTGTTGTATTTTTAACAGAATTCGCCAAAATTTGGGATATTTTCATGTGTGTGTTTGCAAGGATGGGGGAGTGCAGACCTCATAACTGCCTACATGTAGCAATGATTTAGGTGGCAAAATGTACTATATTATCCTTTTATCCTATAGATAGAATTCACATACTATATTTTCTCTAGCATTTAAGCAGAATAGATCAACAATTTAATTCTAGATATAATTGCTAGTTATTAAGATATTCTTCTGACGCTATGGACTGGGGGCATCTTTTGATATCTTGATATATAAGGTCCTTAAGGTCCTTATTTTACCTGTACCCAAATGTTAAAGAAATAAATTAGAAGAGAAACATTTGTGAAGTGAACAAATTTTGGCATTATATACTGATTTATTCAGAATGTGTGAAAACTGTGCAGATGGGTAACCCATGAGTTTCGAGGATAATGTAGGAGCAAATGAAACTAACAAATCACTATCTGAGCTCTAACTAGTAGATTTTTAAAATTTTAGGAATATGTTTTTGAATTCCTGCATATATAACTATGTTTGTATTGTACTAGGGTATTTCTTTTTGTGAGAAGTTCAAAAGATAGAGGGAAATTTTTGTTTTAGTTTGTTTTTGAAGGAATCAGAATCACAGAATTATAGAGTTGGGAGAGATCACAAGTGTCCTCCAATCCAACCCCCTACTATGCAGGAACATGGTCACAAGTTGTCTAAAATCCTGTACAGCTGTCTACTTAACACCACCCAGATTCATTGTTTCACTAATTCAGTTTCCTCCAGCCATGCCCATATATGGGTGGGTGGGATGGTGAAATGCCTGACTCTATTCTCTTCACCATATGTAAATTATTACTTCATCTGTTGTGATCTGCTGGTCTCCTGCTGTGATTGTATCTACTATAATTGATATCTATAGTTACTGTTTCATCACTGCAGCCCTCCTGTGGCCACTCTGTGACTGGAATTGAGCAGAAAGTTGGAAGAACATCTTGCCCCATGGCTATCAGTTTGGGTCATTACAAAAGGTGAAAAACAATATCAGATTCCACAATAACTAAAAACTTACTTGCAGGGGTATATTCAAAATAGAGCAAGAATTCTAATCAAATGGCTTATTTGATTGTCAGAATAAAGAAAACAATAACAAAAGATCAGTCAAACCCTAAACATGTTTTTATAAATGATAGATGCATGCAAAATAAAATTCACTGTGTTGGGATAGATTAGTAAATTAGTTGGGCTCGGGCTGTGGCGCAGGCTGGAGAGCAGCTGCAATGAATCACTGCAATGAATCACTCTGACCAGGAGGTCATGAGTTCGAGGCCCGCTCGGAGCCTATGTTTGTTTGTCTTTGTTCTATGTTAAAAGGCATTGAATGTTTGCTTATATGTGTAATGTGATCCGCCCTGAGTCCCCTTCGGGGTGAGAAGGGCGGAATATAAAAGCTGTAAATAAATAAATAAATAAATAAATAAATAAATAAATAGTAAATCACTTCCAATAATTCTTTGCAATAGAAGGATATCAAATTTAGCCATATACTTTAGAAATCCATCAACTTCATGAAGAAATTCACTCTGATCTAAACATGTATGATTTATGCATTTTCAGTCCATGAAGGATTTGTCAGATATGTCTCAGGACACAATGACAGACTCGGTTTGGACTCAAAACGCCCCTAAATATATATTTATATGTGTATTTTATGAATGTTTTAATGCAACTAAATTTTTAAAAATTGAATTGAAATGTTATTGTAATTTCTATATGTGTGTTTATATTTTAAGCCACCCTGAGTCCCCTTATTGGGTGAGAAGGGCGGGGTAGAAATACTGTAATAAATAAATAAATAAATAAATAAATTCTTTGTAATTTTTAATACACTAACAAATTCATGTTTATTTAATGATTTTGCTGTATTATGTGTGTTCCTCCATTTTGTTGCATTTCTCAGTTTATTCCAAACCAAAATATAATCCTATGCTTAAAATAAAACAGAGATAATTGGTTCTTTCTGCAGATTTAATATATTTATGTCCTAAAAAATATTGAGCGACAAAAAGAATTTTTGGAATGTTTACTTTGCCCTTGAGTTCAGTAGGATGACATCTCTACAAGTATAGCAGGTTTTCAGCTCAAAAATACTAAAATTATATGCTTTCTTCTTTAAAAAAATCATACCCTATCTTCCTCCAGCATTGGTGCTCTTCGTGGGATCCATTTAGGGAGACTGCTTTATATATCTGTCTAGCCCTTTTCAAGGCAATCTCACTCCCTCCTATAGTTTCTTTAGTCAAATGAAAAGTGATGGGTACTAGATGTGCATGCCAAACACATTAATCTCCTTGATTCTGAAAGAAAGACACTATTGGCTACACTGAACTGATAATACTATATTTTACTTTATTTTACTATGATGATGTACATAAAAAGGAAAATGTTCATAGAACATTACTGTTGTTGTGTAGCTTTAAATTGACTCTGACTTATAATGACCCATTTGCAGTGTTTTCTTAGTGATTTTTATTCAGAAGACCTTTGCCATAGGATTTTATCACATTACGTAAAGTTAGCAAACAGACAACGAAACATGGCCATCGCCCAATAGTAGGGGACAGGTTTATCACAGGGAGGTGGAAAACTGGCAATGGGCTCTGCATAACTTTTTGTGATGAGCCAGATCTCATACTTCAAATATTCTCATACTTCACATATCTTCATACTTCAGCTAGAATACTACAGAATAGTGCATCTAAATACTTCTTCCCACTGCTGTGTGTCAATTGACTCCATGCTTGAATAAAAAAGCTAGAAGAGACAGTCATCCATCTGTTCAGATGCATCCTTAAGGCAGTACCATCCATCCACCTGGTCCCCACAAAGAAGGTCCTTCTGTTGCTTGCAGTTAATCATACAAGAAAGGCACAGTTGCTTCAATGACAGATGCATCAGAATCTTTCCATGTTAACGGGCTTGCAAAGAGTAGTTTCCTTCCAGATTAATTATGCATCGCCACCTACTTAACTGTCAAAAAAGCCCTCAAGGCTCTTCTCATGTGAGTGCAACATATTTCATTGGCCTTGATACAGTCCCCCTAAGCCATTCCTCTCTTTTAATTGTCAGATTTCTAACTTGGTACAGACCCCAATGTGTTAGTGGCTACATATGTCCTAAGAGGTTTATATCATGCATCTTCTCAAGGGAATGTCATAAAGATTATAGCTACTGGTTGCCTTGAGTCATGAATTCAGTTGGTTAAAATTCACAAGAGGCTAACAATGAAGATATTATCTGTAAAACAGAGTGTTTGATAGCTGAAGATTTTTTAAAATAAAAAGATATTTTAAATGAATCAGTTCCTTTGATTTAACAATAGCCTAGTACACAAAAATAGCTAAAATTATTTCATTTTACTCCTTATCAAGAACAATGAGTTGCAGTAATTATTGTTTTTAACTGGAAATTTTAAATAATAATCTAGCTTCTTGAACTCTTCTATATATCAAAAAATTTAGTTGCTGCATCTTGGCCTGTTTCTCTATTTGCAAATGATTTGATAGATTTTTGGTTTGGGTGCATTGCATACAATATATCCCACTCAGAGTACACAAATTTAACATGAGGGGACTCTAAGAGATTTCCCCCCCAATGATTTGCACCAAATTTCAAGATTAAGCTTGGGATGTTCTCATTTAGGAGAGCAATTATATGGAATATACACAGTTAACTTTCAGGGGGTATCCTAATTTTTTGTGATAT
This sequence comes from Anolis carolinensis, assembly GCF_035594765.1. NCBI lineage: Eukaryota > Metazoa > Chordata > Lepidosauria > Squamata > Anolidae > Anolis > Anolis carolinensis. Next base: position 255,173,117 of record NC_085843.1, on the reverse strand, counting down.
TTATGGTGTTATCATACTACCAAGTTGAATAATAAATACTTTTCATGAGCAGCCTTGGAATAATGTGTTGTGACTCAGCTGGAGCCTCAGAGTGAATCTGCTGTGGATTATGGGATTCAGGTTCAAGATGATGGGATTCAGGTTCAAGATGACTCTGATGGGAATTATGGGATTCAGGTTCAGAGTGTTCCTGTTGTGGAAGATGAGGAGAAGGGAGGCTTTCCCACAGCAGGGAATGGTGTTGATGATACTGAAGATGATACTGAAGCTAGCCAGGTGCAAATTGACTCAAGAAGGGAGGACAGCTCCCAACTTGATAGCATGCAGACAGACACTAAGGCTAACGAGCTGTTTGGCCTTGATGAAACGGCATCTTTGGATCAAGCTGGCCATTTGGAATTCCGGGTTTGCAGGAGTGTTAGAATAGCAAACAAGAGAGAGGTCAGAGGCCAAAGAAATGCGTTCATGCTATGCAAAGGGCATTAAAAGAGTGTGCTGAGAGAGAAACCTTTGTCAAAGCAACTTCTCATTTGAGTCAAGAAGCTAGCTCTTGCTTTCCCGGATTATCTTGCAGCCTTTGGGTATTCATGTTCTTGGGACTTTGTCATGCAGTAACGGGACCTTGGTTTATGCCTTATGTTTTCTTGGATTATTGTTTATAGCCTTGTTTTGCAACAATCTTTTGGAACTTTACTTTTGCTCTTTAAGAACTATTTATTTCCTATTTCTTAATAAACTACAAAAGACTTCAACCTGTGTACAACCTGGTGTATTTAGCAAGGTGAAGCTATCCTGAGGTGTGACATAATGAGTCCAGGTACAAAGTAATTTCTATATGATAAATGTAAGCCATCTGGCCAATAAAAAAAAACATTGTTAGGATACACGGTCCCTGAGTTACAATCATCTAATTTACAAATTACTCATAGTTAAGAACAAGGGTGAGACAACAGGAAGTGAAATAAATCTTCCCCTAGAAAGGAAAATTCACTCCTGAAGGAGTTATCATGGAGGAAAAGTGTCTCCGCCAAGGCTTTATCGCCAATCCTTGTTTCCACAACAAGCAATTTTTTTCAGAATCCAATTATCACAGGGACAGAAAGTGATGTGAAATGTTCTGAACAGGAGCACAGACAGAAAAACAATCACAGTTTCCTCCAGTTTCTTGGGGAAACTCCGGAGTAACTTGTGACTTTTGTTAATGCAAGTCAAGGCCACATTAAGTGGCCTTGACCCATGTTAATACAAATCAGGTTCATGCTTCATGTAAGCACCATGAAGCTAGTTCCTCCCAACTCTTTGGATAAAGTGTCTGTGCAGATGGACCCAGAGGCATGCTAAAACTGGCAATTGAAACTGAGGTATAACTGTGCAAAGAGAAAGAGATTCATTCCCCAGAACAGTTGAAAGTGAATAATCCTTAATTATAATTAACTATTATTTTGAGCACTAAGATTCTATAAAACCCAGACATAGAACTCACTATGGACTTGATCACATGGAGGTCCCAAATGAGGGGAATAGCAGGGGAATTCACTGGGCAGAGTGGCAAATCCATGGGGCAGTAGGGGAAAACGTTCCCCATCACACAGGGAAAAGTGTCACCACCAGGCTTCGCTCCGTGCTGGCCCCGTTTGAAGCAATGAGAACACAGGAAGCTTCCCATGTTCTCTAGGCTCTGTCCTAGAATGCTTCCAGTACAGAGCCAGGATGGAGCCCCGCTGGAAGTGGCCCCTCATTGTGTGAAGGACTCCAGTGGTCTCCATCTTGGAAGCATCCTAAAACAGAGCCAGAAGACAATGTGATGAGGTCCTAAATGACCATAAATTTGCCAAATTTTTTTTTGCTTGATCAATGTCAATGAGAAGATACAAATAGGAAAAGTGAGATGACACACAAGTATCCTGCTGAAAGACAGGATATATGTGCAGCTAATAAGCAGAACTTTCATCTGCTGCATTCTGGGTGTAAGAAAAGAGACAGGGAAAAAACATGTCAACAACACTGTACACATAGCAAAACCAGGTTCTTTGTTCCCTGTAAACTTAGCTAAAATAATCACAGTAGCTAGACAATCTTGTCTCTCAGAATACGTAGATTCCATACAACTGTTTTGCAGGGGAAAATAATATCACATTAATGATTTCCTTTCATTGGCATGAAGCTTTAATAAGTGTGCATTGTCTTAATAGCCTCACAAAATGTAAAGAGGATGCTTTAAAATGGCTGATGCAAATTTCTTTTCCATTCCTACTTGCAAATGGTGTAATTTCTTTTTTGCCAATATAGACTCTAACTTGAAATAAAATCACTGAAAAAATGTGTCCAAATTGCTTGCATTTGTTAGTTCTGTCTTACTCTCACCCCAACCAGCAATGATGTCTTCATGTGTCCTACTTTTCTAGTACCTAATTTCTGAAGGAGCAGCAGCAGCAGTTGCAAGAGCCACAAAAGGAATTGGAGTTCTTTATGGTAAGAACATTGGGGAAATATAATTCCAAAGAAGCAGGAGGCTTTGCAGAAATCACATCCAGGCAACTAACTCTCTTTTCCCCAGGATACCCTTCTGGTGAGTGCTGAGAACCAACCCTTTACATTGAAATTATATACTCAATCCTGAAAATGAAAGCCATCTGGACAAGCTTATATAAAGCTAGTACCACACAGGGTTGGCACTGCAGCTAATGACTGCAAAAAACATCTCTATAAAAGGGGCCTAGACCTTTCATTAGTTTGCAGCCGTTTTCTATTTTCATCTTGTCTAATAATCCTTCAGAAATTGTTTGGAAACCCTTGATAAAATAATTCAAGCATGCAGAGCAGAACATGCAAAGGCCAGATGGCCCAAGGTCTTGTAATTCAGGAGCCATATGTTCCCAACATAATTGTAGATTGCTGTTAACAGAGTAGTGGTTTAAGCTCTTGTGGATCCTGCTTGGCAGGAAGACTCTTTACAGATGTTGAAAATCTCTCCTTTTGTTGCAGGAGAATGTGCTGAACTAGAAACTAGCTTTATTCCCCCAAATATCTTTGTAAAGCAGTGAAAGCTTATGCAGTAAGAATCTCTTTTACACGAGCTGCTTTGCTTTTAAAATGAAACAACAACTATAAAAAAGATAGTTCCATCAAGTGAGGTAGTTGACTACACTGATGTTTCTGAAATAAAAGTAAGCTAATTTTTTTATAGTTGTTTACATTGCTTAATCCCCCTCCCCAGATGAATTATGAAATGCAGGGCTAGGTTTGCTTGCATCCTTTTTAGAGAGTATGCCCTAGAGAAGGAGAGACAGAGGTGGGAATGTATGACCCTATTGCAGTGGTGGTCTCAATTTCCCCAAAATTAATTTATCAGACTATCCCATTAATTTATCTATGTATCTATCTATGTGGAGATCTCGGTGGCACAATGGGTTAAACTCTTGGGCCGGTAGGACTGCTAACTTAAAGGATGGGTTGCTGACCTGAAGGTTGCCAGTTCGAATCCAACCCAGGAAGAGTGCAGATGAGCTCCCTCTGTCAGGTCCAGCTCTATGTGGGGACATGAGAGAAGCCTCCCACAGGATGGTAATGCATCCCCTGGGCAATATCCTTGCAGATGGCCAATTTTCTCACACCAGAAGCAATTTGCAGTTTCTCAAGTCACTTCTGACATGAACAAAATCTATCTTTGTAGGGTTCCCAACCATATACAACTGAAGCCTTTTCAAGATATTGAGGCTTTCTCCAGGCATTCTAAGATGTAGATCAAGATGTAGTTTGCCACTTTAGCACTATTCAGACATTCACTAATCCAGTTAAGGCATACATATGATGAAAGGAGTCCATGACCCTACACTCCCCATATTTTTTCCATCTTCATAAGAGGAAAGTGATGATCGGAAGAGGAGAAGTGCCTCTTTAAATGAAAATTCCCCATCTAGTTTGAAGCCAGATTTTTCAACAACCTCATATTTTTCAGTACCATTGGAATGTTCCCAATGCCCCAACATATTATAGCTAACAGACATTCAAGCTGCTATAAGGTGATGAATAAATAATTATTTATTCATTATAATGAGCAGGTTTTATGAGGTTTTATGAGTCACAGAACTTACATGGCCAAGTCTAGGTAATCAAACTGTTTCACGCCTCCTGCAGCCCTGCTTCCAACAAAACTGGATCACAAGAAAAAACTATTTACTTCTAGATTGTTCTATACAAGTAACTGGGGATTCATAGAACTGCCCCTTTTACTGTAATGAATGAATAAAAGTCTGTTCTTCCTATAATGGAACACCCATGGAGTTCTAATTTTGTAGTTGAGTCTTCCAGTTACTTTGAACAGTTTTCACTGTTTCTTATTAACTTTCATTGCATATGGCTTTGTGTTTGCAGTCTGCCATTAGCCATTATTTTCTCTAAAGCTTTCTTCTGATTCCCAGTTCATATTTTCCTTCAGCATTCCTGCTTTATATCAACACAAAAGAGCATTTTTGCATTTTGTTCAAAGGACACAACCTTATATTATTTACTTGAATTTATATTTGCCTACACTGGAATGAATTAATAAAGAAGCTTAACATGAAAACAGGGACTCTCATGATGATTTAATAAGTTCTATTCTTCATTTGGAAGCCAACAATTGTTTGTTCTCTCTGGCATTTAAAAAACTCATTTAATAATCATGAATTACTCAGATGGTTTCAAAGTACTCCTTTTCTACACAATTCTGCTTTGTACTATAAAGAATATGAGTTCTAGTAATGTAAAGTAAAGGTTAGCCATTTATTAAAACTTCTTTGAATCCATAATTCTACTTAAGGCCACTTAATCCTTACTGTTATTCTAGATGAAAAACTTGGAGAGTGTTTTTAAGGACAAGTGTAATCTTTTCATATTATTAGAAATAGGTGAGCAAGAGTTTCAGGTTAAGAGGGATTGCTTTTTATTCTTAAACTTTTGACCTTTTGAAAGGAAAATGAGATTATATTACTTATTACATATGATGGTAAATCTAGGTTTGCGTTTTGAAGAGCTTCTGGAAATGTCAACTGGTTCAGATGAGGGCAACAAATAATAGTCCGACTGACCTAGTTTAATTAAAAAAAAAAGTCTGTAGCTGGTCCATTAGTTAAAAATCCAAAGTTTAGATAAAAGTTCTGAACTTTAAAAATAAACTTGCATAAGATTATGTGTCTTGACAGCTTCAAACCATTGGTTACTCCACATTAGATCCTAATATTTTGGCAAACAAACCATCAGGGAAGCAATCTTTTTGCCCACATTCTAATTTTTTTAAAATATATTCTCTCAAGAGTTCTCTTCAAATACATGGAGAAGAAAAAAACATGAAAAAGCGTAGATGAAGGATTATGAGAACAGCTGATGAAGATTTGTGAATTAGCTGAGATGGAAAAATTGACTAGGGTGATTACATGCCCAACTTCAAGAAAGATTGGGATTTGTTTTATTACTTTGTTATAGTAATGACAGGGGTGCTTTTCAATTGTTAGATTTATGAATTATAAAAGTGTAATTAAACATAGAAATGTGGCTATATAATAACAGACATAACTATCAAATAAAGAATGAGAGATTCTTAGATAGGGGTGTGTGTATGTATGTCTGTTAATTTTGTGTTCTATGCAATTATATTTATTCATGTGCTTTATTTTTGTGTTCTTTTTTTAGTAAGTACTTAGTTGTACAGTTGTAGTTGTAGTATGTTAATTGTAGATGTGTAGTTTTAAAAAACATATAACCAAAAAAAAGCTTTTTTGAATGTCCTACTTCTGTTGTGTAAGCATATTTTTTGGTTTTTTGGATAAATATATTATTTAAAAAGCTTTATCTTCTAAAGTGAATTACCAAGCTATGAGTATCTTCTTTTCCTGCTGTGTAATGAAAATGTGGCCTTGTCAGCTAAGATGAAAGCAGAATTAATTCCAATTTGTATTTGGGGGAGGGGGAAAGGAGGAGAGAGGTAACTTGCGGGCATATACAATATAATTTAGTGTTGAAGCAAGTAAGTTAATTAGTGCTTTGCATATGCAAATGTAATTAAAAAAGACATATATTGAAATATGTAAAAATTAATCGTGATAAATATTGCACTAATATCATAATGAGGATGGCATTTAGCAGAAAGTTGTAGCTCAGGGTTATTTTAATTGAATCAAAGTTGTTCCAGTTACAACTGCTTTGAGGAAGAATGTGTGCAAGCCTTCAGTTAAAGAAAATTCAAACTCTGTTGTTTTTAAAGTGACATAAAAATAGCATGAAGCCTACACACTTTTGTCTTCTTGAAACTTCCAGCATTATCTGGTGAAAATTCCATTATATAACATGAAAACCATTTAATGGGTTAGGATTATGTACAGTTCTGTAAAGCCATGCCGAGGTAGCTTCATAAAAGTTGAATCATACATTATTTTATATAGGAAACATGAGAGATAGTAGTGAATTTATCCAAAGGAATAATCAAATTAAGATAGCAGAAGCTCAATAACTACTGATCCCACCCCACCCGAAGAAACAAACTTAGTGTTCTTTGCAACATATAAATCTGGTTAAATACAGGTTTATCCACTTGAGAAAATAGAAATACAGTAATAATCATTATATTGCCTCAAGGAGATGAAAAATTAGTCTCATTTCACTGGAAAAAACTTCACAAAAATGTGTGCTCTTGTGAAAATGAGAGAGAGAGAGAGGGAGAGAGAAGAGCACATACTGATGCAAAAAGAGATTAGAGCCCTCTTCACATGGGGCTAAAATTGGTGGCATGCACCAGTTTAGCCAAGGTCAACCATAGAGCCCACTGCTGCCATCAAACAACACCGGCACAGCTCTGTGGGTGAAGAAGGGTGGAGCCAGTACATGCCGCCACCACAGCAACACAGGGGGTCCCGTGTCGCCTTTGGAATCCAAGGGAAAAGTTGTGCACTTCATGCTTCCCCCAATCTGACTGCTCTCAGATGGAGCCGGGTGATGTGGGGCAGGGTTCCCCATGCCTCTCTATAAAATGGAGGACCTATGGCAGTCATGTGACAAGGTCATAGATATGGAAAAGGCAATAATCGGAAAGTCTACATGCTAACGATCAGTGAATAGGCATACATATTTGGATGTACTAGAATGCAACAAAAAGAAATCAATAGTACTTTCAATCTATAAATGGGTGGTTACATAATATTTACAAAAGATATTCGAGATTGATGTGTATTGTTAACCCACAAGTTCCTTTTGGGTTCGAAATTTAGAATATTATATCACCAGCTGTGAACAGGCTATGTATAGTACTCTCGATCTGGGATCCAAACAAAAATGAACCACCTTCCGCTTTTAAAAATACGGCTGCTGGTGTAATGACGGTCAAAACAGGCAGCAATCCTGGATCTCTGTACCAAAATCCAAGTCCCAATGATAGAATGACTTCAAAGTGACTACATAGAGAGTAAAATGTGACAGAAAAAAAAATGTGGCAGGAGAAGTGGGAAATAGTCCTGCATTCAACATTTGGATTAGCACAGGCATGTCCTAATTAGTCTAGTTCTCCACAGCATCATTTTTTGCTTTCATTTATGTAAAAACAAAACAAAAAACCAACCAGGCATGGCTGGCTTGATTTTTACATTGTTACAGACACTCAGTTTATCATTTTTCCTGAAAATGTTCTTTCCTACAATAGCACATTTTCATGTAAATCCATTTAGAACCAGGATGACAGATGCAAACTCAATGTTATTCCTGTAGTTATGATGGTGCTATGATTTAAATGGCTTGAAAATGCAAAATGGCACATGCTCAAGGCACTTCCTTCTTAAAAAAAAAAAAGCAATGTGGAAAAATTGTTTTTTGTTTATTGCTCTAATTTATACAAAATGCAGATACTGTTGAAAAGCTTAGAATTATATCAGGGAAAATAGATATGTGAGGCCAGCAATATGCCAAGTCAGTTAAAGGAGGGGCATGGAAAACTTCTAAGTCCAGGAAGAGCTTGAAAAGTTACATTGCCAAATAATAAAGAAAAGGTTAAACTACCCATAACAGAATAGTGGTAGAATGGTGCTCTGAGGCCCACTAATGCTCAATTATGAATAGCTTTAGTATTGCATTAACGATCTCATAACACTCACCTAAAACAGTGTCCTAGTGGTTCTCAACCTGGGGTTCCCAGGTGTTTTTGGCCTTCAGCTCTCATAAATCCTAACAGCTGGTAAATTGGCTGGGATTTCTGGGAGTTGTAGGCCAAAAACATCTGGGGACCCCAGGTCGAGAACCACTGCTCTATAGATATGCTTTTTAGCTGAACACTTGTTCTCTCCTAATGGTATACTTTGCTTTCTGATGTCAGTTAGAATACAAAGTTTCATAAAATGAGAGTCCTCCTTTTTAGATCAACATATGGGAGCCTGAAGTGAGGTGGACCTCTTTATGTTGTTTGAAGGTAAATTGCTTTGCACATCTTCTGCATACTTTTCAGTCTTTTGGCACAAATCTGATGTGAATGAGACTTCTTCTTGCTATATCTCTTATTAATAAGTGAATTGTATAATATCCATAGAATATTTTTGGAGGAGGGAGTTTCTTGCCTTTCCTTGCATAACTATTGAATGCTTTGACTCATAATGCCTTGTGAGCAGATGAATTGTACAGTCTAGTTAGTGTGGGAAGGCTTTCTGCATCACATGACTTACTGTATCAATAACAGCTTAATCTGCACACATGCCCCTCTTGCAGCTATGGCTTTTCATTGGGTTTAATCTCAAGGCCAGTATTGCCACTCTCTTCACTGGATTGAGTTTGAAAGTACTGGAATGATGAAAGTGACAGTACCAGCTTTTGGACTCAACCTAGTGAAGAGCTGTGTCTGCAAAGGGAGCAGACATGTAGCTGAAGCTGGCATTAGTACAGTAAGCCATTTAATGCAGAAAGTCTAGATTCTTCTTGTGCTAGTTAGACTATATACAACAGGTGAAGCTGTCAGGTGTACAATAAGTCATGATTTTCAATTACGTAATATTGGCACAGGGAGCCCCCGGTGGTGCAGTGTGTTAAAGCTGGTTTGAATCTGGGGAGCGGAATGAGCGCCCGCTGTCAGCCCCAGCTTCTGCCAACCTAGCAGTTCAAAACATGCAAATGTGAGTAGATCAATAGGCACTGCTTCTGTGGTAAGATAACAACGCTTCATACAGTCATGCTGGCCACATGACCTTGGAGGTGTCTATGGACAACGCCGGCTTTTTGGCTTAGAAATGGAGATGAGCACCAACTCCCAGAGTCAGACATGACTGGACTTAACATCAGGGGAAAACCTTTACCTTTAATATTGGCACAATGTTTTATTCTTTACGCAATGGTTGAACCTCCTTTTTTTCCTGAAAAAGGCATTAAAATGTGACTATTATTTGGTGAAATATGGTCTTATTTGCCTTTATGCAATGCATTGTGGGAAATGCAGCTTACAAATACACTAACAATGATTCCAACTGTCTGGACCACTGTAAACATATTGTATATGCAAGTGCTCCCACAGGGAGGAGCTCCCATCAGGCTGTGCCTACCTAGTCAATAACACAAAATATGGGAGTTGTCATGCAAAATCATCTGGGAGCTGAAGTTGACTCACAACTAAGTAAAAAAAAAATTAGCTTTGGGGCATCTTCAAGCAGTGCAGTTGTATATTCCAGGTATGGTTATTTAGACACTTGCTTTTATACATGGAAGGTAATGGTAGGTGGTTATATTTCTTGGGTCCTCTATCACATGCCACCTATAATCATGAATGGCAACAGTGATCACAGACAGCTACGTTTTAAAAATACTCACCTACCAGAAGCCATCACTGTTCTCTGTCCATTGTAATTTGGGTATGTTCTACAACATCTCATCTAGCCAGAAGGGAGAAGTCAAAGGTTAGTCATCAGCAAGATGAGAAAAGAAAGCATGTAGGTTTTTTTTTACAGGAATTGAAACGATTCAACAGAGTCATATGTTATAAAGCAAATGTGAATTTAGGAAGAGGCTGATGTATTTTACTATATTTTAAACTATTGCTAAATGTATGCATTATTCCCCATGGGAATTTGTTGTCTTTGCGGGCAAAAAGTGCTTAAAATGATGTTGTGCCATGCTTTAAATGTTTTATTGGCTGGAGTATTGCAGGGGCATTTTAATTCATAGATGCTGATAGAAGCTTTACAGCACACTATGAATCCTGTAGGTGCCACACATTTTTGAGAGTGAGATGCTTTTAGGCCTTTTAAACAATTTTTTATTGATTCAATCTTTCATAGCCCTCTGCTTGGGTACATTTAGAAGCACAGTTTGTAGAATATAAGGCTCACAGGGGAAGAAAGAATAATCTCTCCGAAAGTTATTTACTTTAGTGGAATAACATTATTTCAGAGGTCTGCTTTACAAGTATCTTTGGCTGCCACAACCAAACTGGTACAAGTCCTTTTTGCACAAACAAAAGAAAACAAACTTTCACATGTTTCTTAACATTTTGTCTTCAACAGCAGCCATAGGTTTTCTTTAATTAAAAATGTTATTACCAAATAAATACAAAGACACAACTGTGTTAACAAAAACTCCGTGACTGTATAACCTGTTGTCCACTTACTTATTTAACAAATAATTAAAAATCACTGTTGTAATTTGTGATCAAGATGACTTCAGTTTATGGTGATCCTATGAATTGAGAGACCCCCAAGGGCCCTGGCATTCAATTGCTCAGGTCTTGAAAACTGAAGCTTCCTTCATTGAGTCAAACCATGTAGTGAGGTCTTCCTCCCTCCTGCCTTCCACTTTATCAAATATTATCATGTTTTCCAGTGACTCAAGTCCAAAGTACAGCAGCCTCAGATCATTTATCTTTGCATCAAGATTTATTTGTCTTTTTGGCAGTCCATGGTCTCTGCAGAACTCTTCTCCAGCACCACATTTCAAATGAGTTGATTTTCTCCCTGTCATCTTTCATCCAACTTACTGACATCTATGACAGGGTTTTTAAAAATCCACCATTGAGTTTTTTACTGAATCAATTGGGACTAATACTGAAATGTATGTACCTGTCTGAAAAACATCTAAAGGCTAGCATTCAGTATTTAAAAGCAGGCTATTGTCAATGTATCCTTTTACTATTTTATTTTTGGCAAAATCTATGCTTCAACATGACAAATAGAAACGATTACCATGTCATATCATGAATGAAAAGGTAAACAGATGAATTTTAATATCAAACAAGGCACTACGTTATGGCTCATTAAGCTATATTCATTACCAAGTGGAGTACAGAGACATATTTTAATGATTGAGCAGTGCACCAGATGTTCATCTCTCTCAGTCTCTCTCCTCCACTCTCTCTTTTTCTCAATCTGTCTCAGAAGGGACTGGCTTTTATTAGAAACTAGTTTGGGGACCCAGCGATGCTCGGATTATTTGAAAAGGGCATTGTTTGTTTTTTGAATGTTAGGTATTCTCAGTTTGGTTTAGGTGAACTACAGTTCCCAGAATCATGGGTCAATCCACTCCGAACCCTGCCAGCATTCAAAGTTGGCCATTTTGGGTCTGTGCACCAAGTTTGATCCAGATCTGTTGTTGGCTGGTCATTGTCTGGCTGCAGTGCTCTCCGCATGGGGGTGAACTACTACAACTCCCAGATTACCAGGGCAATCACCCCAAAACATGTCAGTATTCACAGTAGGCCATGTTGAGTCTGTGTGCCAAGTTTGGTCCAGATCCGTCGTTGGTTGGGTTCAGTGCTCTTTGGATACAAGTGAACTACAACTCCCAAAATCAAGGCCAATTCCCAGAAACCCCTGCAGTATGTTCTGTTGGTCATGGAGATTCTCTGTGCCAAGTTTGGTCCAGGTCCATTGTCGGTGGGTGTCACGGTTTCTCTGGATGCAGGTGAATTATAACTCTCTTTCCCCTAAACTTCTGCAATATGTTATGTTGGTCATGTAGCTTCCCTTTGCCAAGTTTGGTCCAGGTCCATCACTGTTTGGGTTCATAATGCATTCTGGGTGTAGGTGAACTACAACTCCTATAAATCCCTCAGTGGGAGTCACAGTACTCTGACTTGATGCAGGGTCAACAACTTCCATCATGTGGAGTCAATCCCCCAAACTTCTCCAGGATGTTTAGTTGCTGCTTAGTTCTGCTCTGCATGCAAATTCCATACCAGTGGAGAACCCTGAGATGCCTGCCTTTGGTGGAGGAAAACGTAAAATCTAGGATGAAATTGTCCCCAAATAAAAGCATGTCTTGGGTGGTGGGCTGTAGTGTTTGGGGAGGACATTGGCAGGGGTTGGACTGCATGTTCATGGCACTCGCTATAATCTGAAGTGTCCTAGGAAGGAGTGACTTGGTGGCTCCTCAGCACTGGGAACTACTATAGCCTGTTTGTGGAGGTGGGAGGCTGTCTGTGTAAGTAGACATCTTTGCCACATACACACATAGAGATTTTCACTTTTGTTATTTGTATATAGAAGATTAACATATAGATTAGGGTCAGTCCCCACTTAATTCAGTATATGGAGTGCCTCTAAGACTGTTGCTGGAAAGGATGACATGACAATAGTTGCAAGGATACTAAACTGAATGGAAATAGAAGACCTCTTGTCAGCAGCTCTAAGGAAATGAAGTGATCCATGACAGGGAATAGTTTGGTTAGCAACACTGGAGGCAAGTGACTTCAATGTCAATGTTGTGCTAAACCTTCTCTGGAGTTCTTATACTGAACTCCACCCTACCTTTCAAATTCTATTAGTAAAAGCATTAGTCAGCAGAAGCAACAGACAGTGATATCTACCACTACACTCTCTCTTTTAAGTCATCCAATATGATATCGAGAAATCAAACCACAAAATTAGTAAATATGTCAAATTATATAAAATAGAAACCATTGCTCCACAAAACCTAGTGAACCTGGACTTTTGTCTTGCATTAACCTTGTTTATAAATTGTCTGTGAAATGTTGTTTGTTCACATCCAAAACCCCTGACTTGATTTCCATAACTTGTCACAATGGATTAGGAGACAGGAGGAGGGGAACATCAGGAAGAACTTCCTCACTGTGAGAGCTGTTCGGCAGTGGAACTCTCTCCCCCAGGCTGTGGTGGAAGCGCCTTCTTTGGAGGCTTTAAAGCAGAGGCTGGATGGCCATCTGTCGGGGGTGCTTTGAATACAATTTCCTGCTTCTTGGCAGGGGGTTGGACTGGATGGCCCATGAGGTTTCTTCCAACTCTACTATTCTATGATTCTATGATTCTATGAATTACTCTGCGAATGTACATCAGAGTTCCTTGGGTCCATTTCCTGCTCCCATTGATAAGACTGTGGTCAGGGACCAGTCAACATTTCTGATAGCTGGTGCAGAATGATGCAAGTATTTTCTGGAACCAACTAGGGGTCAGAAATCCAGGCAATGATGTCGTTATTGTATGGTAAAGTTTTCAAAGATGTCCAGGCATTATGATTGAGTTTTATTTCCCTCATAGAAATTAAAATTTTAATGAGCAGTTCTGACTATAATGTTTGCATTGATTTTGTGGTGTGTTTTGTTTAATTTTGCTGCAATCTACCTTGAGTCCCATATTGGGAGAAAATAATAAATTAAAAATATGATAAATATAAAAATATGATAAATAAATAATGATGATATTTCTTTTTTTTCTCTAGAGAGGTAACTTTTGGGAACTCTGGTAGGCACACAACTGTTTATAGAGTTGAGAAAGCCATAACAATTACACTAATTAAAACCTAAATACCAATTATGAACAAAACAATGGAAATGCTCTTGGTTTCCCTTCTGGGGGCCTTTCAGCAGCTGTGCTGGCTAGAGTGCTGCAGTCACATATCAGAGTAATGCTTGCTGCAAGCAACTTAAGATGCTTGCTCTGCTGTCAAAGACGGGAAAATGATGGGCATGACCCAGCTAAAGTTAAGAAATACTTTGAAGTCCTCTTAATTTCAAGGGGAAAATTAATCACATGCTTCACCATTTCCAGGAGAAATTATTAGAACTTAAAAGCCATTTGCTGCTGGCTAGATCATGCTGTAAAGATGAATGTAGAGACACCGCCAAAATGGAGCTAAAATGGAAATGATAGGATTTATGTTTTCTGCATTTAAAAAAGGAAGAAAGAAATGTCCTCATGTGCAACCCACCAGGATATTTTCCCATATAGCAGAATGGAACCATGTATACCTATGTGTCCTTTTTATGGCAATTGGTTGGGGCATCTTTCCATTGCAAGGCTGCTCTCAAGTTCAAGGGCAACAGAGTATCAGTAAGTCCCCTCATCCCTTCATTAAGCTGAAGTAACTCTTTCTCTTGCCTTTCCCTTTCTGTTAAGGGGTGAAATATTCTACCTCTATTGTTATATATCTTACATTAAACATTGTGATTTTTTGCCCTGCCATCCAATAACCAGTGAAAATATTGTCCAAATTGTGATTTTGAGCAATTTTTAATCATTTAATCAGTTGGTTGATTATAACATTAAAGTAATACACACAGTCCCCAAGTTAGAGGCAAGATAAATTCTGTAGGTTTGTTCTTAGATTTGATTTGCATGTAAATCAGAATAGGCACATTTTTAAGTCTAACTCCAGGTCAATATGTAGAAAAAAGGTTTGGGGATAAAGTTTCAGTGGAAACACCTTTTCCCATGATTACTCTTACAGGAATGAATTTCCCTTCCTTGGAATAGATTTCCTCTCACTTCCTGTTGTCTTACCCGCATTCTTAACTACGAGTAGTATGTAAGTCATATGTATGTAACCTGGGGACTGCCTGTGTGTGTGTGTGTGTGTGTGTGTGTATATTGTTTTAAACTGCTGCCAAGTCAGTTTCGACTAATGATGATTCCAAGTGTCTTGCAGACTCAGGACTGTGGCTACTTTGAATGGTGGCACAGTGTGTTAAAGCGCTGAACTTCTGAACTTGCGGACCAAAAGGTGCCAGGTTCAAATCCCGGGAGCAGAATGAGCGCCCGCTGTTAGCCCCAGCTCCTGCCAACCTAGCATTTCAAAAACATGCAAATGTGAGTAGATCAATAGGTACCGCTCCGGTGGGAAGGTAACGACACTCCATGCAGTCATGCCGGCCACATGACCTTGGAGGTGTCTACAGACAATGCCAGCTCTTTGGCTTAGAAATTGAGATGAGCACCAACCCCCAGAGTCGGTCATGACTGGACTTATCATCAGGGGAAAACCTTTACCTTTACCCTTTTATGTATAATTATGTGAAAGGATGTCATAAGGAAGCAGGAGCATGTTTGTTTGCTACCCTTGAAACTAGGACTTGGAGCAATGGATTCAAACTACATCTGAAGATTAGGAAGAACCATAAGATCTGTTCAACAATGGAACTTTCTGCCTCAGAGTGTTGTGGAAGCTCATTTTTTGAAAATTTTCAAACAGAGGCTGGATGGCCATCTGTCAGGGATACTTTGTGCTAATCCTGCATGGCAGAGAGTTGGACTAGATGGCCCATGTGGACTAGGTGGCCCATGTAGTCTCTTCCAACTCTATTATTCTATGGTTCTATGAAGTACTATTCTAATCATCTTCTGATTTCTTGACTGCAATCTCCATTCTGATTTATGTATGACTGAGCCAAGTTATGGAAAATTAAAAACATTTCAATATGCTCACTATCTGGTTAAAAATGATTTAAATTATCTGTGATCATTATTTTATTTTATTTATGTCCAATTGTAGCTTTGCTTTTGCGCTTTCTCCTGATTTTCTTCAATTTCTGAATCAGGTTTTTACTATATTTTGCTAGTAGTATGATGTGCAGTATGATGTCAGCTGCATATCTTAAACTGCTAATATGCCTTATACCAATTTCCATGCCTTCTTCCCCTGAGTCTAAACCAGCTTTCAATATTATTTGTTTAGCATATAGATTAAACTGATCAGGTGATAAAATACAGCCTTTTCTGAGCCCCTTGCTAATTGCAAGCCATTCAGTTTCTCCACATTCTGTCCTCACAGTGGACTCTTGTCCTGAGTACAGATTTTGCACCAGAACAATATATTATCTATGCAAAGTATTTTTTTCATGCAAATAGCTAACCAAAAATAAGGAATTCAGTTTATACATATTTTAAATTCTTATATATTCTACTGGCAATACTAAATGATACATTTACTGGGTTTTCCAAGCGTGAACTAAATGTATATGAATGGCATCTATTAAACTCCAATTAAATATGGAGTTATTGAATCATAAGCACTTAGGTCACTGCCCATAACGTTCCCTTTTGAATTCCCATTTTGATTTCATCACCGAAATTCATCCATAGTATTTTATTGGTCCCAAACAGTGATATTGTTTGCTATGCACATTTCTTTTGAATGTTTCCATTTTAATTTCATTTATTTATTTGAAATATTTATAAATTTCTCTCTACTCAGGGATCACCTGCAGTTAGGCATAATTAAAATGAGCATCTAACAAACCAAACTTAAAACATCAAACATGAGCTTAAAATTGGTAATAAAAACACAGTCCTTGAGAGAGAATAAATACTATATATAAATAAACTTAATGGTATATACACACACATACATACCATTAAGTTTCTAGGAGAGTTGGTCCCAATCTTTGATGCTCCAGGTGTTTGGGACTTCAGCTTCCTGAAGCTACCCACAACTCTGCCAAATCAGGAATTTTGGGAGCTGAGGGCCAAAGGTCCAGGAAAACCGAAGTTTGGAAATCACTGGGCAAGACTAACATTCCTGTTTTCACAGGCTGGCTAAAACAGAATAAACTAACCCAATCTTCATAGAATAGGGATTGGACAGTATAATGAAGTGCTGTGATGGAGATGGCTGTTTTATGCACCCATTAATCATCTCTATAGATGATGCAAAATGTAAGATGGCCCTGGATGATGACCTTTTAAATATACTGATACAAACCATCTATAACAGCCTTAGTCATTTAGATTTATTTTTAAAACATATTTAGTCAGATCTTTAAAAAATGGGGAGGTATATTATAGATTAAGATAATCCGTGTCATTTATTTGTATGTAGAGTCCTTTTGCTCCTGGCGTTAATATTATCGCTTTCTTGTTTTCATTAAATCAACATTTGATTTGCCCTAATGGATAGCTAGAATGATGTGCATCCTCTCCTACTGCTCCTACGATGTTGCCTCA
The DNA here is from genome assembly GCF_035594765.1 of Anolis carolinensis. Classification (NCBI taxonomy): domain Eukaryota; kingdom Metazoa; phylum Chordata; class Lepidosauria; order Squamata; family Anolidae; genus Anolis; species Anolis carolinensis. The sequence goes on along the minus strand of NC_085843.1, from coordinate 255,155,949 downwards.
CTTATGTATGAAATGAAGTTGTTCTAATTTACAGACTCTGTTGATTGTCCGTTACTTGGATGGTGTGTGGCTTCAGTTAGCTAACTGATGTGTCACTTTTACAGAATTACAGAATAACCACTAGCTCAGCAAAAGCAGACTTCCTTCACCTTCCAACTTAGTTCATCCTAAGGCAATACTCCATGAGTAGCTGGAGAGTACAGTGGAACAGCAACTAACTTACTTGTGCAGAAAACCAGTTAGATGGAGAAGTGCAGTTCTGGATTTGTGTCAAATAGGTAAATGAATTTACCTAGATTTTTGTCCAAATTGTAAAACCTGAACATCAGAGCTGTCATTTTATATTGGTTTTCACTCTTGTGGAAATCTCTCTTTTCTTCTTCATTGTGTCTCTCTGAATCCTCCCGCTTCCATTTTCCTTCCATCCACTTTTTCATATTGGGTTGAAAGACTTCTGAATTTAGGAGAGCCAATGCTACCATTATGCAGAATGAGGTATCTATCTCAAGGAGAACTTTCAGGCTTTATGAAAGGGTAGCAACTGGCTACTTATTTCATTTGGGTTGGGTTTTTTTACTACAGCGATGGACAATTTTGTGAGATTGTCATGACAAAATAATGGTAATGGTCTAGAATACCCCATGAGTTGTTGTGTATGTACAATTAGCTGGTTTTTTTTCAGTTAGCAAAACAGGCTTCATGTTCTTTAGTTCAGATTATGCAAGGATAATTGCTCTCTAGCCACAGCAAAATTAATAGTTTGCCTTTAATGCAAGCAGGGTCTGAATTTTAGGGGAAAAAAGAATATTTGTTCCCATATTGCTTGGCTCACTTTAGAGGTTTTCTAGTTGCGGAGCAGGTTGCAAATCATGGAGTAAGTCAATGGATTTTCAATGGGCAGGCTAGACTTGTTCAGTATTCAATAGTTGATGTGCAATCCTTTCTCAGCAGCTCCCACCGAACTGCCACATATGCTTAATGAACCCAATAGGCACACCACCAGCTTCAACATTAGCCTAAATAGCTCATTGAGTCTATATAAACAAACAATTGATCACTAGGAACCTATTCTGTTATTCCAGGCAGCACTAATGATTTTAGACTTTTCCCAATCTCCACTGAAGAGATTTGTGAAGTGCTCCTGTACATCAATCTTCATAAAAACAGTAGACCCAAAGCTACTGAGTTAGTGGCCAAAGGCCAGGGTGATTCTATTAGTTTTTTTTTTATCAGGAGGGCTTCCCCCTCCCCTTTTAAAATGAGATGCTATTCATTTTTCATTTTTCTGATCCAACTAAATACCTAAGTTTAAAAACATTTGGAGATATTTTGAACAAAGGCATATACATGTTTAATTTATATGCTTCGTGACACCTGGATCTGGTTAATTTTTAAAAGTAATTTATTTTTGTTTGTCATTATAGTGTTTGGGAGATTCATTAGTGCTCTTTGTTACAATCTTTAATATGTGGCATTTGTTCATTGCATTGCTTTCTGACTTCTTCATTGAAATACAAATTTGTTACGTTTGCAGGGAAGGACGAAGAATGGGATAAAACAAAAATCTTTTTAGAGTTGTTTCTTAAATGCCTAAATTTATTCTTTAAATGCCACAAGAAAACATAGTGCGAAAGTGTTGCAAAACTGTGACTTTGTCTTCACTTATTTTGCACATTTGATGCATACCTTCCAGAAGCAGAGTGGTGACTCACATATCAATGGAATAGTGATTGTGCTCTAGGTTTGAGCATGAAAATATAAGTTGCTATGTAAAGGCTGAATATGCTTTGTGGTTGGGGTTCAGCACCATGGGCACATACAGATTAAAAAGCAAGATTTATTCAGTGCATCACTAGTAGTGTGTCATTAAACCCTTGTTATTTTTAAGCAACCCAGAGAGGAGCCCCTGGTGGCACAAATGGGTTAAACCCTTGTGCCGACAGGACTGTTGACCAACAGATCTGTGGTTTGAATCTGGGGAGAGTGGGTGAGCTCCCTCTGTCAGCTCCAACTCCCTATGTGGACATGAGAGAAGCCTCACTCAGAATGGTAAAATACCAAAAATCTGGGCGCCCCTGGGCAATATCCTTGCAGACGGCCAATTCTCTCACACCAGAAGTGACTTGCAGTTTCTCAAGTCGCTCCTGACATGAAAAAAGCAACCCAGGATAATTAAATTCTTCATTTGTGACTTGCTAATTTTATAAACTTTTTATAAGCTTCCTTGACTCCAAGTTTTCAACAAAAGTGGGATATAAACAAATTCATCTTTTCTCCTCCATCCTAAGATTTACTAATGTCATATTGATTTTTTTCTTACCTACCTGGTGAATTCTTGTAAGAATATTATTCTGGCCTCATATTCTGGTTTCTCCTCTACTCCTGTCATTTCTTCTTATCCCACCCATTTCTGTACATGCATTTCAGTTTTTTTTAAAATGTATTGTAATGTAGAAAGTTCCTGTATTGCCATGGCAACAAATGCAATATGTTAGCCTTAGCAGCATTTTGGCATGCAATTAAGGCAGTATTTCTGACAAACTCCCTCTTGCCTGACAAACCACAATATGTTACATAAATAGTTCCAGTCTATGCAAATTAACCTATATGCTTATTTCTCGGGATTTATTTTATCTTCTCTTCAGACAAAAATGTTGCAACCTATCCCTTGTTCTCTGCCATACAGAATTCTAGATCACAAAAACACAATGTTGTCATCCACATTAAGATTGTAAGGGAGGTGTAAGAGATAGTCACACATATTGATACCCCCACAGAAAGAGTTGTTGGGCACTGCAAAAAAGAAATTTCAATGAACTTCTTTCTAATTTTTAGTGCTGAAAGAAAAGGAACAGAGGCTGATCTGTCCCTGGGTATCCCAGGGACACATGATGGCAGTTTCCTTCCTAAGCCCTGCCTTCTATATTGTGGCAGTCTCTGGCCAGAACACAAATCCTACCTGTTCATTGTTACATGCTTCAACAATATTTTCTGCATGACTAATTGCTAGTGATAGGCCCATCCTTAATTAATGTGAAGCCATCCAAGTTGATGATCATCACTACACTTTGTTAAAGTTTTTCTATCTGTATCTGCTATGTTAGGAAGAATCTCTCATGAATCTCCCAATTTACTCCACTGGATGCATCTATATGATAGTATCATGAGAGAGCTGAACCATTTTTTCTTATCCCTTTTCTTAAACAATGCACAATTTTATTTATGACTAATCGTATCTCTCAATCGTGGCCTTATTTTCTCAGATAAACAACTCCTGCTTTTCTACCCTTCCCTCATGAGAGTGACATTTGGGAACTTTAATTATTTTTGTTACTCTTTATCACTACTTTTTCCCGCATATGTTCGTTAACAAGTCATAGGAATGTCCAAGTGATACAGGAAAACAAATAGACAAAGGACTGAAGAAGAACTAAAAGAACAAAAGAACCTTGATTAATAACTTCCTTAATATCTCAAATCTTATACAATCTAGTGCTCTTGACATGATTGAAATTTCCGTCTGTCTGTTCTTTATATCTACATATTTTTCATACTTATGATACTGAACAGCTCATAGATTCTGATAAATGTTATCATTCCATCACCTCATTACCCTTGAAAACTCTTCCCCATCCTAGTGGATTTACATAGAATTTCTCCATCCTTCAATAACCCATAATGTTCACACTTTCTATGTGACTGACTACCCAACAATTGCTACAAAGCTCCTTGGCATTCTGATTGTACAGTTCTTTCAGTTATTCTATATTTTCCTGACTGTTTCTGGGAGAAAAAAAGAAATAATTTTGGTTGTTAATTAGTATAATTTACAGTGGAAGGAACATCAGAATGAAAAGGACATATGTGGTCCACCTTGGCACAGAAAACAACTTAATTGGATTTGACATTGAAAGCTGCCTTTTGATATCTCCAAAGCATTCTTGGGAGAAGCACACCCTGTGTTAATCATTCACACACTTGAGAGAAATTAAGTTTTAAAATGCATGCATTTAAAAAGTAAACAACTAAAATGCATACAATTGCAGGGGGGGGGCAGACATACAAATTGAGGCTCCATGCACACTGATCATCTGCAGTTGTCTGGCCTGTTCTAACTCCTGGTATAGGATCTGGATTTTCCCCTGCATTACATTTGTGAATTTTGGTTGGCTTCTGTAAATCAATATGGATGTCTCATACTGTGGTTTTTTTCATTATATAATTTTGTTTGCCTACGTTTGGCTTAATTTATTAATGTTAGGTTCTAATGTTACATTTACATGTGGGGTTATTCTGGATTATTTTGTCATTATGTGTTTGTTTTTATTAAGGCATTGAATGTATTATTATTATTATTATCATCATCATCATCATCATCATCATCATCATCATCATCATCATCATCATTATTGTATGACACAGCAAACAAGATAGATATGCTGGATTTCATTCCACAAAATCACAAGTCCAACACTTCCCATGTGTCTAGGACTGTGTGATGTATTTTCGGATGATGCACGCAGATCGCAGTAGGGTGGCCTTTTGCAGTTGGCAGATCATAATTTTGTCAATGTCTATTGTTTCCAAATGCCAGCTGAGATCTTTTGGCATGGCACCCAATGTGTCGATCACCACCGGGACCACCTGCACTGGTTTCTGCCAGAGTCTTTGCAGTTCAGTCTTGAGGTCCTGATAGGGGCTGCGTTTTTCCTGTTGTTTTTCGTCAATGTGACTGTCACCTGGGATGGCAACATCAATGATCCAAACCTTTTTCTTTTCCACAACTGTGATGTCTGGTGTGTTGTGTTACAGAACTTTGTCAGTCTGGATTCAGAAGTCCCACAGTATCTTTGCGTGCTCATTTTCCAAGACTTTTGCAGGTTTGTGATCCCACCAGTTCTTTACTGCTGGGAGGTGATACTTGAGGCATATTATAATTATCATAATCATCATCATCATCATCATTATCATCATCATCATCATTTTAACCCAAGGGAAAGCCACATTAACCCTTTAAATCAGTATGGGTTTGGAACAGTCTGTGGGCACTACAAAACAAGCAGGGCTGATCTGCATTAACCAGGGGAAAGTTGCTTAAAGTGGCCATCCTTCACTCTCTGACTCAAACAACCTGGGGAAACGGGATGGCAGTGCCCTCTTCACCCCAGTGTCACTGCTAGCAATAGCAGAAAGACAGCAAGCAACCTACTTGATGCTTAGGGGTCTACTTTCCTTCTCTCATGTCGCATGACTCATGAAGATGATTGGGAGGAGGAAAAGGGAGGCTTTCATGAATCATCCAACTCGAAAGAAACAAGGAAAGGCACCCAGGATAAAATAGGTGGCTGTGTTGCTGCTGTAGCCAGCAGTGACACAGGGAAGGGGTTGTTAATTGGGCCCCCTGCCCAGTAGCACCAAAACAGAGAGCGGGGAGGGGAAGGACTGCCATCCCATGTCCCCAGGCTGCCCAAACACAGGAAATGCAGCATAGCAGTGGGGATAGTTGCAGTCAGTTCTGTTTGAGAACTGGCTCATGCATCCAGAAGAATATTATGTTAAATAACAGAATAGTTGTCCTGTTTTGCTCCAGAAACAGCCTTACAACATGAATAGAGATAACTAAAAAGGCTTTACTTCAGCCAGATGATGATGATGATGATGATGATGATGATGATGATGATGATGCAAACAGCAGCAAAGGAAATGGAATGTAAAGTCCAAAAGCAATGCAAAGTCTTACAGCAGACATGGGACAAAAGTCTTTGGCAACAAGTCTTCACAGCAGATGGGAACAAGAGTCTTTGGCAAAGAGGTTTATAGTGTACAGGAATAAGGGTTTTGACAATAATTCCTTTACAAAGATGTGGGCGAAACGTCAGGAGAGAATACTTCTGGAACATGGCCAAACAGCCCGAAAGACATACAACAACCCTGTGATCCCGGCCATGAAAGCCTTCAACAACGCAGTCCTTTACAAAGCTGATGCTGGAGCTGTAGCATGGTGTGATGTCTCATGGGCCTTGTAGTCCTGTTCCTAGCACTGTTGTGACAGATGAAGAGGAAAACTTAGGTTTCCCACCGTTTCAGCCAGAATTGGAGCTTTTTCAGCCAGAATTGGAGCCCTTGCACCTGCAGGAGATTTGCCTTCCAGAAGTCTGCCAAACAAGCCTTGAGCCGAAATCTCCCCCATTTTCTCGCCGTGATTATTATAAACAACAGAAAAGCGCTCAGGAGGCTTCTCGCAGGAGCGCTAGGATCGCTGCCAGGCATTCAGCTGATTAAGCCTGCTTCCCATGGGAAACTTTAGGGAGTCATGCATCTGGACACAGAGAATGGCTTTCGGTTCTGGTTCCCCAGAGAATTGTTCTTTGGCGGGGAAACGAGACCCTATTTAGGTGTTTTGCCCACGTAGGAACCTTGCGGAGTCAATTCGTCAGCTTCGGGAGTAGGTTGTGTGTGGACTACGCTACTCCCGCGTCCTTGCTCCCGTTTCCAGCCTTGCCTTGCTTCCCAGGACCTTGCCTTGCTCCACGGACCTTGCCTTGCCTTCCGGACCTCGCCACGTATTTACCACGGATCCTGTTCTTGCTCCTCGTTTCTTGTTGCCTTAAATTAAGCCTAGTGTTCCAAGAATCAAGTTTACTTCCTAGCCCTGTTCAAGTTTTATGGACTAAAGGACCTTGTCATCTCCCCTCACTTTGCTTGGCAAAGTGAGTGTTTCGGTTACTGGATTACAACTTTGGACCTTAATATTTCATATTGGACATTGTTTCTTTGGACTAATTTTGACCTTTCCTGAAAGGTCTACTTCTGGACTATTTTCTACACTTGTTTTTATTAACTTTATATAATCCTACAATAAAGATATTAGATAGATTCTGGCCTCTGTGTATGGTTATTGGTGCTCTGCAGCCTGGGTCCTGACACATGGAGACCAGAACACAAATGTCCCAAGTAGGTTGGTTGTAGCCAGCACTGACTACTAGTTTTGTTAATTTATAGTTTTGAGCTCCCAGCACAGCATTTTTGCCATGATTCTAACTGATCTTCTTCTTGATTCTTTTCCCTCTCGCTGTTCTTAGAATGTAGGGACTTGTAGTATATCTTCCTTCCTTTCTCCTTCCTCCTCAACACTTGGCCCCAAATCCCCAAGTACTACCTCTTCAGCCTCCTGTTTTACCTCCTCCTCAGAAGCACAAGAGTCTGACTGAGGCATTCTAGGGGACCATGTTACCTGAATAGAGATAATAGTTCTGTAGCACTTGCAATGCCTGTAAATCTATCTTTTTTCCTTCAATTAAGCAAGAAAATAACTTGCTGCTCTTTTTAAATATGCTCTCTCCCTTTGTTGACCTCAAACTGGGTTTGTGAAAGTGAAAAGACATTATTCCCAAAGTGATAATTAGATTTTCCTGAAAGAAAACACTTTCACTTTATAATAAACACAGAGTGATATTAATGCAATTGAAATGTAGACCTGCTTCTCTTGGTTTGAAAAAGAGAGTGACAAATTTCCTGGATTAGCTAGATTCTTTTGTGCTATGATATATTCCTCTGAAAGGTCTTCAAACATAGAGAATGGTTTTCAGGCTACCGGTGGCTCTTACTCACTTTTCGAGCAAAACAAGCCCTTGTGCACAAGCAAAATGCCTGGAAATACTATTTTCATTTCTGAAACTAACATATTTGGCATCTTCTTTTCTTCCTACCTCTCACCCAATTAAAACCTGTTTGTGTCCCTTCATTTCTCTTAATGCTATACTAATATGGTCAATTCTCTCACACCAGAAGCAACTTGTGGTTTCTCAAGTCGCTCCTGTCACAAAAAAGCATGTGTTCAGATACAATATTATCATATTGCTAAGACCTGTATTTTGGATCCACATCAAGGAGCCAGAACTCTAAAATTGCTGAGGAGGCAAAATGTGGTTACAGGTCCCCTGGGGTTGCATCCATATTTACAATGGATATTTGCACTGCTCCTTGGAGAATAAGTAGGACAGTTTGTGTGTATGTGTGTGTGGATGCTGAATACTTTCACTGCAATGACACTACCAACACAACTAAAGTATTCTAATGTATATTAAGGAAGCTGCTCCACTGCATTATAATATAACATTTTCATGTTCATAGTAATTTCCATCGTGGGCCACCTAAAGATCCTGTTGAAGTTTGAAACTTATGACATTGAGCTAGATATAAATGTATTGGACAAGCAGCTCAGTTTTCTCTGAAGTTAACACATCAATGAATTAATAGAGAAGAGGAGAATATTTGAATAGCAGGGAGCCATTAGTCTCCAGCAGCCAAGGATGGGTAATCATGAAGCCTGTAGTGTTCAGTATCTGAACATTTCCTTGTTTCCTCATAATACCTGGGGGGATCTAATCCACATAGTGCTAGGTGGAAGGTGAAATTATTTAGTGAAAGAACAAACTGCCCCAGAGAGTCATGTTGATAGAGCTTTGAAAAAGTGTCACACTAACCTTGTTATATCAGAACATAAGCACCTGCTGTTAAGAGGTTTAGAATTTCATAGCAATCTTCTTGAAAATGAACCTGAGCAGTACACTGGTATTTATAGCTGATGTATCTCAAATGCAGGTTGAGTATTTCATATCCAAAATATTTGGGGCCAGGAGTGTTTTGAGTTTTGCAATATATATATATATACACACACAGCTGGTCCTCCATATCCACAAATGCCACATCCATGCGGTGGCGCAATGGACTGCTGACCTGAAAGTTGCCAGTTCGAATCTGAAAGATGGGATGAGCTCCCAATCTCAGATCTACAACTCCCAGAACTCCCAGCCAGTTTACCAGCTGTTAGGATTTCTGGGAGCTGAAGGCCAAAACATTTGGGGACCCACAGGTTGAGAACCACTGCCATAGGGGGTTCTGGAATCAAATCCCAATGGATACCAAGGGACCACATTACATTCAGAATGAGATTACTTGGGAATAGTATCCAATTAAAACATGAAAATAATTTACTTATTATATACACCTTATGCACAACGCTTTAAGGAAATTTTTATATTTTAAAAAATTTTGTGCATGAAACAAAGATTCATCCCTCAGTCAGCAAAATTGTCACTCTCTCAACCACCTATGTGGATTTTGAAATATATTGTATTTTGAAAATCCAGATAATGGATGCTCAATCTGTACATTCAAATGCATGTATTTTTTAAAAAATAACTTTCTCTCTCTGTTGTAAAATACTTTATGGAAAGACCTGCTACTCAGCTGGTGCATATTTTCGTCTTTCTTATCTATAGTAATAAAATACACTTTATGTGTTATAGAACGTTTGTCAAATTCCATTGTCCTTATTGAGAAAATTAATTAGAGAGATTTGAGCCCCAGGTGGCGCAGCAGGTTAAATTTCTGAGCTGCTTAATTTGCTGACCGAAAAGTTGGTAGTTCGAATCTGGAGAGCAGAGTGAGCTCCCACTGTTAGCCTCAGCTTCTGCCAACCTAGCAGTTCGAAAACATGCAAATATGAGTAGATCAATATGTACTGCTCCGATGGGAAGGTAATGGCGCTCCACGCAGTCATGCTGGCCACATGACCTTGGAGGTGTCTACGGACAATGCCAACTCTTCAGCTTAGAAATGGAGGTGAGCACCAAGCTCCAGAGTCAAATACAGCTAGACTTAATGTCAGGGGAAAACCTTTACCTTTACCTAATGAGAGAGAGTGAAAAAATAATGTTTTTCATTCCGTCAAGGTCGTGTCAAGTTCCTCAACAAGCTTGGACGCTGTCATTCATCCAGATCCAGAGGATGTAATAATTGGTCCTGCTTGTCTAGTTACCAGATACCTATCAACTTGTGTAGTTGACAAGATCCTTGGAAAGCTCAGAATGGTTCCACGTGTGTTGGATTCTTATCCTTTCTGGGTCATTAAACCATCCAGAAGTGGACCGACAAATGGGTAAAAGGAGTGGAGAAACATGGCTGAAGCAAGGCAGCATTCTTCGCACTCTGCCTACTAGCACGGAGACATAAGAATACAGCTTGTAGGAATATTTCTCCAAATGTATCTATAATTCTTCATGTGAATGGAGAATTGTTTCAGTTTATTTTCTAAATGCATTATGCAATTCCCACCTCTGCTTTGCACTCAAACACATTATTTGCCTATCTACATTGGATAGAATGCTGTATTGTGCTAGATGCTAGAAAACTGCAATAACTAGATAGTGATTTATTGTTGAAACCTCTGATTCAGAGATGTGTAGCAAGGCCAGCAACTATATTTTCGGTATTTTAATTGGAATTCTAAAATGTTTTTAAAAGAGGAGTAGTATCAAAATGTACAACAATCATGGCTGGAGACCAACAAGGAGAACTCTTACCCCCACTGTAAAAATACCTGCAAAGTCTGGTACTAATTTTAAGTTACACTATCCATATTTTATTACATATTTACTGAAGGCAAAACTGTACTCATGTATATTTTGTTAAGAGACAATAAAAACTTGCAAATCATTCTTTTAGGTTTATCTTGTATGCAGAAATCATGTTAAATCCTTAATGCTTGATGAGATATATTGGTTTTAATTCTGCTGTTAATCCTGGTTAGAAAAGATCAATCAATTCATCATTCAACAATAGATTCAATAGGTCTATTTCAATTAGGTGTAATCATTAGGATGCAGACCACTACAATATGACCCCTGTATGGCAATTTCATCTACCCAGTTCTGACATAACGAATGAATGAATGAAAACTTTATTTTTATCCCACCCTATCTCCCCGGAGGGGACTCAGGGCGCCTTACAACAAATAAAAAGGTCAACATTCAATGGCATACACAAATGCAAAATAACATAGGTCATAGTTAAACCCAATTTGCATCTACACAAGCAGCAAGGACATCCAGACAATTAAACACAGACCAGCAAATTCACATTATGACAATTTCACATTGAACAGATTTTAAATTTTAATCTGTCTTCTTTAGGAGTTCCCCAAGTCCTCCAGGGAAACTTTATGGTAATTTCCACTGGAAGTTGTTCATTTCAAGAGGGATCATTGTTACCAAAGGTTTCTTGTTTCATTGGTGAGTTAAGGAACACAGTTTTCATGGATACAGGGTCGTGTTATATTTTGATTTGTACATTTATAATTATTTATAATATTACAATGTTTGAAAACATTAATTTTTTTTACATAGAAAATGTCAATTTATATACTGTCTAACGTCATACACTTTTGCTATCAAACTGTGAAGAACTCATTACAAAAAAAAATCTTACCCTATCCATAAAGGCTTGGAATACTGAAATCATTCAATTTAAAAAGCTCGCTAAAGAATTTGAAATGTTAAAGTATTATCATAAGCATTATAATTCAGTTCCTGCTTTCTTTAGCTATTTTGATATGAATTAATGTCTATTGTCATCAAAGTGGCAGTTGAAATGTTGACCTTGAAAACATTTTGCTGCACCATGTTAATTTTTCTCTTCTTATGAATGACTCTAATGGCTATATGGTTTGAGTGATTAACTACATCCTTCTGGGATCCAGAATTATGTATATGAAATGATAATTGGTACATTAAAAATCATTCCGCCTCCCTTTACACACACACACACACACAGAGTAGTTGAAATTAATTCAAAGAACTGAAATCTTGCTTTTTCAGTCTTATTTCCTATTAATCACACCATAATTATGGCATGGCATGATATTAATATTTAAAATAAAACAGTTAGAATCCTGTTGGTGAATTATGAAGGTATACGCCACTCCCATGACATCACAATTCATTGTGGAGGTTGAAATTCTGTTGTGACCATCTTTTGGAGGTGCTGTGGGTATGGGGGAGTAGATTCAGAAGAGGGCAGATCTACACTGTCCATATAATCCAATTTGAATTGGCTTCACACTGCAGCGGCTACAAAATGCACACCACCAAAGCATGTTGCAGTGGGAATTAAGGCCTTCGAAGCACATCAAGCAAAGTCAGAGAATGTCCGAATTATATCCCTTAGATACTGCAGATTCTAGAACCATGGTTAATGCAGTCACCTTCTTGACCTCAAACCTGTTCCACACATGTCTAATTACCACATAATGAACCCAGTGTCTTCCAAACCAGTTCCAAGCTGACCGAAGTCCCAAGACATTACTAGGTGATACAGTTTGAGGCCAGGCATGTAGCCAAGGGTGGAGGCTTGAGGGGCTTAAGCCCCCCCATCCGAAATTCTCAGGGTGGTCCGCGAGAAGGCCTTACATTTATTATTTAAACAGTTATGTTTATTCATATCATGATCTGATCACCATGCTCAATATATCCCATATGCATCAGGGTATTGGGATAACAATACAAAAGGTTTGCTAGGGTAGATCATCTCTCACTCAGACTCAGCCCCGCCCGAATCAAAATCCTGGCTATGGGACTGTTTAAGGCCATCTTCCATGGTTAATGCACTAACCTCCCTGACCTCAAATCTGTTCCAGACATGTCAATCTAATTGTACACACAATAAAACCAGTTTCTTCCAAATACAGTAGAATCTCACTTATCCAAGCCTCGCTTATCCAAGCCTCTGGATAATCCAAGTCATTTTTGTCGTCAATGTTTTCAATATATCGTGATATTTTGGTGCCAAATTCATAAATACAGTAATTACAACATAACATTACTGTGTATTGAACTACATTTTCTGTCAAATTTGTTGTATAACATGAAGTTTTGGTGCTTAATTTGTAAAATCATAACCTAATTTGATGTTTAATAGGCTTTTCCTTAATCCCTCCTTATTATCCAAGATATTCGTTTATCCAAGCTTCTGCCAGCCCGTTTAGCTTGGATAAGTGAGACTCTACTGTAGGTTCAAAACTGACCCAAGAAATTGCTATGTGATACAAATACATCTCTCATTGCAGGATTCCAGACAGTGTGTTTATGATACTGAGCCCCTTTTGAGTGAATTATATTTACCTGAATTAATTTTGGATGTTTGTGGTATAAATATTTTACAAATATATTTCTCCTAGGTTCTATATATGCACAATTATTTACACTTCCTAAATAATAAGATAGTGGATGGTTTATCAGTTATGTGAACACAATTTATGCTTTATTTTATAATCCTTGATGTTGAAATTAGCATAGAACTGTGAATTAAGCTATGAATATAAACCTTATAGCTAAGGCTCATAGGATCACAGCAAGAAAAAATAACTTCCCATTCCACTCAGACTAGATCCCTTTGAACAACCCCTGTATCCAGGGGGTTTGGGGATTCAAACCATGTAGAGCTTGAAAGGTGAAAACCAACACTTTGTATTTTGCCTGGAAATTAGAATAGGTATAATATGCTCACTCCTGGATATTCCTGTGACCAATCTGGCTACTAAGTTTTGGACTAATTGAAGTTTACAAACTTGGTACATAGGTAGCCCAATGTAAAGCATATTGCAGAAATCCAACCTTGAGGTTAGCAGTGCGTGCACTACCATCTTCAGGTCCTCAGACTCTAGGAAGGGGTGAAAGAAGTTTATCAGCCAAAGCTGATAGTAAGCACTCCTGACTGTTGCACAAACTTTGGCTAATGTTTGGAGAGACTGATCCAGGTGCACTGCCAAGCTACAAACACAGTCCTTCAGGGGGCATGTAAGCCCACCCATAATTGGCTGACACACCTCTATCTCTAGCTTAAGTCCCTTAATGGCAAGCACCTCCATTTTGTCTGAATTCAGTTTCAGTTTGGTTTTTTTTCTCATTACCTCCTTCAGGTATTCATTCAGAGGATAAATGCCACATAGAGCTGTTTTGGAAGGAATGGAGAAATATATTTGGGTATCATCAGCATATTGATAGCAACTCGCCCCATGCCTCCAGATACTTTCCCAGCAGTTTCATGTAAATTTTAAAAAATATTGGGGATAGAATGGCACCTTTTGGGATGCCATGTGACAGCTACTTTTTTGAGGAACAGCTATCTCTAAGCATCACCATCTGGAACTTACCTGAAAGGTATGACCGGAATCACTGCAGCACAAGTACCTCTGATTCCCTTCCCCAGTCTTCCAGAATGATACCATGGTCAATGGTATCAAAAGCTGCTGAGAATTCTAAAAGCACCCAACAGTGACATACATCCCTTGCCAGTGTTAAGAGAGAGAACATCCACTAAGTTGACCATAGCAGTCTCAACTCCATATCTTGCTCTGAAGCTGGTTTGAAATGGATCATCCAAGACTTTTTGGAGTTGGAGGGCAACTGCCTCCTTAATTACTTTGCCAAAAAGGAAGGTTAGACACTGGTCAGTAATTATTAAGGTCCAAGGGATCCAGCAGTGGTCTAATTATTGCTTCTTTTAAACAGGATGGAAAATTCCTTTCTCTAAGAGATGCATTGATAATTTGTTGTATTTGAGGTCTAATTGCATCTCCTCCCTGAACAACCAGCCAAGAGTAACAGGAATCAAGAAAGCAGGTTGTACTCCTTATTTGCCCCAGCATCTTGTCCACATCAACATGACTCACTAATTGAAACTGGTCCAGTGTAATCCTAATTACAGAGTTGGTGGACACTTCATTGTTGACTTCTGCTCCAATAACAGCATCTATGTCAGCTCTTATGTGAGAGATTTCATCTGCAAAATGGTTATTAAATGCACCACAGTGAGCTACCAAAGGTTTTAGCAATGGGTTTGAAGGGGAGAGCACCTGGGTTAAGCCTCTCACCACTCTGAACAGCTCAGCTAGACATGAATCTGCAGGCACAATGTGTGCAGAAAAGAAAGTTTTCTTTGCTACACATATTGCCACCTTATAGGAGCGAAGATGTCCTTTATATCTTGTCTTGTCACATAATAGTCTAGTTTTTGCCATCTGTGCTCTAGTAATCATCCTTCCAGTTTTATTTCCCTGGGGGTCTCTTTAACTGCCATGGTTCTACCTTGTAGAATCAGGGAATGTGCAATTGAGAATGGAGGGGCAGGGGTTATTTTGTTTTGAGTTTTCAGAAAGAGATACCTAGTTGCTCACCAAATTACAAACCCTAGGATTCCATAGGATGGTGCCAGGTCAATTGGTAGATTCTTTTCTTCTTCTTCGATTTCTTTTTATCCTGCATATTCCCCAGATGGAGACTCAAAGCAGATTACAACACTTGAACAGACATTTAAAATTAAGAATTATATCACTATAATTATGCAGTGTGAATGGGCTTTAATGTCTCATACAATATTTTGTATACAGATGTTTTTCCGCACTCCATTTTTTCTGTTTAGCAATGTTTTAAAGAGATCACCAGTTGGACTCTCAGGCATCTTTGTCCAAAATTTCACAGATAAATAAGTTTAAAAGCATCAATAGACTTTAAGGTAAAGTAAAAGTATATGTACATTTCCATTTCAAAGCAGTCACAGTCTCAGCAAGACTCTTGTTAATGTAACTCAAAGTCATGGAGCAAATGGCTCCTGGAAGTCACAGAAAGAAACTATCAGAGAGAAATACTGTACCTGGAAATAATAAATACACATGCTGAGCTTTTACTGTAGTTTGCTCAATTGAACAAACAGAGAAATATCCTTGTAGAACATGGTAAATGCTTTCGCTCTGCCTCTTTTTAGCTGCTCTAAAGGACAAGTCAGTTTCAACAAAGCTGGAACAAATAACTGGCTCCCTGACAGTAAGTTATTGTTTTTAAATTTAAACCCAACTTAAATATTTGGCTCATAATATAATGGGCATGTGACATAAAACATGATGAAAACCCTTACATTTATCTGAACAAGTCAATTTTTGCATTTGAGAGAAAAGCATGTCTTATCATGTAAAGACACCAAGCTTCATTGAGGAGGAGGAAATGCATGGATATTTTCAACATATCTTTTGTTATCATTTGATACTGTTTGGCAAATGTACTGTGTTTTTTTCCCTCTATGTGATTAGTGAGCAACAGGTTCATTCCTATCTCATTTGAACAATGCCACATACCAATTTCAAAGTAATCAGGAGTAGGAATGACAGTTCAGTTCATTTTCAAAATGACTAAACAAAATTCATCCCTGTTTCTCATATTCAGAATAGCAAAATTTTGAGGATTCCAGAGTAGCCAAAGTTTAAGAAAAATGTTTATTGAAGATTTGCTCAAATACCAGGCTTTTGCCGTTTTTAAGCAAATTTACAAATGTTGTCATTTTGAAAACAACCAGGGTTTGTTTTGTTTTTTTTAAAAAAAATGGAATTAGAAAGGTGATTTTAAAAATATCTGTTTTTTTCATTCTTGTTTAAGGAATTGACTAGTTCCATGCTATTAGAGAAATAAATGATACTTTGTGTAGAACTGCAGCACATCTATAAAGCTAAGAATATAAACCCTATGTCTAAGACTCATAGGGTCACAGCAAGAGAAAATAACTTCCCATTCCACTCAGACTTCCTGGATCCCTTTGAACAACTCCTGTATCTATGGGGATATATTCCCAGACAATAGTGAACTCTATTGAAATGAAGGACTTCATGCCCAATAATATTATGGAGTCTCAATGGAGGACTCATTCCACAGTATTGGTGCATCTGATGAAAAGGTCCTCTGGGTAACTGTTGTCAGTTGGGTTATGGAAGGCTGGAGTAAATGCCCCCCAAAGGACCTAAGTGTGTGGGGTAGATCCTAGGGGGAAGACAATCCTGTAGGTAACCAGGACCTAAACCATGTAGGGCTTGAAAAGTTAAAACCAACACTTTGTACTTTGTCTGGAAATTAGTTGGCAACTAGTGGAGTAACTTTAGGATATGTGTAATATGCTCACTAATATGCAGATATCAGAGGTTGAAAACTAACATCAGAATCCACTCCCCTATATTCAGGTCACAAATGTTGATTGCTCATATGGACTATAGTTTGCTATACTTTCCCCCCACAATTAGGCTAAACTTCTGGTGTTGGCATATGCATTATGCATATAATTCCACATATGTGCACTTTAAGGAGTGGGTGAGTGGGTAGAGTGATGTTGCAAAATATCTCATTGTAAAAAATCTATTCCATCTCAATAGCTTCCAAGTATATCAAGTTCCGTGTCATGATCATTTGCTTACCAGACGGCAACAGTGGCAGGTGTCCAGACAACACATAACTCTAATCAAGCAAGTGGGTAGAAAATGGCTAACAAAACCCTCTCAGATCTCTAGTGAATCAACTAGGTGCTGCTTGTTATTCGCACATATTGCTCCAATCCAAAGATGGTTATGCAAATGTGTTTCAGTGAGAGGATCTGCCTTTGGCAGCAGAAGTAATGCAGAACTGTACAGTCTCCACACTCATGATACATTAGCTTGGATTTAGAATGTATATCCAGAAGTGTCCAAGAGGAGAATTGTTTCCTAGGATTAAATAGCAGTTTGAAGAGTGTGGCTGTCCAGATAGTTTTGGGGCTAGCTTCAAACTGTGCCAGCTACAAAATGCATGCCATCAAAGTGCCACAATATGAATTAAGGTCTTTAAACTTTAAACCAAGTGAAGTCAGGGGAAAGTTTGAGATATGTCCCTAATGTGCTTCAGTGAGCCGCAAATGTAAGCCACACCACACGGCAAAATTGGCTCCACAGGATATGAAGTTAATTGTACGGCAATTCTATTCAGACACTATAATGCAGGTCAAAACCAACTTGAGGACGGGATGTCCATAAAATGTATACCTCCAATGTATGCTGCATGGCAGATCAAGCCAGAAATGTTTAAAAAACTCACCAGAAAGTCGGGAACAAGCCAGATAATGCACTGCAGCCAATCAGAGTGTATCTCATGCAGGGCTCAGAATGATCCTGAACAGACATAGATATGCACTAATGCACATCTCAGCAAACTGGTTAATTAAAAAGAACCCTTGCATTTCCCAGTGGCTGTCTAGCAGTGAATGTTGTGGTTCCTGGGTTTGGTTTCAACCCACAATCAACAGATCTTTGTGTCCACCATCCCAGCCTGGAACTGGTTCCTGGAGCAATAATGTAGGCACTCTGCAGTAAACCAATTCTCTTTAATTCACTGCCTAACTTAATTATGTGGCTGTATAGAACTGCCCATAGGCATTAGCTGTTCTGGACAGCATTTGTAAAATGTTAAATGATGGTGCAGGGGCTGCTGAAAAACACAGTAAGGGCAGGAGGGCACTAGTTGACCCCTCGGACAGGTAATTAATTACCTCCACTGCTAACTGCTACTCCCCCCCCCCCCAATATATCTCTAAAACCTGGTACAATCTCAGAAGGAAAATTAAAAAACACAATCTCCAAGGACTGTCTAATTGCATACTGAGTATTCTGGAACTGGTTCAAGGCCAGCTTCCATGGTTGTGTAATCACTTTCCTGACCTCAGACCAGGCATGTGGGGGGGGGGGGGTCCTCAATTCTCAATCCTCAAATTCTCAGGGTGGTCCTCAAGAAGGCCTTACATTTATTATTTAAACTGTTATATTTATTCTGATCACCTTGCTCAATATATCCCATATGCATGGGGGTATTGGGATAACGTCAGACATGCCAATCTAATCAACTGCACAGCAAAAAAGGATTTTACTCAATTGGTTCCAAACTGATCTAAGTGGTCAGTGTAGCTCATTCTTCCTTCACCATGGTCTTTGTTGGATAGAGCTGCAAAGATGTTTAGTGTAACAACATCTAAAATACTTATCTCTGTACTAAGCAGCAAGAAAATAATATTTCATTTGAATAAATTTGTTTCTTTCCACTTCCATAACACTCTGATTTGTTCAAGGCAAAATTGAATTCATTCTCTTTCCACATCAGCATATAAATTTCTTATAGTAGTCTTCAAACTAATTATTGTACTTTTTTGTGCCCATGAAAATGTCTAAATGCACTTTGGTACGCATGTTTGGTTGAATAAAAGTCAGAAATGTACAAAAATGAAAATGTGAACTGAATTCTAGATTGGGAAGAATGAATTTGGCAAGTTCTTATTAAAATGCACCCAAAATTTAGCATTCATCCACTCCGTTAGTTAGCATAGGCTGACTTGCATTATAATATGTTGGCAAGTTATCATTCAACCTGCCTTCCCAATCAAACAAAAATTGTTTGCAATTTTTAAGGGACATTTTCTAATCAAAAACAGAAGCAAAATAATCTTTGTTGCACAGAGAAGTAGTTTATAAAAGAAATAATCTCAATAAAAAGTAAACAAACAAAACCCACATTCATTTTCTCTTCTGATGAAATATTTTTGGCTAAACAAAAGGTCAAAATTTTGTTATCTCACTTCTTGGTTAATAATAAATAGATACTGAAGAAAATAAATCTATATTATGAGATAAAACAGGCATACAAAAGCTCAAGCCATACTAATATGTATAGTAAAAACAGCAATCTATTACCTGAAAGTAATTATTAACTAGTGACTGAAAGGTGTAGAGCAGCTAGCTAGGCAAAAGAAACTAGAGTCAGTGTACTAACTCTGGTCCATACCCTCCATTTTCTACTTAGTTACTTATGCATAAATAGTAACATCTCTTGGTCCAAATCTCTGTCCTAGTCCACCTTAACAGCTAACAAATGCAGGAGTGAAGGAAATTCATTCAGATTTTGGGGGATGAAAGAAGGACTACATCTCCAACACCCCTGCTCCCCACCCCACCAGTGCACAAGGCTGTGAATTACAAGTCTGTGATAGAGTTTCACTTACAACAAAAGTGGTGGAAATATTAATCTTCTTTTCTGAACAGCAACTGGACATGCCTCTTCTGCCCAGTATGGCTGCTGGCTGTGAAGGTGGACTACATAGACATACTTAATACAATGCAGTTACACATCCTTAATTCTAAGTTATGTGCCTGTAACTGTAATAATCTCAGCCTTTTATGTTTACCCAAATACTTTATCATACATTTCTCCTCTGATTTCTTAAGAGACCAAGTGGGTGGAAATAAGTAAATTGTGTGTAAAATTCAGATTGATGCTGTTCCTGTTATTAAGTAGGTAATCAATCATAATGGATTCAGGCCATGGAACAACTATAAAAATGGATAAACATTGACTTATGGGAATGTCAGTATAGCACAGCTTTGACCACAGAATGTATTCAGGAATTAGTTTTGAATATCAGTGTCAGCAAATACAAAATGCAATACAAATAGAAGTACTTCAGTAGTATTTTTTAATTAATCTCTTTCAAAACCCACTATATGGAATACTTGCTAAAATTAAAAACTGTTTTTCACATTGACTTCCACACTGGTTCATATCTGTTCATAAAAGTCTCTTCAGATGTCCTTTTAGCTGAAAGAGAGAGAGGGGGGGGACATTGTGAATCGTCTGTGGCACAGCAAATTTGTTTGGAAAGCCCACACAAAGAGCCCTTTCCATCTGTCTCCCCCTTCAATGCCTTCTTTTCATTATATAGTTAACATTTTACTCATATAAAGACTGTTATATTTCTTCTCCAATATGACTACTCAGAAATCTGATCCATATAATGCAACTTGAAACTGCATTATATGGTCAGTATAGATCAGGCATGGGCTAACATCAGCCCTACAGGTGTTTTGGACTTCACCTCCCACAATTCCTTACAGTCGGTTAGCTGGCTGGGATTTCTGGGATTTGAAGTCCAAAACACCTGGAGAGATGAAGTTTGCCCATGCCTGGTATAGATTCATATACTGAATCTTAATTTCACTGAACTGCATTATATGAGTCTACATTTACCATATAATGCAGTTTCAAGTTGGGCTCAATGGGGATTGGGCTCAATGGCCCAAAGGGTCTCTTCCAATCCTTTTTTATTATTATTGCTATTATTATTATTATTATTATTATTATTATTATTATTATTATTATTATTAACATTGAGGCTGGGTGGCCATCTGTCAGGGGTGCTTTGCTTGTGTTTTCAGTACACAAAGGCAGAAGGCGATTGGACTCAATGGCCCAAAGGGTCTCTTCCAATCCTTTTTTATTATTATTGCTATTATTGTTATTATTATTATTATTATTATTATTATTAACATTGAGGCTGGGTGGCCATCTGTCAGGGGTGCTTTGCTTGTGTTTTCAGTGCACAAAGGCAGAAGGGGATTGGACTCAATGGCCCAAAGGGTCTCTTCCAACCCTCTTTTTATTATTATTGCTGTTACTATTATTAATTATTATAATTATTATTAATTATTGCTCGGTGGCCAACTATAGTCCGGCCCTCCAACAGTCCAAAGGATTGTGAACTGGCCCCCTGTTCAAAAAGTTTGGGGACCCGTGCTCTAGGAATTCAATTTACAGTAACTACAGATCTCATAATCACAAAGGCTGGAACAACCAATGGACACTTCTATCATGTTTCTGCCACACACACAGCTTTTGTATGACGTAGTCTGATGAGGAATTTCAAAAACGTTGAAAACTTGCATCATATTCAATAGTCTTATTAAAGATTTCACTCCTTTGTAAATTTTGATTTCCCCATACCCCTTGGAATTTGATTATTCTGTGCTTTCTTAGCCTTGTGCTCTATAACATTACCAAGAAACAGAGAAGCTTGTATGGAGAACACAGAGCATGTTGCTACCTAAGGAGACCCACAACTCTTTCAAAGATCCAACTGATTATGCTGTCCAGCGCTCAAGGGAAAACATGCCTTTGCTGAGGAGAATTAGCCTCACTGAGTTCAAACTGAGAGCATGACAAAGATAAGGTGGACTCTGTAATGTCTTTTTTTTTTACAGACTCTAACATAGCCACTTGTGCCTATGAAATGAGTTTCTATGAAGTAGCAAAATTTCACTAGCAGCCAGTTTGATACAATGATATGCTATCTTTTTCATTCCCTGGAACAGAAATAAGGCTAGTGAATTACTTAAGTAATAATGGATGTAAATTGTTGGTCCTCAATTGGCATATTGTGCTATGCTTGAACTGTGAATAAGGTTCCAGATAGGAAATGATCATGGCATTATGTAATGGCAGTCTGCCATTCAAACTCATGTTTCCTATTCCGTCTAATGTTGCAGTTCTTGGAATGGGACATGCTTTTAACAAATGCATTCCCCCAATTTCACTTGAGCAAAGTAATTTGACTGCATTATGAAACTGCATTATTTAACAGTGTATATAGGACCTCAGTTCTAATAAAACCAGTGGTCATGGTTTTTTTTTCTTCACTATGGTTGCTATATGAATTGTTTTGATTTCTTTTTATTCAAGGAATTACAGAGAAATTTTGTTAGAAACAGTGTTCAGTACTAAAAATCGGAGTGGTGTCATTATAAAAACAAAGGCAAGGAGAGAAAAACAACCTGAACAGTTTGAAAAAATGTGTTCAATCACCTACATTTTGAGGTGCATTGAATGTCATAAAGGGCCTTCATCAGAAGCAATTTCTCTCTATTTCTAAGCTCCAAATCAAAGTGAAAAGAACTGGTGTCCTTATAGCTCTAACATTTAATAGACACTGAGAGTGAAAGTCATGTTTTATTGTCTAGGAAAAACTGGCACCCAATAGCTTCCACATACTTGCTCTCTGCAATTGTATCAAAAATATACTCAGACAAGAATGAACATGAATATACCTCTGAAATGGCAGCATGAATGACAGAATTTAAACTTGCTGATTGTCCCCTTGCTGATATTTTTTAAAACAACCTCTATGTTGAAATTTGATTTCACTTCCAATTGACCACACATTGTTGTTAGACCAAGATATTTCACCTAGTGTTATCATTTTCTTTATTTTTAAATTACTTCAGTAGATTGAAAATATCATATTATGATCACTTTGAATTCCTTCATTTTATAACTGCAAAATGAATTGTCATTAATTAAATTCTCATCCCAACCATCTGCCTACCTGCCTGCCTATCTAGCTATCTTTCATCTATCTATCTATCTATCTATCTATCTATCTATCTATCTATCTATCTTCTTCTTCTTCTTCTTCTTCATCATCATCATCATCATCATCATCATCATCATCATGTTTTTATTCTAAACTCATCCAGAGATATCCCAGTGGAAAGCTTGCTTGGTCTGTTAGTCAAAAGGCATTGTTAATCTATTCCTTCTTTCTATAACAAATCTCTCTCATAATAATTAAGGCCCCTTCCACACAGCTGAATAAAATCCCACATTTTCTGCTTTGAACTGGAATGTATGGCAATGTGGACTCAGATAACCCAGTTCAAAGCAGATATTGTGGGATTTTGTGGGAGTTATATGGCTGTATAGAAGGGCCCTTCCAGACAGGCCCTATATCCCAGGATCTGATCTCAGGTTTTCTGTTTATCACAGATTATCTGGCAGTAAAGACTCATATAATCTAGTTTAAAGCAGAAAACCTAGGATCAGATCCTAGGATATAGGGCTTGTCTGGAAGGGCCCTGAGACTGAAGAAGTGAAAAGAACATTGGAGTTAATAATGGCAAACAATAACATCTGGGTCTCCTGTAAAAATTCATAACAGAGAGGGTGCAATGGTGAAATAAAAGCCTGTTCTATAAGTAAATCAGTCATTGCTGTTCATTTGATTTCCTTTCACCTTAGTTTTTCCCCATTTCCAGCTGATAGAAGCAAAGCCTATTAAAGATAGAATACAAAGAACCAAAAGGAAGAGGTCAAATGTAGATGCTACTAGTTCAACAGGGAGTGTAATAGTTCTAGTAAAATGAAAAACTCAAAATAACTTAGAATTATTTGTTTGTTTGTTTGTTTTATATCACACCCTTTTCACCCCAAAAGGGTGCCAGCATTGTATTTGTTCGGTAAGCTGTTCTCTTTTCAAGTGTTTTCTTTCTGCATGCTGGTTTTCTCTCATTCACTTTCTCACTCATTCTAGTTTTTAAAAGAGTCTTGAGTTTTGTGGATCTGAAAAGAGTCACTAGCAAAGAGAAAGTCCTTTAAACATCCAAACCCTTCAATAGGAAAAGTACAACTCCAATGTCAAAAGTCAATTTACTTCAAAGTTTGGGTCCATAGACCTTTGTTCACAAGTCAATGGGGGATTTAGTAATGGCTTCAGCTTCATTGAAACCAGGCTCACACTGTGCTGGCTGTAAGCCCTGGAGTAAGAAAACTGATTAAATATTGAACCCTTCTCCATTGTGATCAAGGGTGAAATCATTAAGTTCAACTTCTTCTGATAAGATCCTGCAAACACCATGTCATTTCTACACCACACAATAACAATCATGTTGAAAATCATCCTTACGTGGATAAGAATAGAAACAGTGTAGATCTTCAAGTTAAATTTTTGAGAATTTACTATTATAAAAATTCAGTGATAGAAAAATGGCTTTTTTGTCTACTGAATGTATCAATGATAAACATATTCATACATATCATTACAGAAGAGATAGACACTGTAGAGAATGAGTATCAATATGATTGTAACTTAAGAACCTCTGTGCACAATTAAGACTTCTGTCTAACATAATTATGAAGCAGAATCCTTTTCTTTCTTCCATTTGCCTCAGTGTTTTCAAAGTAGTAGTAGTTAGGATAATTAGTTCCAGATGGGATGTGAAGAGCAAAGTTTAAAATTCATTAACCAAGATCCAAATAGCCAATTAAGCAGTGGGATACCCCCTTTTTCATTTGCTAGTAGAACTGCAGGCCTCCATGTAATGTTTCCACACTGTTTCAAAAATAGTTTGTTATAGTATTCCATTTGTTTCACATACAAATGAAGTCCAGGGGGCCAGCACATACCAACATCATCCCTACTTCCACTTGCACATATTTGAAATGAATGCAGGTTTTTAATTAAAATATAAATTGCCTGAATTGACCACCAAGGTAATACACAGTTTTAAAAGAATATTCAGGATCAAAATAGTCAAAATGAGAAAGTAGGCATCAATTTTAGAACAATTTGAATGGAATAAAATTGTTTTAAACCCAGCTAGACTAATGAAATAAACAAAATTCCTCATGTACCACTTTATGCTAAAAGGGCCACTGACTTCCTTAGGACTTGAGGTGGGGTTGGGGTTGGCAAATAAGGTTACCAGATAGCTAGAGTTTGAACTATGACAGCCCAAAAGGAAAAGAACAGGGCTGAGACCTCTTGAAGGCAGAATTTGATGAGCTTGAATTCATTAGAGGTGGAATGGCTGACAAGGGACTCCTACAGATAGGAGTGGAAGGTTCTCTTAGAAGAAGAGATTCAAATCTTGAAGCACAATCTTGCATTAGGACATGTAGTGATGACACATAAATGCAATATTCTCTTCTCCAAACCACAACCCCGGACATTTCTTGGACAGCTGAGGAATGTAATTATTATACCCTTCTCTGTGTGAGTCTGACAGCTCCAACCCTGGTGTTCTCATGTATCTTTCTCTTTTACCTCTAAGATTTCTCCCTGGATCTAGTATGCTACTAGGCCTCAAGGTAACAACTATGCTGGACAAGTGACTATATAAACCAGTGGGTTCACTGTGGTAAAGTATTACCAGTTCTCTCTTTCAGGTCTTAAATGTAAATGAACAAAACATAAAATAAGTAAAGATTTATTATAAAATAATAAGATTGAATATGAAGCTGCTGATCTCTTTTTCATGCACACCCCCCAAACCCTCTTTAGATCTTCACTGTGTCTGATTTCTCTAATGCTATTTCATTATTTTACTCTTTTACAGATCAGTCTCCAGTATACATCTTTTCTTCCTGTATCTCATCAGAAAAAGAGGAAGACCCCATTATAGGTGGATAGATTTAATCAAGAAAACCATAGATGTGAATTTGCAAGACCTGAGCAGAACAGTTGATAACACAGTAACTTGAAGGTCTTTCATTCATGGGGTCACCATATGTCAATGTTGACTTGACTGCAGACAAATGAAAAACTTATCTCAGAGTTTTCCTGGCACGATTTGGATGATTGCATTGCCTTCATGCCTTTGAGAAAATTTGACTGGACTTCCCATAAGTCTTTAAACTTGACAAAGTTATGTCAAAAAGTTAGCAAGACCAAATTAAGGTGATTTATTTCTCTGTAACAGTCTCAAAATCAGGACTCCTTTGTGCAAAGGTGGAAGCTCTGTTAATGGAATGCCTGCTTTATGCTATGGTAGATCAGGTTTGATAGTGCTGCCAGGTTTCTGTGGATCCTGACTCAGTCTCTTCTGCACCCATGAAAGGGGGAGATTCTAAGCATCCCTCACAAGTGTCACATCCAGTATGGCCAAAGCCAGAATCGCAGAGGTAATGACCTCAAGAAACCACCCACTCTTCACCCCACATCTAAAAAGGGAATGGTAGCTCCCAGCAGTTTGCCTCCTTCTTTCCATTCACATTTTTTATTTTATTTTGAGTGCATCGTAATACAATAAACTTGTGTGACTATTTGTATATGTGGAATACCAGCAGTGGCATAGGTCCACAAGCCCCGGTGTGTTTGGATCTTTGTTCTAATTGCACCTTTGATAATCTGGTCTTGGCTCTAATGTGCTTGTTTTCAATAACCCACATCAATCAGGTTTGAGATTAATTAAGGGGTTTTCCAAACTGCTCAGTGAAATCTAAACTGAATTTTGTGGCTTGTAGACATTTCTAATGAAAATGGCATAACCAGGAGGAATGGAATAGACTTGTTATTTTCCTTTTGTAGAGTTTTCTCAATGACCTTCATAGGGTCAAACGGATTTTTCCTAAATAAGCTCATGACTAACCATGCCTGGATATTACTTGGTTTTACTCTTCAAAGGAATTAACTCCATTTAAATTCTGCAGGTGCCTACAACTCCATAGCAGCAATACTTTTCATTAAACCAATTGCTTGCTATTGATGATGAGAAACAGGTTCTCACTTAATTTGCCTATACAATATATGGAGGGTCAAATTTTGTGTTCACTCATATTTGTACATTGTCCTTGGCATAAAAGGAATTGGCCTGTTTTGGGTGTCCTAATTAAAAGGTCTCTTTTTTTTCTTTCATTCTCACTTTGCCTTGTAACCCCACTGCATGAAAATTAATAGATGCAATTGTTTTACATATCTTATCTCAGAGTATACCTTCAAGGTGGTAAGAAAACAGAAAGCGGGAACTATTTAATCTTCATTAGCTTTGTTTTAAGGTTGAATTACTTTTGTTCTGCAGCAGCTAACTTTGTCTTAATATGACTGTCAATACACGTATTATTTGTGCTACTTCTTCACATTAAAATCTCCCATACTATAAAAGTACTACATAAATTAATTTTTGCACAGTTTACTATCATGTTATGGAAATCCGTAGAGGTTTTGAGTTGGATTGTCTCAAAGATAGAGAGAAAAATGATTACAGGTAGTCCCTGTTGGAGGTAACAAACATCCAACTTACAAATGACTCATAGTTAAGTATGGGGGTGAGACAACAGGAAGTGAGAAAAAAACTACTCCTTGGAATGGAAAATCATTCCTGAAAGTATTAACATAGGGTCTCAGGTGAAGCTTTATCACCAACCCTTGTTTCCACAACAAGCCACTGTTTCAAAAGCCAATTATCACAGGGACAGAAAGTGAGGTGAACTCTTCTGAACAGGGGCACAGACAGCAAAACAAACACCACAGGAGTATCAACCCTTCCTTACGCTAACTAAAACACACACACAGCTGGAGTTACACTGAAAATTTACCTGTTCCAGCTTACAAACATACAAAAAACCCATCTTGTCTGTAACCTGGGGATCACTTGTAATAGTAAATTAACCTAATCCTCTGATGAAAGCATCATATCTCTCTTTATTAACCCCAACTATATTTTTGTACCTGTTCTGACTTACATACAAATTTAGCTCAAGAACAAACCTACAGAACCCATATTGTTCATTTTTAAGACCTTTCCAGGGCCTAGAATGGGTGAGGAGGAAAATGTAGTAGAAATGCTCCTCATTCCTCCCCAAACTGCATTAATTTTACCGTGTAGATATATCAATATTCCATTCTGTCTTTATGTACAAAAGTCAATTTATCTGGTGATTGAAATTTTCTCTGACACCATTGATGAAACAGCTAAGTAGATCAAATGCATTAGTTTGAATTTGAAAGGATTCTATAGCAGTGTCACGACCCAGGCTGCAGAGCACCAATAACCATACACAGAGGCCAGAATCTATCTAATATCTTTATTAAGGAAATATATAAAGTTAATAAAAACAAGTATAGGAAATAGTCCAGAAGTAGACCTTCCAGGAAAGGTCAAAATTAGTCCAAGGAAGCAATGTCCAATATGAAATATTAAGGTCCAAAGTTGTAATCCAATAACCGAAACACTCACTTGCCAAGCAAGTGAGGGGAGATGACAAGGTCCTTTAGTCCATGAACTTGAGCAAGGCTAGGAAATAACTTGATTCTTGGAACACAAAGCTTGATTCAAGGCAACAAGGAAACGAGGAGCAAGAACAAGATCCGTGGTAATTACTTGGCGAGGTCCGGGAAACAAGGCAAGATCCGGGGAGAAAACAAGGCTGAGAACGAAGGCTTGGAACAGGAACAAGGCTTGAGAGCAGGAGTAGCTGTCCACACACGCTGCTCCGGTAGCTGACGAATTGACTCCGCAAGATTTCTTCGGGAGCAAGGAACCTAAATAGGCCTCGTTTTCCCACCAGAGAACACTTCTCTGGGGAATCAGAAACGAAAGTCAATCTCTGTGTCCAGATGTATGACTCCCTAAAATTTCTCATGGAAGCAGGCTTAATCATCTGAATGCTTTGCTGCAATTCTCAAGCTCCTGCGATTAGCCTGTTGTACTCCTTTTTGCTGGAGATAATAATTACGGCGAGAAAAAGGGGGAGATTTCGACTCAGGGCTTGTTTGGCAGATTTCTGGAAGACAAACCTCCTGCAGGTGCAAAGGCTCCATTTCTGGCTAGGATAGTTCCTTTTCTGGCTGAAATGGTGGAAAACCCAAGTTTTCCTCTTCATCTGTCACAACAGCACTAGGAACGGGACTACATGGCCCATGACTCATCACACTATCCCCCTCCTCAAGCCCCCTCTCAAACTGGGACTCTCTCCCCGAGGCGCGAGGCCGCGGCTTGGCGGGATAGGTCTGATGGAAGCGGCGGGTTAAATCTGGGGCATGGACTGTGGAAGCGTCTTCCCAAGAACGTTCCTCGGGGCCAAAACCCACCCAGTCAATGAGATATTGTAGGCGGCGGCGGTGAAAGCGAGAATCCAAAATGTCCTGAACCTCGAATTCCTCCTCCCCATCCACCAAAACAGGAGTGGGAGCCGGCCGGTCTGCATCAGGGCACACACCATCCGCCGGAAGGAGCAGGGAGCGATGAAACACTGGATGAATGCGCATAGAGCGCGGAAGTTGGAGTTTGAAAGTCACGGGGTTAAGTTGCGCCACCACTGGATAGGGGCCAATGAAACGGGCATCTAATTTCCGGCAAGGGCGATGGGAGGGCAAAAAGCGAGTGGACAGAAGAACCCGGTCTCCTACCTTGATTTCGGGGCCCGGCTGGCGATGTTTGTCAGCGTGGCGTTTATAGTCCTCTTTGGCTTGGTCCAGTTGCTGGAGCAAAAGTTGTTGCACCGCTGTGAGTTCCTGCAGCCAGTCCTCTGCTGCGGGAACTTCTGAGGTTTCAATGACAGGAGGAAAGAAACGTGGATGGAAGCCGTAGTTTGCAAAGAACGGGGTTTCTTTAGTTGAAGCCTGGACCCCATTGTTGTAGGCAAACTCTGACAGCAGTAACAGGGAAGCCCAATTGTCCTGCTGGTAGTTCACATAACAGCGAAGGTATTGTTCCAAAGTGGCATTGGTGCGCTCAGTTTGCCCATCCGTTTGGGGATGATGAGCCGAAGATAAACGAGAGTCTATGCCCAATAGTTTTTGTAGTGCTTTCCAGAAACGAGAGGTGAATTGGGACCCACGGTCTGTGACCAAACTCTTGGGCAATCCATGCAATCTGAAAACATGTTGAAGGAATAGATCTGCAGTCTCTTTGGCCGTGGGAAGGCCATCACAGGGAATGAAATGGGCTAACTTGGTAAAAAGGTCCACCACCACTAGGATCGTGGTGAATCCACAGGAAGGTGGTAGATCAGTGATAAAATCCGCAGAGATTATTTCCCATGGGTGGGATGGGGTAGGGAGGGGATGCAGAAGCCCTGAGGGCTTTTCCCTTCTTGTCTTGGAGCGCTGGCATACTGGGCAGGTGTTGACATATTTTTCCACATCCTTGCGGATCTTGGGCCACCAGAAATCTCTTAGGATCAAATGCATGGTTTTGAATAGTCCGAAATGCCCTGCTGGCTTGCAGTCATGACACAGACGAAGTGCTTTTTCCCTGCCCGGTCCTGGGGGGATGTAAACATGATTTCTATAGCAAAGTAGCCCATCCTTAAGCGAAAAGGGAAAATGTAGTCCTTGGCGAAGTTGGTCCTGTGCCCAGGCATCTGCTTGCTGACTAGCCCTGATTTCCTGAGCACAAAGGGGCCCTGGAGTAGAGGGAGTTGATTCAATGGGAGTGGATTTGGTGTTTCCCACTGTGAGTGTGGCAAAGTTCTCGGGTTGTAGCAGCTGGGACTCAAAGGTCTCCTTGCGCCCTGCAGCGTATTCCGGTTTCCGTGACAGAGCATCTGCTTGCTTGGTCTGGGCTGGGGTTACATAATGAATTTGGAAGTTAAAACGTTCAAAGAATAAAGCCCAGCGTTGTTGCCTCTGATTTAGCTTGCGGGCAGTCCTTAGATGCTCTAGATTCCGATGATCAGTATGGACTTCAATGGGAAATTTGGCCCCTTCTAACCAGTGTCTCCAAGTTTCAAAGGCTGCCTTTATGGCCAAAAGTTCCTTTTCCCAAATAGTGTAATTTCTCTCTGGTGCGGTCAATTGACGGGAATAAAAGGCACAAGGATGGAGATGATCTCCCACTGGTTGTAGGAGTACAGCCCCAATCGCCACATCGGAGGCGTCCGCCTGCACGACAAAAGGGGTTTCAGGATCTGGGTGCTGAAGGATTGGCTGGGACGTGAATAATTTCTTTAGTTGCTGGAACCCTTTCTCTGCTTGATCTGTCCAGCGGAAAGGCTGTTTCCCACGGATGCAGCTGGTGATTGGGTCAGACCAGCGGGCAAAGTCTGGAATGAACTTGCGGTAGTAGTTCGCGAACCCCAAGAATCGTTGCACTTCTTTCTTGTTGGTTGGCGCCCGCCATTCCAATACTGCTGCAACCTTTGCCGGGTCCATGGTGAGCCCTAGTGGCGAGACACGATATCCCAGGAAATCTACCTCTTGTAGATCAAAAGCGCATTTTTCCAACTTGGCATAAAGTCCGTGGTCCCGCAATCGTTGTAACACCATTCTGACGTGATTCTCATGTTCTGATTGTGATCTAGAAAACACCAAAAAATCGTCCAGGTAGATAATCAGGAACCGATCTAGATAATCCTGAAAGATATCGTTGACAAAATGCTGGAACGTTGCGGGAGCTCCACATAAACCGAAATTCATAACCAGGGTTTCGAATAAACCGAATTTTGTCTGGAAGGCAGTCTTCCACTCGTCCCCTTCCCTGATGCGAACTAGATTATAAGCTCCTCGAAGATCCAGTTTGGTGTAAACTTTAGCCCCTCGAAGCCGGTCTAAGAGGTCTGAGATCAGAGGCAGGGGATACCGGTTTCGTTTAGTGATATTGTTCAATGCTCTATAGTCCACCACCAAGCGTAGGTCCCCTGACTTCTTTTTCACAAACATCACTGGGGAAGCGGCTGGGGATTGAGAGGGTCTGATAAACCCCTTGCGTAGGTTTGTCTCTAAGAACTCCCTGAGAGCTTCTTGCTCTGGTTCAGTCAGGGAGTAGAGGTGTCCTCGCGGAATCGGGGGCCCCTCCACCAAGTCAATGGCACAGTCATAAGGTCTATGTGGGGGTAGTCTCTCGGCTTCTTTTTCATTGAATACATCCCAATATTCTGAGTACTTCTTGGGCAAGGTGATGATGGGTTCAGCGTCTGTGGCATGACAGACCTTGGCTACAAGGCAATGGTTTTGGCAATATTTTGAAGCAAACTGCAGTTCTCTGTTGGACCAGGAGATGCTTGGGTCGTGGAGTGTCAGCCATGGAATTCCCAAAATCACAGGGAAGTGGGGAACCTCGGTAACAAAGAAGGAAATCTCTTCCATGTGTTCCCTTATCCACATTCTGGTGGGCTCCGACCACTGACTTACTGGACCTGTCTTGAGGGGGCGGCCATCGATGGCTTGCACCACACGGGCGTTCTTGAAGTCGTGATATTGTAATCCCAGAGAGTCGGCATACTCTCTATCAATGAAGTTGTTTGTGGCTCCTGAGTCTATCATGGCATGGACCATGACGGGTCCTTTTTTTACTGACCACAAGGTGACCACTAGAAGAAATAGGACCCCGGTTGGCGGCTCTTGAGTGGGTTTTTTGACCGGGTTGGCGAGCCTCTCTACGCCCGGTCGCTGGCTTCCCCCGCCGGCTGTGCGCCAGCCGCCTCAGACGTCTTCGTCTCCGTGGAGGACGCCGCCGCCAGACGAGCGGCGGGCTTCCCTTTGGCTGGACACTCTCTGGCAAAGTGGCCCCCGTTTCCGCAGTACCAACAGAGATTTAGGCGTTGGCGGCGGGCCTTCTCGGCGGCATCTAATCTGGGACGCACATTGCCCAACTGCATCGGCACCTCCTCGCTTCCTCTGGGGTATGGGGCTGGTGGCGGGGGTCTCCACACTGGACGCGGCTGGACGCCGGTGGGAGCGGGAGGTCTCGCTCCGGTCCTACCGCTCTGGCCTCGGATCCATTGTCTTCTGTTGGCAATCATGACTTCAGCTCGTAAACATTGATCAATGAGTGCTTCAAGAGAGTGTGGAGGATCCACCTTGGAGATTTCCTCCAGCATCTCGATGTTGAGACCCTCCCGAAATTGTCCTCTGAGGGCTATATCGTTCCATCCGGTGTTATGGGCCAGCACTCGGAACTCGGCTATGTACTGGGACATGGGTCTGTCCCCTTGGGAGAGGCGCCGGAGTTTGTGGCCGGCTGCCTCCAAATTGTCCTCAATCCCCCAAGTCGCCTTAATGTGATCCAAGAATTGTTGCGCTGATCTTAGATGTGGGGAGTCTTGGTCGAACAGTGCCGTCGCCCAGTTGGCCGCTGGCCCGCCCAGGAGACTGTAGATCCACGCCACCTTGATGTCTTCTTGGGGAAACTCGGCATTACGGGCCTCTAGATAAGCCTGGCATTGGCGACGGAAAACATGAACCTTAGAAGCTTCTCCAGTAAACTTGGTTGGCAGCGCCAGGGCCGGGAGACGGATTCCGCGTTCCTTCAATCCCCTTATTTCTCACTCCTGCGCATTGAGCTTATCACGGATGCGGTCCACTTCATCCTTGTCGATGGTGTAACTGAGTGGTTGGGCCCCCGGTCCGGCTCCGGTAGACATTCTGGCCTAGGTTAATTGGTGCTTAGGGTGGCGGAGTCAAACTGTCACGACCCAGGCTGCAGAGCACCAATAACCATACACAGAGGCCAGAATCTATCTAATATCTTTATTAAGGAAATATATAAAGTTAATAAAAACAAGTATAGGAAATAGTCCAGAAGTAGACCTTCCAGGAAAGGTCAAAATTAGTCCAAGGAAGCAATGTCCAATATGAAATATTAAGGTCCAAAGTTGTAATCCAATAACCGAAACACTCACTTGCCAAGCAAGTGAGGGGAGATGACAAGGTCCTTTAGTCCATGAACTTGAGCAAGGCTAGGAAATAACTTGATTCTTGGAACACAAAGCTTGATTCAAGGCAACAAGGAAACGAGGAGCAAGAACAAGATCCGTGGTAATTACTTGGCGAGGTCCGGGAAACAAGGCAAGATCCGGGGAGAAAACAAGGCTGAGAACGAAGGCTTGGAACAGGAACAAGGCTTGAGAGCAGGAGTAGCTGTCCACACACGCTGCTCCGGTAGCTGACGAATTGACTCCGCAAGATTCCTTCGGGAGCAAGGAACCTAAATAGGCCTCGTTTTCCCACCAGAGAACACTTCTCTGGGGAATCAGAAACGAAAGTCAATCTCTGTGTCCAGATGTATGACTCCCTAAAATTTCTCATGGAAGCAGGCTTAATCATCTGAATGCTTTGCTGCAATTCTCAAGCTCCTGCGATTAGCCTGTTGTACTCCTTTTTGCTGGAGATAATAATTACGGCGAGAAAAAGGGGGAGATTTCGACTCAGGGCTTGTTTGGCAGATTTCTGGAAGACAAACCTCCTGCAGGTGCAAAGGCTCCATTTCTGGCTGGGATAGTTCCTTTTCTGGCTGAAATGGTGGAAAACCCAAGTTTTCCTCTTCATCTGTCACAACAGCACTAGGAACGGGACTACATGGCCCATGACTCATCACAAGCAGCCACAGAATGCACAGGTTTCATTGGCTCTAACAGGGGACAGGGCTCTGAGGTTTACTCATCCTTTGTTGTGGTGTGAATAGTTGTGGACTGCTTCCTATTCAGAAGCGGCTGCACCTGTTCATATGACTATCCTGCTTTCCCCAGGCTAGAATAGCCTGAGGTGGGAGATGGCACTTACCTTCCTCCAGTTATTTTCAGCTTAGTGGCAATGACACAAAACTTATGGTGGTCTTTATTCATCATATCCACTATCCACAGATGCTAACCTAAGAAGCACAGCAACTAGAGAAGGGATTTGGGAAAGCAGGGAGCCAATACAAATGTAAAAATGTGTTTTAGCATCTGTAGTTAGAGTTTCTTCATTATTTGTAGTGTCATTTTAAAATGTTGTATGCAGCCTTGAGTATCATTTTGGAAGAATGGTGATATATAAAACAAACAAGAAATCTCTATGGGGGGCGGACTATTGTTTGAAAAAAACATGGACGAATGCCTACGCACACAGTAATATCTTATTTTAGTCCAAAAATCCCCATGAAAGAGAAATAAAGTATTTAAAATGAAGAACAATTTTAACCAACATAAACTTACCAGTATTTCAATGGGAAGTGTGGGCCTACTTTTAGCTATAGACAAGTTAAATAGGATTGTTTTTGTTGTGTGCCTTCACATCCTTTCAGACTTAGGGCAACCCTAAGTCTAAAGTGTAGGGCAAGGACCAAGTAAATGACCTTGGAGGGCTGCATCCGGCTCATGGGCCTTAGTTTAAGGAGCCCTGCTCTAAACAATTGTATAATCTCTATGATTTTATTTTTTATTTTTTATTTTTAAAAAAAACACTTTCAAAAAGATATCAAAGCACTTCAAAAGATAAGCATGGAATAAATGGAGGGAAATCTGACTAATAACATTGAAGGAAGTTTACCTTCAATGGAAGAAATATCTGTTGTTCACATTTTATATGCATCTTTCACAAACCTTTCCTCGTGATCCTGTCAACCTAATTATCCCTGTACAAATTTTAATCAATGGTTTCATACTTCTCTGACTTTGAAATGCAGTTATCTTCATGTGAGCTATTATTTGATCTAGTTTGGGTCCTTTTTCATCTTCATTTTTATTATGCTTTTCAAAAAGAGAAAGTCAAACCTGGCTAAATTACTGATTAATTCTTTCACTTCTTAGCCACATCACCCATAAAAACAACAATTTTCTAAGATGTTTGTTTCCTTACTTCCCACTTCCTGGAGATGTTTTTCCTTTTGATTTCAGTTTTGTTTCGGTGAGAGAGCTTTGCTGGAATCAGTTCTAGTTCCATGAGATGCATCTATGTACAGACTCAAGGGAAGCATCTATGTACAAACTCAACTTAATATTTGTTATTAAAAGTTATGCGATTTTGTTATTCACCCTTTTGAATTTTTTCCGTTTTATAACTAATTCAGAAGATGGAATCCATTCCTTGTAACTATCCCCATTCAATCCTATTTAATTGCTCTCAATAGAAGATCTAGCCATTTTTGTGTTGCCTGTGATGTTGGTGTATTTTCTACCCACCTAACATGAAATTCTCAGGTTTTCTAGTATATCTCCAAGACAGATAGTAGCTGTCTAGGAATTGTCTTTGAACTATCTGTCTAGAGAGGTAAGATCAATATTGCTAGATAGAGAAAGAGTCCCCATTTTATAAGCAATTTTGAAAAGTCACACAATCTTTTCTTTAGTCCTATCCACTCTAAGCTTGCAACATGAGTACAAACAACACAATCTTCTAAGATTTTAGTTAATGGGTCCCAATACCTCACTCAGTTTACATTATTATTAGAAGGGGAATTTCCTAATCTGTTAATTAATTACTCACTCATTAGTTGGCCTTAGTTGAAAAGTTGCCACCCATCCATCAGGTGAGTTTGCCAGTCTTGGCCTGATAGAGGGGCATGGATTTCCTTTATCTGTCAACAGAAGGGCTGAAAGGCAAGGGGAAGACATGCATTACATTTGACAACACCACTTCTCCTCCTCCTCCTCCTCCTCCTCCTCCTCCTCCTCCTCCTCCTCCTCCTCCTCCTCCTCCTCCTCCTTCTTCTTCTTCTTGCAATGTGCATCTTTAAAATTGAGGTGCATATTTCAATGGATGGCACATTATACTCAAGTAAATATTGTATTTCCCATAAAGTACCAGGATTGGACAGTCTCTCATAAAATCTGTCCAATGAGTTGAAGATGGGTCATTCAGTTGTCTGAAACCTTATAGTCATTAAACCAGTCCTTGTTTGCTTATTATGTGTTCTTGCTTCATATTCCTTGAAGGTATCCATAAATCTCTATCAGCGACTACCACCTTGGCAGCAGTAGATTTAGCAGGGACAGAGGTAACATATGCCCATACATTCTACATACTTACAGGACTGTGATTCCACTTTTATTTCAATGTCAACATCATATGGAATTCTGGGATTTATAGTTTAGTTTCTCAACTAGAGAGCTCTTGTGTCTCACCAGACTGTAAGCCCTAGGATTTCATAGGACATTGCTATAGCAATTAGCAAGTGCAAATGAAGACAATTGTGTAGTGTGAAAGGTCTCTGATCAAAGGTGTTCCAGACTATAGTAGATGTACTGTATGTCCACTTTCATTTAAAGCATAGTAAATATTCAAAGGATTACCTATATTCATATACACTTAATTAGCACAGTAATTGCCAGCAGTTTAAAAGGAGTCATAAAAATAATATCTACTCCTCCCTCAATCATCCTATCCATAGCAGAAGGCAAAGCTTCCAGATAATGGCATCTATATCCATTTAACTTTCCGCCATGTCTCTTGCAACAATATCATATCAAACAAGCCCAGCTAATTCAAAAATGGTTGCTTAGAAGACCACCCTGCTATATTGCAGGATGATAAGTTTAATCTTTAGCCATTTAAGATTTTATTGCTTCTTGGCCTTTCGGATAAGATCAACTATATTATGTGCATATAAATTAGCATACACAATTTTTAGACTTCTATACTCTGTCTTATCTTCTTTCTTTTGCCATTTAAAGGTAGAACAAATGCCACAAAATAATAGTGACAGTGATAGTAATGAGCTAAAAGAGGCTTAAATCCAACCAGAGTCGGAGTTACATAAATGCATTCCTCATTCAACATTTGATTCATCAGGGCTACTGTAATTGAAATATATATGTGTGGGCAAGTACAGGGATGACACTGCCTGCCACTTCATAAATTCACAGGCAAACTATGCCTATGAATTTCTAAAGCACTAGTTTGCATATCAGACTCATCTTTGCATTGCATGCTTATAAACTCTGGATATTTTTCCTTTATTACAATCTATGCAGGTAAAGGGGATCAGAAATCTGATACCTTTTAAAGTAAGACAATCTATATTTCAAATGATTTTTACAGAGGTGTTCCTGCCTGTGATAGAAAAAGCCTGGCTCTCAAAGCACTCCATCATTGCGGTTTGGGGTTTCAGAAACAATTGACTCTCTGTTGGATGGTGCTATTCATTGAAGGCTCTGTTGACCCTGACCACAGAAGCATGTTCTCCAATAAACAGCAATGGTTTTCTAATAGGACCCATTTCCCACTGGGGATTGTGCTGTGACCACCAACCTATTTTATTGAAGAACTCAGGACAAAACCGACAGGCTGTGAAAGGCAAATCTTTTCTCCATTTCAGCTCCATTGTTTGCTAGCGTTTAACTACGAGATGTCGATTACTGCAACACAAAAGGCAATTCTAATTCAAATGGTATGAGATGTGTTAAATTGCCTGAAATGGAGTTGTATTTTTGTACATTTTTCTGAATAAAAGGAAGGAAATAGAACACAGTTTATCTTTCAGAATATTACCCACAAGCCGAGTGATCACAAAGGAACACTAAAGAAATCAATACAGACTATCGATTTATCAAAGAAGGGGAGAAGGAAAAAAACAGACTTATAATTATTCCTTCCAGTGTAGTGTTAATACTGTATATCAATTACAGAGGACTAGGGGTGGTGGTGACTGATGGATTGACATCAATTTCTGGCAGTTGTAGCCGGTGAAGCATGAAATACATTAGCATTGTTTACTAACAAATTTGATAATTGGTAGTTGATGTCATCTGAATATGCCACATTATTTATTCAGAAAAAATCACTGGTTATAAAAATTAAAGCATGAAGACTATGAATAAATCTCTTTTTTCCTTGGCAAAACAACAAAGGTGAATAAAATAAACAACCTGTGATTGCCACAAGATCTGCATTAATGCACATTCTCCAAACAGTATTGCCCTTTCTTAATGATAACAGGTTCTTTATTGAATTTATGACACCATTACACAACACTTTCAAAGAAATGTTCTGTTTGCAATACAGAACTCATATGCCCAATAGGTAAGGATGTGTTGTAGGAAGACAGTTCATTGATTTAGTTGGAAAAGACCACAAGGTCATCCAGTCCAACCTTCACCCATCTAGGAACTCATATTCAAAGTACTCCTGACAGATAACCATCCAGTCTTTGCTTTAAAATCTCCAGAGGAGGAGACTACAGCACACATCGATACAACCTATTTCACTGTCAAACAACTCCTACCATGAGGAAGTTCTTTCTAATATTTAGGTGGAATATCTTTTCCTGCAATTTGAATCCATTGCTCTATGATGTAGCATTTAGAATAGCCAAAAACAAGCTCGCCCCCTCCTCAATTTGACATCCTTTCAAATATTTAAACATGGTTATAATGTTCCCTCCCAGCCTTCTCCTCTCCAAGCTAAACATATCCAGGTTCCTAAAATGCTCCTCACAGGACTTGGCTTCCAGACTTTTTACCATTTTGGTCACTCTTCTCTGGACAAATTTCAGCTTGTCAATATCCTTATTTCACTTGCAAAATACTATTAGTGTACCGTATTGCTTTAGTTCAATTTTTCCGTGTCAGGAGTGACTTGAGAAACTGCAAGTCGCTTCTGGTGTGAGAGAATTAGCCGTCTGCAAGGATGTTGCCCAGGAGACGCCTGGACATTTGATGTTTTACCCTCCTTGGGAGGCTTCTCTCATGTCCCGGCATGAGAAACTGGAGCTGACAGATAGGAGCTCACCCCGCTCCCCAGATTTGAATGGCCAACCTTTTAGTCAGCAGTCCTGTTGGCACAAGGGTTTAACCTATTGTGCCACTGGGGGCTCCACTTTAGTTCAATGAAGAATCCAGACAAATCCTAACATGGAATGAGAGCACTCAAGAAATGTAGGATACAAGCCACAATGTCCAAGCTTATATAATTGATACATTATTCATTTCTTTATTTTGTATAACAACTACTACAAAAAGTCCCCCTTTTTCATTACATTCATTTATCTGGACAAATTTTGTTTCTAGGAAGACCCTCAGAAACCCCATGCTTTGTATTCTTACATGTCTTTCACTTTGAATACCTCCACAACCAACTTGAGGCTGTAAACATTCCTGAGACAGAAATACCTTACTCATTTCTGAGGTCATCTAGAACAAGAATTCTGTTAACTTTTGAAAACTTCATCTCAAATAATATCACATAAGAAATTATCAAGAATACAGGTGTTGCATGCTTGCAGAGAAATGCTTCTTCATGCTACAAGATTTTGTGCTGGCCAATGTATTAGTAGAAAACTGAAATACTTATTGAAACAGTCATGAAATAATACATCGCCAAAAGTCTGTGTGAACCTGTCAACATGGCTTGGCTTTCATGTGATTTCATGATAAGGTGCCACTCAGGAAATGCTTTAAAAAATTCATTCTGTTTATATTTTAATTTCTTTATTTCAATCTCACAATTTAGAAACATACCACATCTATTAAATAAAGAATTGACCTTTCCAATCCTTCACCTTGCTCAACATTTAACTCAGTTGAAAATGTTCATTTTTTACTCTATTTCCAACAAAGATTACTTAAAGCTAGTAACTGTTTCATTACTGTAAGTCTCAAAATCTACTCTGTCAAAAATGTAAATGTTGTTCTGGAGGACCATGTGAAGAAGCAAGGCTAGTGAAATAAAGAATGAAATGTAACCAAAAGGTCTCAAAGATGTCTACTTTTATCTCTCTCCAATGAGCCTAATATGATATTCTGACTTTTCAGCAAGCTCAACCAACCTACATATTATATTAGCCTATTGGGTTATACGCTTGTCTGCCTATATGTGTATGAGTAGAGAAGGAGGTGGAGAACATTTTATGGATTAACCCCAAAGTAGCAAACCTATAAAAAGCTACATGGAATCAATCTCACTTGTAAGTAGACATGGGTAATGTTATGCATTTATTCTCTCTAAGAGTATGCTCTATTCCAACCAATTCTATCATTTCTTGAGATTTTATGTAGAAAGAACAGTAATACACAGAGAGATCCAGTAAAACATATTTACTGGTGCCATGACCACTTGTAAAATGTTTACTGTAGAACCTGTTTATATTCTGTGGTCTAGCAAAACGATCCCCTTGTTAACATTAAATCAGCCTCCTAACAAATAGTAGTGCTTCTCCATTTGCAACCTTGCTCAAAGGGAAATGTCATTTTTGAAACTTGCAACAAGTGATGAATGCTGTGCTTGAATTCCATAAAGGTGCAGTTGGTTGGGATGAAATACAAATGAATCCCCCAAATACTTCATAGCCTCTGTCTATGAAGAGATTTAAAAATAAAATAAAAGGAAAGTGAACAAATCAGAAACTGTGAGCTTCAATTTGATTAATATGCAGTGTCACCCACATACCCTGCAGTTTTACCAGCCTCATGCTGTTATCTCACCTTATTTCTAAACAAAATAGTGTCGGGGCCTGTCAGAATGTTGCAGTTAGATTGCCTGGAAATACCTACATGGTGCAAGTGGGATAATGATTTAGTAAGTGTATTTATTTATCACTTTGGATCAATACTGCAACAATAACATAACATGTTTAATAGGCTGTTTATGTTACTAGAGGCACATTTTAGTGGGGGAGTATAAAATCAAGGTATTCATGGTTTTTATTGTTCAGGTATTTATAAACCTTTGGTTTATTCCATACTCTATGTAGTTGCAAAGATAGTTTTGAGAATCCTCAGTAAAATATAGCTATACAAAATACCTGCTCATTGCATTCATATTTTACTTTGTTATGTATGTGCTTAAAATGTCCTCTCTTCCAATAATGCTGAAGCTTCAGTAAACTATAAGTCCTATGATGTCATAGCATTGAACCATGGAGATTAAGGTAGTATCAAATTGCATTAATTCTACAATATATATGAATCCTTTAGTGAATATATTTGCTTGTCATTCAGGATAAAATTCAGCACATTGGAATAATTTCCAGTACACATATGTGAAGTTAGTTTCCTAAAGGCACCAAATCCAGGTTAATAAATTTTGCAGGAATAAAAAAAATTGTACTGATGATATGCATTCCTTTGCTATAAAATGCAATTTTCCAAGCCAAGTGATTTGATATATTTTGATAGTTTTGATATGTATATAATATTCTACTTCTAGCCCAAAATGTGCTACCACCTATAAACTATTTTTCAATTTTTCCACATATTAGGTCTGAAGGAAAACCAAATATCCAAGTATTTGAAAAGTAGCTTCAAAAGTAGTTTGGTTCATAGGAGCCCTGATCAATGCAACAAGCTATGAGGTTTTTTTCAACATAAGGCTCATAAATTATGAATTCACTGTGATTCCCTATATTTAGACACATGACCTTCACAGCCACAGAATATCAAAACAGTGGGGTGAGAGCAGTTATGGGGCTTAGATAAACAGGATTTCAATGATTATATGACATTAATACTTGCCAACCTATAAGGGAATACTTAAATTAGACAAAAGAATTGAGCATTTAAAGAGCCACCTTATTACCTTTTAAATCTTACATTTAAATTTAAACTGTGTGATCTTCAGGTGGGTGGAGTCTAAAGTGGGTTATCCCAACTAGTTTTCCTCTTCAGCCAGCCCTGGATGAACCTCCCAAGTTCTGAGTGCCTGCCGGGCCTTTGTATTTTTTGATTTGGCTTCTGGCTTGGTATCTCTCTTGAATCTTTTTGTTTTTCCTTTATTTACTTGATTCTTTTTTATTTAGTGGAGCTGACTGGGAGTTGGGAACATGCGGGAAGGGTGAGTTCCCAACCCACCCCCACAACGTTGACCCTTGATAAGCTTTGGAGGATGACCTCCAAACATGGTGGAAATGCCTTTCATGACCTGTAGAAGACATTTTGGAACAAAAACACTTTTTTTTAAAAATGAATTTTTTTATACATGCGGTCCCTGAGGGCCAAGAAAATTTCCCTGAGGGGATATATGTAAGACACAGGCCATGCTTTATTCACTTCTGAACTAGGAGAAGCAGCAACATTGGGAATCTTCAGAAATTAGCAAAGGTCCACTATTCAGAGATGGCAATCACTGATGTTTACATTTTGATACATGTCATGGAAATGGATACTTCTTGCTGTGTAATACAATGTGAGTCCAAGGCTCACTTTATGATTCAAAGTTTCTGTTAGAGTGTTATGAAAACTCACACAATTCTGTGCCCTGACAATTGCAGAGCTATTGATTATTTCAATGGGTTACACATTGTTGCTTGAATTTTGAGTAACAATATAAATAAATATATCCAATAAAAATATAGTGTAGAAATCAATGAAGTGCCAAAGAAAGGGCTATATCTTACTACACTCTCAAGTAAATGAAATTATATCTCAGTAACATCATATTTATTCTGCCTCCAGTGGAGAAACACTACCAATCAGTAGAATTTCCAATTGCTGTTTCAATACTTTGCATTCCCCAAAATGAAACTGATATCACACATTTTGCTTCTGAGACAGAACTGCATGCAAATCTTTTATCTCATACCATATCCAATACATAAATATTCATACTTTGACTCCCAATTCTTTACCAATCTCTTTGCTTTTATTCCCTCTTAAAATAAAAAAATCCTATTTTTATCAACCTGAGCAAAATGTATCTGGGATTTAAAATACTGGAAATGTGTTGCTTTCCTCCCCCGTCCCACTTACTTAAATTATTTAATTTATGCTTTTAAGGATAAATTCAGTAAAATGTGCTTCTTTGCTTCATAGCCTTTTCAACACAACTTCAACAACTTTTGTGAAAGTAACATCTAAATGATAAGTGAGTGTGCTTCTCAACTTCACTCGGAAACTGAATTCTTAATTTTTTTTCCTGTGATTTCTAACCACCTTGTGCAAACTGTTTTCAATTATAGCAAGCTGAATGAATCATGCAATACTGATTTTGTTATGCAATCAGGGGGGCACAAGTGATTCTTTATAGCCCAGGTAATCAGCATTTTACTGCTAGAGAATTCATTAAAATACAGTTCTGCTTTGCTCAGCAACATCAGTAAAAA
This sequence comes from Anolis carolinensis, assembly GCF_035594765.1. Lineage (NCBI taxonomy): Eukaryota > Metazoa > Chordata > Lepidosauria > Squamata > Anolidae > Anolis > Anolis carolinensis. The sequence continues at coordinate 255,112,214 of NC_085843.1, read as the reverse complement.
TCTGAATGATGTTGCATCTGATTACATTATCTTCAGAATGGAATCAACTACAAGCCAAAATACACCCACAACAACTTTTCCTTGAAGCTTTAAGGCCTTCCACAAGATTGCAATGTTACAATGATGAAAATTCTAGGTCAGAGTCAGAACACAGACTTCAAAACAGAAGCAGAGGTATTGATATATTGATCTATAATTTGTTTTAATTCTGCTTGACCAGGCCACATTACAGAGTATGCTTAATTTTTTAAATTTTACACTGTGGAATGAATGTAGTATACTTTAACTGCCGTGGCTCAATGCTACGGAATCCTGGGATTTGTAGTTTGCGAGGAAGGCTTTAGCCTTCTCTTTGGCAAAAAAGCCAAAGACCTTGTAAAGCTACAATTCCAATTATTCCATAGCATTTGGCCATGGCAGTTAAAGTATACTACATCAAGAGACATCAATATTGTGTTGCAATGTTTCTCAATTGTGCTCCTCCAGGTGTTTTGGACTTCAGCTCGCACGGATGAATTTCCAAGGCTCCTTCCACACAGCTGTATAAAATTCACATTATCTGCTTTGAACTGGATTATATGGCAGTTTAGACTCAGATAATCCAGTTCAGAGCAGATAATGTGGATTATCTGCCTTGCTAAGGCCCCTTTCACACATCTATATAAAATCCACATTGAACAGGATTAGATGGTAGTGTGGACTCAGATAACCCAGTTCAAAGCAGATATTGTGGATTATCTGTCTTGATATTATGGGAGCCCTTCCACACAGCCATATAACCAAGAATATCAAGGCAGAAAATCCCACAATATCTGCTTTGAACTGGGTTATCTGAATTCACACTGCCATATATTCCAGTTCAAAGCAGATATTGTGGAATTTTCTGCCTTGATATTCTGGGTTATATGGCTGTGTGGAAGGACTACTAGTCTGATCTCTTCCAGTCCTAACAGACCAGACATTCATTGCTCGTAGTGATGGAGATTTGTTCTCCTGTCAATTGGAGTACAGCATATTAACATTTCCATCCTGCTGCCCTGGGCAATTTCTGGTACGATAGTCAGAAGCAAGATCCCTTTTGCATTTCCCCATTACACCAGAGATTGTGGATAAAATGAGAGTTGAAATATTGGGAATTCATTAGACCAAGAAGTATCCCACTCAGTCTTCCTTGTTTTTATGAATACACATTCTTCAAATCAGAAAATTCATTAATCTATGTATGTTTAATAACCTATCCCCCCCCCCCCCACACACACACACACACACCAATATGGGCTGTAAGGGAGCTCCCACATAGATTAATGCAAACTTCAGATAGATACAATTCCTAATAGTCAGACATTGATTAAAAAAAACACATTATTTTTGAAAAGTACTAATTTAAGACAATTTAAATGTATTTAGGAACAATAATATGAATAAAAGTATAGTGTCCCCATTACCCATTAAAAGACCCTTCTATAGCAACTAGTTAAAAGCTTTGTTTTTTTTTTTAAAAAAAAATCCCTGATGGTGGACAAGAAGGGCATATCTTTGCCTAATAGTGGAAAGCGATCAGTTAGTGGCCAAGTCTCTTGTGTGAGTGAATTCCACAGCTTGGTAACAACACCAAGAAGGCCCTTTCCAAACAGTGATAGTTATTAAAATGAGAGGAAGTCTCCTGAGGGCTATAGCAGGCTCATATAAAAATATTAATTGGTTTATTTGACCCATGTTCTGGCAGGTCAAAGATTATTCCACAAAAGAAGTGAGTGATCATTTCCAGTGCAAAAATAACCCAAAAAAACCCAAAGAGAGTTATTTTGACATATATGAGAAATGATAATTCTTGCATTGTACTGAATGTCCGAGAACTAGATATTTCAATGAAAAGTATCCTGTCCAATTAAAATGTACGAACGATTTCAGTGCATTCATTATGAAATGCTTCTTTACGACTTTCACAGATATCTCCATAAGCCCTTATTATAACTAGTTAAAAGATAAAAATCCAACCATCCTGGTGTCATTGAAAGAGGTTTAGAACTGTTTAAAAATCTATGCTGCAGTTTATATATATTCCCAAAATTGTTAATCTTTTCTGCCCCTTCTCTCCCTCTCTTTTTTACTCACAGTACATTCTCATCAGTTTTAGTTCTTAACTTTGTGCTCCACAGATTTTGGTTGTTTTTACCCTTTTTGCCATTCAAGCCAACATGGCCACAACTGATACGAAATTATGCCTCTTATTCAGGGGAAAAGTCATTTTCTAAAAATGCAAGGCCAATATTACTAATAAGAATTTCTCCATAGCATTTGCAGTTCTTAATTAGCCTATTATGCCTCTAAGGTGGGAACAATAAATCCTTATTTATTCCACTGTTAAAATTTCCAAACTTTGCATAGAGGGCAGTACCAGAACTAAAGCACGAACACTTTTCTAGAGCTTTCTTATTTACAGAGATTTAATTTGTCTTTGTGTGTTCTTGTCCTGTCACCTCCCTCTACATTATGAGTGTGCACAGGTACATTGAGAAAGTCTGAACTGAAATATCTCAAGTATATTTATACTGGCTTTCAAAGAAACCATCTAAGGTAGCTTTCTGATTCATGATAAATAATATGAAAAATGCAGTATAATTTAACAGTGGTGGGATAGGGGCAAGCAGAGTGATGAAAATACCTGAAGCAACTAATATAAACCAGGAAATTAAAATCTGAGAAACCATGGGTAAATAAAAATGTCTTTGCTTTGTAGTGGAAGGTCACCAAATTTATGGTATTTTGGGGAAAAAGTCCAGGGGACAGCATCCTACTTGTTAAGAACCAGAACTAAAAGCAGGATGAGTTTATTTATATGCCTCACCTGTCTCAGGGGCCAGTAAGAAAGTTATCTAAAGATGACCTTCAAAGTGCATCTAGGAGAAAATGGTACAGCAAGAAAATTTACACTGATTAGGAGACCAGCTTTCATTGTACTGTATTGTATGGCATTATTTTATTTACACTCTATCTTTACCCCAAAGCTGGAACTCTAGGTGGTCTTCAAGATAAAAGTTATGCAGCGTTGACTACAGTGTAGAATTCCAGTCACTGATTTAACAGGAAATAAGATAAGTAGTACACTGCACTTAGTGTGCTTTTACACTGACACTACAATGCAGTACTTTGAGAGAAACTGGTTTTGCTGTGCAGGGAATTAGATTGCCGTGTTGGAATTGGTTTGAGGCCAGGAAAGTGATTATATTAACCATGGAACCTGTCTTCAAACTGCTTCACATGGGTTTTATTTCCATTTCCTGCAGAAATGTACATTAGTTTTTTTCATGTCAGGAGCGACTTGAGAAACTGCAAGTCGCTTCTGGTGTGAAAGAATTGGCTGTCTGCAAGGATGTTGCCCAGGGGACGCCTGACAGTACTGATGTTTTACCATCCTTGTGGGAGGTTTCTCTCCTATCCCTGCATGAGGAGCTGGAGCTGACAGAGAGAGCTCATCTGCACTCTGTCTGGATTCAAACTGGCAATCTTCAAGTCAGCTTTAACCCAGTGCACTACTGGGGACTCCACGTACATCAGTACACCAGAGGCATAAGGGGTGAAAAAAAGGGAAAGTGACAGGTGTGAACAGAGGTAATTATCCCCCCAGCTATCCCCCCCCTTCCCAACCGTGCCCTTGGTGTGTTTTTTGGCAGTCTCGTTTGGATTCTTTACTGCACTTCACTAAAGGGGTGGATGTCTACAATGCATTCCACCTTTTGCAGAGCCATTTTCACACTTTACCTGGGATACACTGGCATCTGCAGCACGTTTTTTTGAGAGAAGTTGGATTATCTTAAGACTTAAAAATGTATTATATACCCTTATTACAGTATGTATTGTCAGAGTGCATTTTGTAGCCACCGTGGGCTGAAATCGGCCTCAAATTGCATTATATGGTCAGTATAGAAAGGCACTAAAAAGCCCTCTTTTTGTAAAACAATTTCCAATAACCAGAATGAAATGTCTCCACTTGCTAATCAAAGGACAGACAGGAGAGAGGGAGAATGTAGTAGCCCCCCTAGGGAGGCTGTTCTAGAACTTGGAAACAGTCACTGTGAAGGTGAAGAATCAAGTTTGAAAGGGCTGATATGGGAAAATGTTGTCTTTGAGATAGCCTGGACATAGGTCATGTAAGGTCAGAACTAGAAACAAAATAGCACAGGTGTGACATGACAGCCTGTAGTACAGCTTCATCTAGAGTGCGCTACCGCAAGTAGATGAGATTTCTTTTCACAATATTTGTTACTGGTTCAATATTAGAATATCTTGCTTACACTTAGTTTCCGTTGATGTTCATTCTAGAAATGGGTTTCCAGGAATGAATGCAATTGTTGAACTAGTTTTGTTATTATTATTGTACCATGAAAACTAGTTTAAATACACACTCTAAAGAAGCTGAAATGTACCACTGTTGTAATGCTACTGAACCCATTCCTTACATAATTGTACTGTTGGTAGTGCCGTTGCAATAGCTGTGTCATGAGAATCCAAACATGGAATCTGCTTACCAACCTTTACATCACAGAAGATCTGGCAACAAAATGGACCTAAAATTACAGAAGGTTAACAGAAGCAACTTAAAAGAGCTCTACTCCAAACATGGAAGAAGATCTGCTTTAATCATTGTCAGTGTGGCATTAACACCAGTGGTAAGTGGTAGCTTCTATGTCGGTGGGATGGAGAATCTACTTGAGAGTTTAATCTGAAATTTTAAGGACCTGTCCAACAGGTAAATTTATAAGGTTCAACTCTTTGAACAGCTCATTTGAATTTCAGGCTGAAACCCAAAACAAATTCCCACATCACTGACAAGGAAACTGCCAGGATACACTGCTTAATAGTGTATCTTCATGTAATCTACCAATTTCAGAGGTAGCCTATGTGGTCTCCTGCAAGTGGGGCAGTGTACCTATTTTAAGTTTTAGTATAATTTTTAAAAGATCTATCAAGGATTCTGAATTTTGTTCCCAAATTGGATTTAGAATTTTGGATAGCTCTTTCACCCTAAAAATCTTGAGTAGTTTCATAGCTCCGCAACCAGAAAAGAACCTTAAAGTAGATAATTTTGTCCAGACAAGACATTTTTCACATGCAGGTTTTATAAACAAAGATTGGCAAACTACTTCCCTGCTACAAAGGAAACCTGGAAAAGATACTCAAAAATAATACTCAGCACAATTCTCACATGTAAAATCAATACTTTTAAAGCAAATCTGAGAAATAATCTCAAATTTATTATTTGCTTTGTAACATAATAGCATTTCTTCGAGCAGTACATGAATTCCATCGTGAGGAATTCATAAACAATGAATTAATCACAGAAAACATTAGGATTATAGTTTTTAAATTCATCCGAGGAAATTCCTACACTACTTTCTCCAGCCATCTGTAAAAATTTACATTATTCTGGTTGTAAAGCAAGCATAATTAAGGAAGGAGAAATAATTATGTTAAATAGCAGATTATTCCAACAATGAAGAATGTTTTGATTGCCTGAATGGTTTTTTTTAAATCTGACATAAGCAGACCAAATGTTTGGAAAAAGAAATGCCATGCCCTATAATAACCTCAATCGATCGAGAAAAATCCTGCAGACCAACTGTATCGCTACTAGTCCAATTTCCTTTCTCCCCATCCATAACTTGATAAGGAAATCCATGCACAGTCTCCACCAATGATATATAAAACCCTAATGAAATGAGATGTGATGCAGAGTCACCATAACTGCTTTCAACAAATTCATTCTCATATTCTTTCAAAAATTAAGCAGGGATGGGCCTGGTTAGTGTTTGAATGGAAAACTGAATTCCAGGGACCTCTAGGTAGGAATTATTAACTAATCCTGCCTGTAACCTTGCACAGTAGTAGCCAGTGTTGACATCACTTAAGGGTGCATCTGCACAGTAGAAATAATACAGTTTGATACCACTTTAAATGCCACAGCTCAATGCTGTGGAATCCTGGGATTTATAGTTTAGTTAGACACCAGTACTTTTTGGCAGAAAAGACTAAAGTTACACCTTCCATGATTCCATAGCATTGAGTCATGGCAGTTAAAGTGTTGTCAAATTGCATTAATTCTACAATGTAGTTGTGAAATGGTCTGACTCAGCAGGTTCTGTAAGTCCTAAATTTAGTTTAGAAATAGGTATCACAAACCCACGCAAATATATTTGTTCAGTCATTCATAATCCTATGATGTAATTGATTGTTTCTACAAAGCAAAAGGTAATTACTGTTAGGCAACTTTTCAGTAACATTAAAGATGCAATCTGAAGCACATCTCTGGGAAAGAAACCCCATTAAATTCAGCAAGACTTGCTTCTGAGTAAACATACTTAAGACTGCACTGTAAACGTTCCAAGGCATTATAAATGCAATAGGACAGCTCAGGAAGTGATGAAGCATTATAAAAAGCTTGCAGTGGAGTTATGGTAGCAGTTTCATTACTCTCTTCCCCTGGTTGTGCTCTAAATTAAGACACATTTTCATCTTATTGTTTGTCAAGATCAAGAACACGAACTCGAATAAGGAATGAGGGAGCTAGCAGGTTATCCATCATATGGAAAGCTAGTGTTTTATTACTTTAATTGGATTTTCTCTTCATGCAGTCTGGGGGAGAAAAGGTCTTTGAACATTTCTACATACACTAGACACTGTTTAAAAAGATAGATTAATTAAAACAGAAGGTGCATAACAATTTAGGACCATGAAAGATATACTCATGGAGTGTTCTTGAAAAACAGAATACAAACTTTAAAAAAAATGCAATGAGTTGCATCTATCATTGCAAGGGGAAAGTAGTTATTTTATGGTTATACAGTTATGTATGTAGTTATACTGTCTCACTTCTTCAAAATATGGTACATGTTTGTTTTTTTTTTAAAAAAAAAACTCCTAAAAGATTTTTAATCCACTTGCTGGTGAGGCCACAGACTTATAACTAACTAAAAGTTGTAACTATATCACAGAACAAATTATATTATACACTTGCAATTGCACTATAACTATACACTTACAATTGCAATATAACATGGTTATACTCTCATTTTGAAAAGAAAATTAAATGGTAATTACTTCTGTGTATAGATGTAATTCATTACTAATTTGCTTCTTCAAGCAAAAAATGAGTAGTTGCAATCACAAAAAGGAGGCTGTCCAAATGGCATCTCTGGAAAACATGAATTAATTTGGCACAAACCTGGAAAACCCTGGTTTGTGGTGAATTAATTCGTTAGTGGGTTTATTCCATGCCTTCCAGGAAGGTGTGGGATAAACCCACTACTTCCGCTGTCTGGACTGCAGTCCAAACAGCAGTCCCGTGGTTTTCTGGGTTAAATTAGCCCAGAAAACTGCAAGGACACCAACCCCCTCCCCAAAAGCCCCCCAAACCCCTTTGAAAAGTAAATTAACTTACCCGGCCTCCATTAGAGTGGTCTGACAGCTCTCCTGGCACGTAGCAATGATGTGCCAGGAGAGGGGGGGGGGACAGGAATGATTTTCCTCCTTTTCCCCCTCCTGTGCTTCTGGCACATCATTGCTACGTGCCAGGAGAGCTGTCAGACCACTCTAATGGAGGCCTGGTAAGTTAATTTACTTTTCAAAGGGGCTTGGGGGGCTTTTGGTGAGGGGTCAGAGTGTCTGGGTGTTTTCCCGGAAAGTTCCAGGAGAACATCTGGGCACGCACCCCAGAAAGCATTCACTTTCTGGGATGTGTGTGGATGGGGACCTGGGAACATTCGTGTTTTTTAAACGTGAATATTCCCGGGATAACTGTATGTGTGGAACCACCCCCAGAGTTTTTCTATAACTGATAGGGGATTTGAACCCTAGCATACTCCAGCACTACATCATGTTGACTCCATATGTTGCATACACTGCTCTTTAGGGAGATGTATTCATATGTCTTAACCTACTAGTGCAATTGCCTTACTAAATTGCAGACACTAGAATTCTATAAGATGCAGCCATTGCAGTTAAAGTGGAATCATAGTTCTTCTAACTGCGTAGTGTGAACAAGCTAAAACTTTCAATGAATGTTTTAACCATTAAATTCCTAAAACTCAATGTTAGAGAAAACTACTGTCTAGTGGATTCTAGTCTACTTCCTCAGATGGCAAGACTACAATATCAATATATGCATCAGAGGAATAGTGTTGCAATCCATGAAATCTCATGGTGAGAAGGTAAAAGTGTTTCCTCCTGGAATGGCGATTCCATCAAAAATAATGAGACAAGGCATCATACTTCAGAAATTAGCATTCTATATCAAAAAATTCAAATATATGCAAAACTATGTGTATATTTTTACAAGCAAGTGACTAAAATATGTATGCAATTGAAAAATATAGATGCCGATATATTTCAGTTGATGGGAAAACTGCATACAGAATATTTAAATATTAAATAAAGTACCAATGATATGTTTTAAAAATCATTTATGTAGTGAAAAATGTCTCAGAACTTCTGGTTAAAATGCATGTATATGTACAATATACCTGCCAAGACTTGGAAGACTGTTTTTTGAGCCAGGATGATGTAATTTGAGTGTTGGACTAGGACTCTGGAGACCAAGATTTGAATTCCCATTTAATACATAGGAATCCAATTGGTTACCTTGGACATGTCATATTCTCTGCATTTCAGAAGAAGGCAAAGGTTAACCCACTTTGCAAAAAATATTATGAAAAAAACCAAGATAAATTCATCTTAAGATTGGCAAAATTTGGAAACAATTTGAAGGCACACAACAAGAACAACCAATGTTTTTCTCTAGTCTATCAGGTCTAGGACAGAGGACTTCACAAGGGACTTCTCTCATGAAATTACAGATTCAGCAACCATACTGGAAGAAATTAGAAATCCTTTCACTATCATCACCAAAAATGTCAGAAATGGTAATTAAACAATTGAATGCATGCTCCAAGACAGGAGACATAACTACTGCCTTGTCTAAAAATCTACCTTTTAAGCAGTATTGTTTCCATAACTCTCTCCTTGTGTGTTAATTGGCGAACAATGCTTTAACATAGCACCAAGGAAGGCCACTCTTGGGGCAGGAGTAAACAACTCATCATTTAGCTCTTCTGTCAACTCAAAATATGGTCATAATCTTTCAGATTTTATAAGATCAGCAATATGATCTAAGATCTCCCCGAGATGTACAATGGTGAAATATGCCAACTTGAGGAAGATGTCCCTTCCCCACGTCAAAATACTCCAGATCCCTTTCTGGGGAAAAGACCTGTGGCTTCTTTCATCTTTGAGAAAGTTAGTCCAACAAAAAGTCTGCCTCCATCCCTGTGAGAACTTGAAGCATCAATTTTTATTCCTAGAATAATGATGAAATCACTTGATAGTCTTGCTTGGTTGTCCTCTTAAGTTAACCCCCCCCCCCTCTCTTTCACACACACACACATACACACACACACACAGCATTTACAAATCTAGTATTTAGCCAGATAATCTCAGAAGCTTGTTCTTTTTTAAAAACTGAAGAAGATCCAGGTTATCTTACTTTCACTGTTCCAACTAGAAGTACAATCCTTCCCTACTCCTATTCAGGAAAAAAACAATAGGATTCAGGAAATATAATCTCTGCCATCCCTACATTTTACCTTTCTTAAAGCACTTTATCAGTGCATCCGCTCTATCTCCAATGACCATGTTTTTCTTTGATGTGTGTATCTGTGTCTTGGAGAAAGGCTGGCGATCCTTCTCTTATATCCTGCTCCTTTTTAACACCCTCTAGAGCCCAGATAGCCAAGATCTAAGATCTAACCTCCTACCATGTATCAGAGGAAGGAACTGACAAAACCACTCCTGAGAATTTGCTTATCCAAGTTAATATTTCACCATCAGGAAGAAATTGTCTTGTATTAGCTAGCTACATGTGTGTGTGCTATCTATTTGTTGATTCCCACTTAATGAGGTTCTACCACAATATTTTCTATTCTTCAATGTGATTATTATGCATATCTTTTAAAAGCAATTTTTATTAATTACAAACTATTTACAATATCTTTCAAAGTAAGAAAAAAGGGTAAAGCATAATAGGATATAAGGGTATAGTGTTTCTCATCTAAGAGCACTAACAGTAATATTAATACTACAAAAATTTAAAAGAAAGACACAAAACTACTACACAGTTATATTTCTATTATCTAGGGAACTGGGGAAGGAAAGGGTTTAGTCTAAAAGGGGAAGGAGGAAGAGAACAATAGTAGAAAAAGAAAAAAAGAATTAAAAAGAAAAACACTTCAAATCCTCTCCACCTTGGTCTTAATTGTATATATACGTATATCTTGATTCTCATTTGTTCAATTAAATTCTCCTTTAGAAATTTCTGTGTGTATGTTGGTGTTGGGCTTCAATATCCAATTTTTTAAAAAATCTCTAAATTCGTGTCCTGTAAAAGCCTAACTGTATCCCTTGCACAGTACACAAATATGACATCATGTTCAATATTTATGAGATCGTATACCAGACTTGGAGCCCCCGGTGGCACAGTGTGTTAAAGCGCTGAGCTGCTGAACTTGCAGACTGAAAGGTCACAGGTTCGAATCTGGGGAGCAGAGTGAGTGCCTGCTGTTATCTCTAGCTTCTGCCAACCTAGCAGTTTGAAAACATGCAAATGTGAGTAGATCAATAGGTACCGGTCCGGCGGGAAGGGAACAGCGCTCCATGCAGTAATGCTGGCCACATGACCTTGGAGGTGTCTATGGACAACGCTGGCTCTTCGGCTTAGAAATGGACATGAGCACCAACCCCCCCCCCCCCCGAGTCGGTCACGACTGGACTTAACATCAGGGAAAACCTTTACCTTACTATACCAGACATATGACCTCATGGCTTATCATCAGAAATTACTCCAAAAGCCTACCTCTTCAGTCTCAAAGACTGTAAATAAATAAATAACATTTTAGAGGAATTAAATATCAAAGCTTTCAGAAATTATGAATGGTGCATTTTGGGAGAAGAAGTTATGACAAGACTTAAAAAGGTGTTCCCTGCTGTCTGTCCCATGATCTGTCAAGTATTGTAGTCATCATTTCCCAGTGCCTTGATATGCAGCACCTTGGAAACTCTCCAGATGGGGTACTGCTTGCATTTTTTGTTGTCTGGTAACATCAAGTGATGTAGCTATCATAACTGAGCTCCACTGTCATAGTGATGCCACTGTCTGGTGATGCAGGAACTTGATCTGTGATTCCATTTTAAATAGCCTGGTAGCATCCTATGGAATTCTGGGCTTTGTAATTTGGTGAGGCACAATAGTTATCTGCCAGAAAATGTTAAACAATCCTCCCTCAACTGTAAATGCCAGGATTCCATTATTGCAGTGAAAGAAATTAAAGTGAAATCATAGTGCTACTATTGTGGACTAAGGTTGGACTTCTGCAATGCATTTTACATTGGGCTACCTTTGTACCAAGTTTGGAAACTCCAGTTGAAACTATGGCAGCCAGATTGGTTACAGGAACATCTAGAAGTGAGCATATAACACCTCCTATTGTTGTTGTTGTTGTTAGGCAATGTGAAAGGTATGTTATGATTAAAAGATTGGACAACAACGCTACGGAGGCAGGAATTAATCAAACAAAATCAAGACATCTCCACTGTTATGCACATTCTTTGGCAAATTAATTAGGAATTTGTTTATCCAGTATGTATGGAGCTTCTTGATTATGTTGTAAGTAATATCAGCCTGCTATATCATTTTCCACCAGCCATTCATATTGATTGAGCACAAATAGAAAGAACTTGTAATGATAACTGTCAGGTTCTTACACAATACATCAAAGATTAATAACTTTTTTTGTTCCACAATCCACTTTGACAGTCAGGTATGACACTCAACATCAGTTTGTCTTTAAATCAAATTTTAGGATTATTCAAAATGACAACCTTCCCACAACTTCAATACCTGTTAACCTAATATGGTGCAACATCTGTTCAAATGATCATTTTCAGTAAACATTTAAAAAGTATGCTATATCAAAATAAAAAAAAACTAAGTCCACACCATACTGTGTATACTTTTTTTCATTTCAAGCTGACAGATCTCCTGAAATCTTTCCACAGACCCGTGAGGGGAGCCCTGGTTAAGAACCCCTGTACTAAAATAATCTGAATGGATAAAATAATTATATTTAAATATCATGTAATGAGCCTTAATCATCCAGAAATATAAACACAGACGTGTCCTAAAATGCAGATGTGTGCTTTTCACCTTATGAACAGACAAGCATCTCGAGCTCTGAGAATTACCTGGGAAGGAATCCCACTGGAGCATTGCAGCACACCAAAATGCTTGGGAGTGACTCCGGACCGTGCCCTGACTTACAAGAAGCACTGCTTGACTATTAAGCAAAAACTGGGCACCAGAAATAACATCGTACTGGCACAACCTGGGGATCACAACCAGACACAGTGAAGACATCTGCCCTTGCACTTTGCTATTCTGCTACTGAATATGCATGGAATACATCTCATTACATTAAAACAGTGGATGTGGCTCTTAATGAGACATGCCACATAATCACAGGATGTCTAAGCCCCACACCACTAGAGAAATTATACTGTTTAGCCAGCATTGCATCACCTGACATCTGCCGGGAAGTAGCAGCCAGCAATGAAAGGACCAAGGCATGACATCTCTGGCCCATCCCCTGTCTGGGTATCAGCCAGCATACCACACCTTAAATCAAGAAATAGTTTCTAAGTTCTACAGAGATACCTGCAGGAACACCTCAGCAAGCAAAAGTCCAAAAGTGACAGGCTAAAACCCGGAACCTCAATCAGTGGCTGACGCCAGATGAGAGACTCCCTCCTGAGCACACAGAAAACTGGGTAACTTGGAAGGCGCTGAACAGACTGCACTATGGCACCATGAGATGCAGAGCCAACCTTAAGAAATGGGGCCACAAAGTGGAGTCCATGACATGCGAGTGGGAAGAAGAGCAAACCACAGACCACCTACTACAATGCAGCCTGAGCCCTGCCACATGGACAATGGAGGACCTTCTTACAGCAACACCAGTGGCACTCCAAGTGGCCAGCTACTGGTCAAAGGACATTTAGTATAATGCCAAGTTGTTGTTGTTTGTTTGTTACTTTGTGTTTTCAAATACATTACAACTTGTACCCTCAGTTTGCTTCTGACATGATAAATAAATATCCAGAAATAGCAGAAATGAATCTCGGTTGTAAAGATTATGGAAACTTTCCAGACTTTTGAGCTGACATTTTCCTCATAAGAAATTGTTTTAGGAGAAAAATGATGCTTTGGCATTTTTGAAGCTACAGCAACTTTTGATAATGGTCATTTAAAATATGTTTTATTTCATCTAGGAAGTCCCTTAACTTCATGTTTTTCATCAATCTTGATAACGAAATGGATTTAATTTTCACACTCAAGAAAAGGTAGCTTTGCCAATATCACTATCAATCAATCAATCATAATTCTTTTGAAGTGGGGAAAAAGATTTAAAAGTGGTGAAGGAGGAAGCAGCACTGTCAGCAGTTTGTTGTGTTTTCTCATCAATTCAGCAATATTTGTTTTTTTCCTTTAGCATACCAAAGCCAAATTTGTAATACAGAATATATTCTAAACTTTTGTTTGGTGATCAGTGGTGGGAAGGAGGTAATTGCAGGAGATTTGAAACCATGAAATGGTATATGCTACCAATGCCTAAGGCTGTTTCCTCTGTCCACCCCAAAATAAGTAGCTAGCTATGTGTTCCAAAGATCTAATTCCATGGTTTTGGAGAATAGTTTTGAAAGATTTTGCAGATGGCCCCATGATTCTTGTACTATAAAATAACTCATATATAGTTTAGATCAGTGGTTCTCAACCTGTGGGTCCCCAGATGTTTTGGCCTTCCACTCCAAGAAATCCTAACAGCTGGGAAACTAGCTGGGATTTCTGGGAGTTGTAGACAGAGCCGGTCCTAGGTAATTTTCAAGTGTAAGCAAGCAGCATTTTTGGCACTCCCCCCCCCCAAAAAAACCCAATAACTCACTGCTTCTCTCCTCGTTGAGCCCCCAGCCTCCTCCCTTGCAGCAAGGAAGGAGGCCGGGGCTTTGGGGAGGAGAGAAGCGCCATTTCGCTCACCAAAGCACCGGCCTCGTCCATCGCCAAGCCCCCGCACAGGCCCTGCTTGAAGCTCCAGGAAGCCCTGGAAGCGGTGAGGCAAGAGGCGGCCGTGGGTTCGATCCCCGCCATCGCCCTTTCCTTCCCGCAGCAGAGAAAACTCTTCCACTTCCTCTTTTTGCAGCTGGATGTGCCTCAACTGCGCCCCCTAGAGGATTGCGCCTTCCGCAAATGCACAGTTTGCTTACCAGTGTTTGGTTGTAGGCCTAGGCCAAAACACCTGGGGACCCACAAGTTGAGAACCACTGGTTTAGATAGAGGGATAGCTATCTCTGGCTTCAGGGTCTAATCTCATGCACAGAAGCAGGGATTCAAATCTTTGTAATTCACAGTGCCACATAACATTAAAATCCTACTCCAGCCTGGCAGCATAAAATGTTTTGACTTGCTGGTAGAAGAACAGCAAGGATGGGATCATCCTGGCTTCTTTATGAAGAGTGTTACAAAATATGGAAGCAGCCACTGGGAAGAACCTCTCCCTTGGTCCCACCAAACAAGCCTGAGATGGTAGTGGCAGCAAAGAAAAGCGCCTTTTCCGATTATCGTAAAGGGAGTTACTCTTAAAAAGGGGTATAGACACACTTTCTCTGTTTTGTTTTTTTTGCTGGAAAATGAGTTAAAAACATTGTTCAGTATATTTTTTTAAAACAAAAACATTATAAACAAGATGGAACACTTTTGGATATGAGAAAGCAAAATTGATAGTTCTGTGCATATCTTTTTTTCCGCTATTGCTATCCAGTGTTATTTTTTTTCCATGCACTCATGTACAGAATATTTTTTATTCCTGCTCTCTTTATGAATGGTAACTGTAACTGACATATGTTCAGAACTGTCAAGTGCTTCATTAAAACATATCTCATAGCATAAGCTATGAGAACAGGAAGGTTGTGTTCCTTCCTTCAACATTCATTTCTAAAACTGAACATAGCAAGCAGTGCATTAACACTTGCATAAAACAATCAGACTAGACAATTACATGCAGAAGTACCTAGCATATAAAGGGCTTGAAAAAGTTTTTGAATTACAACTAGAACTTTGGAGTACAGCTGTAGCTAATGGCAAACTGTTATCTTATGCACATACCACTGAAATTAATAGATATCCCTCCTGAATAAGCATCATATTATTATACATTCTTATTTGCATTCTTGCATTCTTATTGGTACAATCCTAGAAGATGTCATTTATTCTAAGCTCTCTGAAAACAGCATATGCATATATAATAGATGCAATGCACCCAGAAAATTATATATGTTAGCATCTCTGACTTCATCAGGTCAAAAATAAGCTTTTAGTATGTGGTGATTGGAACACTTGCTAAATCAGCAGCACCTTAAAGGTAGAAGTCTGTTAATAATAATATTTAGTAATGTAATAGAGCAAGGCATGTATCTCAGAATCAAGGAGATTCAATCCCTTGATGTTCCCATCACTCATTCTGTCTCTGTGTCAGGATGGCAGCATTGAAGTTACATCAGGCAGCAGGATTCCCCTCCTCCCTCTTCACCCTCCTCCTCACAATTCTCGAGCAGTTTATTTAATATTTTCCAGTAATATTGGGTTTTTAAAAATTAACCATTGCTGGAATGGCAATCGGTTCATTTCCAAAATCCCAGGCTACTGGAGGAGGAATCCTTGCTATCTCCCATCATAAAAAGTGTGAATTTTGTGCACTTATTCTCTTAATCAGAATGGTAAATACACACAGCTGGACACAAACTGATATTTCCAGAACCCATTTCGCATTCTGCCTCCCCATCACACTCACACATGGAAACAAGAGCTGGAAATACATTTATCTCACATCCATCACAAGGTCAGTATTACTTTTTTGTTTTTAAACAGGAAAAACAATATTCAAAAGAGATCTCTTGCCCTGTCCAAAGCCCCTTACATTGGAGGAGACTGACACAAGTTTAAAACCTCATCTTCCAATGGGAAAAAATTGTTCTGCCCCAAACCCCAGAGAATACAAGAAACAGTGATCTAGGTTAAAACCCTTGCCTTCTGTGGGATCCTACTGATTTACATCAAACCCCAGATGATACAAGAGATGGTGATCCAGGTTAAAACCACTTATTTCCATAGGATCCTATGGTTCTGCCCCAAACTCCTCTGGGTACAAGAGACAGTGATCCAAGTTAAAACCATTGTTTTCCATGGGATTGTACTAATCTGCATGGAACCCCAGATGATAAAGAGGCAGTGATCCAGGTTAAAGCCATTGTTTCCATGGGATCCTATTGTTCTGCATCGAACCCCATGGGATATAAGAGATGGCTGACAGGCAATAAAACAGGATGGGAAACTGTGATAGTTCCCATCAGTTGTAAAGATGTGAGTAAAGTGTGATAAGCGGTAGGAGCTCAGAACATGATTGCTAGCCCATGTTCAGAGTTCCCTCATTTCAAGACATTTCAGCCTCTTTTCAACTCTGGAACATGTGATGAGCTCCATGCCTCTCCATGCTAGAAAAGAGTCTTAAGTGTCCTACAAGGGGGACCTTTCTCAATGTAAAGAGGTTGATTGTTGGAGTTCCCTCCTTTCAGGACACTTCTGCCTCTTGTCAACCATGGAGAGCTATGCATGACAGCCAGAAATAGTTTAACTCGCGTAATGAGCTCTGTGCCTCTTCATGTTTGAACAGATGCCAAAGTGTCCTACAACTCGGAAATTTCTCAGTGTGATAGGGTGGTTAGAAAAACTCTGATTGTGCTTCACTTCTCCTCTGGTCTGCCACACAGTGAAAATGGAGGAGAACCAAAGGTAGCTTTGAACTCTGAGAGTATTTCCAGGAGCTAGTGGTTCCCTACGTTGGCATTCAGTTGGGTCATTGAAATAGTGGCTCAGAACACTTCATTGTACTTATGCCTTCTCATCCAGGAAAGACAGAGAATACAATGAGGTTTCCCATCCAAGTGTAAGCTGAAGAAGTTCCACAAGATGCTTTGGCTAAAGACAGAAAGGTATTGGGATTGTTGGTACAGTAGAGTCCACTTATCCAAGCTAAACTGGCCGGCAGAAGCTTGGATAAGCGAATATCTTGGATAATAAGGAGGGATTAAGGAAAAGCCTATTAAACATCAAATTAGATTATGATTTTACAAATTAAGCACCAAAACTTCATGTTATACAACAAATTTGACAGAAAAAGTAGTTCAATATGCAGTAATGTTATGTTGTAATTACTGTATTTACGAATTTAGCTTCAAAATATCATGATATTAGGCTTGCTAAAATAATTCGTTTTCCCCGTTACCCGTTATTAATTCGTTATTTTCGTTTGTTTTGAAGCTATATACGACATTGGTTGTCCACACGTCTGGATATCGCGGTTTCGAACCGCGATTGGCCGTTTTCCGTTATGGCGCCTTTTTTTCGTTTTTAAAAAATGCTTTTGCAAATCACCCAAACTTGTTTAAGTGCACTGGGGGCAACCTAGCGTGTTGTTTGCACCTTGTGGCCAATCAGAGAGCACGTTAAACCAGGGGGAGGGGCTGGTAGGACCTGAATGAAAAGAGAGTGCACTCAGCCTCGTGGCTCATTCGCACCGGGACTCTGAAGAGGGTGGAAGGGAGTTTCTGGGCAGGCAGGCAGGCAGGAATCATTGCTGCGTCACAGCCTCCTTGGCTGTTTTTGAGCTAGAGCTGAGCTAGGCTAAGGCTACAGAAGACCGGGAGAAAAGTTTGGGTGGGTGAGTTTGGGAGGTGTGGGGAAACTGTTGGGTGTTGCTTTTATAATTTTTTGCAAAGGGCCTGTAGGTGTTTTTTCCCTCACGAGATTGGCGTTTTTAATTTTCCCACACGGCCAGCAATTTTTCTGCTGCGCCATTTTTTCTGTTGCGGGCGGGGTGGGCATTCTTCTTTCTTTTTTAAACGCTAAAGGGTTTTTGGAAACAAGGGAGCCCGGTGATTTGGCCCTTGCCTCATGCAGGGCTGTTTTCTCCGTGCCAGGGTCGCTTTCTGTGAATAAAAAGCCAACTTTGGCAAAAAGAATTGCACCTTGCTTTTGCCCTTTCACTGCTCAAAAAAGACAATTTGTCCCTGCCAGGGTCGCTTTCTGTGAATCCAAAGCCAACTTTGGCAAAAAGAATTGCACCTCCCATGGTCCTTGGGAGAACTAAAACTCCTTCTTGGGAAACAAGGGACCCACTTTTGCCCTTTCACTGCTCAAAAAAGGCAATTTGTCCCTGCCAGGGTCGCTTTCTGTGAATCCAAAGCCAACTTTGGCAAAAAGAATTGCACCTCCCATTGTCCTTGGGAGAACTAAAACACCTCCTTGGGAAAAAAGGGACCCACTTTTGCCCTTTCACTGCTCAAAAAAGGCAATTTGTCCGTGCCAGGGTCGCTTTCTGTGAATCCAAAGCCAACTTTGGCAAAAAGAATTGCACCTCCCATTGTCCTTGGGAGAACTAAAACTCCTCCTTGGGAAACAAGGGACCCACTTTTGCCCTTTCACTGCTCAAAAAAGGCAATTTGTCCCTGCCAGGGTCGCTTTCTGTGAATCCAAAGCCAACTTTGGCAAAAAGAATTGCACCTCCCATTGTCCTTGGGAGAACTAAAACTCCTTCTTGGGAAACAAGGGACCCACTTTTGCCCTTTCACTGCTCAAAAAAGGCAATTTGTCTGTGCCAGGTTCGCTTTCTGTGAATCCAAAGCCAACTTTGGCAAAAAGAATTGCACCTCCCATTGTCCTTGGGAGCACTAAAACTCCTTCTTGGGAAACAAGGGACCCACTTTTGCCCTTTCACTGCTCAAAAAAGGCAATTTGTCCGTGCCAGGGTCGCTTTCTGTGAATCAAAAGCCACCTTTGGCAAAAAGAATTGCACCTCCCATTGTCCTTGGGAGAACTAAAACTCCTTCTTGGGAAACAAGGGACCCACTTTTGCCCTTTCACTGCTCAAAAAAGGCAATTTGTCCCTGCCAGGGTCGCTTTCTGTGAATCCAAAGCCAACTTTGGCAAAAAGAATTGCACCTCCCATGGTCCTTGGGAGCACTAAAACTCCTTCTTGGGAAACAAGGGACCCACTTTTGCCCTTTCACTGCTCAAAAAAGGCAATTTGTCCCTGCCAGGGTCGCTTTCTGTGAATCAAAAGCCAACTTTGGCAAAAAGAATTGCACCTCCCATTGTCCTTGGGAGCACTAAAACTCCTTCTTGGGAAACAAGGGACCCACTTTTGCCCTTTCACTGCTCAAAAAAGGCAATTTGTCCGTGCCAGGGTCGCTTTCTGTGAATCAAAAGCCACCTTTGGCAAAAAGAATTGCACCTCCCATTGTCCTTGGGAGAACTAAAACACCTCCTTGGGAAACAAGGGACCCACTTTTGCCCTTTCACTGCTCAAAAAAGGCAATTTGTCCGTGCCAGGGTCGCTTTCTGTGAATCAAAAGCCAACTTTGGCAAAAAGAATTGCACCTCCCATGGTCCTTGGGAGCACTAAAACTCCTTCTTGGGAAACAAGGGACCCACTTTTGCCCTTTCACTGCTCAAAAAAGGCAATTTGTCCGTGCCAGGGTCGCTTTCTGTGAATCAAAAGCCAAATTTGGCAAAAAGAATTGCACCTCCCATTGTCCTTGGGAGCACTAAAACTCCTTCTTGGGAAACAAGGGACCCACTTTTGCCCTTTCACTGCTCAAAAAAGGCAATTTGTCCCTGCCAGGGTTGCTTTCTGTGAATCCAAAGCGACCTTTGGCAAAAAGAATTGCACCTCCCATTGTCCTTGGGAGAACTAAAACTCCTCCTTGGGAAACAAGGGACCCACTTTTGCCCTTTCACTGCTCAAAAAAGGCAATTTGTCCGTGCCAGGGTCGCTTTCTGTGAATCCAAAGCCAACTTTGGCAAAAAAGAATTGCACCTCCCATTGTCCTTGGGAGCACTAAAACTCCTTCTTGGGAAACAAGGGACCCACTTTTGCCCTTTCACTGCTCAAAAAAGGCAATTTGTCCCTGCCAGGGTCGCTTTCTGTGAATCCAAAGCCACCTTTGGCAAAAAGAATTGCACCTCCCATTGTCCTTGGGAGAACTAAAACTCCTCCTTGGGAAACAAGGGACCCACTTTTGCCCTTTCACTGCTCAAAAAAGGCAATTTGTCCGTGCCAGGGTCGCTTTCTGTGAATCCAAAGCCAACTTTGGCAAAAAGAATTGCACCTCCCATTGTCCTTGGGAGCACTAAAACTCCTTCTTGGGAAACAAGGGACCCACTTTTGCCCTTTCACTGCTCAAAAAAGGCAATTTGTCCGTGCCAGGGTCGCTTTCTGTGAATCAAAAGCCACCTTTGGCAAAAAGAATTGCACCTCCCATTGTCCTTGGGAGAACTAAAACACCTCCTTGGGAAACAAGGGACCCACTTTTGCCCTTTCACTGCTCAAAAAAGGCAATTTGTCCGTGCCAGGGTCGCTTTCTGTGAATCAAAAGCCACCTTTGGCAAAAAGAATTGCACCTCCCATTGTCCTTGGGAGAACTAAAACTCCTCCTTGGGAAACAAGGGACCCACTTTTGCCCTTTCACTGCTCAAAAAAGGCAATTTGTCCGTGCCAGGGTCGCTTTCTGTGAATCCAAAGCCAACTTTGGCAAAAAGAATTGCACCTCCCATTGTCCTTGGGAGAACTAAAACTCCTCCTTGGGAAACAAGGGACCCACTTTTGCCCTTTCACTGCTCAAAAAAGGCAATTTGTCCGTGCCAGGGTCGCTTTCTGTGAATCAAAAGCCACCTTTGGCAAAAAGAATTGCACCTCCCATTGTCCTTGGGAGAACTAAAACTCCTCCTTGGGAAACAAGGGACCCACTTTTGCCCTTTCACTGCTCAAAAAAGGCAATTTGTCCGTGCCAGGGTCGCTTTCTGTGAATCCAAAGCCAACTTTGGCAAAAAGAATTGCACCTCCCATTGTCCTTGGGAGAACTAAAACTCCTCCGTGGGAAACAAGGGACCCACTTTTGCCCTTTCACTGCTCAAAAAAGGCAATTTGTCCGTGCCAGGGTCGCTTTCTGTGAATCCAAAGCCACCTTTGGCAAAAAGAATTGCACCTCCCATTGTCCTTGGGAGCACTAAAACTCCTTCTTGGGAAACAAGGGACCCACTTTTGCCCTTTCACTGCTCAAAAAAGGCAATTTGTCCCTGCCAGGGTCGCTTTCTGTGAATCCAAAGCCAACTTTGGCAAAAAGAATTGCACCTCCCATTGTCCTTGGGAGCACTAAAACTCCTTCTTGGGAAACAAGGGACCCACTTTTGCCCTTTCACTGCTCAAAAAAGGCAATTTGTCCGTGCCAGGGTCGCTTTCTGTGAATCAAAAGCCAACTTTGGCAAAAAGAATTGCACCTCCCATTGTCCTTGGGAGAACAAAAACTCCTTCTTGGGAAACAAGGGACCCACTTTTGCCCTTTCACTGCTCAAAAAAGGCAATTTGTCCCTGCCAGGGTCGCTTTCTGTGAATCAAAAGCCACCTTTGGCAAAAAGAATTGCACCTCCCATTGTCCTTGGGAGCACTAAAACTCCTTCTTGGGAAACAAGGGACCCACTTTTGCCCTTTCACTGCTCAAAAAAGGCGATTTGTCCCTGCCAGGGTCGCTTTCTGTGAATCAAAAGCCACCTTTGGCAAAAAGAATTGCACCTCCCATTGTCCTTGGGAGAACTAAAACTCCTTCTTGGGAAACAAGGGACCCACTTTTGCCCTTTCACTGCTCAAAAAAGGCAATTTGTCCCTGCCAGGGTCGCTTTCTGTGAATCCAAAGCCAACTTTGGCAAAAAGAATTGCACCTCCCATTGTCCTTGGGAGAACTAAAACTCCTCCTTGGGAAACAAGGGACTCACTTTTGCCCTTTCACTGCTCAAATAAGGCAATTTGTCCGTGCCAGGGTCGCTTTCTGTGAATCCAAAGCCACCTTTGGCAAAAAGAATTGCACCTCCCATTGTCCTTGGGAGCACTAAAACTCCTTCTTGGGAAACAAGGGACCCACTTTTGCCCTTTCACTGCTCAAAAAAGGCAATTTGTCCCTGCCAGGGTCGCTTTCTGTGAATCCAAAGCCAACTTTGGCAAAAAGAATTGCACCTCCCATTGTCCTTGGGAGAACAAAAACTCCTTCTTGGGAAACAAGGGACCCACTTTTGCCCTTTCACTGCTCAAAAAAGGCAATTTGTCCCTGCCAGGGTCGCTTTCTGTGAATCAAAAGCCACCTTTGGCAAAAAGAATTGCACCTCCCATTGTCCTTGGGAGCACTAAAACTCCTTCTTGGGAAACAAGGGACCCACTTTTGCCCTTTCACTGCTCAAAAAAGGCGATTTGTCCCTGCCAGGGTCGCTTTCTGTGAATCAAAAGCCACCTTTGGCAAAAAGAATTGCACCTCCCATTGTCCTTGGGAGAACTAAAACTCCTTCTTGGGAAACAAGGGACCCACTTTTGCCCTTTCACTGCTCAAAAAAGGCAATTTGTCCCTGCCAGGGTCGCTTTCTGTGAATCCAAAGCCAACTTTGGCAAAAAGAATTGCACCTCCCATTGTCCTTGGGCGAACTAAAACTCCTCCTTGGGAAACAAGGGACTCACTTTTGCCCTTTCACTGCTCAAATAAGGCAATTTGTCCGTGCCAGGGTCGCTTTCTGTGAATCAAAAGCCAACTTTGGCAAAAAGAATTGCACCTCCCATTGTCCTTGGGAGCACTTAAACTCCTTCTTGGGAAACAAGGGACCCACTTTTGCCCTTTCACTGCTCAAAAAAGGCAATTTGTCCGTGGAAGGGTCGCTTTCTGTGAATCAAAAGCCAACTTTGGCAAAAAGAATTGCACCTCCCATTGTCCTTGGGAGAACTAAAACTCCTTCTTGGGAAACAAGGGACCCACTTTTGCCCTTTCACTGCTCAAAAAAGGCAATTTGTCCCTGCCAGGGTCGCTTTCTGTGAATCCAAAGCCAACTTTGGCAAAAAGAATTGCACCTCCCATTGTCCTTGGGAGAACTAAAACTCCTTCTTGGGAAACAAGGGACCCACTTTTGCCCTTTCACTGCTCAAAAAAGGCAATTTGTCCGTGCCAGGGTCGCTTTCTGTGAATCAAAAGCCAACTTTGGCAAAAAGAATTGCACCTCCCATTGTCCTTGGGAGCACTAAAACTTCTTCTTGGGAAACAAGGGACCCACTTTTGCCCTTTCACTGCTCAAAAAAGGCAATTTGTCCGTGCCAGGGTCGCTTTCTGTGAATCAAAAGCCACCTTTGGCAAAAAGAATTGCACCTCCCATTGTCCTTGGGAGAACTAAAACTCCTCCTTGGGAAACAAGGGACCCACTTTTGCCCTTTCACTGCTCAAAAAAGGCAATTTGTCCGTGCCAGGGTCGCTTTCTGTGAATCCAAAGCCAACTTTGGCAAAAAGAATTGCACCTCCCATTGTCCTTGGGAGAACTAAAACTCCTCCTTGGGAAACAAGGGACCCACTTTTGCCCTTTCACTGCTCAAAAAAGGCAATTTGTCCCTGCCAGGGTCGCTTTCTGTGAATCCAAAGCCAACTTTGGCAAAAAGAATTGCACCTCCCATTGTCCTTGGGAGCACTAAAACTCCTTCTTGGGAAACAAGGGACCCACTTTTGCCCTTTCACTGCTCAAAAAAGGCAATTTGTCCCTGCCAGGGTCGCTTTCTGTGAATCAAAAGCCACCTTTGGCAAAAAGAATTGCACCTCCCATTGTCCTTGGGAGAACTAAAACTCCTCCTTGGGAAACAAGGGACCCACTTTTGCCCTTTCACTGCTCAAAAAAGGCAATTTGTCCCTGCCAGGGTCGCTTTCTGTGAATCCAAAGCCAACTTTGGCAAAAAGAATTGCACCTCCCATTGTCCTTGGGAGAACTAAAACTCCTCCTTGGGAAACAAGGGACCCACTTTTGCCCTTTCACTGCTCAAAAAAGGCAATTTGTCCGTGCCAGGGTCGCTTTCTGTGAATCCAAAGCCAACTTTGGCAAAAAGAATTGCACCTCCCATTGTCCTTGGGAGAACTAAAACTCCTCCTTGGGAAACAAGGGACCCACTTTTGCCCTTTCACTGCTCAAAAAAGGCAATTTGTCCCTGCCAGGGTCGCTTTCTGTGAATCCAAAGCCAACTTTGGCAAAAAGAATTGCACCTCCCATTGTCCTTGGGAGCACTAAAACTCCTTCTTGGGAAACAAGGGACCCACTTTTGTCCTTTCACTGCTCAAAAAAGGCAATTTGTCCGTGCCAGGGTCGCTTTCTGTGAATCCAAAGCCAACTTTGGCAAAAAGAATTGCACCTCCCATTGTCCTTGGGAGAACTAAAACTCCTCCTTGGGAAACAAGGGACCCACTTTTGCCCTTTCACTGCTTAAAAAAGGCAATTTGTCCCTGCCAGGGTCGCTTTCTGTGAATCCAAAGCCAACTTTGGCAAAAAGAATTGCACCTCCCATTGTCCTTGGGAGCACTAAAACTCCTTCTTGGGAAACAAGGGACCCACTTTTGCCCTTTCACTGCTCAAAAAAGGCAATTTGTCCCTGCCAGGGTCGCTTTCTGTGAATCAAAAGCCACCTTTGGCAAAAAGAATTGCACCTCCCATTGTCCTTGGGAGAACTAAAACTCCTCCTTGGGAAACAAGGGACCCACTTTTGCCCTTTCACTGCTCAAAAAAGGCAATTTGTCCCTGCCAGGGTCGCTTTCTGTGAATCCAAAGCCAACTTTGGCAAAAAGAATTGCACCTCCCATTGTCCTTGGGAGAACTAAAACTCCTCCTTGGGAAACAAGGGACCCACTTTTGCCCTTTCACTGCTCAAAAAAGGCAATTTGTCCGTGCCAGGGTCGCTTTCTGTGAATCCAAAGCCAACTTTGGCAAAAAGAATTGCACCTCCCATTGTCCTTGGGAGAACTAAAACTCCTCCTTGGGAAACAAGGGACCCACTTTTGCCCTTTCACTGCTCAAAAAAGGCAATTTGTCCCTGCCAGGGTCGCTTTCTGTGAATCCAAAGCCAACTTTGGCAAAAAGAATTGCACCTCCCATTGTCCTTGGGAGCACTAAAACTCCTTCTTGGGAAACAAGGGACCCACTTTTGTCCTTTCACTGCTCAAAAAAGGCAATTTGTCCGTGCCAGGGTCGCTTTCTGTGAATCAAAAGCCACCTTTGGCAAAAAGAATTGCACCTCCCATTGTCCTTGGGAGAACTAAAACACCTCCTTGGGAAACAAGGGACCCACTTTTGCCCTTTCACTGCTCAAAAAAGGCAATTTGTCCGTGCCAGGGTCGCTTTCTGTGAATCAAAAGCCACCTTTGGCAAAAAGAATTGCACCTCCCATTGTCCTTGGGAGAACTAAAACTCCTTCTTGGGAAACAAGGGACCCACTTTTGCCCTTTCACTGCTCAAAAAAGGCAATTTGTCCCTGCCAGGGTCGCTTTCTGTGAATCCAAAGCCAACTTTGGCAAAAAGAATTGCACCTCCCATTGTCTTTTTGAGAACTAAAACTCCTCCTTGGGAAACAAGGGACCCACTTTTGCCCTTTCACTGCTCAAAAAAGGCAATTTGTCCGTGCCAGGGTCGCTTTCTGTGAATCAAAAGCCACCTTTGGCAAAAAGAATTGCACCTCCCATTGTCCTTGGGAGAACTAAAACTCCTTCTTGGGAAACAAGGGACCCACTTTTGCCCTTTCACTGCTCAAAAAAGGCAATTTGTCCCTGCCAGGGTCGCTTTCTGTGAATCCAAAGCCAACTTTGGCAAAAAGAATTGCACCTCCCATTGTCCTTGGGAGCACTAAAACTCCTTCTTGGGAAACAAGGGACCCACTTTTGCCCTTTCACTGCTCAAAAAAGGCAATTTGTCCGTGCCAGGGTCGCTTTCTGTGAATCAAAAGCCACCTTTGGCAAAAAGAATTGAACCTCCCATTGTCCTTGGGAGAACTAAAACACCTCCTTGGGAAACAAGGGACCCACTTTTGCCCTTTCACTGCTCAAAAAAGGCAATTTGTCCGTGCCAGGGTCGCTTTCTGTGAATCAAAAGCCACCTTTGGCAAAAAGAA
Organism: Anolis carolinensis; assembly: GCF_035594765.1. Classification (NCBI taxonomy): domain Eukaryota; kingdom Metazoa; phylum Chordata; class Lepidosauria; order Squamata; family Anolidae; genus Anolis; species Anolis carolinensis. The sequence continues at coordinate 255,086,058 of NC_085843.1, read as the reverse complement.
TTGCACCTCCCATTGTCCTTGGGAGCACTAAAACTCCTTCTTGGGAAACAAGGGACCCACTTTTGCCCTTTCACTGCTCAAAAAAGGCAATTTGTCCCTGCCAGGGTCGCTTTCTGTGAATCCAAAGCCAACTTTGGCAAAAAGAATTGCACCTCCCATTGTCCTTGGGAGCACTAAAACTCCTTCTTGGGAAACAAGGGACCCACTTTTGCCCTTTCACTGCTCAAAAAAGGCAATTTGTCCGTGCCAGGGTCGCTTTCTGTGAATCAAAAGCCACCTTTGGCAAAAAGAATTGCACCTCCCATTGTCCTTGGGAGAACTAAAACACCTCCTTGGGAAACAAGGGACCCACTTTTGCCCTTTCACTGCTCAAAAAAGGCAATTTGTCCGTGCCAGGGTCGCTTTCTGTGAATCAAAAGCCACCTTTGGCAAAAAGAATTGCACCTCCCATTGTCCTTGGGAGCACTAAAACTCCTTCTTGGGAAACAAGGGACCCACTTTTGCCCTTTCACTGCTCAAAAAAGGCAATTTGTCCCTGCCAGGGTCGCTTTCTGTGAATCCAAAGCCAACTTTGGCAAAAAGAATTGCACCTCCCATTGTCCTTGGGAGCACTAAAACTCCTTCTTGGGAAACAAGGGACCCACTTTTGCCCTTTCACTGCTCAAAAAAGGCAATTTGTCTGTGCCAGGGTCGCTTTCTGTGAATCAAAAGCCACCTTTGGCAAAAAGAATTGCACCTCCCATTGTCCTTGGGAGAACTAAAACTCCTCCTTGGGAAACAAGGGACCCACTTTTGCCCTTTCACTGCTCAAAAAAGGCAATTTGTCCCTGCCAGGTTCGCTTTCTGTGAATCCAAAGCCAACTTTGGCAAAAAGAATTGCACCTCCCATGGTCCTTGGGAGCACTAAAACTCCTTCTTGGGAAACAAGGGACCCACTTTTGCCCTTTCACTTCTCAAAAAAGTCAATTTGTCCGTGCCAGGGTCGCTTTCTGTGAATCAAAAGCCAAATTTGGCAAAAAGAATTGCACCTCCCATTGTCCTTGGGAGCACTAAAACTCCTTCTTGGGAAACAAGGGACCCACTTTTGCCCTTTCACTGCTCAAAAAAGGCAATTTGTCCCTGCCAGGGTTGCTTTCTGTGAATCCAAAGCCACCTTTGGCAAAAAGAATTGCACCTCCCATTGTCCTTGGGAGAACTAAAACACCTCCTTGGGAAACAAGGGACCCACTTTTGCCCTTTCACTGCTCAAAAAAGGCAATTTGTCCGTGCCAGGGTCGCTTTCTGTGAATCAAAAGCCACCTTTGGCAAAAAGAATTGCACCTCCCATTGTCCTTGGGAGAACTAAAACTCCTTCTTGGGAAACAAGGAACCCACTTTTGCCCTTTCACTGCTCAAAAAAGGCAATTTGTCCCTGCCAGGGTCGCTTTCTGTGAATCCAAAGCCAATTTTGGCAAAAAGAATTGCACCTCCCATTGTCCTTGGGAGCACTAAAACTCCTTCTTGGGAAACAAGGGACCCACTTTTGCCCTTTCACTGCTCAAAAAAGGCAATTTGTCCCTGCCAGGGTTGCTTTCTGTGAATCCAAAGCGACCTTTGGCAAAAAGAATTGCACCTCCCATTGTCCTTGGGAGAACTAAAACTCCTTCTTGGGAAACAAGGGACCCACTTTTGCCCTTTCACTGCTCAAAAAAGGCAATTTGTCCGTGCCAGGGTCGCTTTCTGTGAATCCAAAGCCAACTTTGGCAAAAAGAATTGCACCTCCCATTGTCCTTGGGAGCACTAAAACTCCTTCTTGGGAAACAAGGGACCCACTTTTGCCCTTTCACTGCTCAAAAAAGGCAATTTGTCCGTGCCAGGGTCGCTTTCTGTGAATCAAAAGCCACCTTTGGCAAAAAGAATTGCACCTCCCATTGTCCTTGGGAGCACTAAAACTCCTTCTTGGGAAACAAGGGACCCACTTTTGCCCTTTCACTGCTCAAAAAAGGCAATTTGTCCCTGCCAGGGTCGCTTTCTGTGAATCCAAAGCCAACTTTGGCAAAAAGAATTGCACCTCCCATTGTCCTTGGGAGCACTAAAACTCCTTCTTGGGAAACAAGGGACCCACTTTTGCCCTTTCACTGCTCAAAAAAGGCAATTTGTCTGTGCCAGGGTCGCTTTCTGTGAATCAAAAGCCACCTTTGGCAAAAAGAATTGCACCTCCCATTGTCCTTGGGAGAACTAAAACTCCTCCTTGGGAAACAAGGGACCCACTTTTGCCCTTTCACTGCTCAAAAAAGGCAATTTGTCCCTGCCAGGTTCGCTTTCTGTGAATCCAAAGCCAACTTTGGCAAAAAGAATTGCACCTCCCTCGGTCCTTGGGAGCACTAAAACTCCTTCTTGGGAAACAAGGGACCCACTTTTGCCCTTTCACTTCTCAAAAAAGGCAATTTGTCCGTGCCAGGGTCGCTTTCTGTGAATCAAAAGCCAAATTTGGCAAAAAGAATTGCACCTCCCATTGTCCTTGGGAGCACTAAAACTCCTTCTTGGGAAACAAGGGACCCACTTTTGCCCTTTCACTGCTCAAAAAAGGCAATTTGTCCCTGCCAGGGTTGCTTTCTGTGAATCCAAAGCCACCTTTGGCAAAAAGAATTGCACCTCCCATTGTCCTTGGGAGCACTAAAACTCCTTCTTGGGAAACAAGGGACCCACTTTTGCCCTTTCACTGCTCAAAAAAGGCAATTTGTCCGTGCCAGGGTCGCTTTCTGTGAATCAAAAGCCACCTTTGGCAAAAAGAATTGCACCTCCCATTGTCCTTGGGAGAACTAAAACACCTCCTTGGGAAACAAGCGACCCACTTTTGCCCTTTCACTGCTCAAAAAAGGCAATTTGTCCGTGCCAGGGTCGCTTTCTGTGAATCAAAAGCCACCTTTGGCAAAAAGAATTGCACCTCCCATTGTCCTTGGGAGCACTAAAACTCCTTCTTGGGAAACAAGGGACCCACTTTTGCCCTTTCACTGCTCAAAAAAGGCAATTTGTCCCTGCCAGGGTCGCTTTCTGTGAATCCAAAGCCAACTTTGGCAAAAAGAATTGCACCTCCCATTGTCCTTGGGAGCACTAAAACTCCTTCTTGGGAAACAAGGGACCCACTTTTGCCCTTTCACTGCTCAAAAAAGGCAATTTGTCTGTGCCAGGGTCGCTTTCTGTGAATCAAAAGCCACCTTTGGCAAAAAGAATTGCACCTCCCATTGTCCTTGGGAGAACTAAAACTCCTCCTTGGGAAACAAGGGACCCACTTTTGCCCTTTCACTGCTCAAAAAAGGCAATTTGTCCCTGCCAGGTTCGCTTTCTGTGAATCCAAAGCCAACTTTGGCAAAAAGAATTGCACCTCCCATGGTCCTTGGGAGCACTAAAACTCCTTCTTGGGAAACAAGGGACCCACTTTTGCCCTTTCACTTCTCAAAAAAGGCAATTTGTCCGTGCCAGGGTCGCTTTCTGTGAATCAAAAGCCAAATTTGGCAAAAAGAATTGCACCTCCCATTGTCCTTGGGAGCACTAAAACTCCTTCTTGGGAAACAAGGGACCCACTTTTGCCCTTTCACTGCTCAAAAAAGGCAATTTGTCCGTGCCAGGGTCGCTTTCTGTGAATCAAAAGCCACCTTTGGCAAAAAGAATTGCACCTCCCATTGTCCTTGGGAGAACTAAAACTCCTTCTTGGGAAACAAGGAACCCACTTTTGCCCTTTCACTGCTCAAAAAAGGCAATTTGTCCCTGCCAGGGTCGCTTTCTGTGAATCCAAAGCCAACTTTGGCAAAAAGAATTGCACCTCCCATTGTCCTTGGGAGCACTAAAACTCCTTCTTGGGAAACAAGGGACCCACTTTTGCCCTTTCACTGCTCAAAAAAGGCAATTTGTCCCTGCCAGGGTCGCTTTCTGTGAATCAAAAGCCAACTTTGGCAAAAAGAATTGCACCTCCCATTGTCCTTGGGAGAACTAAAACTCCTTCTTGGGAAACAAGGGACCCACTTTTGCCCTTTCACTGCTCAAAAAAGGCAATTTGTCCCTGCCAGGGTCGCTTTCTGTGAATCCAAAGCCAACTTTGGCAAAAAGAATTGCACCTCCCATTGTCCTTGGGAGCACTAAAACTCCTTCTTGGGAAACAAGGGACCCACTTTTGCCCTTTCACTGCTCAAAAAAGGCAATTTGTCTGTGCCAGGGTCGCTTTCTGTGAATCAAAAGCCACCTTTGGCAAAAAGAATTGCACCTCCCATTGTCCTTGGGAGAACTAAAACTCCTTCTTGGGAAACAAGGGACCCACTTTTGCCCTTTCACTGCTCAAAAAAGGCAATTTGTCCCTGCCAGGGTCGCTTTCTGTGAATCCAAAGCCAACTTTGGCAAAAAGAATTGCACCTCCCATTGTCCTTGGGAGCACTAAAACTCCTTCTTGGGAAACAAGGGACCCACATTTGCCCTTTCACTGCTCAAAAAAGGCAATTTGTCCGTGCCAGGGTCGCTTTCTGTGAATCCAAAGCCAACTTTGGCAAAAAGAATTACACCTCCCATTGTCCTTGGGAGAACTAAAACTCCTCCTTGGGAAACAAGGGACCCACTTTTGCCCTTTCACTGCTCAAATAAGGCAATTTGTCCGTGCCAGGGTCGCTTTCTGTGAATCAAAAGCCAACTTTGGCAAAAAGAATTGCACCTCCCATTGTCCTTGGGAGCACTAAAACTTCTTCTTGGGAAACAAGGGACCCACTTTTGCCCTTTCACTGCTCAAAAAAGGCAATTTGTCCGTGCCAGGGTCGCTTTCTGTGAATCAAAAGCCACCTTTGGCAAAAAGAATTGCACCTCCCATTGTCCTTGGGAGAACTAAAACTCCTCCTTGGGAAACAAGGGACCCACTTTTGCCCTTTCACTGCTCAAAAAAGGCAATTTGTCCGTGCCAGGGTCGCTTTCTGTGAATCCAAAGCCAACTTTGGCAAAAAGAATTGCACCTCCCATTGTCCTTGGGAGAACTAAAACTCCTCCTTGGGAAACAAGGGACCCACTTTTGCCCTTTCACTGCTCAAAAAAGGCAATTTGTCCGTGCCAGGGTCGCTTTCTGTGAATCCAAAGCCACCTTTGGCAAAAAGAATTGCACCTCCCATTGTCCTTGGGAGCACTAAAACTCCTTCTTGGGAAACAAGGGACCCACTTTTGCCCTTTCACTGCTCAAAAAAGGCAATTTGTCCCTGCCAGGGTCGCTTTCTGTGAATCCAAAGCCAACTTTGGCAAAAAGAATTGCACCTCCCATTGTCCTTGGGAGCACTAAAACTCCTTCTTGGGAAACAAGGGACCCACTTTTGCCCTTTCACTGCTCAAAAAAGGCAATTTGTCCGTGCCAGGGTCGCTTTCTGTGAATCAAAAGCCAACTTTGGCAAAAAGAATTGCACCTCCCATTGTCCTTGGGAGAACAAAAACTCCTTCTTGGGAAACAAGGGACCCACTTTTGCCCTTTCACTGCTCAAAAAAGGCAATTTGTCCCTGCCAGGGTCGCTTTCTGTGAATCAAAAGCCAACTTTGGCAAAAAGAATTGCACCTCCCATTGTCCTTGGGAGCACTAAAACTCCTTCTTGGGAAACAAGGGACCCACTTTTGCACTTTCACTGCTCAAAAAAGGCGATTTGTCCCTGCCAGGGTCGCTTTCTGTGAATCAAAAGCCACCTTTGGCAAAAAGAATTGCACCTCCCATTGTCCTTGGGAGAACTAAAACTCCTTCTTGGGAAACAAGGGACCCACTTTTGCCCTTTCACTGCTCAAAAAAGGCAATTTGTCCCTGCCAGGGTCGCTTTCTGTGAATCCAAAGCCAACTTTGGCAAAAAGAATTGCACCTCCCATTGTCCTTGGGAGAACTAAAACTCCTCCTTGGGAAACAAGGGACTCACTTTTGCCCTTTCACTGCTCAAATAAGGCAATTTGTCCGTGCCAGGGTCGCTTTCTGTGAATCAAAAGCCAACTTTGGCAAAAAGAATTGCACCTCCCATTGTCCTTGGGAGCACTTAAACTCCTTCTTGGGAAACAAGGGACCCACTTTTGCCCTTTCACTGCTCAAAAAAGGCAATTTGTCCATGCCAGGGTCGCTTTCTGTGAATCAAAAGCCAACTTTGGCAAAAAGAATTGCACCTCCCATTGTCCTTGGGAGAACTAAAACTCCTTCTTGGGAAACAAGGGACCCACTTTTGCCCTTTCACTGCTCAAAAAAGGCAATTTGTCCCTGCCAGGGTCGCTTTCTGTGAATCCAAAGCCAACTTTGGCAAAAAGAATTGCACCTCCCATTGTCCTTGGGAGAACTAAAACTCCTCCTTGGGAAACAAGGGACCCACTTTTGCCCTTTCACTGCTCAAATAAGGCAATTTGTCCGTGCCAGGGTCGCTTTCTGTGAATCAAAAGCCAACTTTGGCAAAAAGAATTGCACCTCCCATTGTCCTTGGGAGCACTAAAACTTCTTCTTGGGAAACAAGGGACCCACTTTTGCCCTTTCACTGCTCAAAAAAGGCAATTTGTCCGTGCCAGGGTCGCTTTCTGTGAATCAAAAGCCACCTTTGGCAAAAAGAATTGCACCTCCCATTGTCCTTGGGAGAACTAAAACTCCTCCTTGGGAAACAAGGGACCCACTTTTGCCCTTTCACTGCTCAAAAAAGGCAATTTGTCCGTGCCAGGGTCGCTTTCTGTGAATCCAAAGCCAACTTTGGCAAAAAGAATTGCACCTCCCATTGTCCTTGGGAGAACTAAAACTCCTCCTTGGGAAACAAGGGACCCACTTTTGCCCTTTCACTGCTCAAAAAAGGCAATTTGTCCCTGCCAGGGTCGCTTTCTGTGAATCCAAAGCCAACTTTGGCAAAAAGAATTGCACCTCCCATTGTCCTTGGGAGCACTAAAACTCCTTCTTGGGAAACAAGGGACCCACTTTTGCCCTTTCACTGCTCAAAAAAGGCAATTTGTCCGTGCCAGGGTCGCTTTCTGTGAATCAAAAGCCACCTTTGGCAAAAAGAATTGCACCTCCCATTGTCCTTGGGAGAACTAAAACTCCTCCTTGGGAAACAAGGGACCCACTTTTGCCCTTTCACTGCTCAAAAAAGGCAATTTGTCCCTGCCAGGGTCGCTTTCTGTGAATCCAAAGCCAACTTTGGCAAAAAGAATTGCACCTCCCATTGTCCTTGGGAGCACTAAAACTCCTTCTTGGGAAACAAGGGACCCACTTTTGCCCTTTCACTGCTCAAAAAAGGCAATTTGTCCGTGCCAGGGTCGCTTTCTGTGAATCAAAAGCCACCTTTGGCAAAAAGAATTGCACCTCCCATTGTCCTTGGGAGAACTAAAACACCTCCTTGGGAAACAAGGGACCCACTTTTGCCCTTTCACTGCTCAAAAAAGGCAATTTGTCCGTGCCAGGGTCGCTTTCTGTGAATCAAAAGCCACCTTTGGCAAAAAGAATTGCACCTCCCATTGTCCTTGGGAGAACTAAAACTCCTTCTTGGGAAACAAGGGACCCACTTTTGCCCTTTCACTGCTCAAAAAAGGCAATTTGTCCCTGCCAGGGTCGCTTTCTGTGAATCCAAAGCCAACTTTGGCAAAAAGAATTGCACCTCCCATTGTCCTTGGGAGCACTAAAACTCCTTCTTGGGAAACAAGGGACCCACTTTTGCCCTTTCACTGCTCAAAAAAGGCAATTTGTCCCTGCCAGGGTCGCTTTCTGTGAATCAAAAGCCACCTTTGGCAAAAAGAATTGCACCTCCCATTGTCCTTGGGAGAACTAAAACTCCTCCTTGGGAAACAAGGGACCCACTTTTGCCCTTTCACTGCTCAAAAAAGGCAATTTGTCCCTGCCAGGGTCGCTTTCTGTGAATCCAAAGCCAACTTTGGCATAAAGAATTGCACCTCCCATTGTCCTTGGGAGCACTAAAACTCCTTCTTGGGAAACAAGGGACCCACTTTTGCCCTTTCACTGCTCAAAAAAGGCAATTTGTCCGTGCCAGGGTCGCTTTCTGTGAATCAAAAGCCACCTTTGGCAAAAAGAATTGCACCTCCCATTGTCCTTGGGAGAACTAAAACTCCTTCTTGGGAAACAAGGGACCCACTTTTGCCCTTTCACTGCTCAAAAAAGGCAATTTGTCCCTGCCAGGGTCGCTTTCTGTGAATCCAAAGCCACCTTTGGCAAAAAGAATTGCACCTCCCATTGTCCTTTTGAGAACTAAAACTCCTTCTTGGGAAACAAGGGACCCACTTTTGCCCTTTCACTGCTCAAAAAAGGCAATTTGTCCGTGCCAGGGTCGCTTTCTGTGAATCAAAAGCCACCTTTGGCAAAAAGAATTGCACCTCCCATTGTCCTTGGGATAACTAAAACTCCTCCTTGGGAAACAAGGGACCCACTTTTGCCCTTTCACTGCTCAAAAAAGGCAATTTGTCCCTGCCAGGGTCGCTTTCTGTGAATCCAAAGCCAACTTTGGCAAAAAGAATTGCACCTCCCATTGTCCTTGGGAGAACTAAAACTCCTCCTTGGGAAACAAGGGACCCACTTTTGCCCTTTCACTGCTCAAAAAAGGCAATTTGTCCCTGCCAGGGTCGCTTTCTGTGAATCCAAAGCCAACTTTGGCAAAAAGAATTGCACCTCCCATTGTCCTTGGGAGAACTAAAACTCCTTCTTGGGAAACAAGGGACCCACTTTTGCCCTTTCACTGCTCAAAAAAGGCAATTTGTCCCTGCCAGGGTCGCTTTCTGTGAATCCAAAGCCAACTTTGGCAAAAAGAATTGCACCTCCCATTGTCCTTGGGAGAACTAAAACTCCTCCTTGGGAAACAAGGGACCCACTTTTGCCCTTTCACTGCTCAAAAAAGGCAATTTGTCCCTGCCAGGGTCGCTTTCTGTGAATCCAAAGCCAACTTTGGCAAAAAGAATTGCACCTCCCATTGTCCTTGGGAGAACTAAAACTCCTTCTTGGGAAACAAGGGACCCACTTTTGCCCTTTCACTGCTCAAAAAAGGCAATTTGTCCCTGCCAGGGTCGCTTTCTGTGAATCCAAAGCCAACTTTGGCAAAAAGAATTGCACCTCCCATTGTCCTTGGGAGCACTAAAACTCCTTCTTGGGAAACAAGGGATCCACTTTTGCCCTTTCACTGCTCAAACAGGGCTGTTTGTCCGTGCCAGGGTCGCTTTCTGTGAATCAAAACCCAACTTTGGCCAAAGAATTGCACCTCCCATACTCCTTTGTAGAATTGGAAAGTACAGGTATCCCCTTGTAAAAACAAAAAAATAACTAAAAAATAAATAGACGGTTTTGCGGCAGTTAATATACCCTAAACATAACACGTTGCCAATCAAGAAACAAGAAATATTTTCCACCATTTACACAACACCTTTCCATCCCCCCATCTGTCTCCTGAAAACACTCCTGCTGTCATGAAACGTTCAGCTGTACGCTGCTCTGGGGGAGCAAGTCCTGATAGTGTTAAAGGCACACCCAGGACACTGTGGGGGGCCAAAAAAGTTAGGGTGGGTCCCATCCGTCTGGAACGCCGAAGTTTCGGAGTGGGTGGACTTGATGAAGAAGCCGGCTGTTCGCATGCAGAAAGTACACAGCCCTCCACACCGAGCCAGTTGTCTTATAGAGCTGAGACCACAGGACGATCAATGGAACATACAGGTTTAGCCGTCCTGGAACTACAGGTGGTGGATAGTGAGGATACAGATAACCCCACCCCTCCACCCGCTACTGACAGTGAGGAGGAGGTAGAGGAGGTTGTACCATCCAAACAAAAACTTTCTCAAGCTGACGAAAGGGTGCCCACGACTCCTATCTCAGTGGGCGTCGCCACAGTGGCTGTGGGGAGGCCTAGGTCTTATATTTGGGACCATTTCCATGTGCACTCTCAGAGTGCCACCTTGGCTGTTTGTAGGCACTGTGGGGCAAATATCAGCAGAGGCATAGACCTGAGACATCTTGCAACCTCGGGGTTGAGTTCTCACTTGAAGCGACACCATCCCTCCATATCAGTAGGAGGGGGAACTGCAAGCCCTTCCAGTGGCAGCATTAGCACACAAAGTTCTCCTGGTGAAGATGGTGGAAGGCAGACACAGTCCACCTTGGAGGATTGGGCCATTCCATTACCCAGAAAGAAAACGGGGGAAACATTACTCACCCCCCAGCAGATAACCCAAACTGTGGGAGAGATGATTGCCCTTGATCACCATCCCTTCCGCCTGGTTGAACAAGAAGGCTTCGTACGCCTTATGAAACGGCTGTGCCCCCGATACAAAATCCCCTCCCGTCACACCTTTTCCAGAAAAGTAATTCCCGGCTTGTACGAGGGCTGTAAGGAACGCATTTCCCAGATGTTGCGTAGCGCCATGGGAGGACACATACATTTTACCTCTGACATTTGGTCAAGCTTGGGAGGAGGCCATTCCTACCTCTCTCTCACGGCACATTGGTGGGAGAAGGAAGGCAGTATGGATACATCCCATCGTTGGGCACTCCTCGCATTGGAGGTAGTTGATCGTGATCACAAGGCAGAGACCATCTGCAGCTCTCTGGATGCAGTATAGGCCGGAAGAAATGAGGAGGGGCTTTATGGTGACTGACGCTGGGAAAAATATGATCAAAGCGGTTGAAAGTGCCGGGTTTCAGAATGTGTCCTGCATGGCCCACATGCTTCACAATACCGTCAAGGAAGGTTTAAAGAGCCCGGAAGAGCAGCCAGCCAGCAACGCAAACATCTCCCTGCTGATCGAGCGCAGTAGAAAGATCGCGGGCTACTTCCACAGGAGCATCAAGGCAGCCCGGCAGCTGAGAGAGAGGCAGAGCCTTGAAGGCCTCCCGCAGCACAAGCTGCTCCAGGACGTCTCAACTCGGTGGAATTCAACCTTTAAAATGCTTGAACGCATGGTCGAGCAGCAGAAGGCGGTACACGGCATCTCCCTCACATTGGTTGCGCCAGTTAGCAAACTTGTTCCAAATAAGTTTCCCACCATCTCCCAGCTAGTAGACATACTAAAGCCATTCAAACATGCCACCGAGACCCTCTCGGACTCAAAAGCCCTTCTTAGCCAGGCAGTGCCCATGGTCTTGAGGCTAAGGAGGCACATAGAAAGGCTTGGGGCCGGTCAATCACTGGACTCCCTGGCTGGACCGCTGACACCGCCAGCACAGGAGGTGGTGAGGAGGTTGTCCTTTGCTGTACGGAAACGCCTTGAGCCACTTCTTTCCAGCAAGGTCCATATGCTGGCGGCCTTGTGTGATCCCCGGCTAAAGTACAACGTCTGCCCAAAAGACTTTACCGTGTGGAAGGCCCAACTAGTTAACCTTGTAAGGGAGGTCTTTGCTGCCAGGGTGGCGGAAACGGGCACAGCGGCCCCTCTTCCGGAAATGCCTGTCACCCCCAGCACTAGCGCTAGTGGCGAGACTGAAAGTCCCGGGGAGCCGGTAGGGGTTTGCCGTAGGGATACGGATCTCCAGCAGCGACCAGGAAACGTTTTTTTTTGCGGAGACGGTGGCCATACTAGCCTGCTCTGAAGAATCCTCTTTGCTGGCTTCTGCTCAAAAGGTAGACTCGGCCGAATGCTCGGTCAACAGGTACTTTGAGGAGCCTCCTGAGATAATATCTTGTGATCCATTGGCCTATTGGGCTTCACGCGAACACATGTGGCCGGACCTGTCACACGTAGCCCGGCAGTTCCTCAGCTGTCCTCCCACGAGCGTGCAGAGCGAAAGGGTCTTCAGCCTAGCGGGAGATGTAGTCACGCCCCACCGCAGCTTGCTGGACCCGCAAACAGTTGAGAAACTGGTTTTCCTGAAGGCCAACCTTCCCGTGTTGAATTTCCCAGATTTGGATTTTGACACCGACGGCTCATAGAGCAATAGTTCTCCTTTAATCAGCTATGCTTCAGAGTAACTTTGGCTAATTTTGTGGGTGGCCGGGGGGGGGGGGGGTTTCCCCTTTGGACTCTGTCCAACAACTCTCTCCTCTAACCTACAATGCTTTCCTCTCTTTTTCCTTCCTTTCTCGTCTTTATCATCACTCACCGTTACCCACTGTTGTTTTTGGGTTCATCAATCACAAGGCGCCGTTTCCCGAATCATTGAATCATGGAATCATAGAAAAGTAGAATTGGAATAGAACTCATGGCCCATCGAGTTCTCCCCCAACAAAAACGCAGGAAGTTTCATTCAAAGCATTCCCGACAGATGGCCATCGAGCCTATGCTTAAAAGCTTCAAAAGAAGGAGCCCCCAACACAGTCCGGGGGAGACAGTTCCACTCCCGAACAGCCATCACAGTCAGGAAGTTCTTCCTGATGTTCAGGTGGAATCACCATTCCACTTGTTGGAACCCACTGCTCCGTCCTGTTGTCTTCAGGGCAGCAGAAAATAAGCTTGCTCCCTCCTCCCTATGACTACCCCTCACATATTTGTACATTGCTAACATTTCTCCTCTCAGCCTTCTCTTCTGCAGGCTAAACAATGATGACCAGCTAATAAAGCCTCTACTCATACTGCTTGATCTCCAGACCCTTTTTCATTTTAGTCGCACTCCTCTATACACTTTCAAGCTTGCCCGCATCTCCATTTATCTGCCTTGCCCAAAGTTGGACATATTATTCCAGGTGCGGTCTGACCACGGCAGAGTAGAGGGGGAACAGGACTGCCTTGGATCTAGACGCTATTCCCCTGTTAATGCATGCCTAAAGCCCATTGGATATTTGCTCTGCCGCAAACCATAGTAGGCTCATTGTTATGTTGTTGTCCACGAGGACTCACAGACGGTTTTCTCACACAGTGCTGTCAAGCTAGGCGTCCCAAGAAATGTCGCTTGGATTTACATTATGTTTACCGAAGTGAAGTTGCTTTCATTTGTCCCTGTTGAACTTAATAAAGTTACTTTTGGCCCATCTCTGTAGTCTGAAGTCACAAAACTTTTTGTCTCCCGCAATACTGACGCTCTAGAGGTAGAAGGATTTTGTGTGAGAAATTAGTCCATGAAATCCTAGGTAGGATATGCTTCCTCTTAGGGTTCATTACGGATTTCATTCAATTCACTATTTTTCTTTTTTTTGTTCAAAAATTATTTCCCTCATGAGCCAGGAATGTTTGGTCTTCTCCATATCCTAAGAGTTCCTGTACAGAAAGAGCAGTGATATATTTGATGAGGATACTTCGGATATTCATTTAAGGTGAAGGAATACGCCAGACTCATACTTTTCTGAGATATCTGTCCATCTGAACCTTTGAGGACGTGTTTTGCCACGGGGATTAATACAACACCTCGACTTTGGCTAGCACTTCTCTAAAGTTTCATCTTTCACTGTCCCATCGGCTTGAGCGGGTGTGGTCGACGCAGTGGCCGTGGTACGCCCGCCTTTGGTTCCCCTTTCCCTCTGGCCGCGCACGCGGACGGTGGCGTTTGCCCGTCAGGGCGTGTGCCTTTGCGGCTGCTAGTGACCTCTGGGCGCAGGTTAGGTCGAGTGCGAACCGCTTCTTACTGGCTTGTTGGTATAACTCAGAGGGTCGAATCATCAAAGACAGTGGAACACCTTCGATTTTGCAGAAATTACTCTAAATGTAAACCTTGTGTCCCATCACCCTGAAAGGCTGTGATTGACGCTGTTACTGCGGAACGGCCGCATTTGGTTTTTCTTGCCCTCTGGCCGCGCACGCGGACGGTGGCGTTTGCCCGTCAGGGCGTGTGCCTTTGCGGCTGCTAGTGACCTCTGGGCGCAGGTTCCGTCGAGTGCGAACAGCATTTTGCTGGCTTGTTGGTATAACTCAGAGGGTCGAATCATCAAAGACAGTGGAACACCTTCAAATTTGGACAAATTACTCCAAATGTAAACCTTGTGTCCCATCACCCTGAAAGGCTGTGATTGACGCTGTAACTGCGGAACGGCCGCATTTGGTTTTTCTTGCCCTCTGGCCGCGCACGCGGACGGTGGCGTTTGCCCGTCAGGGCGTGTGCCTTTGCGGCTACTAGTGACCTCTGGGCGCAGGTTCTGTGGCGTGGGAACTTCAATTTGCTGGCTTGTTGTCAGGGACGATAGAAGAGGGTGGAATCACCGCACCGCAGAAAGCAGGACACCTCGGCCTTGTCCACCTCTTTTCGAAATTTTCTTCTTCCACTTTCCCATCGCCTTTAAAGGCAGTGTACTCGACGCTGTGGCCGCGGGACGGCCGCCTTTTGTTCCCCCCGCACTCTTGCCGCGCACGCGGACGGTGGCGTTTGCCCGTCAGGTCGTGTGCCTTTGCGGCTGCTAGTGACCTCTGGGCGCAGGTTCTGTTTGTTGGTAGGACGATAGAAGAGGGTGGAATCACACCGCAGAAAGTCTTACACTCAGAAATAAGACTTGTAGTCTTCAACGATCTATGGAGAACTCTCGGACAGATTCAGAAAAGAATTTCCTGTTGGACATCAACGGCGTCATTTCCTTCAAGTCCATGCCATCCTGATGCTATGCCTGTAATTTCACTACCTCCTTGAATCGGACGGGCAATAAAACATGGAGGATGGACCAGTTGGATCTTCTTACACTCCCAGGCACTGTCTTGTTTTTCAAAAAGCAATTCTTTTCAAAAGTGCCATTTTTCCCACGCTCTGCCTTCCTTACGGTCAAGCTCTCACATCCGCAGGTTTCTGGACTACGGCATTGCGATGATAATGCCAGTATGCGGTCCTCCAATGTTTGCATGAAGTCTCTTTTTTTTTTTTGTCTAGTGTGGACATTGCTCTGCAAAACCTCTACTAACTTGCAGACCACAGTCCACACCTACAGTGAGATGTCGCAAGAATAAATTAAACGTCTGTCAAACCCTCCACATCCAATCCATGTTGTTGACAGTTATACATCTCTGTGGTTCCCTTTGGCTTCCTTCTCAACCCAGCTTTGGTCATTTCTTCTTTCACCTTTGAGAGAAGGCTCCTCTGCCCCTACTGTCTTTCAGCCAGCAGACTGTATCTCATACCATAGGTTGTAAACGTGCCTTCCATATATTTCAAATCCTGCCTACAGGTCCTCTAGCCAAGCATGTCGCATTTAATGTTCCAGACAAACGGCTAGATGTTTCCAGAGGCTGATCTTCTGCGGCCCTGCCGCAACCCGTTCCCAAGCATGAAAACGGCGGTTGATCCGTTTTCTGTTCCCAGCATGTCAACTAACACTTTCCGTGGGACAGACTATGTGACTTGGAATTCCCAAAAAACCCAGCACATTCCATTTATTATCCTCCTAGCAGTTTAAGGCTTTGAAGAAAGTATTCAACATGGCCGACGATGGTGTGACCCCTTTCAGCAGCTTGCCGAGTGACCTATCTGAGAATACTCTTCCTCGAGGCCAAACTCCCGGTCCTGGAATATCAAGAAATACCTTTTGAAACGAGGAGGACTCTCAGAGAGTATATAAAACGATCAATGTTAAATGAATACAAAATTTAATATTTCCCGCCAACATCTCCCTGCGTGGACTCGGTGCGGATTACTTGGGGCAGCGGCCCAAGCAACATGAATTCAAAATGAAAAAACATCATTTAGAATCAATTTTTTTTCAATGAAAGTAATAAAATAATTTTATGTCTTGACATCATAAAATATTACGGTAATTGCAAAAATGTCTGCTGTGCTAAAGTATCAGGTGCACTTTTCCAACACTTTTGCTGAAGCATTCCAGGACAATTTTTTCCGTTTGGTATTCGAAAATGAGGACTGTTTTTTGATGGATGATAAGGCGGTTTACAAGCCAAATTTTTTAACACAGCCATCGTTAAAGGTGGGACACCCTGGCCGAAGCCTCTTGTGGTTTAGGATAACGAAAACATTTTATTTATCTCCCACCCCTTTACAATGCTTTTAAAATATGGGATAAGTGAAATCCCACAATGGCAGGGATAAACCTTTTTTTAATGGATCCCAGCCATTGCCTGACACAAGTTTTATCTCTATGCGTGTGTCTGAGAGGATAAGACACAGAAGGTATGTGATGCTAATCTTCCACAGACCCATAAGTAGAGAAAAAAAACCTCTCGGGAACTCTGTATTGCTGTTGAAAGCAATGAGTTATGTCTTCATGGTTTCTTTTGTCTCCACAGTTGTGCTATGTTTTAGTTCTTTGAATTCATTTCTACTCCATTAAGACAATATTTTTCATTATTTTACATCCACAACTTTACTGAAAATGTATACCAACAGAAGTCATTTCCCTATTTCCAGATCAGCTGCTAGAGAACTTTAATAACACCAGACACACACACAAGTCTTCCCTCTAGTTCAACGCCATAGAAACATTTACCTTACATCCGAGCCGTAAAACCTTCCAGTTCCAAAAAGCCATCGAGGACTATGGGGTGGATCGCTACCAGATGAAGAATTGGTTTCCAGGCCAAGAGTATTTCGCACTTTATTGATTTTTAACTCTCAAACTACCTCATCTATGTGGAAGTATTCAGCCCTTGGCCACAGAGCCGTGTTTTTACACCTCTGTTTTTTAAGCAGGTAATGCTGTATGCTGACTGTGACAGCTTTTTTATTTTATGTGTTATTGATGCAACATTTCCTTTAACAAATATAAAATTTTGGGGTTTAATTGTTCACATTGTATTGTTGACGGCCACGCCCCATGGAAGCCGCTCAGAGTCCCTCCGGGAAGATGGGCCGGGTAATAACAATTAAGATCTTACTGTGGTTATTATTACAATCATTATTGATGTGATGATGGCCACGACTACCCTGTGGACTGCCAGCTAGCTTGTGTCCACCCAGTAAGGGTGCGGCCAGGGCCGCTGATGGTTTGCTGTCAGGGAGTGTGCCTTTGTGGCGGCTACAGACTTTGTTGCTATGGTCTGGTTGACACATTAGTCAGTGGGGCTTGGGCCCACATTTCACTAGCAGACGTGAAGAATACACGCCCTTCCCCTTGGGTGGTGAGGAGGTGGCGTGGGGCCGGCCAACGGTGGCCGGCCCCCCTGGGCAGTGGGGCTTGGGCCCACATTTCACTAGCAGACGTGAAGAATACACACCCTTCCCCTTGGGTGGTGAGGAGGTGGCGTGGGGCCGGCCAACGGTGGCCGGTCCCCCTGGGCAGTGGGGCTTGGGCCCACAGTTCACTAGCAGACGTGAAGAATACACGCCCTTCCCCATGTGGGTTCTGTGGTGTGGGCGTGGGGCCGGCCAACGGTGGCCGGCCCCCCTGGGCAGTGGGGCTTGGGCCCACAGTTCACTAGCAGACGTGAAGAATACACGCCCTTCCCCATGTGGGTTCTGTGGTGTGGGCGTGGGGCCGGCCAACGGTGGCCAGCCCCCCTGGGCAGTGGGGCTTGGGCCCACAGTTCACTAGCAGACGTGAAGAATACACGCCCTTCCCCATGTGGGTTTTGTGGTGTGGGTGTGGGGCCAGCCAACGGTGGCCGGCCCCCCTGGGCAGTGGGGCTTGGGCCCACAGTTCACTAGCAGACGTGAAGAATACACGCCCTTCCCCATGTGGGTTCTGTGGTGTGGGCGTGGGGCCGGCCAACGGTGGCCCGCCCCCCGGGTCTGAGGGGCTTGCGCCCACATTTCCTGGTTTTTTACTTCTCTCTCTGTCTCTGGGAAGCGTGCCGGCCAACGGTGGCCGGCCTAGTATTTTAAGATGGGGGCCACTCTTTTTCCCTCTGTGGGAAGCGTGCCGGCCAACGGTGGCCGGCCTAGTATTTTAAGATGTGGGCCACTCTTTTTCCCTCTCTGGGAAGCGTGACGGCCAACGGTGGCTGGCCCTCAGTGAGCAGTATTTCAACGTGTGGGCCACTCTTTTTCCCTCTGTGGGAAGCGTGCCGGCCAACGGTGGCCGGCCTAGTGGACAGTATTTCAACGTGTGGGCCACTCTTTTTCCCTCTGTGGGAAGCGTGATGGCCAACGGTGGCCGGCCTAGTATTTTAAGATGTGGGCCACTCTTTTTCCCTCTCTGGGAAGCGTGACGGCCAACGGTGGCCGGCCTAGTATTTTAAGATGTGGGCCACTCTTTTTCCATCTGTGGGAAGCGTGCCGGCCAACGGTGGCCGGCCTAGTATTTTAAGATGTGGGCCACTCTTTTTCCCTCTGTGGGAAGCGTGCCGGCCAACGGTGGCCGGCCTAGTATTTTAAGATGGGGGCCACTCTTTTTCCCTCTCTGGGAAGCGTGCCGGCCAACGGTGGCCGGCCTAGTATTTTAAGATGTGGGCCACTCTTTTTCCCTCTGTGGGAAGCGTGCCGGCCAACGGTGGCCGGCCTAGTATTTTAAGATGGGGGCCACTCTTTTTCCCTCTGTGGGAAGCGTGCCGGCCAACGGTGGCCGGCCTAGTATTTCAAGATGGGGGCCACTCTTTTTCCCTCTCTGGGAAGCGTGCCGGCCAACGGTGGCCGGCCTAGTGGACAGTATTTCAACGTATGGGCCTTGCCGCCTGTGGCTTTTCCTTTCTTTTCTTTTCTTTTGTTTTAGCTGCCTGTCGGCCTACGTGGTCGTGTTTCCCATGATGCGCCGCATCTCTCTTCTCTCGCAGCTGTCCCTCTGTACATATTGAGGCTATCCTTCCTTTGTTGCGGGCCACAATTTTTTCCCTCTCTGGGATGCATGCCGGCCAACTGTGGCCGGCCCATTTTAACATATGGGCCTTGCCACCTGTGGCTTTTTCTTTCTTTTCTTTTCTTTTCTTTGGTTTTAGCTGCCTGTTGGCCTACGTGGTCGACGTGTTTCCCACGATGCGCCGCATCTCTCTTGTCTCGCGGCTGTCGTTCTTTACCCATTTTGCCATCAGGCAATAAATCAAACCAACGTCGCAGAAATCTTACATTTCTTGGGAGGGGGAGGGGCTTGACTACTGGGGTATAATGGCCTCCAATATTGATGCCTGGGGAAAGTCATTGCGCATAGTGGCAGGCAGCAAAATGTGTCTCTTGGTCAATGTCCCCCAATGCCCTAAAATTTTGACAGATTTACGGGCACTGAAACAATGATACACAAGCAAGAACTTTCACAGTGATGGAACCACTATTGAATGAACAGGAAATAACAATTCAAAAGCAGGAACAGATTTTTTGCAATTGGTAAAGTTTTTCTATATGAACTATAAAATTGTGCAATAAATCTTAGGAAAGGGCAAACGCTCTGCAATTTAGCAAACAAGCAGGGTGGATTGTGTTCTCCCACTGTACCAAATTTGATCAGTATAGCTGAAAAAATGAGAGCAGGAGAGCCCCCTCTGGGGCTGTTTTTGGGCGACCGCGCATGCGCGTCCGCCATTAACGAATTAATTTCAAAAATAACGAATTTTCGTTAATTTCGAATTTTTTTGGGGGCAAAATTCGTAAATACCACCAAAAACGAAACGCTGCCCCCCTCTAGTTTTGAAACGAGTTTAGAATCAAATTTTTCATGGATCGATCAAGCCTACATGATATATTGAAAACATTGACTACAAAAATGGCTTGGATTATCCAGAGGCTTGGATAAGCGAGGCTTGGATAAGTGAAAGTCTACTGTATGTTATATAATGCTAAGTGGTGCAGACTGGAGAAGGGAGGAGTCTGTATGCCATTCCAAAGGATTCTCTAATCCTTCAACTTCCATGATTCTGGATAGGATGGGTTATAAAATGGAGTTATATTCTGCCCCTTTATATTTTGAATTCTATGTAAGCCACATTTTAATGCACTTTGCTATTTATTACTTGTCTTCATTTTCTTGTGGGACTAAGTAGTGCAAGAAGGGATTATATGATGCTGTCTTAACCAAGCACTTTTTTCATCAGGCTTGGTCGAAGCAAGGACAGGCTGACCCACAAAACAAAGGGAGTTGATAAGGGAGACTTTGTAGAAAATATGCCAATTAAAAAGCCTTATATTGTATCAAAACAAGAGCATTCTATTGGTTACTTGGGTCCATTTAGATTTACTAAAACTGTCTGACTTGTTTCTGTGCAGATTTCTAGCACAAGGCTTATTCCTTCATTCTTCATCTTAAATGCAACAACCTGAAAATAGAAACGAGAAAAGAGAAAAAATGTTAAGTTTTCTTTTAAATTCAAATAGATTCTGAAGGTTCTCAACACTGATTGTGTCTCCTGCTCCTCTTTTCCTCTATATGGAAATGGTCAGAGGAGAATACAGTGTTCAGAGGCCTTTCAGATGTAAGAATCTTGCAAATTTCATTAGTCTGCTTCACTGAAAACAAAAGAAAGAAGAAAGTGCAATGTACTTGCATGTGCCTGTAATTTAAAGATGCAGTTGGAAAGGCTAATATTAAGCCTGGCAGCAGCATCGGTGTCACCTTTGTAGCACTGCAAAGCATTTACCTTAATAGGAGATCATTGAGAAAGTAAAGCCCATGAAATTATGAATGGTAGTTCCAGAGCATACATTTGAAAAACTATTTCCTGCTACCTTGTTGGACTGGTGACATTGATTTCATGCTCTGGTGGACCTTAAAGGACAATGCAAGATACCATTTCTCTGTGTGATTTCATGGGGAATGCTAAGGTAAGACTATTTTATTTCTTTAAAAGCATTTTACACATACATTCATCATTCTTCCTAGCGTAAGCTGACTGCACTAGCTATTTTCTAAATCTTTACTGCAGTTCTAGCAGCTCTCGTGGGATCAATGGACTTGATGGTGAATTTTACTGGCAAGTTTCTCTGACTTAAAAGGAGGGATGATTTTGCCTCTTTTCCCCTTTGGAATCTCGGGTGAAGTCCGGGGCTGTGGCGCAGACGGGAGAGCAATGAGTCACTGACCAGGAGGTCATAAGTTCGAGGCCCACTCGGAGCTATGTTGTTCGTCTTTGTCCTGTGTTAAAAAGGCATTGAATGTTTGCCTAATATGTGTAATGTGATCCGCCCTGAGTCCCCTTCGGGGTGAGAAGGGCGGAATATAAATGATGTAAATAAATAAATAAATAAATAAGTCTCACAAACAAATCTTAATCTCTCGGAAATTCTGAGTCTTCTGAGAGTTGATGTCAGTGGGATTTGATAGTTTCACACAGATTTCAATTAAATTGCCTGGACAACTAATTATAATTTCTGTCAAAATGCACAATGTTTTTAATGTTTTTGCTGCAGTCTCACTTTTCCCATTTGTATATATTGTCATGTTGATTGGATTTGTTCAGAAAAACAATGGATATGATTCTGAATGCTTCAGAACAAAGTACAATTATGTAGCACAGCAGGAATCATCCCATTAACCTCAGCAGGACGCTTTGTCAAAAAGCTGATGACAGCATTCCATTTTGGGTGTCAGCTGCATGCTTTCTAGAATAAAGGAGTTGCTAAAGCACAACTTCTCGTGGTTCTGAAAGAACTTGTGGTAACTGCTGTGCAGAAATTATTGGTAATTGGCTGTAATCTTCTATTATACAAGGTCATTTTATTGAATTGTATCAAATAATACAATCCCATGGAGACATTATTCTACATAATTAATATTAATTGTTGTTAAAGCTGATTATTTCTGAATAATTTTAAATAAATTGTCACTGTGGAAACTCTCATAACGAGCAGAATGCAAATCAGGTACATTTTTTTAAAAAGGAAAAATGATTTATACATTGTGGAGAAACCTAATTTGCTGATCCCACCAGTACCTGTAGTAAGTCAATATTAACACGATAGGGGATTGCTTAGATGGGAGCTATGGACAAAGTTAGGCAGGATTCAAAAATAGAGCAAGTTATTTCTACAGGGGTGGGGAAGACAACCTTTGCTTCATTCCCAATCCTCTCTCAAGAAAGCAGAGAGAAATACCTCAAAGTAAAAGCACTCCTGTTATAATACTGAGAGGTTATAGTGATTTGGCACTCCTGAAAAGTAATCTACCTTCAGCATTGATTGTATCCAGGAGTACTATCCCTGAGCATTTAAGTATTTATCTCTCTCTCTCTCTCTCTCTCTCTCTCTCTCTCTCTCTCTCTCTTTCTTATTTCTGCAGCAATATAAGCTACATTTCAGTGGAAGGCAATGGCAAACCTCCTCAGAATATTCCTTGCCTAAGAAAACCCTATGCACTTCATGGGGTTGCGACAAATCAACAAGGGACACAATCCTAAATGTTCATTGAGTAGTTAACCCACATGCATGATCTATGCATGTAATGGGTCATTGATCTGTGTCCCCAGCTATGCAATAAATACTATGCAGTGATACTAAACAGGCTCAAAAGACAGAGGGTTCTAACCTCTAAACTTGAAAATACAATGCAAGAGGGTCTGGGAGACATCGGAGATCATGCTTCATGGGAAATACACAGAATGGTAAACCTTTAAAATAGCTTAACCTTGAGATAACAATAATAAGAGTGGGTACAGACAGAGCAGAGACAATGGCTGTCCTGAGATAAGAGGCAGCTGAGGGAAATTATCCTGCTTGAAAGTCAAATTGGAGGCAGATTAAAAGAATTAGAAGATTGGCTGAAGTCAGACAAGGTGCAAAAATGAGATACACTACAGGTAGATCATTGTTTTTAACTTTTGTTTCACACTGTCTTCGTACTTTAATAATGTAAAGTATCTGTGCCATTTGTGTTTGAACTGTAAAGGGATTAAAGCCATTGTTCTAATCCAAAAATAATGCTTAATCCGAAAATTAAACCAAACAGTGATACTAAGATGGGGAAATCATTTTTGCTATACTCAAGCAATTCTAGCTTGCGAGCTAGACAAAAAGAAGGTAATGCTACATTTCTATGTGTGCTGATTCAAAAGTAAATTACATTAAATTAAATTAGGCCTGTTCCCAAGTAAGCGGATAGAGAACTGCAGAGAACTCTGAGACTGCAGATCTATTTCTCCTTACTAAGTAAAAATCCCCAATGAAGCCAATTGGAATTCCTTTGAATAAATATCTACAGTATGACCTGCATATTTGGATAACAGTGGGAGCATACCATAGAGCAGTAGTTTTCAACTTGTGGTCCCCAGGTGTTTTGGCCTACATCCCAGCTATTAGGATTTCTGAGAGTTGAAGGCCAAAACATCTGGGGACCCACAGGTTGAGAACCACTGACATAGAGTCATGCTGAAGGACCTAGAAAATGCCTAAAGAAGACACTATAAAATGTGGATAAATGAAACCACATATACCTGTCCCATGGATGTAGGAGTCATACTGTGTATTTCTTTAATTTCAATTATATCTTTGCTTTTGTAAACTTACATTTTAATTTTTTTATAATAACTGGTGTTGTTTAGACCATTCTTCCACCCCCAATGAAATAGACTAAGTTAACTTGACCAATCAGCTTGCATAAAATAACTGACTCATATTTGCTTGAGAGCCATCTTCATTGATTCAGTAAGAATGACTTCTGAGTAATCACATTTGTTCTGAAATTCTATTCATATTTACTTGGGACTTTGAAACCTTAGCCACACAATCCTACTTGTCTCAGTAAGCTAGTTCTGGGTCTTGGAAAGTTCAATTAATTAAATAGATTTATTCTAATTGGAACAATCAATTGGATTCCATTATTGATTTAGACCACATACCATAACTATAAAAACAACAAATAATTACACTTATATAGAAAAAGCAATGAAATTATCCCTAGTTAGATTACAGCACAACCTAAGGTGCATCTACTGTGTAGAAATAATGCAGTTTGATTTTAACTGCCATGGCTCAATGTTGTTGTCCTTTTACAAGGTCTTTTGTGCTGGAGATTCAGAAAACTATAACTCCCAGAATTCTACAGCACTGAGCCATGATAGTTAAAGTGGTGTCGAACTGCAGTAATTCTACACCAGAAGTATATTTAACCTAGGGGTTTTCTACACAGGGTTTATCCTCCACGTCAAACCAGAAGAAATTCCTGGGGGTCCAGATTATGTCCAGGGACCTCTGGTCCATAAATGGATAAGCTCAGTTAAACTTGTTTTACCACATCAGAATTAAAATAAATCCTGGCTGATGATTCAAGGGCATATTTAACTTTCAGGTCTTCACTACCTGTAATATCAGTGACTCAGGAAGAAGGGGCTAAAAGAAAGGGTTAAGACAATGTCTCCCAGTTTCCTTTGCAAATTATGACTTTCTCTGCATTACTTAGTTACTAATGGGTGACAGAGGTTGTCTACACACTGCAGAGCATCTATGACCTTGCTATTTAACATGCAGGACTTGTTTTAAATTCAAGGAACCTTTTTGTCAAATAAGTGGATTGAGACAATACCACCTTAAATTTTGATTTGAAGCTAATTAGTAACACTAAATTACTTCCTTTCCTCTTGGCCAGCAAAAAGCACTCAAGCAGGGCACGTTTCTCCCTACTTAAAATATGGAAACGTAAAATACTGAGAACTTTTCTGCCTCAGACCTAATTATTAGACTGGGTGATAATCACTTTTCAGCTTGTTAACTAACAGTTCTGAATACCCTTCAGCACATTTCAGCTTGAGTTGTAGTTTATGTTGCATAGAAAAATCCACATTGTTTAAAGGGGGAAGATTCTGTGAAATTATGAGAGGCAAATAGAAGCAATTTACGGAGTTCTTCTTTTCAAGAATTGTAGAGAAGTGGGGACAGAAAATACTGGATAATTTTCTGCATAACAGAACTCCCAAGAGGCCTTGAGAACTCCCAAGAGGCCTTGAGAAGGGCATGTTTCTACAGATTATGTCATCTCATCATCATTATTGTTAATTGTTAACATCATCATTGGGTCTAGTCTACTCAAGTCCCTGACCAACATAGGCTCAATGCTATGGAGTCATGGGAGTTGTAATTTTACAAGGTCTTTAATCTTTTCTGCCCAAAACATGCTAGTGCCTCATCAAACTACAGGGATTCTATATTATTGAGCCATGGGTTGTTCTACATGGATACTTTATCCCAAGGCTGATCTGGAGTAAGAAACTGCCAGCCACTGCAAAGGCTAGAGGGAGTCCTGGGCTTCGGCAGAGGTGGGGAGCAATCCTGACAATCCATCAGTGTCGGGCTTGGTTACTGCTACAACAGGAGGGGAAAATAAGTGCCATACTGTGTTTTTGGGTTGCCCAAGACTAGTGGATACATGATAGCCATGTAAACAGTTGTCTCTGGTTATCTTCTGGAACTGTTTACATGAGACAAAAGCCCAAGTTTGCTCTGAAGTCTTAAGGAAACTCTAGCGCTACCAGTGACCTGATTCAGCTCCATGTGTCATTTAACCATCATAGAGCTGATTTGTCATCCATTTGGGATATGTCATTGTAGATTGTAGTGGTTTCAAACTGCATTAATTCCACAGTGTAAATGCACCCTAAGGCTCAAGGTTGTGCCATGTGTGTGTGTCATATATTTGAGAGCTGCCAGTGCCTATATGCTTTGTCATGTCATCTATTCCATAAAATCCCAGTCCCCTACCATTATTGTAATCATCAGCACAACATTGTAAGCAGCAGAAAAGCTTCAATAATGATAACTTCTGGAGGATAAGAGCTGTCTGATCATAGAGCATATTGTTTCAGATTGAGACCTGGAGAGAGCGCCTGTGTTTTTAATGGTTATGTAGAAATAAGAGTTTCAGCAGGTGTTGCCTGACACACAACCAGATAATACACAACATCTGCCGAAATTTCATCTTTCATATAACCATTAAAAGGTACAGGACACACATAACCCTGCCCAGTATTAAAGTGCTCTTAGGGTTCTGTCCAAATCTATAATCCTATGCCTCTGGTAACAACAACAGGCAGAAGTATTTTTAAAATAAAACATTTGGGTGTAGTAAGAGTGGAAGGGCTTGGGCACCCATCTTATCCAAACTTTTTTTTTTTTTTAAATGCATCATCAGCGGCTATTGATACCATTGACCATGGTATCCTTCTGGAATACTTGGAGGGGCTGGGAATTGGAGGCACTGTGTTGCAGTGGTTCCTGTCATGTCTCATAAACAAGTTTCAGATGGTGGTGCTTGAGGATGGCTGCTCCTCAAAAAAAGAGCTGTTACATGACTTCCCACAAGGTGCCATTCTATCCCCAATGCTTTTTAATATGTACATGAAGTTACTGAGAGAAATCATCTGGAGGTATGGGGTGGGGTGATAGCCAAATATATTTATCCATGCCTTCAAAAACTCTGAGCTAAGATAACATGTCTCCTCTAAATGAGGAGAAGGTAATGGTCTAGATGAGGAAAAACACATTGAAATTGTATCCAGATAATCAGGGGAGCTTGCTAGGCTTGTCCATTTCAGCTGAACCTCTATTCGTTTCTGCTGGATGAATTTCGGGAGACCCCCAGATCCATGCCTCCTGAAAATGGTTAGGTTGCCAAATAGCCATTTTTGCTCTGCAACTGAAAAATGCCGCTAAATCCAGTCCATTGACCGCAATTGAGGGGGGGGGCTTCCCTTCCTGTCATTTTTAAGGTTATCAGGATGAAAATGACCACACTTGGAAGACACATCTGTTGCGTATTGTAGATGGTGATAAATAGAAGCTTTTACGTCTGCTTCTGAACCAAAGTCACCCTGTAGTGTAATGTGCCACTCATGTTTGTGAAACAAGTAACAGGAATTTTACTTAACTTCAAGAGATCAGACAGAGCAATAATATATACAACAATCTCTCTGATTGTTTACAGAGAACATAGGGAATAAACAATCATTTTCAATAGTCCTTAAATATGCCTCAATGCCTTAGAAACAATAAGGCTTTAGAGAGTAGGCAGCCATCTTATCTCCTGACTGTTACCACTCTCTGAGGTAAAAGCCTGTTCAAACCAGTTCACTCAGCAGCATGGCCGAGAAAGTAGCCAATCAGATTTATTTATTTTATTTATTTATTGACAACATTTCTACCCCACCCTTCTCACCCGAGGGGACTTAGGGCGGCTTACAACAACTGGCAAAATTCAATGCCAAACAAAATCAGTAAAAACAACAACACATTTAAAACCATTTACAATAATTCATAAAATACATTATTCAAGCTTAAAAGGATATAATTACTTAAGTCCATTCTTCCAAAAAACCTTGCACATAGACCTTAGTTCAGACCATGTCAATATAGTACTTACTCATTAAATGCTTACGCACAAAGCCATGTCTTAACATTCTTCCTGAAGCCCAGGAGAGTTGGGGCCTGCTGGATGTTACTGGGGAGGGCGTTCCACAGCCAAGGACCTACCACTGAGAAGGCCCTGTCCCTCATTCCCACCAGCTGCACCTGTGAGGCAGGTGGGTATTGAGAGCAGGGCCTCTCCAGAAGATCTTAGTGTTCTTGATGGTTCATAGGAGAAGATACGTTCGGACAGGTAAGTTGGACCAGAACCGTTTAGGGCTTTGTAGGTCAAAACCAGCACTTTGAATTGGGCTTGGCAGCATATCTGCAGCCAGTGGAGCTGGCATAACCGTGGAATATTATGCTCCCTGTATGCTGCCCAAGTTAACAATCTGGCTGCTGCCCATTGTACTAATTGGAGCTTCCGGGCCATCTTCAAAGGCAGCCCCATGTAGAGTGCATTACAGTAATCCAAACTCTTCATAGGCTCAGTCAATCAGCTGCTGACACATACTCTTCCAGCTAACCCATTACATCATGGTGTCTTTTACAAACCCCAGCAACATCAACCATTGTTAGCCCACTAAGTTTCATAACATTTGGAATCATCCCCTGAATTTTAGGAATTTCTTTTCTTTTTAGAAATAAAATTCCTTGACACCTGATTCCACCTTAAATAGTCCCTTTGGGAGCCATTGCTATCCAAGACTGTCGCCATCATATCATCATGGAGGAGCCGTAGGATATTCACAAATTTGTCAGGGCATCCGTTTTTTGTTTGTTTGTTTGTTTTTTTGTTTTTTGAGGATGGTTCAGAGAGCATTAGGAACTAGGCCACATTCATTGAATCAATTGTTGAAATGTAAGAAAGCATGCCAAAAAATTCTGTTGATTCAATGTGGTTACCAATAGGATTCAAGCCACTATGCATAACATTAACACCTTTAGCAAGTTATATCCCATAGGCTTGCTCAAATAATTCGTTTTCCCCGTTTACCGTTATTGATTCGTTTTTTTCGATTGTTTTGAAGTAATATCGAACCTTGGTTGTCCACACGTCTGGATATCGCAGTTTCGAATCGCGAGAGGCCGTTTTTTCTTATTTCTTCGTTTTTTTCGAAAAGAAAAAAAGCTTTTGCAAAGCACCCAAACTCCTTTCCTTTTGCCCCTCAGCCAATGGGAGGCTCAGCCAATGGGAGGGGGCGAGGGGGAAGGAGGCCGAGGAGGAGGAGGAAGACGGAGGGGGGAAATGGCCGCCGCCGCCGCCGCCTCGCCTCAGCTCAGTGCATTAATTAATTGGGCCTTAATGAGCCCCCTTCCAAGCCAAACCCACCAGAGAAACACCCTCAATGCAAACCTTGCAACGTCCTTCTCTCCTTCTTGGACACAAAGGCAAAGGGAGGAGGCACTTCGGGTTCCCAAGCGACCTGAAAAGAGCCATAGAGAAAGGGAGAGCCAGTGCGCATGCTCCACCCTCCAAGGCACACAAGGGGGAGTTCGCATGGGAGCCGGAAGTGTTGGGGCCTCCGTCCCTCCCTTGCTTTTCCTCTTTGGTCTCCCTATCTTGAACACAGAACACGCATGAAAAAAAACACACCATAATTTCACAATATATAGTTTAAATAACAAAAGGAAGAGGAAGGAAGAGGCCCGGGATGCGAGGGGGTGTGGGCCAGGCCCGTCCTCGGCTGCTCCCAGGGGCCCAGATTCGCACCCTCCCTCCCCCCAATACAGGTCTCCATTCCATACTACGCTACATGAACTTGAATGGATACTGTGGTTGTGTTGTCGAAAGCTTTCATGGCCGGGATCACACTGTTGTGGTATGTATTCCGGGCTCTATGGCCATGTGCCAGAAGCATTCTCTCCTGACGTTTCACCCACATCTGTGGCAGACATAGAGGTTTTGACGTCTATGCGAAGCTAGGCAAGTGGGGTTTATATATCTGTGGAAGGTCCAGGGTGGGAGAAAGAACTCTTGTCTGTGGGAGGCAAGTGTGAATGTTGCAATTGGTCACCTTGATTAGCATTGAATAGCCTTGCAGCTTCAAAGCCTGGCTGCTTCCTACCTGGGGGAATCCTTTGTTGGGAGGTATTAGCTGGCCCTGATTGTTTCCTGTCTGGAATTCCCATTTTCTGGGTGTTTCTGGGAAGGTAATGGCACTCCATGTAGTCATGCCGGCCACATGACCTTGGAGGTGTCTATGGACAACACTGGCTCTTGGGCTTAGAAATGGAGATGAGCACCAACCCCCAGAGTCAGACATGACTGAACTTAACGTCAAGGGATACCTTTACCTTTACCTATACACACACACACACACACACACACACACATTATGCAGGGACTATATATGTATTATATATATACACAGTATATATCACACACACACACACACACACACAAGCAGGGACTATATATATATATATACACAATATATATCACACACACACCAATTTAACAAAGTTTCAGCCACAAAAACAAAGTTTCTGAAGTAGAACAATGACTTTCACAGTAAAGACAACCCAATTTAACAGGAAATAAGACTTTCAAACCAGGAACAGATTACTGCAATTATTAAAAAAAGGTTTATTATAAAAGCTATGAAAATTTGCCAAAAATCAGAGGATAAGGGAAACGTTCCACATTTTGGTGAGCTATCAGTGTTAAATGTGTTCTACCACTGTACCAAGTTTGAAGAAGATCACTCAAAAAATGAGGGCGGGAGAGCCCCCTAAGTCCCCCCCCTTCGGGCTGTTTTTGGGCCACCGCGCATGCGCGTCCGCCATTAACGAATTAATTTAGAAAATAACGAATTTTCATTAATTTCGAAAAATTTTGGGGGCCAAATTCGTTATTAGCAACAAAAACGAAAAAACTGCCCCCTCTAGTATTGAAACGAGTTTAGAATCAAATTTTTCATGGATCGATCAAGCCTAATATCCCATTCTCTATATGAAGATCTCAGAGTGACAGAGTATACAATTATTCCAGCAACCATAATTTTAAAATGGTCTGAATTGGCTTGTCAGAAGAGACTGGACTTTACTGCTGATTGAATTCCAGACATCTCAGGATCATGAATGTCATCTAGCAGGTCATTCCATAATCTGCGGTGGTGGGGTGACTGAAGGAAATATTCTCTGAATAACATCATAGTTTTGACTGACTGAAGTAGATGTCTGCCAGAGGACCTGAGTGTGTAGGATGATTTATAAGGAGAAAGTGATCCTGCAGGTAATCTGGATCCAAACTTGAAAAATAACAAGCAATACTGTGTATCTTGTCTGGAAACTCATTACCAGCCAGTGAAGTAATTCTGATATTGGTGTAATATGGTCCTTTGTAGATGTCCCATTAACCTATCTGTCTTCCAGGTTTTTAACTAACTAAAGTTTCCAAACTTGGAAACCCATTGTACAATGCATTAAAGAAATCCAGAATTTACCAGCACATGCAAAACCAGTTGTAGAAAGTAGTGCAATATTGGGCTTGAAATCACAGCCCAGCTGGCTGACTTGAATTAAAAATGCCTTTACAAAGAGAAACATGGACAACATATATTTTGCTCTTTTAAAAAGCTTGAATTGTGAAAGTAAATCCCTTAAATAATGGAGGACATTTTGCCCTTCACAGGTTTGAATTTTCAGACTTTTAAGAGCAGTGTCCTTGTTACAGAAGTACTTCCAAGATAAAAGTGTGAAAGAGCAAAAGAAGAATTGTCAACTTCATGTTTTCCAGCAATATGCTTGTTCCATCTGTTTCACAGGTTGTTCATGTCTTTATGCTTGAACACAAAGAAAAACATTGAGGCAGCTTTCCTGAAAAGCACTGTATGGAGAATTCCGCCTTTAGTGTTAATTATTTTTGTTTACCACAGTGTTTGATCTTTTGAGTTCTTGCAATACCATGAAATAGATTGTGCTTACCCAGGCAACCCTTGCTATTTATATTTTATTGACATATTACAGACTCATCCAAATGTTGCATGGCCTACCATAGAAAAAAACAACAGGGAAATCTATAGTGATGAGCAGACTGTGTTCAAAGACTGTGAACTTGTATTGTCAGAGCTCTTTATAGGCTGCCAAACAAGGTTGTAACTTGTAATTCAGACTGTTAACATGAACCTTAGATTCAGTTGCAAACTTGTTTTTTATTGTTATTAGAAGTGCATGGTAAAACAGAGGTTACCAAAGCATTTACTGTAGTTCATACAGGGATAGCTGGTTGAAAGATGGGCAAGAAAGAATGTGTAATCAATCCAGTTCTGCGATGTCTCGTTTAGAATGCAAGATGTAAAAATGATAGGAAGTCCATCAAATTTTGCAAGTCCTCTATACTTTAATCAAATGTACATTTCAGACTCTCAGATAGGACGCTAGCAGCTCAGTCAGAAACATGTGTAGTGTACTCCAGAGTATACACAGATCTCTTATTGCCTTCAGTTAACTAAGCAGATCTACACAAATCAACCTGTGAAGATCAATGATGATGCAACTCAGTGATTCAGCTCAAGGAAATAGGGAGTGACAAGACAATGCTTCACCAGACATCTTACTGGGAATTCCAGCAATCAACCTTAAAGTATCTGGAGATCTAGACTGGCACAGAAAATTTTCATTCATAGCTCTAAGCTTTTACCACTGGACCTCAACTATAGTTTCCGTCACAAAATGAGGGGGGAAAGGAGACAGAGTATTCCTGCTCCAGGAGTATTTCTTGCTGTCTTGCTGCTGGGACTCTTCAACCTCTTCTTGGTGCTAATTCTTAACTTGAGCAGGCAGGTGGTACTGAAAAACCCTGGAAATTTCCCCCTGCATTTATGGGCTGAGAGATGTTTGGCATCTACAGTTACAAATTTCAGTGGAAGTCACAAAAATCTCAGAGAGCTTAGTAGCAGCAGACATAATGCTTGGGTTGAGGGAGATCCAATAAGAGCCAAATTATCAATGGTTCAATTAATGCAACTGCTTTAGAACCTCAATGGCTAGAACCCAGATTTAGAATCATAGAATCATAGAATCCTAGAATAGTAGAGTTGGAAGAGACCTCATGGGCCATCCAGTCCAACTCCCTGCTAAGAAGCAGGACATCGCATTCAAAGCACCCCCGACAGATGGCCATCCAGCCTCTGCTTAAAAGTCTCCAAAGAAGGAGCCTCCACCACGGCCCGGGGGAGAGAGTTCCACTGTCGAACAGCCCCCACAGTGAGGAAGTTCTTCCTGATGTTCAGGTGGAATCTCCTTTCCTGTAGTTTGAAGCCATTGTTCCTTGTCCTAGTCTGCAGGGCAGCAGAAAACAAGCTTGCTCCCTCCTCCCTATGACTTCCCTTCATGTATTTGTACATGGCTATCATGTCTCCTCTCAGCCTTCTCTTCTGCAGGCTAAACATGCCCAGCTCTTTAAGCCACTCCTCATAGGGCTTGTTCTCCAGACCCTTAATCATTTTAGTCGCCATCCTCTGGACGCTTTCCAGCTTGTCAACATCTCCCTTCAACTGTGGTGCCCAAAATTGGACACAGTATTCCAGGTGTGGTCTGACCAAGGCAGACTAGAGGGGGAGCATGACTTCCCTGGATCTAGACGCTATTCCCCTATTGATGCAGGCCAGAATCCCATTGGCTTTTTTAGCAGCCGCATCACATTGTTGGCTCATGTTTAACTTGTTGTCCACAAGGACTCCAAGGTCTTTTTCGCACACACTGCTGTCAAGCCAGGCGTCCCCCATTCTGTATCTTTGCATTCCATTTTTTCTGCCGAAGTGAAGTATCTTGCATTTGTCCCTGTTGAACTTCATTTTGTTAGTTTTGGCCCATCTCTCTAGTCTGTCAAGATCGTTTTGAATTCTGTTCCTGTCTTCTGGAGTGTTAGCTATCCCTCCCAGTATGTGTGGTCTGCAAACTTGATGATCGTGCCTTCTAACCCTTCGTCTAAGTCGTTAATAAAGATGTTGAACAGAACCGGGCCCAGGACGGAGCCCTGCGGCACTCCACTTGTCACTTCTTTCCATGATGAAGACGATGCATTGGTGAGCACCCTTAGGGTTCGTTCGCTTAGCCAATTACAGATCCACCTAACTGTAGTTTTGTCTAGCCCACATTTTACTAGTTTGTTTGCCAGAAGGTCGTGGGGGAATTTGTCGAAGGCCTTACTGAAATCCAGGTACACTACATCCACAGCATTCCCTGTATCGACCCAACTCGTAACTCTATCGAAAAAAGAGATCAGATTAGTCTGGCATGACTTGTTTTTGGTAAATCCGTGTTGACTATTAGCAATGACCGCATTTGTTTCTAAGTGTTCGCAGACCACTTCCTTAATGCTCTTTTCCAGAATTTTGCCTGGTATCGATGTGAGGCTGACCGGATGGTAATTGTTTGGGTCGTTCTTTTTTCCCTTCTTGAAGATAGGGACCACATTCGCCCTCCTCCAATCTGCTGGGACTTCTCCCGTTCTCCAAGAACTCTCGAAGATAATTGCCAGTGGTTCTGAAATAACTTCCGCTAGTTCCTTCAGTACTCTTGGGTGTAGCTGATCTGGCCCTGGGGACTTGAATTCGTTTAGAGAGGCCAAGTGTTCCTGGACAACTTGTTTCCCTATTTGGGGTTGGATTTCCCCCAATCCTTCGTCCATTCCGTGTTGCTGAGGTTGAAGATGGCTTTCTTTTTCTGAGAAGACCGAGGCAAAGAAGGCATTAAGTAGTTCTGCCTTTTCCCTGTCCCCTGTCGCCATCACCCCATCTTCTCCTTGCAATGGCCCTATCGCCTCCTTTTTCTTCCTTTTTCTACCAACGTAAGCAAAAAAGCATTTTTTGTTGTTTTTTATGTCCCTGGCAAGCCTGAGCTCATTTTGCACTTTAGCCTTGCGAACCTTTTCCCTACAGGTGTTGGCTATACGTTTGAATTCTTCTTTGGTGATTTCTCCCCTTTTCCACTTCTTGTGCATGTCACTTTTGAGCTTTAGCTCAGTTAGAAGTTCTTTGGACATCCATTCTGGCTTCTTTGCACTTGTCTTATTTTTCTTCTTTGTTGGCACTGTTTGCATTTGCGCCTTGAGTATTTCACTTTTGAAAAACTCCCATCCATCCTTAACTCCCTTGTTTTTTAATATCGGCGTCCATGGAATGCCGCTCAGTAATTCCTTCATTTTTTGGAAGTCAGCTCTCTTAAAGTCCAGAATGCGTGTTTGACTTGTCTTAATTTCAGCATTCCTTTGTATTGCAAATTGCAGGAGCACATGGTCTCTTGCCCCTAAGGATCCAACCACTTCAACTGTATTGATCAGGTCTTCCACATTTGTTAAGATTAGATCAAGAGTTGCTGATCCCCTTGTTGCCTCTTCTACCTTCTGGACCATAAAATTATCTGCAAGGCAAGTGAGGAATTTGTTGGACTTTGTACTCTTGGCTGAGTTTGTTTTCCAGCAGATATCGGGATAATTGAAATCGCCCATGACTACTATATCTCTTCTTTGTGCCTGTTTGGTCAGCTGTTGACAGAAGGCTTCATCAAGTCCTTCATCCTGACTCAGAGGTCTGTAGTAGACACCCACGACAAGATCTTTTTGAGTCCCGGTTCCCTTGATTCTTATCCAGATGCTTTCAAGCTGGTTTCCCGGATTACAGTCTTGTATTTCTTCTGCAACGTAACTGTTTTTGACATATAAAGCTACTCCCCCACCTCTCCCCTTTGTTCTATTTCTGTGAAAGAGGTTATAGCCCTCAATGGTTAAATTCCAGTGATGGGAGTCATCCCACCAGGTTTCAGTGATGCCTATGACATCATATGTGTGGTGCTGTGCTAGGAGTTGGAGTTCGTCTTTCTTATTTCCCATGCTCTGAGCATTAGTGTAAAGACATGTAAGCCCCTGTGACCTCCCCTCGAGCTGTTTATTTGGAATTAATGTGCTCTCTGTACTTGGTCCTTGCTGTTTTTGTGCAGCCCTCCATTTAGCCTTTTGGCGGTTCCCTGTGGTCGTGGGTAATATAGTGTTCACCAGGCTGTTGTTCCCCTCCCCCAGTGGATCTAGTTTAAAGTGAGCCTGATGATGTTTGTGAGTCTGTGTGCAAAAAGATGTTTTCCTACTTGTGTGAGATGCACCCCATCGCTTGCCAGTAGTCCATCCTCTTGGAAGAGTAGACCATGGTCAAGGAAGCCAAAATGCTCCTCTTGACACCATTTTCTGAGCCAGTTATTGACCTGTACTATTTTTCCGGCCCTTGTAGAGCCGTGTCCTACAACAGGGAGGAGGGATGAAAAGATCACATGTACATTATACAGTTTTAGCTTTGTTCCCAGAGCTCGAAAATCATATGTGATCTTTTGAAAAGTATGCCTAGCGGTGTCATTGGTACCTACATGAATCAACATAAGGTGGGGAGGGTGATGGGGCTTTAGGAGCCTGCTGAGCCTCTGAGTGATATGGTGTATTTTTGCCCCCGGGAGGCAGCATGTTTCTCGAGCCATCCCATCTGGTCTGGAAATGATGGCTTCCGTTCCTCTAAGGAGGGAGTCACCTACTACCAAGACCTGTTTCCTTTGAGGATTGACAGGGTCCCTTTTGTGCAAGACAGTGTGTATGTCCCCTGAAGAGTGTTCCTGTTGAAGTGAATCATGTAGGTGTAAAGTGTGGTCCTCCTCCTCCTCAACATCCCCAGTGTATTTATCAATGACAATCCATTGAGATACATCCGAGAGCCCATTACTCTCCCAAGGATGTTCCTGTTGCTCCTTTTTCGCACACACTGAGTCAAGCCAGGCGTCCCCCCATTCTGTATCTTTGCATTTCATTTAAAATGAAAGTGGGGAGATTTTGCTTAATTCCGTTTCTTTCCTATTTATACTGTATATGCTCAAAAGAGTTAGTAAGATAATAAATGTTGCTGGAAATTCACACTGGTATCACATATTGCTTGTTCTTTCCCTGTAGAATGATAGGTTTCTCATTTGTGTATTAAATCTTTGTGTCTTCCAGGAGAGTTATATGTGAGAGTGGTGTTTGTATAAATAGGCTAGAAAAGAATGTAACGGCAGGGTATGTGAATTTCTTACTAGAATTAGTAAATGTTTCCACACACTTTTTCGCATTCATGAGCATACTGTCATTTGAGTCATTGTCCTTCACAGTAGAAAGTTGAGTATTGGTAGAACAGACAAAATAATGTCCTCAAAGGAGGGTTTTTGTGGGACTTCTTACATTACTACACTTATCAATATTTTTACATGCAAAGGTAGATTGTGGATATTCTCTAAGTGGGCTATACTGCGCATACCATCTCCCTTTTTCTTTTTCTTTTTTTTACTTTTTTTACATTTTTACTTCTGACCAGATATGTGGAACTTTATATTGTTCTGCTTCTCACTTTACTTTTGTGTAGATGTGCAAATTAGTGATTTGGAGGATATTTTGTGGTTAATTCCCAAACAATTTGATTCTATACTCTCTCAGGAACATATGTTTGGTGACATATGCAGGCATAAACTCCTGTTGTATCTGTGCATAGTCATTTTATGGTAATTGCAAAAATAGTTATCTACATGCAAACCTCACCTGTTGACTGCAGAAGCATGATCAAATAGCCAGTTAGTGACCAAGAAAAGAGTGCCAAGGATGTGTCTGCAGCCAATCCTATGTGAGTGCACCACAACCTTCCCAACCACCAAACTGCCATTTGGGAGTCCTCCAAGAGGGACAGGTAGGGTGTACATGGGGGAAAGAGGTGGACATGTACTTGTATCAAGCCACAGTAGGATGTTTTCTGTGTTACTCTTTAGATACCATCATCACTGTTATTGTCATCAGCATCATCATTGTCATCAGCACCATCATCATGATCATTATTATCACCATCACACTAGTTATTTCTGCAATTATATTATCTATTTGCCTTTCTGCAATGGATTGCAATAGTTGTTAGCATCAGCATAAGTATTTTGTATGTTACTTGAATAAAAGAGATTGCTAGTGCTTAAGCTTTCAGTTTCATTAACATTGCAAGGCTGAGAATGATTCACATATGTACATTGTTGTATTTTTGTTCATTGCACTTTGCATTTTATTCTTGGTTTATTTCCTCAGCCGTGTTCAGATAGGCAACAAACAGCAATGCAAGTATACCCAAGGATCTCCCTGGGGGTTCTCCAGAGGTGGTCTTAGGGTGTATTGGCTATAAAAATATATCCAGCAATGATGCTTGGCTGGAGATTGAAACACAGCTGGAAACAATGCTTGGTTGTCCTACCTTCCTGCAGCAACTACGTAGCCCCACCAGGAGGCAGGAAATTATCTCCATTCTAAGAACCTCTTTGAAAACTTCAGTTTTTAAATATGTTCTTGCAATATGGAGAAAACAGATTAAAATATTCTCTCTACCCCCTCTACTCTTTATGCTACTACATTAGAGTTGTTGTTGCTGCTGCTGCTGTTGTTATTATTATTATTTTATTATGACACAGCAAACAAGATAAATATGCTGGATTTCGTATCAAAAAATCACAAGTCGAACACTTCCCAAGTGTCTAGGACTGTGTGATGTATTTTCGGATGATGCGCGCAGATCCCAGCAGGGTGGCCTTTTGCAGTTGGCAGATCGTAATTTTGTCAATGTCTATTGTTTCCAAATGTCGGCTGAGATCTTTTTGCACAGCACCCAATGTGCCCATCACCACTGGGACCACCTGCGCTGGTTTCTGCCAGAGTCTTTGAAGTTCAGTCTTTAGGTCCTGATAGCAGTGTGGCACAATAGTATAAATAGCCTCCCTCACTATTACCTATTCTAGCTCAGACTGATGGAAGTTAAAGTCAAAAACAACAATTTCCCCATCTCTGCATCCGACTGCATATTAGATTGGGAAGACGTAGGTTTGCACTCCTGTATCTGCAGAAAACTAAAGCTGCATCTATACTGTAGAATAAATGCAGTTTGACACCACTTTAACTACCATGGCTCAATGCTATGGAATCATGGGCACTGTAGTCTGAAGAGTCGGAATCGACTATGCGACTGAAAGAGAAAGAGAGAGAGTCCCATTTGGCCCCTATTTCCTCCCTCCCCCATTTCTTTTTCTTT
Source organism: Anolis carolinensis (assembly GCF_035594765.1). Lineage (NCBI taxonomy): Eukaryota > Metazoa > Chordata > Lepidosauria > Squamata > Anolidae > Anolis > Anolis carolinensis. The sequence continues at coordinate 255,048,006 of NC_085843.1, read as the reverse complement.
TTCTGGCCTCAGCATCTTGCACATTTTCCTTTCTTAGCCTTGGTCCAACCACAGAAGACAGGCGCCTGGCAGCCTGTTCAAGTTTACTTGTAAGTAAGGTACCTGAGTTCTGTAACACTCTTGGGTATGTGTGCAGAAGATGCTAAAAAGGTAGGCCAAGTTATCAATGATTCTACTTCAGAAAGTATTATTATTTTCATAACACCTTTATTCTATATTGTGGCTTGTATATTATATATAACGTAAATTAATTATGGTGTTTAATATTATCCATTCCATGAACATTTGGTAGAGTGATGCCACATTGAGATATACGAGGGTTATCCAGAAAGTTCATTACGTTTTGGAATTAAAAATAAAGTATAGGAGAAAACATTTACCATATTCAGCTGAAAGCCAGACCCAAATATTAGTTCTCACCATAGTCCCCATTGAAATCTAGGCAGTTATCATAGCGATAAAAGTGTTTGAAAAGCCCTCCCCCCCCCCAACATTTCCGCCTGGCTTGTGTCCTGAACCAGGCTGGCTTCCCTTCCCTCAGCTGTCAAGTGCTGCGCTCAGCTTTCCCCTGATCGCTCTTTTGTTTTGCAAATGCTTGCAAGGAAGGTTTTTTGGGACAGGAAAGGTGTGCTTCTTGCAAAACCTTAGAAGAGCACCTTCCTTGCATGCATCTGAAAAACAAAAGAGCGATCCAGGAAGATCCGTGCGGAAAGCTGAGCGCAGCACTTGACAGCTGAGGGAAGGGAAGCCAGCCTGGTTCAGGACGCAAGCCAGGCGGAAATGTTGGGGGGGGGGGGCTTTTCAAACACTTTTATCGCTATGATAACTGCCTAGATTTCAATGGGGACTATGGTGAGAACTAGTATTTGGGTCTGGTTTTCAACTGAATATGGTAAATGTTTTCTCCTATACTTTGTTTACTTTTAATTCCAAAACGTAATGAACTTTCTGGATAGCCCTCGTATATATATTCTTGCAACTTAATCTCTCTTAAATTCATGGCTGAATATTGCTCACTCTAGTTCAGTGGTTCACAACCTGTGGGTCCCCAGGTGTTTTTGCCTACAACTCCCAGAAATCCCAGCCAGTTTACCAGCTGTTAGGATTTCTGGGAGTTGAAGGCCAAAACATCAGGGGACCCCAAGATTGAGAACCACTGCTCTAGTTGGAAATGACCTTTAGGCACACTATAAGAAAACCAGCAGACTACCCACTTATTTATATTCCCAATATTATAAATATAATTTGATTCATTCCTTTGCAGTTAAGCATTCAATTGAGGAGGGCCTTGCTAGAGAACAGTACTTAGTGGATCATGACCTATATTAGGTAATAAATCAAAAGAGGAAGAAATTGAAAAGAAATTTATGCTCAAGATTCAAGAAGGTACACAAAAAGAACATTATCAAGAACTTTCTACTCTACGTCTTTGGAAAGCCTTGTGAATGATAATTACTAGAGGTGACGAGAAGATTCATAAAACTGCCAAAGTTGGAAAATTATTGCTGTCGGTGAAATTTTACGTGTCCCTTATTGTAATGTGAAATACTATTTATAGGAGAACTCTGATTATAAATGACTTTCTTTGCTAACCTGAAAATCAACTAGATTAATTGATGACCTCCCTAAACACTTCAAAGTGGAGGACCAACAACAAAAAATAAAAGTTGCTGATAGCTTAAGTATGGCAAGATCAGCCAAAGGGTTCCAGTAGATGATGTCTTTCATGAAGAAGAACTAAAAATACACTGTAACAAAGATTTACAAAGACATTTGAACTATTGTTCTTAGCAAAAGTCTCTTATGTGACATCAAGAATTCTGCTGCTAAACAGAAGAATGTGTCTGAAAGGGAAAGAAGTCTTAACCCTAGTCTAGCATTGCTATATAGAATATGACAAGAAAGAGAAATTATAACATTTATCTGCAGTAAGGGAATACCTGAGATTCACAGTGATGAGCACACGGAACTGACAATATATATCCTAATAGAAAACAACAGTTTGAAAATGCACAGCACTAGTTTGCTTCCTTCTCAGTATGATCCTTAATATTTTTATCACTAAAGCTTATTCATTTCTAAACAGAATTACTACAGAATAACATATTACTCAGGAATGGCTAAACCAATCTTATGCTTGTGACTCATACTGTTTTGGCAGAGTATAATATTTTTCCTTGTAGAGCCTAGACATGATGAATTACAAGTAATGTTCTTAATTATAACCAGTTACATTTTTAAAACAGTGCAACTAACAGCATCTTTCTAACTGGATTGGAAAGTTATTCAAAGAGATATTGTCCAGAAAATATTCAAATTTTATGCCATTCTCATATCAAGCCTAAATGTATTTTTTTTCTTTTTAAAGAAAGCAAAAAGCATTATGCAGTGGAACACATAACATAACAAAGGTGTATCTACATTATAGAATTAATACAGTTTGACACATTGTCATGGCTCCATGCTATGGAATCATGAGAGCTGTAGTTCTACAAGATCTTTAGCTTTCTCTGCCAATGTGTGTTGGTTCAAGGTGGGTCTGTAAACAGACGTTTGCTGGAGCGAGAAAAGTAAGATTATAGTAAAACAATTAAACATCTATGAAACCTATTTAGTGAAGGGATAGCCTCTGGAAATCACCCCTTTTATTCCCATTGTGGTTCAGCAATGTTTATATTGGTGACTGGGGGCCCTTCCACACAGCCATACAATCTAGAATATCAAAGCAGATAATCTACAATATCTGCTTTGAACTGGATTATCTGAGTCCACACTGCCTAATAATCCAGTTCAGTGTTGATTTTATGCAGCTATGTGGAAGGGGTCTTGGATAAAATATCCCAAATGATATGCCTTATAATATAGAAAGAAACCATATAGATAACTAGAATAAACTAATTGGCAATGCTCTTTTCCTTATTAGTAATCTTCTCTTCCACACTCATACTAGAAAAATGAGACACTATTACTAAGTCACATATTGGTAAGGCTGCTCTGGTGCAAATATAAGTCTTCCAAGAGTGAGCAATGTAAAATGTTCCAAACAACTCCAATACAATTCTACAGGACTTATAGAAGCTCATGGAAAATAGACATACATGCTTAATTCCAAGAGATTGCAGCAGTAATCGAAGCAGTAACTGGATACCTTTCTCTCTCCTCCCACAGGTTGTATCTAAAATTAAATAAACTTCAAACAAATGATTGATCAGGATGTCCCATCTAAATATTCCTTAAACAGCAAAACACTTTCTGATAATGGCGACTTCTTTACTTTTTTTCCCTCATTGACTATTAAATGCCTGTTTTTAGCTTCTTTTTAAAGGGTTTTGATTGAAAGAGACATAACCACATCCCTCATTTACAGATCAATAGAGAGAGTGCAGGAGCTTAGAGATATGTTCTACACTAATATTACTGAAATGCATGTGCCAAGTAGTTATGAGCTAAATGTGTCTGCATTCTTAATACTAGAGGAAAATCAATAATAAACATCTGAAGGCTTGGTAAGATGCCTCCCCCTAATCCTGCCAGAGTATTCAATCTCTAGAAAAATGTTTATTCCATAGCAAATTTGGATCCACAGAGATATTACTACAGATAACTCAGCTATTGTTTTTAATAAGGAAAGGGGGGAAGCAAAAAAGGATTTTCATATACACACACACACAAAGTTGGTTGCTATTAAAACATATAAGTAAAATTGCTTAGTAAAGCAATTAAAATATTTAGAATTTTAAATTCACAAATAGCAGCAGAATCCAAATTCTGAGACCTGGAAACTCTGAAAATCCCTTCTGCATAAAAGTAACTTGCAGCCTCTTCCAAAGAGTATCATGGATGTCCCTTCAATGAACCTTTTGAAGTCAATATGGATGCCCATCCTTTGCACTGAAACTTTTGAACATGCACTTCTTTTCTTTTCAGAGGAAAACCCTCATAAACCAGGATTCCACCTATGTACTGTCTGTCTCATACATTATTTTAGATGTTTTGCTACTGAGAACACAAATTTTTCACCATAAGAAGAGCACTGTTGACCAGATGTGTGATGTGAACTAAATCAGGAACACATCAGGTATATGCAAGGTTACAGTAGCTAAAGGGCACTTTGGCAGATGTTTTTGCAAGGTGCTGAGATTAGTGATGGATGCATCTATTATTTACACGTTCTTCCACATTCATGTCAAGCTGTTTGGGTCCAAGCATAAGGAAATTCATTAATATATTCATATGTTATTCAGTTCTCAATGTTTTACTTTTAGATTAAATCAAACTGATTTTTCTCACTCATATTTAGAGACCAAATCCAATAAATGCAGCTGTTCTCAATATGGAGATAGTATTTTTATTCAATGGTGGCTCACAAACTGAGTGAAGAGAGGTAATCTTCTCTACTCAGTCCAAAAATTGCCCATGGTTGTGCTCCATTGGTATGTAGCTATACAAACATTTGGATACTGTCAGAGGGAAAGAAGTGGCACAATAAATAAGAAGTGGCCAAATGCCAGGATTTCAAAACCAGACTTGTTATAGTTAAGCAGTCAAAACTGTCAAAGAATGCACAATTCTATAAGTTTCTGTTTCTCCCGTTTTCATTTCTTAATTCAAATTCTCTGTGTTCACATCACAAAAAGAATTACCAAGTTGTGGTAAATTCTTCCCCTGTAGCTTTGCACTATGTTTGATCTGAACCAAAAGGACAAAAAAGTCGTCCATTTCTTACCTACATGGTATCATATCTTCATCAGCCTCTGTAGGAGTTGCACTGCTGCATTTTTCAACAATAATGCCAAATTAGTGGCAATATACTTAAATGGCATAATATGGCAAGTCATCTTGCACCAATCATCTATGCTTACTCTTAGAGGAGAGTGGAAACTGTAATGATATGCAAAAGAAGAAGAAAACAGATCTGACTGACATTTCTCAGAAAACAGGTATAGCTAGACAATAAAGATGCTAAATCCCTAACAATTTCAACCTTGAATATAAGAGCAAATAATTAAGATAGTTTCCTCCCTATTGTGGGAGAAAATATCTTCCAACAGAATTCTCCACATATTCAGGAGTCCTGATGTTTTATAGGAGGATTCTATGGAAAAATATCTGATGTGATGAAAAGAGTGGACATCAGCCACATTTGCAATAGATGAACTCCTAAGCATTTGATTATTTAGCAAGTTGCCCTGCTGTGTACTCCTCTGAAGAAGATGGATTATCTGTTGTAAATATGGTTGGCACCTACTATTTGTTCTTTCTAACTTTTTCATCCTGTCATCCCGCAATGCCTGCCCTGCCCTTGTGAGATTTCCTTGGGTTTGGAAGTGCCAATGAGATTTATTTATTTATTTATTTATTACATCACTTCTACCCCGCCCTTCTCACCCATCAGGGGACTCAGGGCGTCTTACAATATAAACATATACATCAGAAAACAGTTTACATCAGATTTAAAAATCCATCACAATTAGAAATTACAATAAAAATTAAAATATACATTAAAACCTACATAATTATACATTTAAATATACATTTAAGGCGCTTTTCATGTCCAGGTGTGGGTCTGTCAGTGAGTCATATATTCATATTGCGATTCTGCTGCTACTCATGCTCAAATACCTGATGTGAGATCTCAGATTTCCTTTTCTGGAATTTGCATTAGTCTTATATACATCTTGCACTGACAAAGTTTTATTTTATGGTGGCCTAAAACACTCAAACAATGGCATGGACTCACAAAACTTTCATCAGTTTATTATTCTTTCCAACTGAAATTAATTTTAAATATTCTTTCCATCCCTATTGGACAATGCTGTTAGACATCTTCCCCACTTATCTCTAATTGCTCCAATTTCTCTCTTTCATTACAGAAGGGAAAGATTCCTGTAGGGATTGTTAATATTTAAGTGAAAAATCAATTATTTAAAATTTCTTAAAACCAACAACTGCCAAAAATTGTCTTATTAATACATAACAGAATTATTCTGCAATAAAATGTAATGATGGGAGATTATAAGCTTTTGAAACATTTTATTTATGGAGATAGTTCAGCTCAAACTATCGAACTGTTGGAAGACCTCTTCAACAAATGTTCCATCTTTGAGTGTGTGTGCATATATGCCCACATGAGGATGGTCACTTAAATAATAGTTTTTAAATTATTTCATATTGAAATGTTCTGAAGCACTTCTAATACAGTTACAAATTTTAAGAGAACATCTGCATAAAATGGACAGAAAAAAGTTAAACAGGTAGTTTCAGAAGCTTTCAAAGCATCACACTTCCTACTGAGTTTTCCAGTGTTCTTTGACATCATGGCAATGTAATTGGGAATATGCAGTTCAGATATGCTTGTTGTACAATGGCCCAACTGGTGTTTGGTTCCAGAACCTTCCATACTAAAAACCGTGATCACTCAAGTTTCATTATATGTAATGGCATAGTAGAATGGGTCAAGAATAGGGCTCTACAGTCACCTACATATCCAATGCCAAAACACTACACTTGGAAGGCCATCATGGATAACAAGGGATTGCCTAAGTAAGTAAAGTAAGTAAATAAGTAAGTAAAAATGTGTCCTTCATTTATATCTACATATGGCAAAATATTTTCCATACAGTATCTATAAGAGATGTGTATGGTATTTGTTCCATTTGTTTCATTTGTGTTTCCAATTCATACCATCCATTGGGATGTCACAAAACGGAAAGACACCCCCCCCCTCCCCACGAAACAAAAATGCAACTGAAACGAAAGGCAGGTGGGAGATGGTATCGGCTCCAAGACTGCTTTTTGGATCAATCGGCTGCAGGCCCTGTGAGGCCCGGGTGCCTAGGCCCAAAACCTGTATCTGTTGGGCCAAAGATCTGTTTTCTTTCGGACCAAAGACAAAACATAACAAATGTCTGCTCTTCTGATTTTAAAAGGTCAGACCAAAATGGAACAGGACCCCGCCAAAAGCTGGAACACAAAACAGGACAAGGTAAGTCCCAAATGCACATCACTAGTATCTATGCCTTGAGAGCCAGTGTAGCATCATGGTTTGAGTGATGAACTGTGACTCTGGAGACCAGGGTTCGAACTCCTGCCGAGCAATGGAAACCCACTGGATGACTTTGGATGAGTCACATTTCTTTAGAGGAAGGCAAAGACAACATACACATACCACAAGAAAATATTATCAAGAGTTGTGATAAGTCAAAACTGACCTGAAGTCACACAGCAACAAGTGTGTGCATTGGATTATCAAAATGAAAATAGCAAAGTGAGAGGTTAGACAAGAGTGATTTATATTTAATTTGGATATAAGACTGATTCTAGCTCTCAAAGGAAGCATTCTGGTTGTCACAGGATTACCTTCCTCAATAGTATTGCTTTTTTTTTCATTATATCTCTATTCTAAAAATCTTCAGGATTCAGAGATGAAAGACATCTCCTTTCTTGCACCCATTTTAAATGTATCTTTTAAATGGCCTCATCTAATGTCTTTTGCATTTTAGTCTGCAATGCTTCTCATAATACACATTTTTGTGCAAAGTCCTCAAATATAGTCCATTTTGTTTGCATTTTTATGGGTAAGTATTGCAGCATTACAAAAATTGGAAAACTGCCAATATCAAAGTATGCTTAAGTCTTCATGTCGGTTTGGAAAATGTCAATTAAGTAAATTAAAATTAAAAGGCTAATAGGATTTCTTTTGACTCCCCAGCAAGATTATTTATCTGGAAATAGTAACAACATGAATGGTCAAACCCATCTTAGTTTTTATATTCAGAGAAGCAAATATATTTTCTTTATATGGCTACACACCTGTCATGGTTTGTGTTGAGGACAAAGGTGAAGGGTAAGGGTTTCTTCACCCAGTATTTTGGTCTGGGGCAAACATAAATCAGTAGCATGAACAGTCTGACACTGAGGAACCCACCTCTGCAGGGCAGGATCAACAGCCACAAATAGATAGGGATGCACAGGGATCGGGGACTTCAGGAAGCAAACCAGGAACTAAATATTCCCATGAGGCTACAATTAAGAACGGATGCCATTCAACTGAGAAGATCCAGTCAATTGGCAGAGACGAGGGCCAACAGGGGAGATCACTTGAGAAAGTGGCACAAGTAGCTGGAAGCTGGATCAATGAGGTGTTGGAAGCAACATTGATGAAATCGTTACAGCCGGAATCTCTGCTGGTGAACCTTGACTTAGAATCATAGAATCATAGAATAGTAGAGTTGGAAGAGACCTCATGGGCCATCCAGTCCAACCCCCCGCTAAGAAGCAGGAAATTGCATTCAAAGCACCCCCGACAGATGGCCATCCAGCCTCTGCTTAAAAGCCTCCAAAGAAGGAGCCTCCACCACAGCCCTGGGGGAGAGAGTTCCACTGTCGAACAGCTCTCACAGTGAGGAAGTTCTTCCTGATGTTCAGGTGGAAGCTCCTCTCCTGTAGTTCGAAGCCATTGTTCCGTGTCCTAGTCTGCAGGGCAGCAGAAAACAAGCTTGCTCCCTCCTCCCTATGACTTCTCCTCACATATTTGTACATGGCTATCAAGTGTGTGGAATACATTTTAGCTTGCAGCCTCGGTGTTGGTGAAATTACTTGGCTCTGAACATTTTGGAAAGGACTAATAATAATAATAATAATAATAATAATAATAATACTTTATTTTTCTATCCCGCCACCATCTCCACAAAGGGACTCGGGGCGGCTAACATGGGGCTATGCCCAAAACAAAACAGAATAAAGCAATTACAATGAATATCAAAACAAAACAGTAATAACATACATAAAATAAAATAAACCATTTAAACATTATAAAAATACAATAAAACACATAAAATCAGAACAAATGTGTAATAATACAGCATCAACCACTGGAGATAAAAGGGGTTGGGCATATAAAACATAACACTTTGGGTGACTCTTGTGTTTCACCCTTATTTTGACTGACTGCTGTGGATGACCTTGGACAGCTTTAGACTGTGGACCAGAGTGCAGCTGTTTAACAGAAATTTGGTGAACAGGACTCTGACAACACCTGATTAATCCATAGTTCATTCTTTTGAATACAAGAAAACACTTCGCCACATTGTTGGCAGTATTTTGCCCCCCCCCCTTCATTCACAGAACTATTTCTATATCCATTTGGCATTTCTTTTCCTTTTCAAAGAAGAGACTTAATTTGGCATGAAGGTGAGTTTGCAAAATTCACTCATGCCTAGCCTTTGAACTTGCGTCCCCATGAAATTTTAAGTTGTTAAGTAAAAAGGGCTAGAATCCTGTTGGACAATTGTGAATGTGGAACCTATTGGTATGCAGTGCACTTGGAACTGCTGTGTAATTTAGGAACTATGTAATGACTGTGAAAGTCTCTTAAACCATTGTAATCAATGTGGTTTGTTCCCGTCAATTGGGAAGCAGCTATGTGGCATTTCCAACCTTCAATTTCTCATGTAAGAGATCTGTGGAAAAATTGGCATTTGTAACAGGGTTCTTTTTCTACTTGCCATACCAGAGATTGCTTTCAGGAGGGATCCACTACATAGCACCATTATTGTGGTGCTACATAGTGCACAGTGATCATATAGGATTCTGGTGAACAGCTTTAGGACTTGCCTGTGTAGTTCACAAAGTTGTTGCTTTCCTCATTTTTCCTATTCCATGCTGCAAAGCCATTTCTCTTATCTTTTAAAAGAGATACTGGCACTACCTCAAAAGAAAGACATGGGTTTCTCAAAAACTGACATCACAAAATGGCTTCAAATCATTTCTCTTTTGAAGATGCTATCTTCAGATTTGCTACCATCATCTAGATAAGTACTTCTGGCACAGATTAAGCAGTTGCCACTCAATCCTCACTCTTATCTTTGCCCTCATGTCTTAGCTTATTTATCTGTTTCCCTTTGTCCAACTCAGTCATACAGTGAAGATACACCTGAAGAAACAGGTGTATCTTCATCTCATTCTCACAATACACCTGTGAAATAAATGGAATTGGGCTTGATTTGCTCAAGGTGAAGCAACAACTGGCAGGTCTGATGAGTGTCAGAATCTAAGCCTTTTACTTCAAAACTGAAATATTCTGTGCTTCTTTTAACTCCAGGTACAGCTCGAAAAGTATATAAAGAATATCTGAACATTTTTTTCATCTCTGAAAGTGGAAACAGTATCTCTAAAGATCAAGACACCCCCACTGAATAAAATGATCAACCACAAGATTTTTCACACTTAGAGCTTTAAAAACTGTAAAAGGAACCACTTTGTCCTAAAACCTTTTTTGATTTTCCTACAAAAATAGTTTTGTGCAAAGAAATATTTATCTTGCTTTTTCCCCCAGAAAAAAAACTTTATTAAAAAAAACTACCAGAGTACTAACTAGGCTTGATCAATCCACGAAAAATTTGATTCTAAACTCGTTTCAAAACTAGAGGGGGGCAGCTTTTCGTTTCTGATGGTATTTCCGAATTTGGCCCCCCAAAAAATTCGAAATTAACGAAAATTCGTTATTTTCTAAATTAATTCGTTAATGGCGGACGCGCATGCGCAATTCCCAAAAACAGCACAGAGGGAGAGGACTTTACAGGACTCTCCCACCCTCATTTTTTGAGTGATCTTCTTCCAACTTGGTACAGTGGTAGAACACATTTAACACTGATAGCTCATTGAATAGCCTTGCAGCTTCAAAGCCTGGCTGCTTCCTACCTGGGGGAATCCTTTGTTGGGAGGTATTAGCTGGCCCTGATTGTTTCCTGTCTGGAATTCCCATTTTCTGGGTGTTGTTCTTTTACTGTCCTGATTTTAGCTTTTCTGTAGCTAAAAATGCATATAAAATTGATTCTATAGGGAGGATAAATGATTGGATTTCAACTCCTACAGCTTAGCTTTCTCTGCCAATAATGGTACCATATCAAACTAAACCTCCCAAGATTCTGTAGCAGTGAGCCATCTTGGATATTGTAAGGGATTTTTATTATTATTATTATTATTATTATTATTATTATTATTATTATTATTATTATTAGACCTTGCTCCCAGGAAGGTGCCTTCGCTGTGGCTCCCAACTTATCTATCTACCTTTCCACATATTCTCCACATTGTGTGTATGTGTATGTATATTATATATACATGAGCCCTGATGGCGAAGTGTGTTAAAGCACTGAGCTGCTGAACTTGCAGACCGAAAGGTCCCAGGTTCAAATCCCGGGAGCAGAGTGAGTGCCCGCTGTTAGCTCCAGCTTCTGCCAACCTAGCAGCTTGAAAACATGCCAATGTGAGTAGATCAATAGGTACCGCTGTGGCGGGAAGGTAATGGCACTCCATGTAGTCATGCCGGCCACATGACCTTGGAGGTGTCTATGGACAACACTGGCTCTTGGGCTTAGAAATGGAGATGAGCACCAACCCCCAGAGTCAGACATGACTGAACTTAACGTCAAGGGATACCTTTACCTTTACCTATACACACACACACACACACACACACACACATTATGCAGGGACTATATATGTATTATATATATACACAGTATATATCACACACACACACCAATTTAACAAAGTTTCAGCCACAAAAACAAAGTTTCTGAAGTAGAACAATGACTTTCACAGTAAAGACAACCCAATTTAACAGGAAATAAGACTTTCAAACCAGGAACAGATTTCTGCAATTATTAAAAAATGGTTTATTATAAAAGCTATGAAAATTCGCCAAAAATCAGAGGATAAGGGAAACGTTCCAAATTTTGGTGAGCTATCAGTGGGGGGCCAAATTCGGAAATACCATCAGAAACGAAAAGCTGCCCCCCTCTAGTTTTGAAACGAGTTTAGAATCAAATTTTTCGTGGATCGATCAAGCCTAATAGCCATGTACAAATACATGAAGGGAAGTCATAGGGAGGAGGGAGCAAGCTTGTTTTCTGCTGCCCTGGAGACTAGGACACGAAACAATGGCTTCAAGCTACAGGAAAGGAGATTCCACCTGAACATCAGGAAGAACTTCCTCACTGTGAGGGCTGTTCGACAGTGGAACTCTCTGCCCCGGACTGTGGTGGAGGCTCCTTCTTTGGAGGCTTTTAAGCAGAGGCTGGATGGCCATCTGTCAGGGGTGCTTTGAATGAGATTTTCCTGCTTCTTAGCGGGGGGTTGGACTGGATGGCCCATGAGGTCTCTTCCAACTCTACAATTTTATGATTCTATGATTCCATTTTTTGTGTGTTTTAAATGATTTTAAAATGTGTTACTAAATATTCCAGTTGTTTTTAAATTGTATTGTAAGCATTTTAGTTTATCATTTTTGAAAGCCAACTTGGTCCCTCTGGCGGAAAATAGTACATAAATAAAATGAATAAATAAATAGTAACCAATTGTGGAAAAATATGTATAGTCATGTCTAGTCATAAGAACTGGTTTGAAATGATTTGTTCTTGTTTGTAAGAAAGAAGTAAGTAAAGTATCTGTGATGGAACCCCTTTCCAAGTTGTCCTGTAGTTCAAATCCTTGGGGTCCTATCAGCAACCTGGCTCTATGACCCATATCTTGACCTGAAACTCAAGGTTTAAGCAGACCACTATAGTGAACAAGTGGCTATATTTATCAGTGGGTTCACTGAGGTAGAGCATGGTTAATTGTCTTGGTTAATTATTAGATTAAAACACCCCAATAATAAAGAAACTAAAAACAATACAGATTTATTGCAATAGATAAACATCTAGTGTTATGCTGGTTCCACATACAATACATTATAGCACAGAAACAGAATAACATTTCCCCCTGAACTCCTCCCATACTCTTAGCTCCCCGAATCCCTATTCAAATCTCATCTACTTGTTACTCTATTTTGCACTGTCCCAACTAACCCTTTAACAGATAGTACTCAGGGTTTTTTTTAGTTTTATTATTTATTTATTTTTTACATTCCTCATAGTCCCTCCCCACAGCATTGCACAACTTAACTGGCTCTACACAAGCTTCCTGGGATTTACATTCATAACATCTGTACTAAAACTTTATATTTTTAGGTTAAAAAGAGCATGTGAAGATAGCAATTTAACATAGTGTCTGCTATCTACACAAAACATTATCCTGCATATATCAGAGACCTCTTTCACTCATTTTATAGACATTTGCTCCCTAGTAAAGAAATGAAATGATTTTTGTCTTGTACCAATTTTTCTCTTGAAATACCTAAAGCAAAACGTGGCTAGGCCTTTGCAAGAAAGTAACTGTAAAATGGGGCATAGTGTTCTTATGTAAGATATTTGCACAACATTGTAGTTAAGGCTACTGAGAAGAAAATCCTACAGTTTCAGACTACACGTATTTTTTTTACTGTGAATGTTAGAGAAACTGAAAATATTAGATTTATCTGACTTTAATATTTTACATGTGTATTGTGAGGCAAAGCTCATACAGAATGGGTAAATGTTAAGCAAGCAGTTTGGATCCTGCCTTAATATTTTCTTATGGTAATGTCTGTAATGGTAGTAGCCATATTATTAACTAAAACATGTATTTTAATTATATATTCAAACTAGGTTTGGAAGGAAGTTTGCAGACTTGTTCTAAAAACCTGGTTGTTAGAGCTAGAGGAGAAATGACACCAAATCAAAACTTGGAAGATTTTCCTGGATTTACACAACAGCTGAAATTCTCTCAGGGTTTTATGTTTCTGTGATATTGCACAAGAAGTTTTGTAGTACCTCATTATGCAATAGCTTTGTTCACCAATATAGTGGATATGGAATAAGTGGCTAGGTGAAGCTCTGTCTTGATTGCTCATGTGAGTTTTCTGGGAACAATCTTCCACACCTGTCCAGGCTAGTCACCTTTGTTCTCCTTCACTAGGATCTCTGTGTAAACGTAGAGGTAGAATTGCATATTTGCCAACTTCAAACAAGATTTTCCAATTGTTTGATTCCCATCACCAGCATTGTCAGTTCCCATATGAATTGAGGGATTCTGGAAGGTGTGATCTGATAATGTAATTCGTCCAAGCTTTGGCTGCATTGATTCTAAACCACATAATTTTGTGGAAATCCTGTGAGTTTTAAAAAAATTGTTTATAATCCATGCGTCCCCTGGGCAACATCCTTGCAGACGACCAATTCTTTCATATGATAAGCAATTTGTAGTTTCTCAAGTCGCTCCTGACATGAAAAAATATCATCTTAATATCCTGCTTAGTGACATCACACTTCAGAAAGCAGCATCAAGAAAATGATTATTTCCAGTGATGCAATGCTGTTAAAATAACATTTTTGGTGTAAATTGATAAAACAAGAGAAGGATAAATGTAGAACACTATTAATTTTATATTTCATTTAGGAACTTTGTCATTCCATTCATATGTCCTTTAAGCCAGCCACAAAGAAAGAGAGATGGCAAATAAGATGAAGAATATCTCATTGTCACTGTTAGATGAAATAGTCAAAACCCTTGATTAATGTGGGAGGAATGAATTATTTAATCTTCCCACATCCCCTGTTTTCAAGTCTCCGGTATTCAATTATGCATCAGCAAATGTTATCATGCAATCACGGCTAAAGCACTAATTGGCATTTATGAACTGATGCATTTTATTTCTGACCTTTAGATAATTTGTGTTTATGGAGTGGATTTTGAAGCAGGTTCAAAAGCTGGGGGGGGGGGGGCAACTGAATTTCTTTTCTTTTTTTCATTTGAATTAATTGTAACATTTTGGATGATATGTCAAATATCTCTTGTTATTTACAAGTTAGATTTCCTACATTATAAAAACATACTGGAAATAAATCTTTTATAAAGAATAATAAAATTTCAGTCCCCTTTTTATGTTTGGATCCTCTTTGAATATATGCTCCCTCTGTCATTCTATAAAATGTACAATAACTACACCAGATTGCATTGCAAAGTTTCCTAAACATGCATGCAGATTTGTTCAGATATCCACTCACACCAGCATTAATTGCACAATTTTTCATTCTGCCATGAAGAACTGTTACTTTTGAGAACAATGGTACCATAACCATAAATTAATATCACCAGACAGTGGAAGTTCGGATCTATTTATTGCACGAAGCACTATTCCATGGCAGTCATGCGATTATAGATACACGGATGCCTACCAGGATGCCTACTTTTGATATTGCACCTCCCTTCATTACACAAGGTAAATAATTTCAAGATTGCAAGCTAGTGATGGGTTTTGCCTGTCAATAACAGGGGGTGGGTTAATCATGTGAAAGAGGCAGACAAACAGCAGATAAACATAGTGCCAACAAAGGTGATGATCCACTCTCAATATTGGTTTGTTTGCCATATGCAATAAGTTCCTATGATACAGAGAAAGGCAGATGATGTTTGCACAGATCTGTACCATGCATAGTACTACCTGTATATTTTAAACATAATTTTGGTAGAGTGCTTTATAAAATGGCTTTCAAAAAACTCAGGACTGACCTGAGTAAAATAGATTTTCCATATCTTAACAAACAATATTATGGTAGTATAATACTAGTGCTCCATTTTTGTTTATAGAATGAAAGAGGCACTTAGAGAGCAAAAGAAAGAGTCTGCAGATTTATGGAATAAATATGAAATACCTCATTTTTCTCCAAAGAAAAATTTAAATGAGATGGATTCTGTTTAGGCTTGGGTCTTATTTAAGCCAACATTCGAGAGTGACATTTGTATGAATATCTTTTGTCTTTTTTGTAGCTTTCCTTTCTCAAATGTTCAAGAGGTCTTCAGAACCATCCCTAGGACATCAAAAATTTCTACTCTGTCAGCCTTCTCACACTATATGCTTTCATTACATTTTACCTCAAAGCCATACATCTTCTTTAGCATGGCAAAGATAAGATGACTTATTTCTTTTTCCATCATCAGTTTAGGTCTCTACGTGTGCTCTTGATTGAGGGAGATTACCAGAATCAAATGTGACATTTGAAGTAAATGAGCTGAAGAAGTCCTTGAAACTTCCAAGATCTGGAAACATAATTTTTTGTAATATGAGAACCTTCAGTACTTTTATTTATTTGTTGTTATGATAAGGCAAAAGACCTATAACACCCAGGCTGTTCCATCTTTCCTTTCATTATTCCTTAATAGGTTAAAGTGAACTCATTAGTCACACCGGTTTTCATTAAGTTCCCCCTGTGTCTGATTATAATTCAAAATGTTAAGACAAAGCAGAAAGTTCTGTTACTGTAAGCAGAGGTTTTTAAACTTTTTCCACTTGCAAAAGAATTTTTCACACAAGCCCAAAATATAGTATAGGTATATAGAACAAGCATATAATTCAAACATTTACTAATAGTAAAACATAAAGAAATTTATTTCCAAACAGTTCTTTGGTATACATGTAATTTTAGCATTTATTAAAAATGAAAGTAAATTTCCATATTAGTGAGATAAATGTGCATATTTATTTTTACATAAAGAATTAAATGTTGGCCAAATATTTGATACTGCAAGATATAAAGCACCTTCCAAATTTTTGATGCCATGCTGGCATGCTTGGTTTGCAGTCTCAAGTAGTAGAATTCACTGTGCTGGCTCTTTTCTTTCTTCTGAATTGAGGAACCACAATGGGGTGTTTTGGGGGTTTGTACATCCTATCTAAAATGTACCAGGTTGCAGAATACTCACCATCCTCTTGGCCCCATTGTGGTTTCTTCAAATTATTATTATTATTATTATTATTATTATTATTATTATTATTATTATATAAATAATAAATAAATAATACAGCACAATACTCCTTACCTCACGATCATAGAAAAAAACAAAGTATGGATTGCCAATATTGCAGTCCCAGGTGACAGCAGAATCAATGAGAAGCAACTGGAAAAGTTGACATGATACGAGAATTTAAAGATCGAACTGCAAAGACTCTGGCACAAGTCAGTCAAGGTGGTCCCCAGTGGTGATCTGCACACTGGACACAGTGCCTAAAGACCTTGGCCTGCACTTGGAAAAAATTGGTGCTAACAAAATCATCATCTGTCAGCTGCAAAAGACCACCATTCTCAGATCTGCACGCATTATTCGCTGATACATCACATAGTCCTAGACACTTGAGAAGTGTCTGACATGTTATCCGATACAAAAGCCAGCATAGTGATCTTGTTTGCTGTGTACGAATCTTGTTGTTTATCAAATGATAATAATAAACCTAATTTTTATCCCACCCTATCTCCTTGAGGGGACTTAGTGTAGTTCACAACAAAAAAATAGGCAAACATTCAATGCTGATATAAAAAACAAAGAGATTAAATAATAACAATAAGGTAAACCACATCAAGGTGTACTTATAAAAATTAAAAGTAGATATACAAATAAACAATTTAACTAATAAATTCAATAATAAAAAATTACTGTAAAACATTAAAAGTATAATGCAATTTTGCTGCAAACCAGCAAATTGCTCATGCATATATACAACATACATATATGCATGCAATCCATACTCTTTTCTCCCCCACAAAACAAATAGATGGAATTTTAAATGTCTGTCCTTTGTTTAATCTCTGTTTTGTGTATTTTAATATGTATTTTATAGAAATACATTTTAATATGCATCTATTATAGGAATACATTTTAATGTGTGTATTTGTGGTATTTTTACAATGTTTATGTGTTTTAATTATTCTGTAACCTGCCTCAAGCAGGGGGTAAGAAATAAAATTATTATTATTATTATTATTATTATTATTATTATTATTATTATTTTATTAACCGTTCCTTCCCTGCACAGGCTGCAGCCAAATTCTTCTGGAACTTTTAATGGAAGATTACTGATATTTTTTAATTTCAACTGAGTGTGATTTATGAATATTTAGAATCAAAATTTGAAGGGAAATATTTCTCAAACTGAAAAGATTGCCATCAAGCAAAACCAGCATTTACAAGACATTTATGAAGGGGTTTTTTTCGTTTGTTTTTTTGAAGCACAGATGAAACATTTGCTGCATATTGAGACTGATTCATATAAATATCTAAAACAGCCACTAGGTGGCAAGCTACACAAAATTTTGCAATCCCCACACTGAGTTAGGGGACCCCAAATGGGGCATGACCCATAGTTTAAGAAACTTTGCTACAACCCATGTAAGGTTTTGGGGAGAAAACATGGGAGTATAACTATTGAGGAAAATAACTGAGATGTTCGTGAGATACTCACTGAAATGAGTAAGACGGTTTAAGTAGAGCTGAAAGTCTATATATTTAACCTTGTCCTGATGAGAATAAAATTTTGTGGTGAGTAAATTTTCCATTTCCATGAATTGTATGGGAAAGCTCCATGGATAGAAAATATTCCTTCATTCAGGTGTTCATCTCCATTGAATGAAAGACTATGAAACTTTGTGCAAACTTATAGTGCAAATCAAGCATGCACTCCATGCAATTCTACTACGTGTATTTTTTGGTTTTTATCAATAATGCAATTAGCAGCATTGCTGAGAGACCCCATTGAGGAATGGGCAACACCTTCACCATTTAGAAATATTACCATTCCTTTTATGTTTTTTTTTCTTTGTTTAAAAATTCTTGGAATTGATCTTCAAATTTTATTGTAGGTGAAAATGAAGTAGTTTACTAGTACCTGTTCTATCCTTAGTGTCATTTTCCTGACTGTTGAAATAGTAGCTAATACAGTAACTTTGAGCCAAATAAGGTGGATGGATAAATAACATAGTAAAAATAATAACATAAAATAGTGAGATCTTTGCAATCCTTCACCTTCACCTTCACCAGAATGTTCAGTGCTGCACAGTAATATTTAAAAATAACTTGAATCTTTATTTCTACATCATTCCTTCTCTTTCACTATATAAGATATTTCAAGGTTGATTAGCAGAGGTTTGTGAATGTAAATATAGATATAATGGCAACATTTCCATACCGGTGAAGAAAAAAATGCAAATGTATGTTCAAAGGGAGCTTTCTGTGAGCAAACAGATTTGGACAAAGAAAAGCTATACACCATTTCCTACAGGCATTTGCATAAAAACAAAAGACCTTAACTGCTAATATCTGAATGGCCAGATGCTGAAATATTTAGTTCCTTGCAGAAATTTAAATTGCTAATGGGTTATTAGGCTTCATGAACAAGCTGCCTAATTTGATCCTCAGTGATGAAACAAAAGTGTTTTCAGTCTGAGAATTGGACTAAATAATAGTTAATAGCAACAAATTACGTATTTACTTTTTGCGTGCTCTCTTGCAGATACACCATAATAGACTCCTGCAGGGATGGGGTGGAATTTCTTTACAATCTCATTGTTTACTGAAAATGCTGCAGTATAGAAAATACTGATAGAAACATTGGTACTTTGATTTAGTTCCAAAACATGAATATATATATATATATATATATATATATATCTCTCAAAAACAGGTACCAACAGGTGCAGATGCAAAATCAGAAATATCTTTGCTGGATGGAGCTTAAAACTGGATCTAGAAATGATATACACCATAGGTTTGCAACAGAAAACAGTCACTCTATGTCACATTTTTCACAATTAAATTTAGTCATTTCTTCATTCTTGCTCCATATGTCTGGGTGTTTCATGGTGGGTACAGTGAAATGAATGACATGTGTTTGACTTACTAAATAGTGAGATATAAGAGACCACTTGCTGCAGGAATATGAATGGAGAATATTCAAAAATTGGGAAGAATACTACAAAACTATTCATTTATAACAAGCTGCTTAATGGTGAATGGCTTACCATCAAAAATGTTACCTTATAGATGTATAAGACATTTGCATATAGCCTCCAGTGGCTCAGTGTGTTAAAGCGCTGAGCTGCTGAACTTGCAGACTGAAAGGTCCCAGGTTCAAATCTGGGGAGCGGAGTGAGCGCCTGCTGTTAGCTCCAGCTTCTGCCAACCTAGCAGTTTGAAAACATGCAAATGTGAGTAGATCAATAGGTACCGCTCCGGCGGTAAGGTAACGGCGTTCCATGCAGTCATGCCGGCCACATGACCTTGGAGGTGTCTATGGACAATGCTGGCTCTTTGGCTTAGAAATGGCGATGAGCACCAACCCCCAGAGTCGGACATGACTGGACTTAACGTCAGGGGAAACCTTTACTTTACCTAAGGTTATTTTGGCAAATCCCATTATGTAACTGAGATGTGGTTGGGAAGCAAATGGGAAAACCAATTGGAGAAGCAAAATCTTTTGGTTGTGTTAATTGGGAATAAGAGTGCAAAATAAGAAATTAATAAACACCGATATGTTGCGATTCAGACTAGATGAAGTCATTTGAAGGCACTGAGTAGGATGACTGCATTAGGTGAGCCTTTGGTGTTATTTTTCCTTTGCATGTAAATGATATAGGATTTGGTGAAATAACTGCAGGAGTGAGAATTTAGCAAGCTATTTAAAATGTAATTCCTTCGACTATGTTTTCTGTTTAACTCGGTCAGAAAATTGTATCATCCTTAAGGTCAGCTAACAATAGCTTAAACAGTTAGAGTATCATCGGACTTAAGGAAGACTTGCCACAAGAGAATTTTTGAATGAAGCTAAGCTCTTCAGTAGTACGTTGAGGCTTAGCAAGGTCCCCAATGAGTTGAAGCACTAAGATTGTTTCCAACTGCTTCAGTATCAGATGGAGGGTGTTTCATCACATCTCACCTCAAGCTGTAATTACTTAAGTAACCAGAAAATGCAAGAAAAGCAACAGTTATTCAAGACTGAGCATGTCTTAAGCCAAATGAAATGTGTATTCCATTTGGAAGTGGAGTGTAAATTCACCAAAGAAGAGAAAAAAACTCATTTCTGGAGGAAGATTCAATAAGAATTCAAATACACATTTTAATATATGCAGAAGAACACATTCCAGCTCTGGAGGCTGCATACATTGCATATCATGCTTGTGGGAGGAAAACCTAAGCTCTCAAGAAGAAATATTCATTTCTTACCAATGCATTTATTAAAACTTATTATCTTTTATTTATCTCAGAATTGCAGGAACTTAATACACATTTTTTAAAAGTAAAATTGCTTTTTAAAGAAAATAATGACCCTAAAGCCACAATGTTGTCAATATGGGTGAGAGTCCATGTGAAAGGAACATACGAGGGCTATCCAGAAAGTAGGCTACGTTTCGGATTTTAAAAAGATCAAAGTATAGAATAAATCATTTACCATATGCAGCTGAAAGACACATCCCAAAACTACAATCTCATGTAATACCCATTTAAATTTAGCCACGTTTCTTATAGATAAATGAGTTTGAAAAGTACTGCACCAGTAAATTCCCCGCCTGTGTCCTCGGCTCTTCCCCCTTCTCCCTTCCTGCAGCATAGCCAAAACGCTGCGCTGCCAGCCATGCCCCCATTGTTGGAAACGGAGGAGAAAGGCGGGGAATTTACTGGTGCAGTACTTTTCAAACTCATTTATCTATAAGAAACGTGGCTAAATTTAAATGGGGATTACATGAGATTGTAGTTTTGGGATGTGTCTTTCAGCTGCATGTGGTAAATGATTTATCCTATACTTTGATCTTTTTAAAATCCAAAACGTAGCCTACTTTCTGGATAGCCCTCATACATTAGGATCAATATCAAATGCTTGCCCCTTGAAATATTTTTCCTTGAAAGGACTCTGATCAGAGAATATCTCCCTGGGGAGTAGATGGCTGTCCACTGACAAACTCTAAAGAAATATCCTAACATTAGTCCCAAGTGACTCCCACATTCATGGTGAGAAGGTGGCCTGAAAGGTTCTCCCACTTTAACTATGATCTGCATTATGGAAGACTCCAATTCAGAGCATGGCTAAAAAGAGTTCCAGTGAAGTGTGGCCTTTGTTTCACCCTATCACTCATATCTCACCTCTTCATTCCTAAAAGACGTTTATTTATTCACAGTAGACCGTTGGTATAAACTGGGGTTTGTTTCCAGGATCCCTTGTGGATATCCAAATACCATTATATAAAATTGTATAGTAAAATTGTGTCCCTTATATGAAATGGCAAAATCAAGGTGCATTTGTTTGAGGAGGGGGGAATTCAATATTTTGAAGCCATGAATGGTTGAATCAATGGTTGCAGAAACAATAAATATGAGGGGGGTGTCTGCTGAACATATTTATTCATTTACCACCTTTCTCCAATGGGAGATTTTGCTAAATTTCAATTCTGATTCAGAATTTGGATTGCTAGAATGAAGACAATAAAGGGGAAGTTATATTTACTTTTGGAAACATGTTATTTTGATGAGACTTTAGAGAAAAACTCTTGAGGATATGGTGCGATTAAGGGCTTAGATAAACCGAATATTGTGAAACTACAGCATTATACACGGTTAAAGTGAACACAGTGTTCTGCATCAGAAGGTATATATCTGGCACTAGCTACATCTCCATAGCTACCTCTCTTAGTACAACTCAACAAAGCCAGTTGTTAAGTATACATCTCTATGGTTAGAGAGTAGAAAATCACCAAGGTATGTGTCCAGAAAATAATGTTTCCTGCACAGAAAATGCTGGATTTTATGCAAAAAGTCCAGATTTCATCCAGAATAAGTACTAAACTGCAAGAAGCTTGTCAATCCTGTATTCCCCTTTTCAGGGTGTCTTGACACTTGAGTAACACATTTTTGACCATTTGGGGAAGGAATTAGGATATTCTTTCCATTATTTATTATTTATTTGCCATACTTGTACCCCACCCTTCTCACCCCAAAGGTGACTCAGGGCAACTATACAAAAGCATTAGTAAATATTGAATAAGCCACTGCCTAAGAAATGGGGTCTAATAACTATTTAAGTTCCATGCCCAAATGCTGGCTAGTTTTTTAGACCTTAGCCTATAAGGAAGAAAAAATACCAGTTCACTGAGGATATCAAGATATATTTTTTAATTTTGATTTTGGTTGTTTGTTTGTTTGTTTTTTTAATCATATTGTAATCACCAGGAAAATATCTGAACCTAGATAAAAGCAATATGTCAAGCTGTGAGTCAAAAAGGAAGACCAGCTGACATAGAGTTTAACACGAAACAAAATGCATGGCTGGAACTAAGCTGTAAATTATTATTAATAATAATATTTTATGATAGATACTAAAGAGGGGTTTGTGAAAGCTTTGCGAGGTTGTAATTTTTGGGAGTGTGAACTCTTTAACTCCCAGAAACATATTTCAAAACGTCCATAAACACAAAGCTGTGATCTATGAAGACACAGTTTAAAAGGAATATATATTACAGACATTATACACAATAAATATATTTCTACTTAGAATATATTTCCTTGGTGTCTCAGTGCATATAACTCTTATGTAATAAGGCTTTGGATATAAAGTGTGCATCAGGCAATACATGTCATTTTTTCTTGTTGCTCTATTCTGTCTTTACATAATGTCATGTGAAAAACCTTCGACAAATCGAGTGAAATGTTTAAATGCTTTTTGACATGATTTAAGTGATTCCATTTTATGTCCAGGAACAGAGTGGTTTTTGTTGTGGTTATTTACTTCACATTTTAGCAAATGTCTGAAATTTTCCTATCCTCCCTCACCTGAAAAAATATATTTTACAGAATTTTCAATGAATATTCTTCATCTTTTTTTTGTCATGACCAATATTATTTTCCCATAATGCAAGGGCCCATCAATTCAAACAGGAGAACTTTTTAATTATTCAGTTTGGGGTCAGATTCATTCCACGCTGATTCAGAACCAGATCCAAATCTATCGGGAATAGGATTTGAACATTCAGAGATCTGATTGTCTCCACCTCCTATAAATTTACATGGGAAAACCAAAAGATATATCATATTTTTCCATATATGTACATGACAACCCTTTGAGAGGATAAAATTCTACAAAATTGCAGACAGTATGAATGAATGAGGTATTCCTGTAACAGGCTGGGCTACTTTACAGATTTCAGTTTGCTTCATTTAAGCTATCAGAGAGGTAAAGATGTATTGTGGAGTAACATATTATGGAAATAAATGTACCTTAGTTCCAGGAAAGGAGCCGGTCTAAGCATAAACAAAGATAAGTTGATTGTAACAACCAGCTTATAATAATAACAATCCTGACTGTTACAGGCCTAATGCCAGCAAAACACCTTTGCACCTGTTTACAAGAAAAGGTGGGAGAGGAAATAAATGTCAATATGAACACTGACTGGAACAGATAGAACAGAATTAATGTCTTGCACCCCATGGCTGCCTATGCAGTGAGAGAATTAAAAGTAAATGTCTTCATATTGATTGGTAGTTTGAAGTAGCCAGTCTGCATATGTAACCTTTTTTTGACTAACAAATCAGCATAATGGCCTTAGCCCTCAAATTTCCCCAAATGAAACAAAAAAAAATCTGGACTAATTTTGAAATCACTCCTGGCTGTTTCTAATGGCACAGGGATTTCCAATGAGTATCCCCGGTTTTCTGCCCTTAACCTGTCTTTGGCTCACTTTAGCCAATGTTGGAAGATATTATGGAGTAGGGGTGGGCATTTAAGGTAAACCTGGTTCCATTTTTGGTGCCCTGTTTTAGAGTGCCCCCATTCCATTTTTCTGGATTTTGGGAGGACAAAATGCCATTTTTGGATCAGTTTTTGCCTCGGGAAGATCTAGCCCATTGGCAGCAATAGAAACTTTTTCCAGGATCCCTTTTCCATCATGTTTAGGGATATTGGGATGAAAACTGCCACACTTGGAGGACACATTTACCACTACAAGCCCAACAAATTCCAAAAAGGTTTGGGTTATCCACTGATTTTTTTAAAAAAAAAATCTTAAAGTTTCTAAAAATAAAATCTCATTTAAAGAATAAAAAAGTATCCTGTGGGAGATTCTGATTAGGATTCAGTAGTGCCTCTCCTTCTGGCTTTTATTCGGCTGAAAGCCTGGCCACTTGACCTAGCAGCACCCACACCATGGCCACACCTCATTGTTATTATATATATACAAAGGTAAAGGTTTTCCCCTGACGTTAAGTTCAGCCGTGACCGACTCTGGGGGTTGGTACTCATCTCCATTTCTAAGCCAAAGAGCCACCTTTGTCCGTAGACACCTCCAAGGTCATGTGGCCGGCATGACTGCATGGAGCGCTGTTACCTTCCCGCCAGAGCAATACCTATTGATCTACTCACAATTGCATGTTTTCGAACTGCTGGGTTGGCAGGAGCTGGGGCTAACAGTGGGTGCTCATTCCACTCTCGGAATTTGAACCTGTGACCTTTTGGTCCGCAAGTTCAGCAGCTCAGCACTTTAACACACTGTGCCACCAGGGGCTCTCTCTCTCTCTCTCTCTCTCTCTCTCTCTCTCTCTCTCTCACACACACACACACACACACACACACACACACACATACACACTATATGTTATTTATATATTGTTTATATGTTATTTATTTTTTATTTATATGCTATTTATGTGCTATTTGTATTATTATATATACTTTTATATTGAGAAATAGGCTCAGGCTTCTTGTGTGCGAGAATCCTAAAATTAATAATTCTCAGAAAATGCACTTTTTTGTCCAGAAAAGCTTGAAGGAGGATAGCCACTAATGGAACCAAGAAAATGACCTCTGATCCTCTGAATATTACAGCCACCCATGCAGATGAAACATCAGGAGAAAATGTTGCTAGAAAATAGTCATACAGCCCACACAACACCCCAGTGATTCTAGTCATGAAATCCTACAACAATAAAATGACCTGTATTTTTGTCAGTATATATTTTTCTCTCTAAACGTATGGATAGGCTATTTATAGAAGTACATCTTAAATGCAAAAAGTAAGATACATTAAATATATCTTAAATACATCTGGTTGAAAACAGAAGAACTATTTCAAATATGACAACTGGAATCTTAACAGAAAATGTAGCTTGATACACTTTTGATAATTATGTGGTCACATTTCACCTAGGCAGGAGGGAAAACAATAACTGCACAATTTATCCATAATAAGCAGCTTTTAAAGATGTTGAAGTAGATCTGACAGTACTGGGTCCATTATAAAAAATACAGTATTTCTGATGACATTTTTGAGGTAATAAAATAAAATCTCAAAATGAACTGTGGATTAAATTTTCTGTCAGATCTTTTTAACTTTGAAATGCTGAATGATAGGGATGTGTGTCGGGGGGGGGGGGGAGAGAACCTGGAGAAAAAGAAATTGTATTAAAGAAAAGGTATGTTGAAAAAGTGGCTAAGAAGATGACTCAAGGATATGGATGTGAATCCTCAATTATTTCAGCCTAGCATGTGAGGATGAATAGTTATGGTAGTTTTCCCCCTGCTGTGGGGAAAAACAAATGTTTTTATGCTATATTCTTGTCATATTTGAATGTCCCAAAGTGTTGCAATAGATTTATTCCATTGAGAGAAATGTTGGGTGGAGGGGATTAAACAAAAACTGGTCAAGAAATAGTGTCTTCTGCAATGGGTCTTGTGGTATCTAACTGGGAGAAAGAAATTGTAGCAGACACTTTTGCAGGCTTAAATATATTTCATCGCATGCATGGGATGAAATGACCAGGAGAAGACCTTCATGCACTTTGACACCTCATCACCATGCATGTATGATCAATATGGATGAGCAGGTTACATGTGTGAGTGGCAATAAGCATACAAAATATGCACATGGTGATTAGATGTCAAGTTTAGTTTTAATGATAGTCATTGGTGAACAAAATTGGGCAGAAAGATAGATACTAGGGATGTGCGATCCATTACAAAAGGGGGGGTCACTATATAGTACTTGGTGAAATTACTATAACTAGAGTAACAAATTTTCATTATCATTTTGTTATGCTAATTGTGCATTCACTTAATTAAATTACTATAATTAGAGAAAATTCAGGGGCTCCTTTCTCCCTCATTTTTAAAGCTATTGGAATGAAACTTGCTACAGTTGTACAACATACACCACTGTTAGCTCACCAAATTTCAGAATGTTTCATTTATCCACAGATTTTTGGGGAATTTTTAAAGTTTTTATAAAAGTTTTTTTTCTGAAAAAAAAACTGCAAGAGCTATCTCCTTGTATTTTCTTTACAATGACAGGAGATAACAGGTTCATTCCCTCCCAACTTTCAGAAATATTCATACATCTACTGATTTTAGTGATTTAAAACGTTTTAACTTTTTTTAAAGTCACAACAGCTATCTCATTGAATGTATCTCATATTAACCAATAAAAACCAATATTAATCAGTTCTACATTTTCATAGAAAGTAAATCTATAAGGGAACCTCCAAGTGCTATCTAGTCCAACTCCCTTCTTCCAGGCAGAAGGGCACTGTCAAAACTCTACTGACTGATGGCCATTCATCCTCTAAACTAGATAATTTATATAATATATAGTATGGGTTGGGGGCCATCAATTGAGGGATTTCTTCCCAGCCCAGCCCAGATTTATTAACTAAAAGTATCTGTCAGTCCTCTTCTTTGAAGATTCAACCATTCATTGGAATTCTCACTGGCTACTATTAGGGAAAGACAAAGTTTTCTTTCCACTACCCTGATTGGTGCTTTCTGATGCTGATGCATTCTGGGAAATGTAGCTTTGGGCAGAGCTTTTGGGTTCTCTAGCATAGGGCTCATCCCTTCCCAAACTATATTCCCAGAGTTCTGTGCTCTTCCCAGAAAACACTGCTCCCTCTCTTCCCTTCTCCTAATGGTGAAAGAGAGGCCATTAATTTACAGAGGAAAGGCAAGGCAGGCACTTAGGCAACTTTTTTGGCTTTGCTTCCTTGCACTGAATATGAAACTGACTGTTGGTGCCTTCAGAGATTTACAAAACTAAAACCAAAAGGATGGGCTAAATTTCAATTACTTAATTTTTAGTGTGGACTGTGCATGTGCATTGGATATTGTGACATAAGCATGAATAATATGAAACTGATCTGACTTATGATGTTTACCAATTTTTTTGCTCATCCCTAATATATACCATGCCCTTCAGTATTCTACATTGGGCAAACAGGCCAGTCTCTGTGCCAGAGGATAAGCCAGCATAATTCAGACATTAGGAATGGGCATGTACAATAACCAGATGCAAAGCACTTCAATCTTCCTGGACATTCCATTTCAAACAGAACAGCAGTCTTTGAACAAAAAAGAATCACAATGAAAACTTGGAAAGAGAAACAGCAGAATTATAAAATGTCCACAAATTCCAATCTATTGACAGTTAGTTGAACAGAGGCAAGGGTTCCCAGGCACATTACACTTATCAGGAACAACTGCCAACTGTCCCTTTATCAAACATGTACAAGAAGTCTGGTGGAAAAGTCCGACTCACTTTCAAACTCGAACAGGATCAGCTCTGGATTGGCACTAAAGAAAGGACAGAAAAGTTACCGATGGGGTCCATCAAGAACGTGGTGAGCGAACCCATTGAAGGACATGAGGATTATCACATGATGGCCTTCCAGCTGGGGTCGACAGAGACCTCCTACTACTGGGTCTACTGGGTCCCCACCCAATAATGTATAATTATGTATATTTTTTAATGTATACTCTTAATTTTATTGTAATTTTTAATCTCGATGGATTTTAAAATCTGATTTAAACTGTTTTTTGATGTGTATGTTTATATTGTAAGCCGCCTTGAGTCCCCTGATGGGTGTGAAGGGTGGGGTAGAAGTGATGTCATAAAATAAATAAATAAATATCATAACACTAAACATATTGTAATATTAGTTAACACCTCAGCCTCATAAAAACTACCTTGCTCATTTTATCACATTTACTTATTGGTTGCTCTGGGTCTTCCCTCCCCCCTTCCTGTTCTCCTGTTGAGGTGTTTGTGTTACTCTTAGGCCCCCCTTCCTGGGCTGCGCCTTGTGCCATTTGCTTGGGGTCTTCCCTCCCCCCTTCGTGTTCTCCTGTTGCGGTGTGTGTGTTGTTCTTTGACTCAGCGCTTCCTGCCATCTGCTCTGGGTCTTCAGAGCCCCCTCTTCCCCCCCCCCTCCGGTGGGCAAAGAGTGAGTGTGCTGCATCCCTCATCGGCCCCTCCCCTCTCGCTTGCCTTCAGGTCCCGTAAGTGGTCCCTGCATGCTGGGTCTGTGAAACTGATGTCCCCCTCCCTCCATTTTACCATGGGGTTGTGTCGTTTCAGCCAATCCAAGCCTAGGACCAATTTGTAGCGGGCCGTGGGCGCAATTATGAACTGGATGGCCTCCCAATGGTCTCCCACCCGCAACAATACTTGTTCAGTCCTGTATTTACAGAGCCCCCCTTTCATTTCGCTCCCATCCATCTGCACAAAGGTTATTGGTGAGCGAAGCTTCACTTTGGCCAACCCCATCCCAAGCGCGACCTCAGGCTTTATTATGGATTTTGTGCAGCCTGAGTCCAGGATTGCCCGCATGGGCGAGTCTGTTCCAGTCCCTCTTTTGCCCAGCTGCACCTTCAGCCAGAAGGGGGATTCTGTGCCACTCACCACGGTCTTGGAGCGTCGCTTCCGTGCTGCCTGGGGCGGGGAGGATTCACTGCCAGTCTCTGCTGCTCCAGCGCGCCTCCTTCCTTCTGCCTGGACGCCGGCGCGCTTTAATCCAGGCAAACCTCGTTTCCCGAGAGCTGTTCGCTGCCATAGGAGGCATCTTGGGGTCCGTCGCAGGGGGTCTCCGGCCGTTTCTGCTGCTTTGCTGCCAGTGCTGTTGCGCTGGTCTTCTTCCCTGGGTTGAGGTTGGCCTTGGGCTGGCCTTCTCCTGTCCTGCGTCCTGCAGGTTTCTTCCCGCCTCCTGGGCAGGAGGTGGCCAAATGCCCCTCGCCTCCACACCGTAGGCACAGGCCCATCTTCCACCTCCGATCCTTCTCAGCCGGATCAAGCCTGTCCCTGTTCTTCGAAGGGGCACAGCTTCTGCCCGCAGTGCTTCCGGCTGAGGGGGTTTGCTTTTGGCGGAAGTTTTTGATTTCCTCCTTCAGCACCTCCCCCTCGCCAGCCGCTTCCACCCATCTGTCCAGGGTGCCCGGGTTCTCCCTGGCCAGCACCCATTCCACCAGGTCTGGCCTCAAGCCCTCCTTGAACACTTCAATCCTATAGGCTTCGTTCCACTCAGGTAGCAATGAGGCCAGCCTTCTGAATTCCAAGGCAAAGTCCTGAACGGAGCGGGCGCCTTGCTTCAGGCTCCTGAGTTTCGCCCTGGCTTTTTGCTTGCGCAGGCGGTCTTCAAAGTGGGATCTCAGTGCCGCCATGAAGGCATCCAAGTTGTTGAGCTCCGGTGCCCTCATGTCATACAGCGCCAGGAGCCATTCAGAGGCTGCTCCTTCGAAGTGGTCGGCCACATGTTGGACCTTGTCCATTTCGCTTTCAAAAGAGCCTTCCCACTTGCTCATGAAGGTAGCCACTCTCATCAAAAAGAAAGGCAGTTTCTCTGGATCCCCATCAAAGGTGACTTGCAACTTCCTCTCCTCTCTGTAGTGCCAGCCTCGCTGCCCCCCCTCTCCCCCAGTCCTTTGTCTGTAGGGGGAAGGGGCTGCTGCGGAGAGGCCGGGGGAGGTTACCAGAGGGGAAGGAGCGGCCGCTGGGAGGACGGAGCTGGCGTTCTGCCCCCTGGGGCTGCCCTGTTGTGCCAGGATCAGGGAATGGATCATCTCCCGCAGTTGTGCTATTTCTTGCCTCATCTCCTGCATTCCTTGACTCTCCGTCGGGTGGGGGTTGCCAAGCTCCCAGGCGGTGGATGCTTCGGCTCTGTGCGGCCTCTCCGGCCCCGCTGGCGTGACCCTCCATTGCGTGGCCATCGGAGCAGTCTTCTTCTCCCCGGGAATATTCCAATTGGTTCTCTCTCTCTCCTCCCTCCATGTTGCTGTAGGTAGGAGCTAGAGAAAGTAGGAGATTCAGTACAAATTGTCGGGTTCTCTTCTCCCAGTTGTGCTGTGGGTCCGTCTTCCAAAGAAAGCACCAAGACACACGCGGGTAGATTCCAACAAGTTTTATTGTACTGAATACCAGAACCTTCTTTTGTGCCACATATATAGGGACTCTTACATACCAGAGGGTCATTGATGTTTTATGGCCGGCCTGCTTTATGGCTGGCATCTGTTCTTTGTCCGCTGAGCAGAGATGTCAAGGATTGGAGATCCTGACACCATGCTACATTCTAATAAGTCCCTCCACCATTCATATGGTTATCTACTAGGGTTGTGCAATTTGGCACAAAAGCATGCCACTTTCTGTCCCATTTTTGGCTAACCCCTCATTCTGTTTACTGGAAAATTGCGAAAATTGGAGGGGCAGGGTGCTGTTTTCATTCAGGAGGATCCATTGTCTACAAAAAGGAAATTATAGAGACCTGTTTCTCAGTAATTTCTAGGCCTATCTGCATGAAATCTACCTAAGTTCTAGATCACTTTTACAACTGTAGGCCTGCCAAGTTTCATAACAATTCACCAATCTGGTTTACCAACCTGATTTTTTTGGAATTACTTATTTTTTTACTATATATTTTTTAAAAATAAGACAAACCACAAGATAGGGTTCTGGGAATTGTAGCCACCACTTGTGTCTATTCTTATCCAATCAGAGCATGGACACCAGCAGGTCTTTTTTTGGCTGAGAAACACACAGAGAGAAAAACTTCAACTCTCATCATGCCTCAGGAGGAGCTCACAGGCTTTTCAATGCCTGCCCAATGGAAGTGCTGCTGAGAAAGCAAGTTCCCAGGGCCATCTCTGGAGGAGGGGCCTAGGGAAGTTTTCCAGAAAAAATTAAGGATGCTGTCAAGAGAAGAAAAGAGATGCTGCCTCAAATACAAACCACATCTTCAGGAGCCCCTGTGGAAAGCCTCTGCTTCAGGTAGAGTGCATGTAACCCCATCATCTCCAGTAGCCAAAAGATCCAGCTACTGTTGTTTTGTTCCAGCTGGTCTTCCAGCTCCCCCCCCCCCCCACACACACACCTTCCTGTTTTCAGAGATTTAGCAACCAAATCACCTAATTTTCTGACTCAATTCCAGTTCAACGGAATATGTGCACAACCCTATTATCTACTCACCCTGGCTTTAGGAAATATTGTCCCTCCCATTTTTGTCTACTTATAGCTATAATTAACTGAACTTGTTACCTCATCAATATACTCACACGGTTTGCAATTTTATTACTATTCACATGGAATGTTGTTTCATAGTTATATATCTGTTTTCAGACACTTTACTCCCTATATCTAGGAAGGAGACTTAAATTTGCAATAGCTTATTCAACAAATTTCTTTCATCCAGCTAGTCTTAAACATGCTACAAGCTCCTTTTAATACTGATCCAGACTACCATAGCTCTATCTTTGCTTTCTGCACATTAAACCATTTTTCTGTGTATAGAACTGGGTAAGGGGGAGGGTAGAACAAAAAAGCATTTTTCTTCCATATAATAACTATTCATATACCGGTACTATACTTCCAGTTTTTCTATCTGGGAATGAATAATTATGCTTTATGGCACAACATCAGGATTAGGATTCAGTTTTGTTTTGAATAGGAATGAATTGTCTTCACAGTTAACAAGCCTGGCATGTTAGCTCAGAGGCAATCATTCTTGATCATGAAAATGTGATCCCTACAGGTGTACAACAATTTTGCCAGATAAACATTCATAGTCAGCCAGATGTTTTAACTAAAATGCCAACTTCATGGCATGAGTTTTGTAAGAGTGCTGTTGCTATATGTCTATTTATGCACCTTGGTTTTTATATATGAATAAAAAGATAAAAAGATTGGAATGTGAATCCCTATCCTTCTTAGTTTATTGTGTATATATGCTTTGTTTCACAAAAGGATAAAAAAAACCCACTGGCTGGCATTCAGTATTGTAGTTATGGTTTTAAAGCCTAGAGCTACAGATCCATAATTGCTCTGTGTTCAGTAAGATTGTGTAGTCTTACTATAAATGTATGCAAATGCCACCCCAACCATCTTTAAGAGCCAGAAAAAAATTGTGCTAAGCAGTTCTTCACATATCTGAAAGAGGATGGCATTTCTACTTTCTTCACATCATAAAGCAAGACTATAAAAATCAGATAGGACCTTTTCTACAGACTTGTTCTCTGATGGGAGCAGGACAGAAATGTTACTCTCCTTGCATCCCAATTGAAAATCGAATTATACTTATTCACCTGATCCAACTGCCAACTCTTAAAGTGGTCTGGAGATTGAGGAGAGGATAACTGGTTCAGGCCAGGAGATATTAATTAGCTATGTAGCTATAACTATATATAACTATATATATATATGTAGCTATATACAGCCAATATAGATGACATGAACCTCTTTCAGTAACTAAAATTTAGATGGCACCCAAATATATTTCTCCATGCCTTCAAAAACAGCTTTAGTGAAAGCACGTCTCTCTGAATGAGTGCCTAAAAGAGGTAAATGGGCTGGATGAGGAAAAACAAATTGAAACTGAATCTAACAAGACAGAGGTGTTTGCCATGAAGGGTTCTAATCTGTTAATGGAGGTATGTCAGACAATTTAGATAGAGTTACACTCCCCCTGAAAGACTGTTTGCAGCTTGGAAGTACTCTGGATCCATCTCTCCAAATGTCAGCTGAGACAGATGTGACAATCTGGAATACCAACTTCAGCTGATATGTCAGCTGTGCATCTTCCTAGAATCAGAGAACCTAATCATGGTAGTGCATGTGCTAGTAACCTCAAGGTTGGACTTCTGCAATGCGTTTTATATTGTACCAACTTCAGAAACTCCAATTAGTTCAAAACACCACAGCCCAACTAGTTACAGGACTAGGAGTGAGCATACTACGCCCATAGTAAAGCCATTCCACTTGTTGCTAATTAGTTTCTAGGCACAGTACAAAGTGTTGGTTTAAAGCCCTACATCAATGATTCTCAACCTGGGGTCCCCAGATGTTTTTTGGCCTTCAACTCCCAGAAGTCCTAACAGCTGGTAAACTGGCTGGGATTTCTGGGAGTTGTAGGCCAAAAACATCTGGGGACCCCAAGCTGAGAACCCCTACCCTACATGGTTTGGACCTACTAGGTTAATGACAGGATTGTCTTCTCTCCTACAATCCACTCCAATGTTGAGATCTTCTGAGGAATGCTTACTAAAACCAGCCTGAATCCGACTGGTGACCATCACCCTGGGGAAATTTTCATCAGCAGCCCCATAACTGTGGAATGACCTGCCAGAATAAATACAATAGCTAAATAAAATGTGGGAATTAAAAACGCAGCTCTTCAGCAAAACTACCCAATCAGTTTTAAGTTGCAAATTTTAAGTTGCATGTTATCAGTACTTTTAATCTGTATTTTAACTGTGTATATTGCTATATGTATTGTTTTACCATGTCATCCCCCACCTTGAATTGTATATTGTTGTTGTTGTTACTACTACTACTATTACTCAAGGGATATCTATTTTCACACTGTCACCAGAGCCTTCAAATTGTCATTTTAAAAAACGTACACTTTCCTGCTCTTACTAACTAAAAAGGCTTGAGATATTTCACTTTTTCCCAGTAATGGAATTATTAAGCAGTTGCTTTAATATTGATGTTTGGTGTATATTTGTAAATTTCTTTAATGTGGATAGGGATGTATTGTATTCATCTTGCTTTGTTGCAAACCACTTTGAGCATATTCTATATGGAAAAGCAGTACACAAATGAAGTGTGTGATGTATCTTCACTGAAGCTTTTCTGAAAAATAATAGCAGAAATGAAAACAAGGAATAATAGCATTCATTTTATAAAGGCTGAGCTATGCCAGCATATAAACGTAACTGTGTATTATTATTTATGCTCCAGTGACTGAAAATAGCAGCTCCATTTCTGTTTAACCAGTTCCACAAACTTTAAGTTCACACACGAAAGCATATGTGTGCATGCACCCAGATTCACATGGGCACATTTTATACATATTTTAAATTTCATATCTGGAAGGGCAATTTATAGATATACAGTAAAAAAGAACAATCCTGAAATTTGTTATCCATTTCAATAGTATATCTGTGCTTATTTGGCTTCAAGTCACCTGCCAACTTAAGAAGACCTAATTAATTTCATATGGTTTTCTTAGACAATGAATGTCTAAGAAAGTGATTTGCCACTTCCTTCCTCTATAGCCTACAGCAACTGTTGGTCCATATCCTAACCTGGTAGTTTTGAGATCTTCCTAATGTTTGGATGGAATCTATTTTCCTTTAGTTTGAATCCATTCCTCTGTGACTTAGGACTTTACTGCTGAGGTTGCATTCTCATTAATAGCAGATACATACCATGCTGAGATACATACTGTGTCGATATTAATTTGTGCTCCCACTATTGTACTTCCAGACACCCTCATAACCCCGTCTTCCCACACTACTGCTGGTCCTTTTTTATTTTAGTAGAATTGTACAATTCCAGCATTTTAAAATAAAAATAAGAAAATATAAATATGAAACATTTTAAGAATAATGAGGGAGAAGGGGAATATGTCTTCCATTAATGTCTGCTGGTATGCCAGCACAAAAGTGAGAGGTACACATCAAAACTAAGGTGAGAATATTGTAGGATTGTGAGCCATTGATGAGTTTTACCAGTTAATAGCTAGATATGGGAGATGACTGGCAAACCAGCAGTGGCATACACATTGTGTTGTGCAAAAGGGACTAGAAGTAAAAGTGATGATCCAAATGCAATCCTTGTTTGCCTGCTTTGTGCCACAAAGTCCCTAGTACATGGAGCAGCAGAAAACATCTATGATATGATATCTTTGAAATATTTAAACATGGTTATCATGTCACCAGGTAAACTTCTTTTCTCAAGGCTAAACAAAACAACGCCCCCCCCCCCAAACCATTTCTCATGGGGCTTTTCATTCAGACCGTTTGTCATTTTGGTCACCTTTTAGCTTGCCAAATATTTCTTGAATTGTGGTGACCAGATATTGATACTGTATTCCAGGTGAGGGTTTACCAAAGCAGACTAGAGTAGTACCAATAAAAAAGGAGGAGGAAAAACGACTGTAACTGTTTAACTTTCAATTTTAAATACCAGTATCCAGAGGTTTTCTCTTTAAAACATGTGCCTCTTTATCATTTGTGTCCAGTCCTCTTTGTGACAATTGGAAACCCAGTTCTCTTTTCCTGCTGCGAAAAAGACATATTGCGTATAAATTCAAAATGATTTTGTTCTACAGTTTACTTTATCCCTTACCTCAACCTACTGTGTGAACACATTTGTAGTTTGAGATGTAAGTTACAAAGGGTTTTTTTTGCAGCTTCAATGGATTATTATTGACAAAAAGGGGAAATTGAAGTTCTCTTACTATCTCATGCTCCCACTTCAGTATCAGAAAGCCACAGTAAGTATGTTGTTAGGGAGGAAAGTTGAGAAGAGAAATCATTGCAACTGCAGACTTGTGTAATCCTATCAGCCTCTTGTGATTTACAATGCATATCCCTGCACTTTAGCCACAACAAAAGAGAAAGGGTGAGAAAGGAAAGAATAAGCTCACAATTCGTACTTCATACCAGGTAAGCTTTGCATAAACATTCCTGAAGTGTTTATAACAGTCGATACAAGAGGTTTTTGTGTCTTTTGTTCCTTAGCAATGGGTTATTGATTTTTCCTGTCAACAATGAATTGGAAAAAATATCTTAATAGTTACAATTTTTACTTATGTGAAGAAGTCGACACTCATGCTATTAAAGTACCTTCTTTTTACACAAATAAAACACTACCTACCTTATGATAGATCAAATTATTATTTTTATTTTATTGTATAAAATCCTTGTAATCCTTGTAATGTAATCTTGAGAAAAGTCAATACACTAAAAAGCATTTCCCCCACCCAGATGCCTGCATTTTGAAAACCAAACCTTTAGCTGGTTTATTGAGGTTACCAGGCAAGATACAAAGCTAAGGAAAAGCAAATACCAGCATTTGTACATGCAATGTGGGTAAGAATCTTACAAATCAGAATTGAAAGGACATATTTTTAATGGAAAATGCCATAAACACAAGATTAATGTACACTGCTTTCCCTCTCTGTGTGTCTTTCTCTTTCAGTTATAATAGCAGGTTCTATGGTAGTAACTCTGAAATTTCCATTTTCACAGGAGATTGACATCATTTGAATTCAGGTCTGTTTGTCTTGTGCTCTGTCCGTAATGTGTTACAATTCTGTCTAAATGGAAGAAAAGCAATATTAATGGCTTTAATGGGCATTAATGGTGGGTGTTAATGGATATTAATGGTCCGCACACTTGCATGCCCTGAAAGCCCAGCCTTTCCATTGTCTCTATATTTTACCCTGATTTAATGTGTATCTAGTCTAAAAGTGCTCTGTATTAACACACCCCTTTCCTTTTTAAAGACACATTTTGTGACATTTTGACTGGTCCTAATAAACTTACCTCATGCCCTTTTTCTAGTGTGGGAATAAAGGAAGCTTGCAACAGGAGTGAAATTAAAATACAGTTCAAATGACTAATACAGAGGTCTGTTAAAAAAAACCCACTCGTGTTGAAAACATTAAAGTAAAACAGTTTTAAAGACCAATTAAAATGAGAAAAACAACACCTCCATTAAAAGGCCTTTTGTATGAAAGTTTTGCATGATCAAACTCTCATCTCCAGAGTCATGCCACTAACACAGTTATAATGCACTGGCTTTTGAAGCATCATCACCATCAAAGAGAACTGAAAGATCTATAACTACATTCCTAATTATATCCTCCAAAAAAAAAAAAAACAACAACAACAACAAGGTAGGCATATTCTGTTTTACATAAGAAAACAATGATATTGGTCTCTTAGATTCACTGAACAATCCAAATCATGGTAATATATCTCCAGGTATTATAGACTGTTGTTATATAACTTAACTAGGTTGGTGGTTCGAATCTGGGGAGTGGGATGAGCTCTCATCTGTCAGCTCCAGCTTCCCATGTGGGGACATGAGAGAAGCTTCCCAAGTATGGTAAAACATCAAATATCCAGGCATCCCCTGGGCTACGTCCTTGCAGATGGCCAATTCTCTCACACCAGAAGTGACTTGCAGTTTCTCAAGTCACTCCTGACATGAAAAAAACCTAGCTGTTAAACATGTCAATACTATCCAAAGCTTATAAGATTTGTAGAAATGTGTTTCATATTATATGTCTCCAGCATAGGATGACTGAAGGGAAGCTAATGACATCATTGTTTTATTTATCTATTTGCAACCATTTGTGTTATTTTTAAATGTTGTTTCTATTTCTGATACCATCTTTTTATTTCCCCAGCACTGAATGAGCTTGGCTGAACAAAACACCCTGGAGCAATCATATGCACAACACAATTAAAACATTTCAGAAATAACTGGTGCATTAAAAATGAATTTCGGAAACCCAGTGACTTTACAAAACTGTGTACCCTCGGGGGCTCTGGCCTCTATTATGTTTCCCATTGACATTAACAGGAGTCATACAAATAAGAAGAAAGATGTAGAACATTATTGTCTACAAATGTGTGTGTCTATAGATTGGTGGGCCAAATGCCCTAAGGGTCAAGAAACGTGATTTGAAAGCCAACCACCTCAGTTCATCAATTCAGTTTTGACTAAATTAAGTTGAAATTCACTAATTAGGAATAAGCTTTCATTATCTGAATTTTCATCAGCTTCCACTGGGGAAAAAGATCTCATTGGAATCTTAAATCCTTATCCTGCATCTCCCCCACTTTCTCAATAGTTTCAGATACTCTTTCCCTCTTTGTTGAAAATATTTTTAACAAGATATATTTGTTTAAATGATGTGCAATCAGAAGGTGGCAGTTAGTGATATGTGTGTGTGCAGAAATACAGTTTATGCATGCATATGTTTCTTTTAGGACAGATTGTAGAGGTCTATTATCTTGCTCTTTCACTACTTATTCTCTTGCATGCCTTTCATAATGAAGATCCATCTCTTATGGGTTTCTGTGAAAAAAGAAAATCTGGAAGATTTGTATCATACAGCTTGTGATCTGTTGTTCCTTTTTTCCTGTGTGTATGTCTATACACATATACTTTAGATTATACACCATTGTACATTTGATAACATATAAATAGAGGAGGAGGAGGAGGGGAAAAGGGAAAAAAAAGGAGCAGGGAAGAGGAGGAGGAAAAAGAGGGTGTACACCATCTGTGACCAGATCTTAATTTCTTGCCCTTAATTAAGGTGAAACGATTGGCAATTCTGGTTTGATTTACCTCCTCTCTCCCTCTGGCTAAAGCAACAGAAGGTGTAGTTCCTGCAGGCTTGACAGCAACTGGAATTTGGGGAGAATGTGGTACTGCCTGGGTAAGACTTATATTTTTATCTATTTTTATCTAGAATTTTAGTTATTGAGAATTGAAGCATATCAAAAAATCTGATTTTTTTTTCCAGAAGAAGCTGATACATCTCATAAGTGAACTAGAAACAAAGTCATGTGGCAAATGGTACAAGAAATTGAGCATATTTGGTCTGGAGGAGAAAATACTGAGAAGTATAGTAGCCATCTTCAAATATTTGAAAAGCTATCAAGTAGAATATAATTGGGAACTATGAAACTCCATATGACTGATGAGACCAACAGTCCAACAAGATACAAAATTATTCATGATCCCTACACCTAGTGGAGAATCCTTGTTTTCTGCTATTCCAGAGGCTATGACCTGAAATGTTGAATTCAAATAAATAAACAAAAAGTAAGTTTATTTATTATTATATTATCATTACAATAGTTATATCCTGCCCTTCTCACCCAACAGGGGACTCAGGGCGGCTTACAGTAAAAAGCATATATAAAATTATACAGTGCAATATAAATCAGTTAAAAATTATTATTAAGTTATCATCACAAAGATCTTCCTGGTCATAAGAACAGACTACTTCAGACTCTCCTTTCCTGGAAGTTTTAAAAGATGGATCTTCCATCAGAATTGTGTTAGCCATACATTTCTTGCATCAGTAGAAGGTTGGACAAGATGACTTTTAAGGTCAATTCCATTTATACCATTCTATGATCACTAGAACACGTGGATTTGGATTGCAGGTGTGCTCTTCATCCAGCAAATTTATTTATATATTAGTATTTATAACCTACCCTTCAGCCAAAGAGGTTTACAAATTGTAAACCTAAAGTCAGGAGAAATTAATCTAACAATCTAAATGCAACCTAAATAAGACATAATACTGAAGGAAAGGGGTATGGCATGGAAGGGGTGGAGTACTTCAGTGTGTGACAGGTGTTCTTCTCACTTTATTTATTTTATTTATTTATTTACAGTATTTATATTCCGCCCTTCTCACCCCGAAGGGGACTCAGGGTGGATCACATTATGTACATATAGGGCAAACAGTCAATGCCCATAAACACATCGAACCAAGACAGAGACAACAGACAGACAGACAGACGAAGAGGCAATTTAACCTTCTCCTGAGGGGATGTTCAATTCTGGCCACCGGGGGGAGCAGCTGCTTCATCATCCACTCTGATGGCACTTCCTCACTTCCTCATTCCAACGTTGTAAATTAGTTAAACTTGCCTTCCCACTTTTATAAGTGGTACCTTATTTCCTACTTGATAGATGCAACTATCTTTCGGGTTGCTAGGTCAGCAACGAGCAGGGGCTATATATTTTTTATTTTTAATTGACGGGTGCTCACCCTGCCACGGGCTGGCCTCGAACTCATGACCTCATGGTCAGAGTGATTTATTGCAGCAGCTGTTTACCAGCTTGCGCCACAGCCTGGCCCCATTTGTGACTGGTTCAATATTAACTGAAAACCAGAAGACATGCTGTCATCAAATGCTGATGCTCAGATACAGAGTATAGCAAGCAAATATATAATAACAGTGTCATTGCTGAGTACATGTGGACATGGTACATCACATGTGTCGAACGCAAGGTCTACGGGCTGAATCTGGCTCTCCATGTCATTTTATGTGGTGTTCCAGATGTTGGAAGTACACCTCCTGTATTCCTCATCATTAGACAACATAACTAGAGCTGATCAAAGTTGTAATACAGTAACATCTGGAAGGCTTCAGTTTGTTCTGTTTAGTCATGATAGGGGAGGGGGGTTGAATTTAGATGCAAGACTTCTGGATATGATGTCTGATCTTAAAATGTCATTTGACCTTTCCCCAATTTAGAGCCATAGGTGCTGTTAGGTTGCATTTCCTTTTATCCCCAGTCTGCATAGTGGATAATCAAAAGTGATGGGAGATTTTTGATAACACCTGGGGTAAAAACTAAAGAGCCACACCGATCACTGTGTTAAAACATCACAGTTGGCACATGGATTTTACAGCCCTTTGAAGGCATCCATAAAGCTAATTTGGCCCTTGATGAAAATGTGTTTAACACCCCTGTGCTACATACTCAGCTTCCCTCATCCTGTTCCTAACTTTTTCAGATGTTTGTTTAACAGAGATGTGTACATCATCCCAACAGCAACTTCAGAAGAGAAAGGGAATCTATTTTGACACAACCAGTTGGGATACATACATGATTAATCTGGGTAAACATTTCCCTTTAACAGAATCAGTTTGCATCAACAAAGCCTATGAATGGATTGGCTGAATATACAAACTGAAGCAACTCACAAAATAGTATCTCTCTTATAACATTTGGTTATTTGACTTTTATTAAATATTTCACTGCTTCAATAGTACTTGCGATGTATTTTTAAAAAATGTGAATTAAAAACCTTCAGTGATGAAATGTGAGAAAAAAGACTCAGGCAATTGTGTAAAAGTAGTGGGTTGCTTGACAATATGCTACTTCTCAGGGAATTTAATCAGAAACTGCAAGAAGAGAATGGAAAAGTAAAGAGAAGTCATGAAGATTTCATGCTCCAGTTAGAGTAGGTGTTCTTACCACCAAGGTTATTATGAATCTGTCACACTCTAAAAATAAAATAACAATGGCAGGGCTTTTTTCTGAAGTGTTATCAAGGAAAATTATATATATATACCTTTTTACCTATATTCACATACACATACCTCTATACACACATAGACATGCACACCACCCATTTGTCTTAATTTTTGTTGGTGGTATGCAATCAGAGGCTTTTCAGCACACCAATTAAAATCCAAATAAATTTAAATATGTCAATATTAGGGTTAAACATTTATGGATTAATACAAACCAACAAAAAGCAAGGTTAAAACATGTTCATTATGCTATTGTGTGTGTATGAATGACCTTGTCTTGCCTTTTATTTTTCATCAAAATCCACATGTTGTAAAGGGAGGGAAGGAGGGAGGGAGCAAAAAAGCATGAAACAACCAAGTATAAGATTTTTCTTCTGCCAGAGGAGAGTGGGGTATTTTTGGAGAATTAGAAAAATGAAGATATATATATAGACTTGAAAAAATTATTTTGTTCTACTAAATCTCTTCGAATCCATCCATTGTGGCTGGTGATTATGCAAATAATTTACTGACCTTGAAAACGCTTATATCCTTAAGGATCTTTAAAGCCCTAGATGGTTCAGGTCCAGGCTATTTGGTTGACTTCATCCCCTGGTACGAACCTTTCCGGGCCCTGAAATCTTCGAGAGACCCTTCTCTAGTTCCCACCTCCATCTCAAGCTCGGTTGGTGGGAACAAGAGAGTGGGTCTTTTCAGTGGCTGCCACTCAACACTGGAACTCCCTGCCCAGGGAAGCCAGAATGGCCCCCTCTCTGCTGTCCTTCCAGTGGCAGACTAAAACCTTTCTATTCAGGCAGACTTTTAAAGATGAAGGTGTTTGAGACCATCAAGGGCTGCTGCACTTTGTGATGTGATTTTATTGTTGTTTAATGCTGTTTTAATATTTGTATATTTGTATATTTTAAGTTGTAATGAAATGCTTTTAGTTGTGAGCCGCTTTGAATGTCTGAATGTAAAGAAAAAGGATAATGATGATGATAGTAATAATGTGTCACTAGGGCCCCTTACACACAACTGTATAATCCATTGAATTGGATTATATGGCAATGTGGACTCAGGTAATCCACTTCAAAGCAGATATTGTGGATTATCTGCCTTGATATTCTGGGTTATATGGTTGTGTGGAAGGGCCCTTGCAGTAGACTTGTGCACGGATTCATTTTGGCTGTTTGCCTCCGGTTTCTTCAGATGGCCGTAATGGCAAGGGCTCAGCTAAAATGTTTTTTTTCTACCAAAACAGTCCATGTTTCTGTCGGTCACAAATACCTTCTCTTCTATTCAGGATCATGCAGCACGTAGAGAGACTGCCGCATGTTCACATGGGGATTCCCTGTGAACTTTGCCTGTTGGGCTAATCAGAATAGAAGAACACTGTCACATATCTTACACAAGCTGTGTTTATTTAATGGGGTGAATGCCTGCATTTCTCCGTTGCGTCCTGGCTCTAGAGAGGGGTGTTTCAATCTGATTGCCTTGTCTTGCCTTCTCGCTCGCAGTTCTGCTTTAGCTTTTGTCTTAGCTTGGCTTCTAGCATTGAATCTTTTTTATTTTCCTTTCCCCCCCCCCCATTATTTTCTTGATTATTTTTATTTAGTGGGACTGGAAGTTGGAAAGTGCATGTGGGTGAGTGAGTTTGGTGACTTGGGAGAAAAGAAAGCATCTCTTGGGTGGGTGGGTGTACTTTTCTTTGAAATATTAGGGTGGTTCTAAGCCTTGAGTCACCCTTTAGCTTCTTCTCTCCTTATTTTTTTCTCCTCCCTACCCTCCCTCAGAATATACTTTGAATTATTATTGTTATTATTATTATTATTATTATTATTATTATTATTATTATTAATAATAATAATAATTCCAGCAAACAGCAAAGCTTCATTCTCAGAAAACTATTACCCCCCCCAAACTTGCCACCAATACGTATAATTTCATTTCTTTGCATACAAGTTCTCTCTGTTGTCTATATTTCTCTCTGTGCTCTCGGGCTTCTTAATTTCAATTAATAATCATCATCATCATTTGGCTGTTGCTACCTAGTAATAATAAAAATAATAAAAAATATTAGGCTTCTGTGGAAGGTTTTCCACAGAACCCATCATCTCTCATAACTCCAACCTCCATCAGGACACAAAAGATTACTGTTATTAATAATATTATTCCAAAACAATTGTATGAG
Source organism: Anolis carolinensis (assembly GCF_035594765.1). Lineage (NCBI taxonomy): Eukaryota > Metazoa > Chordata > Lepidosauria > Squamata > Anolidae > Anolis > Anolis carolinensis. The sequence continues at coordinate 255,003,982 of NC_085843.1, read as the reverse complement.
CAAAAAACACCACATTCTACCTGCCTTCCTTCCTCTACCAATCCCCTATACTTTACAATCTTTCTGCCTTTTTAATTTCAAATAACAATAACAACAACAACAACAACAACAACAACAACAACAACAACAACAATTTGGCTGTTTCTGCCTAGTAATAATAATAAAAAAGTATTTCCCACAATACATTTTGAATTTTTTCCCCCAGTTGATCATACAGAATTGTTTTTCTAATAAGGTGTCATGCTGTTTGCTTGCTTGTGGATGGTGGGCTGCAGGCCTCTTCCAGTATGTATTGTGAGAACAAGAAATGGACAAGCTTTGAAGAAGTTGCTGTTTTTTTCATTAGTAAGGAAAGTGTAATAATGGGCTGTGTGATGTGGAAGTGCATCTTTGACATTTCTCCTGGAGAAATTACAAGGCAGGGCCACCAGAGATACCTTTTTGGAATTTTTTTAAGGAGATTTTATTTCTAGAAAGATAGGAATTTCCTAAAAATCAAGGGATGACCAAAACATTAGGAAACTTGGTGGGCTAATAGTGATAGATGTGTCTTCCAAATGTGGCCATTTTCATCCCAATGTCCCTTAAAATGACAGAAAGGGGTGCCTGGGAAGCCCATCCCCCATTACCACCAATGGGCCAGATCTAGCTCCATTTTTTTTTCACTACGGACCAAAAATGGCTTTTTGGATGGCACCCGCTCATTTTTGAGAGGCGTGCAAAAACGGATCTGAGGTTCCCCGAAATTCAGGTAACAGAAACAGATCGAGGTTCAGACAAAATACACAACCCTACCTAGCAGTAGAGTGACTGATTTCTATCCAGTATGTCTCAATTTCACCAGAAACCATGTTCAAGTCCATAAGAAAAAAGACCATAGTTGAAAGCCTTAACACCTGATGCCAGTGTCACCAATACTGGGCTAATGCCCAGTCATTCTCGTCTATTACCCACTATGGTATTAGGCCTTTCTTAGAGTAGATCTACACTACAATTTGACTCCACTTTAATTGTCTTGGCTCAAGGATATGGAATCCTGGGGGTTGCAGTTTTACAATGTCCTCTTTGTCCTTCTTTGCCAAAGAGATCTCGTGCCTCACCAAACTACAAATCCCAGGATTCCATATCATTGAGCCATAGCAACTGAAGTGGTTTCAAGCTGCATGTATTCAACAGTGCAGGTGCACTCTTGTTTTCTTTTGTAAAAACAGTGCAACACTAGGATCAATTCTTTTTTTTTAAAAAAAATACATTTCCTGAGAGGGGGATTCATGTAATAATTCAAGCGTATTGTGATGTGGATTATTGTCTTGTTTCTACAGTACAGAGTATAATTCTGGCCATTTAATTATTTTCCCACCATCACAAATTGCTACTGAAGTGGCGAGTGTCATTTAAATGCTGTTGATTACGGCTCTGTCAGCGATCTGTACTTTAATAATCAGTTATGCTTCACTGTGGATCCAATGAGCATCGTGAGCACCATAAGTCATGCTGTGACAAATCAGAATGAACACAATTTTATTCGGTAGTGTATAAGAGTCAGCAAAGTGCCAAGGTTAGCAAATCCAGTGTGAACTTCAAAATGTATTTAAGATTAGCAGGCAGTAGTGATCCAACTAGAAAATACAGTGCATCATGAATTTCATCCATCCATTTCCATTCTAACTTAGAATAAAAGATGTGCTTTGATTAATTTCTTAAAAGTGATGTAGTGTGCATGTTTGAAAACAAATAAATGCTGGTTCATTAAATGCTTATGAAACTGCCAAAAGAATGTGAATAATCCAAGTCTGAACTCAGATGTAGTTCTATGGAATTGAGGGTCATTAAAATATGTATGGATTAAGCTGAGTAGCCCCTTGCCTTTGCAATGTGAATTGAACAAAATACAGGCACTTCCCGAGTTACAAACATCCGACTTACAAATGACTCATAGTTAAGTATAAAGGTGAGACAACAGAAAGTGACAGAAATCTGCCCCTTGGAAGAGAAATTCACTCCTGAAGGAGTTATCCTGGAGTAAAGTTATCTCCACTGAAGCTTTCTCACCAATCCTTGTTTCCACAGCAAGCCAATTTTTCAAAATGATCACACAGATAGAAAGTTTAGTGAAATCTTCTGAACAGGAGCACAGACAAAAAAACAAACACCACAGGGGTGTGTTAATCCTTCCCTATTCTATCCAAAGCCATATAACACACACACACACACACCTGGAGTTACACTTAAAAATGTACCTATTCTGACTTACATACAAATTCAACATAAGAACAAACCTACAGAACCCATCTTGTTCGCAACTGGGCGACTGTCTGTAATGACAGGAGCAACAAATGGCATTCCAAAAATGAATATCTTATGGTATTTTTCAATCATTCAAATAGAAATCAACTGAATACTACTTTAAAAAATCAGCCAGAAAGGATAACGAAATATCAATTGCAGCCCTATTTTTAACTTTTGTATTCTAGAATCCCATGTTGTGAGAAAGACAGGATAGCAATTAAAGAAATCATTCAACCATACAGTACATTATAAATAAAAACTGGGCGTTTATTTTGCAAGTAATTGAAATACTTTAGAACCATACTGAATTCAATCCCTCTCATTTCCCCTTTATATACCTTCAGTTGTGTATGTCAGGAAGAACTGTGTCCCAGGGATCATGACAGTAAAGCTTTTAAAATAGGGAAGTGTCTTAATGCTGGGGGCTGTCCGTCTTATAGTCTTATCTCCATCCCACCTTATCTTACATCTTTTCATCAAGTCTTATCTCAACTTATCTTCTGCATGAGAGATAGCCCCATCTACATGAGCATTGAAAGTAATAACATATAGAATTCAGCATGTGCCCATTTAGGAAGGAAGGATTCAGTACCTTTCCATATTTATCGCTCTAACATTTCTTATAGATACTGGAAGAAATAAGTTTAGTTCATGTTTAATATGAAATTGAATGTTCATGTTTTATTGGAATTTGGGATGCCATTCTATTTTGTTTTTTTTAAAAAAAAGCTGCATACAAAACATCTATATTAGCAAAGAAATATTGCACAATGCTGCATTATTTTATCAGAAATTGCTGGGAAAGCATTGTGTATTATGCAAAACTGTATAAAATATTTATATGTAAAGGAATGTTCATGGACAACTAATATAGAACTAGGACAGGACAAATGTAAGACTAGGAAAATGAAAAACTAAAAGAAACCTAGCCTGACAGATACATCCATCTCTAATTTCAAAGGGATGTATCGAAAGCTACATGCTCACATCACACAATTAAGATGTGACAAGAGACTTGTTCAGTTTATCCTCATGTATCATTTCCCATGCAAAACGAGAACCATTCCTCAGAGAACTTGATTGCTTATGTTTCTTTTTGTTACTCATTACTCATATCCCTTTCTGTTGTATCCATACGTAACATGATGCCAATAAAGTCATAATTAATTATAACTCCGCATGCTCCAAATTCACTTTGGATACTTGATTTATATATTTCTTTTAAAAAAGAAGCTTGCATCAGTTTTCAGAAGTAATGTTATATATTGCTTTGTGCAGTCATGTGTCCCAACTATATGCAATTATATCCACCCCCTCCCTTCTCAAATCCCAGTATAGATGCTGGGGCTTTCCTTCACTGTCCTCTAGATTGGATTTTTTTTTTTTAGTGCCTTGAGGAGATGATAATTTAATGCATTATTTCACTGTGGTCTTTCAGATATGAATTGTGTATACATGCTTGGAGGAATTACTCAGTGTATGCTTGGCACAGAATTATTTAATTTAATCCATAAGCAACCATATGTAAAATCATTTAGAAGGACACAAAGTAGAAAGACCAATCCAGGTCTAGTGGTAAACAAATCAGACTTCCGTGAATGTTAATGGGAGTTACAGCAGTGAGTAACTTTGAGACCCCAGTTGGCCCTTGCTCATTACTTTGAACCATTCATTTGCTTTTAAACTAGGCTTTGCATGATTGACAAAAAGATTTGCTGCCTTAATGAGAACGCCAAACCCAACACATCGAGGGAAAGAAAAATTATCCCATAGAAGGGTTTGTCCTATGGATTTTCGATGCTGCCACACAAATTAATGATTCTTCTTTGCTCTTCACTGAAGGGACTGCAAATAAGTTTTGTTTTCTACCTTGCCATTATTTTTATTCAACCAAAGTAAGTCTCCAGAAAAGCTGCATTGATCCTTCCACACTCGAGGCTATTTAATCTAAAGAAAACTCTTGTACAGAAGATGTTTAAAAATAACTGTAGCACTAAAGGGCAGCTTGTGGAGCTTTAATGAGATTTTTGTGTTCAGCAGAAGTTTAGTATTCTTACAGCACAGGATCGATACAGCCTTATTTCACTGAAATATTTTGACGAACCTCCTGCATTGTGAACTGATCCTAGAAGAGCAACCCTTTAACTTTCCCATTTGCTTCTCACACTTCTCTCCTAATGGCAGCAGTAGACAATCAGACTGCCAACTGGGTTGCATACCAGACAGATGCTTCCAGCATGTAATATACCAAGCAGGAGTGAATTGTAGCTGGAGGAATACTATTTTGAAGAAATGGCGCTGCAGAGCTCCTTTATATCTTTGCGGTAGTGTGCTGCTTCACTCCTTTGAAAGTTACACATACACCCAAACATATACCCAAACACACACACTAGTTGAAAAATTATTATTTGTGTCTATATGTCAACTCTATGCAACAAGCCCTATGAGGAGCAGCTTAAAGAGCTGGACATGTTTAGCCTGCAGAAGAGAAGGCTGAGAGGAGACATGATGGCCATGTACAAATATGTAAGGGGAAGTCTTATGGAGGAGGGAGCAAGCTTGTTCTGTGCTGCCTTGGAGACTAGGATGAGGAACAATGGCTTCAAACTACAGGAAAGGAGATTTCACCGGAACATTAGGAAGAACTTCCTCACTGTGAGAGCTGTTCGGCAGTGGAATTCTCTGCCCCAGAGTGTGGTGGAAGCTCCTTCCTTAGAGGCTTTTAAAGCAGAGGCTGGATGGCCATCTGTCGGGGGTGCTTTGAATGAGATTTTCCTGCTGCTTGCAGGGAGTTGGACTGGATGGCCCATGAGGTCTCTTCCAACTCTAAGATTCTATGATTCTATGATTCTGGCAACAGAAATACCTCTCCTATTATCTCAACTCACCCCACAAAATCTATTGTGTTTTGTTTGAACTACTAAACATAACTACTAAACATAAACATAGCCGCCCTGAGTCCCCTGTTGGGTGAGAAGGGCGGGATATAAATATTGTAATAAATAAATAAATAAACTAAATGGATTTACTCTCTACTGCTTCAGCTTTATGGTTTACTTTTTGATTTTTAAGTAAATAATAAGTTAAGCTTTCAGCACTGTTATAACTGGAATTCTGTAAAAGAACCTTTTTATGGGTGCAAATCAAAGGAAACTAGGCATTCAACACAGATACACATAAAGTGAATTTCTTTTTTAAAAAGTCAGACTAATCTTACCTCTTTTTTATATAGAGGCAGAAGCTTGGTAGATGCAGGGAATGCTGTCGATATAGTACATCTGGATTCCAGTAAGGTATTTGACAAGGCCTACCATGATCTTCTTGTAAACAAACTAATAAAATGTGCGTTAAGGTACTACTGTTAGCTGGATTTGCAATTGGTTGAGCAACCAAGCCCAAAGGATGCTCATGAATGGTTCCTCCTCATCCTGGAAAAAAAGTGATTATTGAGGTGTCGCAGGGATCTTCCCTAGACCCAGTTATGTTCAACATCTTCATTAATGACTTGGATGAAGGAGGTTTAGAAGGTATGCTTATCAAGTTTTCAGATGACACCAAATTAGGAGGGATAGCTATACTCCAGAAGACAGGATCAGAATTCACAACGATTTCAACAGATTAGAGAGCTGGGCCAAAACTAACAAAATGAATTTCAACAAGGAGAAGTGTAGGATGCTTCACTTAGGTTAAAAAAAAATAATGAAATGCACAGATACAGAATGGGGAACACCTGGCTTGACAACAGTCCATGTGAAAAAGATCTGGGAGTCTTAGTGGACAACAAGTTGAACATGAGCCAATAATGTGATGCAGCAGCTAAAAAAAACCAATGGGATTTTGGGCTTCATCAAAAGGAGGATAGTGTCTAGATCAAGAGAAATAGTGCCCCTTTATTCTGCTTTGGTCAGACCTTACCTGGAATACTGTGTCCAATTCTGGGCACCACAATTTTAAGAGTGATATTGACTACCTGGAATGTGTCCAGAGGAGGGTGTCTAAAATGATCAAAGGTCTGGAGGCCAGGCCCTATGAGGAGTAGCTTAAAAATGGAACATGTTTAGCCTGCAGAAGAGAAGGCTGAGAGGAGACATGATAGCCATGTGCAAATATGTGAGGGGAAGTCATAGGGAGGAGGGAGCAAGCTTGTTTTCTGCTGCCCTGCAGACTAGGACGCGGAACAATGGCTTTAAACTACAGGAAAGGAGATTCCACCTGAACATTAGGAAGAACTTCCTGACCAACAGCTCTTCAATAGTAGAACACGCTATCCCAGAATGTGATAGAGGCTGGAATAGGCTTTTGAACGGAGAGGCAAAGTGGGCGATGGTTTTCTTTTCTTTCTTATTTTTCTGTTACAAAATTTTTCCAAAATTTGCTGACTCTAAATGGGGAGTAAAAGCTGAGTTGATATAATCTGTCCATCTCTGCCTGCTCTAAGGTGTATTCTAGCTTTCTATGGGCTTTCTGTTTTTATGTCTGCCATATTGAAATGTACCATGGAAAAATGGACTGTATCAACTCTTGTATTCTCATACACATGGCTGTATGGTGAGAAAGAATGTATACATTTTAAGGCTATAATAATCCACCTCTCTGAACGCTCTCTTGAAGCTGGCAAAACTAAAGCTGTCTCTCAGGCTCTAAATTGGGGATAACCTTTTTCTTTACAGGGTCTCTTGCTCTTCCCCTTTTAATTTTCTTTTTTAAGCTTAGTAACAGAAGCCACAATCCAAAGCAAATTTCATGAAAGTAAACTGCACTGAATAGAGTGGAATCTATTTCTCAATAATCACGGACAGGATTTCACTGTTTGACTTGAAGCTTGTGGTTCGTCCATACTAGTGTAAAAACATTGACTCAATGGGATTTATCTATGTGTTGACACATTCAGTAATTGATTCAATGAGTTACTCTAGCTAGAACAATATATCCATAGTGAGCACAGATCAACCCTAACAACATAGAGCAGTCTCTGGAACAGTTCAGAACATTTCATGTTTTGTGAGAATATAGAGGGACATGATTAGGATCTTGGGCTGAAAAAGACAAACAGGCAAGCTGTTCAAGTAATTTTATTGCATTTGGCCACAGGCAAATGGAAGTGGAAGAGGGCAAAAGAAAAATGGAGAAAATGGCATTCTATCTGAACTTTCAGATTTTAAAACACACATTCAAATATAATGATAACAAAATTACCCACCCAGTTAATCTGTTCTACATACCAGGTCAGTCCTATCAAACACAACCAAGTCATGTATGTTGTGTTGTTACAGACTGGGCTGGCATTCAGGACCGCTACCAGCAGAGTACAGGCTGATATGGCAACCTAGATCTTGAAGGATAAGGGAGGGAACACATATAGAGGATGAAATTCATGTATCTGGCCTGCCTTTCTCTTTCTTGGCATGTCCACCATCTTATCTCCCTCTGCCTAGAATTACACAAATAAGAACACCACCACCCCAAACTAGGTATCACTTAAGCATACAGGTAAAATATATAACATACAACACTATATGGAACACAGCAGGGTGCCAGTGCAGACGGTCAAAACAGCCGTGAAGAATCCCTTCTACTTTCACTTCTACAAATGTCAATAAGGCATTCCATCCTCACTCACTCCTACATATGTCAGTCATGTTATCCATGGTGCTCACTGATTGCACAAGCTTTTGATTTTTCTCCCTATAATCATTTGTCTCTCACTCAGAGATACTAGAGGTGGCTTCACAAAAGAGCCAACTTTCACTCTCACTGTGAAGTTTCACATGTTATTTAACTGCAGCAAAAAAGGTAGTAGCCCTTACTCATGTGTCTTCCTAAAATGGTGACCCCTCTTTTGGTCTTTGCCCATCACCAGTGGTTCACTGAGAGCCATATGTCCTCTTTCCCTAAAGAAGACGAAGTCCTGGATGGGATGGAAAGTAGGTGTGCATCTACACTATAGAATAAAAGCAGTTTGACATCACCTTAATGCCATGGCTCAATGCTTTGTTACCATGGAAGCTGTAGTTTTACAAGGTCTTCAGCCTTTTCTACCAAAGAGTGCTGGTGCCTCATCAAACTACAACTCCCAAAATTCCATCATTGTGAGCCATGGCATTTAAATTAGTGTCAAACTCCATTAATTTTGCAATGTAATTGTAAGATTTCTTCTAGATCTCAGCACAGCAAATACCAAATGAGTAAATACAACAGTTCTGTTGAAATACTTAGAACCCAGCAGTGGTCAAATGTAAAAGCCTCCCTCAGCTTCCTTCTCAGTAATCTGGATGCAAGCACCAGCCATGCATGTTAGTTTTGTTTTTTCTGCGTTACTGCTGAATATGGAGAGGAAATAAAATGTATTGATTTAGGCATCATTATACCTCTATTCTAGAGGACAAACCAACTTCTGATGATGATGACCAACAAGCTTTGGCTTTGATTCTATCTCAAAACTACCAATTTGTTCTAGATTCTACTTCTGCCATTTGTTGTTGGTTTGTGTGTGTGTGTGTGTGTGTGTGTGTTGTCGAAGGCTTTCATGGCCGGAATCACAGGGTTGTTGTGATTGTTCTGGGCTGTATGTCCATATTCCAGAAACATTCTCTCCTGATATTTCGCTCACATCAATGGCAGGCATCCTCAGAGGTTATGAGGTATATACCTCAAAACCTCTGAGGATACCTTCCATAGATGTGGGTGAAATGTCAGGAGTGAATGCTTCTGCAACATGGCCATACAGACCAGAAAAATCACAACAACCCTGTTGTTTTTTTTATATTTACAATAATCATCTTTCGTCACTTTGCCAAAGAGCTTTTGGTATATAACTTTTTGAGCCCCTGCCTTGAGCCCTACTTACATGCTTCTTGAAAGACAAGTGTTGCCATTGAATGGGTTTTTAAAAATCCTTTAAGGTTCATGAATGAAAACTGACAGTAGACTCAATTTGGCTGCTCATTTAACTACACAGTATTGTGCAGTGTCTAGCTTGGTAGCCTGCACTAAATAAGCAATTAAATAAACTCTATATAAAAGTCTGACAAAAACATATAGTGGCAGCTGAGCAACAAAAAGCTGTTTCATACAAACTTATTAAAAGTAGCAAGAGCTATTTCCAAACTATATACACCAAACCTGTTACAGTAGAGTCTCACTTATCCAACATAAACGGGCCGGCAGAACGTTGGATAAGCAAATATGTTGGATAATAAGGAGGGATTAAGGAAAAGCCTATTAAACATCAAATTGGGTTATGATTTTACAAATTAAGCAGCAAAACATCATGTTATACAACAAATTTGACAGAAAAAGTAGTTCAATACGCAGTAATGCTATGTAGTAATTACTGTATTTACAAATTTAGCACCAAAATACCACGATGTATTGAAAACCTTGACTACAAAAATGCGCTGGATAATCCAGAACATTGGATAAGCGAGTGTTGGATAAGTGAGACTCTATTGTATTTGTATCTTCTAGTTTTATAGCTGTTGTTATCTTAGCAGCTACACATGTGTTGTTAAGATGTTTTGGAATGTAGCTCCAAATGGATTTTCATTTGTAATTACAACATTTTCTATGTTTAGGCAAACTGTCTTCTTCAGAGTGGTTCTACTTCATTTTGGGATCATGGTCATTTTCTGACTTCCCCACTGCCTGAATCATTTTGATTTTCTGCCAGAGAATTGACAGAGACAATAAATTAGACCCACAAATCTTATCTAAAAGGGCAGCTCTAAAGATGAGCACGTTTGGATGAAAATAAAACCATCCCAAATAGATAACAACTTGGAATCACCACTTATTCCCACTTACTGAAATGTGTATTTTCTCTCTCTGCCCTCCCCCTCCCTGCATCCCCCCCCCCAATTTATGTGTTGCAATTTAGAAAGTAATTAAGCCCAAAAGGTGGAAATCAAGCATTAGTCTTTGACTCAAACCATGTCAGTTTTATGGAACTTACAATTCAAATACTATTTTGTCTTTTTAAATGCCACCATATAATTGAATGCTGTATCTATCCAGAGCTTGAAAGCTCTTTGGGGTTGTCACATTTGGACAAACTTGTTTGTGTAATGATTCTTTGGAAGTGAATAACTGGTGCTCAGAGACAAATTGCAACAAATTGCTATTGGCTCTCATTCATTGCCTGTCTGGGTCATTTGCATCAACAACATATGCTGATCTCTGGCCAGAATTACAATTGGAAAATGAGCTTTATTATGAAAGATGTTGATGTGCTATACATGAGTCTTCTTGTGGAGAGAAAAAGCAGGGTATAAATAAACATCATCATCATCATAGCACTACTACCACCATTACAAATGATAAAATAATAATAATAATAATAATAATAATAATAATAATAATAATAATAATAATACATGGGTTCTGAAGTTGTGAGATCCTTCTATTGTTCTTCTAGATCAGTGGTTCTCAACCTGGGGTGCCCAGATGTTTTTGGCCTACAACTCCCAGAAATCCAAGCCAGTTTACCAGCTGTTAGAACCACTGTTCTAGATAAAAATAACAAGAACAGAAATTACTGCAGCCCTTACAACAGCCTAATAACAAGTATCGTGTTGAGTAGTTATAAATGCATATACTAGATGTAAGCTTTCCCAGCTGCTTATATTCTTGTTTACAATAAGAGCACTATTAGAGTGGGCACTCTTTAACTGCTGGGGTTTTGTTCCAGAACTCTCTGTGGATAGAGATTTTGATTTTGATATTAATGATTGTGTTTTGGACATTGAATTTTGCCGACTTCAGTAAGCCACCTTGAATCCCCTTGGCTGAGAAAGGCGTGGTAAAAATGCTGTAAATAAATAATAATAATAATAAAATTCATGGATGTTCAAATTCCATTATATCCAATGGCATAGAAAAGTGACATAGAAAAGTTTGTTCTTTGATGTTATTCAACAGTTTCAAGGCATGGATGGTGGAATCCTTGGATGCAGAATCTGTGGACGTGAAGAGCCAGTAATACACAATTATTGCAAATGCCCTTGAAACATGCCTTAACAACACATAACTACACAGAATTATTGAAGTCTGTTTCGGTAGCAATTCGAGCCCATAGGATAATGTTTTGAGCTCCTCCTTGTCAGCAATCTCGAGTACAACCATCAGAAATATGTGTCACAACTTTGTTTCATACTCGAGACTGCTGGTGGGACAGGGCTGGACACATAATTCTGTTGTGCCCCAATCACCAGCTGAACAAACCTGTGTCATGCAGTGAACCTGCTGCCTCTTAAGTTATATTTGGGGGGCTGAGACAATGTGCAGTTGCTCATTCATAACTATATCCATGATGGCCAGTAATAATAACTTATCAATTTACAAGCATGTCTTGTGTTTTGACATTTGACATGAGAGTCTTGCCTAAGAAACATATGTGTGTATAAATATGCTCATACCTTTTGAAAGAATTTATTTCCCTATCATACAATTCTGTATTCTGGCAGGATGCCATCTGCTACCTCTGACCTAATTACAGATCATTGTAATGATTCTTGGATCATCACATTAGTCCGTAGTTCTTACCACAGATAGTAACAAGGGAGAAAAAGACTGCAATTATTACCATCCTTCTGCAGTATAAATAGCATAGCTTCCCACACCACATGAAGAATTTAATAAAAAAATTGCTCAGCTCTAACTCTGTCCACTCCTCAAAAAAAGCAGTTCCAGAAAAGGATACTAAGAAAAATATTTTGCATCTACTTGGCAGGCAGACCGTACCAATTTGCTACAGGGATAAACTGTTAGTGTGTGTTAATGTTTTGAGGTTGAAATGTTATATCAAGTTAAACTGTTTGGTGTTTTGCAACTGTGTTTCCGGCAAAGCATTTCAGCAGTGCAGGAGTTAATCACTAGACTGCTTGATTGATTGCCCACAGGACCTATGGGGCACAGTTTCCATTTGAACTGTCTGGCCGGAACTCATGAACTGTGGAATGTGCTTTCTTATCAGTTGAGCTGCGTTTTGCCATGCTGAGAGGCAGAAGGAAAAATGCCAGCTTCTAGCAATGGGCTTTGCTGTTTGTAAATATGATTTGTAAATACTGAATAAATGTTTGGACTTCAGACTACAGATGTCTTTGAGTCTGACATTAGAGAGGAATTGGTGAGGGCAGAAGTTCGCCAATTCATCAGGGTGCTGATCTGGAGAAGATGATCGATGGTGTTTGAAGAAACCCACCCAAAACGCTCCCTGACCCCTGGCTCTACATATTAACAAAAACAACCTGGTGCTGTAACAGATATCTTGAACTACGACTCCCATCACATTTGATTATGGCTGTGTTTGCCAGGCCTTACGAGGATTGTAATATAAGCATATGGAAGCCACTAAATTGCCTCCTCCTGATATGCAGTTTAGAAACAATACTTCTACATATATATTTAACCATATATTTGAAAACATAATGCTACATTATTTATTTATTCATTTTCAAGGATGTGGCTTATAGAATGAAACTAGAATAGGAAAATAGAAAAACATTCTGAAATGAAGACTCAACAGGAGCACAGTAGAAGCAGCTGAGACAATGATATAACATGGTGCCCACTACTGAAATAATTTTAAATCACTCAGTTGAAAATAAAGATCAGAATAGGGCCTTACTGACAAGCTTCTGGAGATATGTTGGAAACGGTGTGGCTTTTGGAAGCAGAAAACAATGCATGGCATATACTCTCAACTGCCAAATTTCAGAATGCTGAAAGGAAGCAGGCAGACAATTGCTACTATTCATACTTAGGGGATTGCAGGTGGTGGATATATCCATAAAGATTATCTGAGATACATCATCTCGGTCCAGAAACTTTACATCAACAGACAGAATGAAACGAGGATTTAAGATCCTACATTGTCATTGTAAGCACAATAACAGACCTCTGTAATTGTAATTATGATGAACAATCCCACCCCCACAAGAAAAACCTACCTGCTCATTGACCAAATGCTTCAAATATGCTGATAATTAAAGGTCAGAGAAATTATATTTGCATTACTTTTTTGGTCATAGGATGCCTTGAGGTCCTGCCACAACTACTTCAAGGCACTCCGTGACTAGGAGCATGCTATGAACATCATTTCTCCATGACTTGATCTTCAACACCATGAAAACTTATCAATGAAGGCAGATTTTGGCATTCATGGAATCACAGAATCATATAGAATTGAAAAAGACCAGAAGGACCATCCATTCTAGGCTATATTGAGAAGTTACTCACAAACCATCTCTTTCATAAGTCAGCAGACAACTTGAAAACACACACACACACACACAGAAATGCACCAACTGTGGAGTTCCTTATCTTGTTTTGGATGTGCAGTGAAGATTGTAGTGTTTTGTCAAATTTTTAACTCAATATTCTATTTTGTCACTCATCCATTTGAATGTTAAAACTATATCTAAATTACAGTATCTATTGTACAACAACGGACAATGCTTCTATGTCAAACAGGATATGGAGAAGATCAAAAGAAGTGAAGAAACTTTCTGAAAATATGGATGAAGAAGAAAAAGTAGATGTAGTATTCATTAATAGTAATAAAGGCTTACAAAAAGTACAGTTATTCCTGCAAACAAAAGATGAGGACAAGAAATAAAAGCATGTTTATTGGCTTTGAGGTTTGAGAGAACTTTATATCATCCTACCATCATTTGCGTCTAACCTCTTACAGCCTTCTGGCAGGGGGACATGTTAATTTCCTGTTGCATGCTTCTAAGAACCACCAGTGACAGACCCATTTTTCAAAGTATTCAAAGAGATTTTCAGTAAATTACATTTCATGCTGATGCTTGCTTTGTATTGTGCCCAAGTGTACAGGAGGCAGTCACAGCAGGCAAATAAAATATTTGAATAGAATTATCATATGGAACAAATCCTCCAAAGTTTTAATTCCTTGTCATTTCCCTGCAGATGCTATTCAGGATTTTAAAGCATTCATTTACATTAGAATGCTTTCTCCCACTTGTGTTCCAGACACATTGAATATTTTTGTGCAGATTAAACTTCCCTGGGTTGCATGTAAAAGGTTTTAAAATGAAAACTTTTAGGAGCCAAAAAATCAGATTGCATCAAATATAAATGGCAGGATAAGTACATTTGCATCTGCTAGAGTATGGAAAGAAACACAATCTATTTAACTTTTGTACTATATGCATATGCATTAGATGCACTTACAAAATGATGTAAACATAATAAACTCCAAACCCCAAAAATTATGAACAAGAAAAAAATCAGACTTGTGTAGATCATCATGTTAAAACTAGTGTGCTTTTGTACCAGGCAATAAAAATTGATTTTCCTTTATGCAAAATTCCTACCAGCAAAATAAAAGGAAAAATATAATGAATCTGAAAAACAGAATACGTTTTCCAGCCTCTCTATAGCTTGGCATTTCTAATGAAGGCAACTTCTCCAGCTGTATGTAAGGAAGCAATAACACTTTTATTAAAATGTACAGTAACACAACAGCTAGTTTTCAAAGTAAAACCTCTGTTCATGTAATAAGTTTTCAGCTTATAACACTTTTTAGGTTTTCATTAGAGAGATCAATGAATCTAATGTAATCTGATAAAAATATACACACTGGTTTTGTATTATACTATTTGGCTGGGATTGTAATTTCTAGATAGAGGAAAAACTTGCATAACTATAAAAAGAGATGAAGGATCCCAGTCATGTTCATTTTTACTTGAAAATAATTCCCTTTGAGTTCGGAGCAGCTTATTCCTAGGTTTAAAAGGAAGGAAATAAAGAAAAATTGCCATCAGGAGTTTTCTTATAAGATAGGTAGCTTTTTGACATTCTTAATTTTTGCATCTCTGTTGTACTGCCAGTTCAACCTGAATTATGTGTTAGTAATGTCAACATTTTTACTCTCTTTAATTAAAACAACTCTGCCATGAGTATAAGAAAATCATAAAATTGCCAAGTAATAACTCTTCATCTGCCATTCTATTTGATCTTGAGACCTGCCTTAACTACCTCTTCTCAAATTGTTATTTGCCATCAAGTTGGCTCCAACTTTGGGCAACCCTATGAATGAGAGCCCCCGTCATAAATAGCTCCATGAAAGTTGCAGAGACTTGGGACTGTGTCTTCCTTAAATCAATCCACCCATAATATGGTTATTTTTCTCTTTTTTACCACCTTGTACTTTTCCCAGCATTATCATATTTTCCAGTAAGTAATGTTGTGAACATAGAAGCCATTTTGGCTTCTATGAGAATTCAGGCTTGATTATCTGTTAAATAAACTGAATTGGCTGCCTATGGTAACTGTAGAGACCTCCTGCATCATAACATTTCAAATGAGTAGATCACCTTCTTTTCAGCTTACTTTACTGTTCAGCTTTCACAATCATTCCTAGAAATCAGAAATACTGGGGCTTGCATATTTCTGCTGGTATTTATTCATATAATTTTACACTTGAGGATCATATATAGCTCCCTCACATCTGTCTTTCCAGCTCCATCTTCTTTGATTTCTTTCTTCAGATCCATTATGGTTTATGACTGAAACATAGGACTTCATCACATGAGCAAATTTGCCCATCCTGCAACACTTTCAACAAAGTTCAGGGATGTTGCCTGCCAGATCCCCCAGACGAAATAGAGCTACTTTCAGTGGGGCTCCATCCATGAACTGTGGTGAAAGTGTCATAAGACGAAGCAACAGGACCATGGGAGGCTTCCCATAGTCTCATTGCCAGCAACAGGGCAAACTTGGAGGGATGGGGCAGGCCAGGTGATGAGGGGTGAAGTATGCCCCCACTGCCTGCTGGTTTTGTCATGCTTGCAAGATTCTCTAGATGGCAAATCTGTTTTAAATTTGTGTATACCATTTGTGATTATTGGTTTTGATTTCCTAGTATTCACTTTGGACTTTCTCTCTCAGTATTCATCAGTAACCATTCCAAGTCTTTGCTATTTCCTTCCAATGATATAATAAAGCCTGTATATCTTAAGTAGTTGCTATTCCATCTCCAGTTTACATTCCTCCTTCCTCACAGTCTAATCCAGTTTTTCAACATGTAAATTAAACAGCTAGGATAATAAAATGCAGGCATGGCTGCTCCCCTTGCCAATGGGAACCATTCTGTATCTCTATATTGTGTTCTAACAGTAGCTTCTTGAGACTCATCATACTACAGTTGTTTGATTATTTGATTCCAATTCTGTAAATAGACCAAAGACAGAATCCCTGTTGAGTTATGGAAACCTACTGGATGAACTTGAGCACTCTTTCAGCCTCAGAGAAAAGCAAAGGCAACCTCTCTCTGAACAAATCGAGTCCAGAAAAATCCCACAATAGGTTCTCTTCAAGATCTCCATAGACATTGCATACACTTGCAATTCTCTGATAAATTGCACCATCATTGATTAAATTCCTTTAAATATTTTCCCATGTTAAAAAAACCCTTAGCTAACTATTTGATTTCTCACCTAATTCTGAGAATATACCATTGTGAATTTGCTATGAAACCAGAAATGAAATTGATCATATCTTAAAAGAAATGTTAAACGGCCATGTAAAATACCTCGGGGAATAGTCCTTGATTATGGAAAACAATCTGCTAAGTAGATGGAAATTTAGAAATTCACACTTTTGTAAAGAAAGGAAATAAACAGAAATCTAATATTAGCTGAGTCAAACAGCTTTCTTTGTGTTACAAAAAGGTAATCATATTGTTATTTCTTTATTAGGCCTGTTTACACACCTATATCAACCAATGACCTCAATGAACTTTCAATATTAAAGAATAAAGTTGAATGTGAAAAGTGTAAGGGCAGACTCTTTTATATAAAATGTCATTACATTGACAAAATCATGTTCTCATTGGCTTCTAGTACACTGCCATATAATCCAGATTATCAAATCAGATAATCCATATTATGTGCATTGAATTGGATTACATGAGTTTACACTGCCATATAATCTAGGTCAATGCAGATAATCTAGATTTTATATGGCAGTGTAGATGAGGCCATTGGTGCCACCCTGTGTTTTGATGTTACTATAAAACTCATTATTTTGCTTTTCCTTAGAAAATCAGTTAATTAATTTTACACTGTTATGAGATTTCTGTACTTCTCCCAATTTTATGCACTCCATCACTTCCAATTCCCTAGTGAACCAGGGGGCCCATTTAGTTTTGCTTTGTCAGAGGGGATGCTTAGGGACAATCATTTCCACAATCCTGATCATTTCCTGAAGTGAATAATCTCAATTTCCTCACCTCACACAACTACCAAGACACCAAATTCTAGTGAATTTGTGCAAATGGCATCCAACCTTGCCCCCAAATAATGTTAAACAGATTTGATTAGCCCCCCCCCAAAAAAAATCCCAATTTCACAGTTTCTCTTCGTCCCTTTTCCCACCTACTTGCATGTATGTGATCTAATTTTGAAGTGAAGACGCAAAGAGGGTCCTTGAAGGGATGGCAAGTCTTAAATAGCCTCTGGCCCTGCACCATCACATTCATTATCTTGGTATACACACAGAAATCTCTGGCTTCTATTCTTGGAGACTTTCAAACACATATCCTCCTCGCGGTCCTTTTCCTTGGTGGAGGTACAGGTACATATTATTACTAAAATCTTGCATTTCTATGTTCTCAGAGCTATTACTGACCTTGATAATTGATTTTTTTAAAATCAGTATGAGTTAGTTATCATTGATGAACATTTCTTTTAAAACGCTGCATTCAAAATCTTGATAACTTGAGGCAAGTTATAGCATTTTACATTATTACAAATGCAAAACACACAAGTGGATCTTTAAAAACATTATATCTAAATCAGAAGTGTTTCAAATATCTTCGACTCTAATATACAAAGGTCTGCTAGAACCTGTAGGCACTTTCTAAAGATAATGAGAAAAAATACAGTCTTGGTTATTATCAGAGATTTTTCAAACAAAACTATTATAAAACATTTGGAATTGCTAGCTTGTGTTTTTAATATCACCTAGTTAATAGGCTTAACTAACTCTGGAACAAAACCTTACAGGTTTTGACAAGTTAGGAGAATGGCATCTTATGGATAACTCTGATCAAAATATCTGGCCATCTTAACCTTTTCCTAATTCAAAGATGAAACAATAGGATTTTAGAATTAAGCTCAACCCTCTTCTGGTTTCAGAGATCTTCAGATATCACAAATACAATGCAATAAAAGAATCATGAAGAAATGTTGGGATGAGAGAGGCCAAGTGTAGCTCTAAGGAATGCCTACCATTCTTAAGGTGGATGATTGCATCTATTCCACATAATTTTGACTAATCTAGTTTAAGTGAATTTTCTCCCAGTCCTCTATGGACCTCATCACAAAGGCCCATTGATCCAAGACTTGATCTTGGATGCACATACTGACCTGGCACACATCATGGTGAATCCATGGGCTCCCGGTTGGGGGGGGCATGGGGAAGCCATTGCTCCATGCCCCACATCATGTGTCTTGACGTTCCCTTCATCCCATGGCAGGAAGTGTCATCTGACTCCCCCCCTCCATTGCTGGTAAGTGTGCACCACTTCCTCTTCTTGTTCAGCACAGAGCCTGCCGAGGAGTCTCTGTGCACTGTTTAATAGGCTGTGTACTAAAAGTGGAGAGCAAGCTGCATACTGATGAGGTAGTTTGTGAACTTGGATTGCAAAACCCAACCAACAGATGAAATGAGATTATTAACTACTGGATGATATCAACTCTATAGGTAGAGCATAAATACCGAAATTGGGCATTCATGTTTTTAACCATCAAAAATGTTTATGTGGAGATAGGCAATCTCACAAATATAGAGGAATCTTAAATATTAAGGCCCAAGTCATTCAAGACTAAAAGTATGTACCAACACCTTGCATTAGGTTCAGAGGACCTGAAAAGCCACAGTGAATAACACAATATGGAATGAATATAAATGAATATAATGCAACTTGAATTATTCAAACTGATCTAAATTACTTTGAGTTCATTGCTTTTTAATTTTCCATACCAAACTTTCTATTATACAAAAATCAAGTCAAACATTAAAAAAATCATAGAAGTTGCTATTTAGCTAAGTTGCCATTTATCTAAATTACCATTTAACAACAATGGTATATAATTTCTTCATCTCATTTCACATCTTTAAATATTAATTGACATTTCCAAGCAAAGGAATTAATATTACTTATACTGACTTCTCACATTCCATTATTTCTCTGTTTTCATATAGGATTGCTTTAAAAGAGGGCAACAGCAGAGCAGAGGGAGAAAAAAAATCAACCCAGCAATAATCTAAAATTGTTCAAAATGTGAACTATGTTCAGATTGTTAACATAGGATGTGATCAATGAAGTCATAACACTTGAGGCATGCCTTGGGCCATTTCAACACATGGATTTTACAGAGGTTACAGCTGAAGCAAAAAAAAAAATGAAAACTGCCACATTGCAGCAAAATTCAGATTTGAACACTGAAATCAGACTAATTAAAAACTGGATATATAAATGTCAAGGCTGAATTTGAATAACAGTACAATATTTTCAATTATGCTTCTCTTTTGATTGCTTGGATGAAATAATTAATCTAATGTTTCCTAAATCTATTGTCTGTTGAAGGTTTGTCTGTGAGGTACTGAAAAACAGTTGACACTCCACCTTGTTAACTGTCATATAATCTAATGTTCTGCCTACGACATGCCAATTTCTGTCAAGTACTGACTGCCAGTGTATGTCAGTTGTCAAATAACATCTGACATAGCCTGCCATGTTTTAGTGGAAGAAGAGCATGTACCTTCCATCCATAAGATTCCAATTTAATCTGTGTCTTTTCCACTTCAAAAGGCCTTGTGTTGAAGAGATGGATAAGACCTTTTTCAAGAAGCTTAAAAGCTACTGACAGAGTAGACAGAACCAAAAGGTCGTACTCTGCACAAAATAGTTTTGCCATATAGGTACACAAATGCAACATGTGATGTCCAAGAGTGTCTAGCAAGTGATAGGCAATAGGTTGCAAAGTCTTCTGTAATGTGTTGATTTCTTCTGTGATGCTTTGATAACATCATAGTGCTATGGAAACAGGACAAAAAATACAAATTGTTCTAACTCAGGAGACACTGTTCCCTGACTCACCATGCTAGGAGGAAATCACGGCAGCGTGGCAAATCAGGAAGTACTGGCCAGGTTACCTCAGTAATAGGGATCTTGATGCATAGTGTCATTTCCACTGTAGCTCCAAAGTAGCTCCATTGCATTAAAAAAACACCCAGATACCATTAGTTTGAGAGCCTTAGTGACAATGGTGTGGTTTCTCACGATTTGATTTGTTCTCTTTTGAGATCCCCATGTCACAGAGAACTGGGGAATATTAATGCTTTCAAGAGGTGATTGTGTTGAGTCTTCCATTTTCCCCTGAAAATCCCTTTTGTATGTGTTGTGACCAATACGGCCTCTTAGTAATATGAAACCTCCTAGCTAGATCAGTACCATTTAGAAAGATCCACTGGTTGTGAAGAAATAGCACTTCTATGATAATAGTGTGTCAATAGTAAGCTGCCTTACACCATCTGGGTTACTAGTTACAACAAGTGGTAGAAGATCTTTAAGAAATTCTCACATATCACATATCTTTCAAAACCTAACCAAGGGATGCCAGATGGTGAACCTAGAGTCTTCTTATGCATGCAATATCTGTTATCTGCCACTGACTTATAGCCCTTCCTAGGTGGTATAATTTGTTAGATTTGCTCACCAGCAACGTTGTCAATGCATTTGCTCTCTATCCAATCAGGGCCACACATTTGCAATTCAAGCCCTAGCACAGTGGTTCTCAGTCTGGGGTCCCCAGATGTTCTTGGCCTACAACTCCCAGAAATGGCAGCCAGTTTACTAGCTGTTAGGATTTCTGGTAGTTGAAGGCCAAAAACATCTGGGGACCCACTGCTCTAGCATATATGTAGAGCTAGATCACAACCATTACATAGACCCAAATTCCCTAATTCAGAAAACATAGAAATGTTCATAATCCTATTGTTTTAATATTAATTTTAAATATATTTATCATGGAGCTTTGCAGGTTTTAAAGATGATTATCACTGTAAAATATGTGGAACGAATAGGCTTAGCCAAGCACTTACCAGAGAGGGTAGCATTAAAGAGAGTTATAGCTTGCAGCATGTATTAAGTGGCAAGAAAGTATGACTCTTGAAAGCTCAGCATTGTATTCCCATTCTAAAATGTTAATGAGGTGGAAAATTAAGAGTGATAACATTGCACTGCATTTACTGCTTCCAAGCACTCAAGTGTCACATATTACTTGTTCACATTCTGAGTTGTTTTGGCCAAGGTTTGCCTTACACCTGATTGCAGCCTTTTTAGAACACAGAAGGTGATGATATGAATTATCTCTTCTTTTTTCCAAATATTTTTATTTAACCATTTACTAGTAAAGTAGGGGATTAGGGGACAAGGGAAGGGAAAGGAGAAATTTGGGGATGATAGATTAATTATTGGTTAGTTGAATCTTTACACGTCTGGTATGTCACGAAGAGAAAACAAGGAGGGCAAAGGTTGTTGAAGAATAAGTTCTTTTACAAATATATCACTGTTACAATGTCTTCATTTCTATTTCTTTAACTCATATTACATAATATGTTGAGAATTCTAACAATTTTAATTTTGAGTTCATTGGTTGTATCTTCTTCTATTTTGTCACATTGTCGCCTGGTCTTCATATATATCCTTTTCCAGATTCTTCAATGGAAATTAAACTGAATTTTTCATAGCAGATTCTTTCTCATTAAAACTTTTCTTAAAATATTTATTATTAATATCTGCAAAGAAAATTCTACAATTTTCATTTAGATTGTTAGTAGGTTAGTGATTTTATCATTTTATCGTTATCATGCTGTCTCTCTTTCTGGATTTACATCACATATATTTTCCATCTATAATTCTTGGAGTCAAAAGCTCTTCTGACTTAACCATAATCTCTTAGTATGATAATATTCTTATAGTCCCTTTTTTAAAGAACTTTCCCTGATAGCTCCTGAAGGCCAGATCTCTCAAAATTATCTTTCTCAAAGTTTTGTTCCCACTAGCCCTTCTAGCCTTCTTTTATATCAATCTGTTCTGCTCTCACTCTCTTTCTCTATTGTGTGTGTATGTGTATTGATTTTTGTGTATGGGCTTCAATAATTTCTATATCATTGATATTGCACATTTTTCTATTTTTTATATTATAATTTCTTAACAATTAACACATCAAATAGCAATCATCACTTAAGTTTTAGCATACCAAACACAGAAGATAAACATATATTATTTATCATATTTTTAGTTATCAAATCCTGTCATGGTCATCTTTTGGTTTTTCACAAAGTCTATAAAAGGTTTCAATTCTTCTTTAGATTCTGCAAATTAGTTTGCTGTAGGGCTAAAATTAGTTTGTCCATCTCCACCACTTCAAAGACTTTTGTAATCCAGTCCTCTGTTGTTGCTGTAAATTGTTTGTTGTTTCCACAATTTTGCAATGATATGAATTATCTCATTTATACTTCCTCAGGATACTATCACATTCTATGATTCTTACCCATTAAGATAATATTAAGATGAAAGAAGTGAATATTTTCATTTTTGCAACTATATCCTACTCTGGAAATTAAGTTATAAACCTTGCATGCTTCTAGGAGGATCACAGAACAACTCTATATGCACAACACCTGAACATAAATAATAAATCCTGCTGGAACAGATTATAGATTCCCCTCAGTTCACTATAAACAGCAAATGTAATTACATATCAGCCCAAACCCATACTGATACTCGCCCCAGTGGGAGTTTATTTATACTTTGTAGCATACTAAAGCAGCGACAGTTGTGACTATTACTGGATTTGCTACTTAGCATTCCGCTTCCTCAAATAGTTCTGTTAAAAGAAAAAGTAAGCACAGAAGGGGAAAATCACTGTGATCATCTATCTGTTCCATCACACTGCATTACACAGGCAGAACGTTTTTTTCTTCATGAGGCCCTACTTGGCATGCAAGGCACATCAGAAATAACTGTAGTGAACCAAGGACTTTAAAGTCAGAGTAGCAATGAGTGAAAGAGATGGAATGGAAAGGAATCCTCCGGTATTAGTGTAATGGAAGAGAAATGGAACAGGGATATAATTCTTCATTTTTTTTCTTAAGTTAGCAAAAAGGAATTTTAGAAATTATCTTGCCTTCATAAGGATGGCTTTCAAAGTCACACAGTATTTAAAGGCTATTCAGGACTTATTTTATGCAAAATTCACACATGGTTGTTTTTGCTCAGAGAAAATGATTTTTTTTCTGCAGGGGAACCACTATTTTATGTCCCAAATGCTGTTTCCTGCTAGAAAGGGCTTCTTTCTATGAAAATCAACCCAAATCAATGTTGTACAGAATTGTTCCTCAACTATAAGATTTCCTAGAGCCAGCTTGAACATTGGATTATGACTAGAGAACAGAGTTTGAACCCCTGCTCAGCTCTGCCATGAAAACTCATTGGGTTTTTTTTTAATGTCAGGAGCGACTTGAAAAACTCCAAGTCGCTTCTGGTGTGAGAAAATTGGCCACATGCAAGGACGTTGCCCAGAGGACACCTGGATGTTTGATGTTCGAATCCAACCCAGGGACTGGCGGCCTTCAGGTCAGCAAGCCAACCTTCAAATCAGCAGTCTGCCAGCACAAGGGTTTAACCCATTGCACCACTGGAGTCTCCAGTGTTTGGTGTCAGAGTCACTAGGTGACTCTGGTGAAGTCACATTCTTTCAGTCACAAAGGTAGGCAAAGGCAAACTCTCTCAGGAAAAATCCTGCCAAGCAAATTGGTTTTTCTATTGGAAATAACTTGAATGTACAAAACAAGAGAGCACATTTCCTGAATAGGAAACTGGAAATAATATATCTATGTAGAAATATTACTCTCCTGATAGAAGGTGGTGTTCTTCTACAGAACATGCTATCTTCTGAGTAAAATAACCACATGGGAATTTTGTCCAGAATAAGTCCCTCAAATTATTAAAATTCTCATTAGTCCAAAATTCATCTTATTAGGGCTTCTCAGAACTTGGAAATTATGTTTTTCAACTATTTTTGGATATATTTTTTAAAAGCTTCGGTTTTGGAAGTGGTCAGCGTAACCAACTATTATTTCTCATCAATATCCATCTTCCTTAACATATGGGAAAAAAAGATATTCTGGTTTCATCCAGGCCATTAATAACTGCAGTTTATTCCTGAAATTATTCTCTACTATTTTCATCCTACTTTTGGAGTTCTGAGAATACCTACCAGCGATCTTTCAAAATGTGTCTTTTTTGTCCCCGTTTCTATTCCTTTAATAAAGTGAATTTTATGTTCATACTGTACAATACTGTGTATTATCATCCTTTAAGAAATCTTTCAAGAATTATACGTTTCTTTGGGTGTTTTTTGTAAAATAAAATGTGGCAATTCAAAAAATAGGAGGAATTTTCTGTCTGCTGAAATACTGCAATTTTTCTGAGTAACTGGCAGTAAATCTCACATATGTAGATTTTCAAAGTTGCAGTTGTATCTATGCATAATTTCCTTCTACAGGCTGTCTATGAATTATTTTGAGATGATGCATCAGTAACAACAATAAAAGTGTTACTAAGAATGGGGTAATCAATTCATTAGTATTCATGATTCTCTTTAAACATTTCCCAATGTGAGTGTCATAATATACTGGTCTTTCCTTGTTTTACTCCAATGTTAACATCTTGTTGTATATGCTTGTCTGTTATATATCTTATATTTTATTTACCATTATATATTTATATTATTATATCTAATATATTTATTGTAAGTTTCAGAATGACAACATTTTTAAATCATTTCACTGAATAGAAAGAGATGGGATTGAGCAGACAAGCTATATTTCTAACTTTCGTACACTCAGTGTGATGTGTGCACACATCCTATGAATATACAGATATGTGATATTTTCTTGTATTTCTCTTTTTGCCACCTGCCATGTTTAAGAAGGACAAATTATATAAAGATATTGTTTAGGGGCAAAGTAGGAGTGTTGTGACTATTGGTGTTTATTAACTTTTGGCCTGGGATTGTTGTGGTTAAACATCTTCATTAACTTTGTATTTTTTTAAAAAAAAATAGTGATGTAATTCTCATACAAAATATTATAAATCTGCTTACCAGCATAGTAGCTGAGGATGCCTCACTGAACTCTTTTGCTAGCAGGATTTTGAACAGCAGCTCACCCATCGTGAAAAATACTACTTTTTCTCTCTTGCAGTGCCAAGAGAGAGATTGGTGCATCACATTTATCTTGCCAAGTGACAATGCCTTCTTGGTTTTGGTGTGCTTTTGCAATTACGCTAAACACTTTTATAACAAATGTTTCTGTCTCCCTCTTCTATTTGATGTTACTTTATAGATTTAAGAAGAAAACAGCTCTTTGAAAAACAATTACGTGAATCTACACTCTTCAGAGCTTTCAACTCCTAGTCGGTAGCACCAGGGGCAATGCAAACAACAGCCAACAAACAGCATACAGATAGTCATTAAGAAAGTCTCCACTGGTAAAAATAAAAAGATGGGAAAAACATTCAAAAGACATCCAACAGCCATAGTTCTGTCTACCTGCTGTGTTTTTAATACTGTTTGGGATAATGGGCAGTTCTCCAAAAATACATTTATTTTTACATCATTCGTAATAAAGAGACCTTGTTTGTTAGATTAAAAGAGCAACATTCCTCTTGGAACCTGCATTCACAGGTGCAGAATGGTTACAATAATGGTGCGGATATATAGGATGAAAGATACCAGCAATGGAATTGCATACTACACAATGTTGCAAGAAGATCTTATAAAATCCTGGGGTTTGCATAGAATTCTCTCTCACACACATCTATTCCTATTACCAAACTACAAATTCCAGGACATTAGAGGATGCTGCCATACTCTATAACTATAATTGTGTAGTGTGAAAGGACCTAGGCTTGGGAAAGACTTTCATTTTAGTAAAGCTTGCTTTAGGGAAAAGTGTATTTTCAATCACATTAATTCTTCCTCATCCTGCATTGAAATCTAAGCCGAGGACATTGCTTGTAGGATGTTATTTTTTTCCTTCCCACTCGAAATAAGCTAATATTGTGAGACAGTGTGATGTAATGATTTTAATGTTGGATTAGGACTCTTGACAGACCAAGATTCAGTTTTTCCTTTAAGCACAGAAACCCATTAGGTGACTTTGGGCAAGCCTTTGGGTAAGCCTCTCTCTGCCTCAGAAGAAGGGAATGGAAAACTTCCTCGGAAAAGTCTAGCTAGAATGAAAATGCATAACAATCACAAAACATCCCTTCTGTGTTTGTAGTTGGAGAAAGCTGGGGAGGAAATGAAGACTGGGGAACAGAAGCTCATATCCATGTAGAGCTGGTTTCTCTTTCTAGAACAATGATCCCACAAACTCTGCTCCACTACATTATACAGAGGGGAAACTGCAGGGAAAAAAGCAGCAGATGGCAGTTTTTCTAAACTGTCAAATTGGCTCAGAGAAAGTTACCCAAAGGTTTCTAATCCTTTTTCAGTGGAAGAGAATAGCATACACTAACCCAAAAGTATTTCGTGGAGCTCTTAGCTCCACTTAGAAGGAATTGCTCATAATATTGCATTCAACAAAATTTTCACACTTTTCAGAAGATGGGCATTTTCTTTCTTACTGAGGTTTTTTTTTTTACATCACATTGCATATATTGATATTAACAAAATAAAATAAACAAAAGCAACAGGAATTTTTTTAAAAGGAAAGAAAATCTTGCACCTTAGGTCAATTAGTAAATAAACTATGATATAAAATAAAGTGTTTCTGTTAGATTTTTTTTCTTACTCAGAATTCATTTATTTCAGATTATCATTTACAAACTATCCATATCTTCAGATCTAAGCTGAGAGTACATGATGGTGCTGGTGGTGAGTCCTAAAGAAAACCGAAATTATAATAAAAATATAAAAGCTCTTTATTTATTTTTCTTTGATTACAGTTATTTTATTTTCAAATGGGGAAAAAGACCACATGTTTCTACATGTAAATCTTGTCTTTCTATCTGTCTATCTATCTACGTATTGATCATCTATCTATCAATGTTATGTCTTAGCTGCATAATTTCTGGGCACGCTGTCAACAACGTAGGCTCTAGAATTGCTAATGTTTAAGCATAAGCTCAAAAGAGCTGATCTGGCATCTGTAGATAAATTTAATCTTGGCCTGATTTTTTAAGGTGATTACAGCCTCATTCTAAGTCTGTTTATTCTGACACAGTCCCCACTAAGTTTAATGGGACTTGCCCCTGAGTTCACCATGTGTAAGATTGCAGCTTGCACAAAGAATTTGCTAACCGCACCTCCTCCAAGGTGAACTAAACCATCTAAACTGGGCTCTACAGGGCAATGGATACTCCACCATGGACATCAGAAGAGCTGTAAGGCCAAGAACAAGCCATGAGATTCAAGACAAAGATCCACCCAGAGGAAAGGAGTTCTTACCACACATCAAAGGAACAACTGACCGCATAGGCAAACTGATGAAGAAACCCAACCTACAAACTATCTACAGATCCACTAAGAAAATCCAACAAATGCTACATTCAGCAAAGGACAAGAGGGATCCTCTCACCTCTGCAGGAGTCTACTGTATCCCATGCAGCTGTGGACAAGACTACATAGGAACCACCAAATGCAGCGCC
The DNA here is from genome assembly GCF_035594765.1 of Anolis carolinensis. Taxonomy (NCBI): domain Eukaryota; kingdom Metazoa; phylum Chordata; class Lepidosauria; order Squamata; family Anolidae; genus Anolis; species Anolis carolinensis. The sequence goes on along the minus strand of NC_085843.1, from coordinate 254,975,943 downwards.
CAAACATGAGTCAAAGAACATGAAAGGCACTGCAGACTAACTCAACCAGAGAAAATAGCCATAGCAGAGCACTTGATGAACTAAACTGGATACAGCATATTATTTGAGAATACAGAAATGGTTGACCACTCCAACAACTATCATGTCAGACTAAACAGAGAAACCCACAAGCATGTGGACAATTTCAGCAGAAAGGAGGAAATCATGAAAATGAACAAAATCTGGCTACCAGTATTTTTTTTTTAAAAAAAAAACAACCAAAATCAGAACAGTAAATAAGGAGCAACACTCTGAAAACAGAAGAATTCCAGACATTAATCAAGCAGGGGCAGCTAACGACTCTGGACAAAAGATTTCCCCAGGCCAGGATGTGAGGCTGGAAAGAACATTTAATGCTAATCAGGGTGATTAATTACAACATTCACACTGGCCTCCAAAAGACAAGAGTTTTTCCCCCCACCCAGGAACTTCCACAGATATATAAACCTTCCATGCTTAGTTTCTCCATACCTCACAACCTCTGAGGAGGCCGGCCATAGATGTGGGCGAAACATCACATTTATGAGAATACTTCTGGAACATGGCCATACAGCCCAGAAAACACCCAACAACCCATTGCAGCTTAAGTTTCTGCTTGCTACCATTTCTGTTCTATTCCATTGTGACTGCAGTGACAGAAGGGAATGAAAGATTTCCACTGACACTGCATTCCTTCGAAAAGCCATACTTATCACAATATGACTCTAATAGCACAGTTCGTATTCTCATCCCTCTGAGCAATCATCATCTCAGTGGATTAGACACCAAGAAGCTCCCTCTGAAATCATATCTCTAGAGGCAGAGATCTGATAGAGTGAACTCCATTTATCTTCAACAGGATGAAAAAAAAAACCACTCAAAGGTGTTCACAGGAGAGAGAGACCTGAGTGGGAGGCAATAAGAACAACAAATTGCAACATGTAGATTTCACAGCAATCAAATTCTCCCATCAGATTACAGTGACCATGCTATTGTGTCTTTTTTTTTTTTGGATTCTAGTTCAGTACAGCTAAATGTTTCCCTATGTTAAAACAACCCCACACAGTGGATCATGCCAAACCTCTGTTTGTCTTCCTGTGGCATTCAAGTGTTTACCAAACCTACATAAAGACAGAGATTTGCAATTCTCACTGGCATTTTTGTCCCATCTTAAGTTCCATAGTGGACAGAAATGTTCCCAAGAAGAAGAATAATGTGTATGTATCTTGGTTGACATGTTTCTAAATGTGTCTCATTAAAGGCCATTTTAGATGTGCAGAAGTCCCTTCACATTTGGGGGGTAGAGTCCCCTAACTACAAGGTTGCCATAAAATTGGAAAAAATCATATGTGTGTGTGTGTATCAACACTCTCTTTTTAAGCTGAGAAACTATTTTCTATGACTTATTTTATTCTCCTGCAGGATTATATGGTCACCTTCTACTAGAAATTGACCATATCATTGTACTAGGGAACCTAGGCATGCCTAGAAGATATAATTTTCATTTTCGCATACAGAGGCAACAAATAGAGTAATCCACAAATAATCAAATCCACAAATGCTTAACCTGCAAATGTGAAGGGACAACTGAATGCATTATGCATTTCCTACTGACTAAAGCATTTATATGCATGCCTTTCAAATTTAGGATTGTGAGGGGATTTACATATACTTGTTTATAATACAAAAAGCAAAAAGAGAGGGGAAAATATCTGATGTTCACAGTTTCCTTCTGATAATGGGATGTGCATTTGCTTTTATAAATAATGTTGCAGATCACAAACTGGATACATTTATCCCATTTGTCTCTACCTAGGGAATAGTATGAGCAAATCTGTGAAAGTACTCAGTCCTCTTTCTGCCAAAGAGGAAACTGGTCTTACAATTTTACTGTCTGACCTTGGCAACCAAGCAGAGGAGGTCCAACCATAAGGCGAACTAGGCACTTGCCTGTGGCGCCATCGTCCCAGGGGTGCCATCGTCCTGAGAGGAGGGCACCACTCTCCACCTCCTTCTCTTTTGGGCCTTCCGGCGGCCACGCTGGGCCTCCCGGTGCCCGTGCTGGGCTTTCCGGCTGGCGCAGACCCACCTTCGCACCACAGGAGCCCACCTTTGGGGCCTTCAGAGATTGTGAGGTCTGTGGGAACTTGGAAGCTAGGTATGTGGGGTTTATATATCTGTAGAAGGTCCAGGGTGGGAGAAAGAACTTTTCTTTGAAGCAGGTGTGAATGTTGTAATTAATTACCTTGATTAGCATTTAATGGCCCTGTGGCTTCAAGGCCTGGCTTCTTCTTGCCTGGGAGAATCTTTTTTTGGGAGGAGTTAGCTGTACCTGATTGTTTACTGTCTGGATTTCTTCTGTTTTCAGAGTGTTGTTCTTTATTTATTGTCCTGATTTTAGAGGTTTTTTTTTAATACTGAGGGCTATCTGGGTTATCTAAGTCCACACTTCCCTATATCCCTGTTCAATGTTTAGTGCTAAATTTGCAAATATAGTAATTCCTACATAACATTACCATGTATTGAACTGCTTTTTTCTATTGATTTGTTGTAAAACATGATGTTTTGGTTCTTAATTTGTAAAATCATAATGTAATTTGATGTTTAATAGGCTTTTCCTTTATCTTTCCTTATTATCCAACATTTTCGCTTATCCAACGCTTTTATTTTTCAGTGATTGGTTTGGGGGGGGGGGCAAAATTCTGTTCGCCTACACTTGAAAAATACCTAGGGCCGGCTCTGCAACCAAGGCCAACAAAATGGAGTTAACATGTTGAGCAAAATCAGCCTCAGGATGGCACCTTTCATCCTAGGATAAATAAATAAAAATAAATAATATAATATAATATAATATAATATAATATAATATAATTTGGAGCACAATACTCCTGACCTCACGATCATGTTAAAAGACAAAGTATGGATTGTCGATGTCACAATCCCAGGTGACGGCAGGAGTGAGGAGAAACTCACTGGAAAAGTTGACACGATATGAGGATTTAAAGATTGAACTACAAAGACTCTGGCACAAGCCAGTCAAGGTGGTCCCAGTGGTGATCGGCACACTGGGTGCAGTGCCTAAAATCCTTGGCCTGCACTTAAACACAATCAGCGCTGACAAAATTACCATCTGCCAGCTGCAGAAGGCCACCTTACTGGGATCTGCTTGCATTATTCGCCAATACATCACCTAGTCCTAGACACTTGGGAATTGTCCTACGTGTGATCCAATTCAACAGCCAGCAGAGTGTCTGCTGTGGACTCGTCTTGTTGTGTTTCAAATAATAATAATAATGATAACAACAACAACAACAACAACAACAACAACAACAACAACAACAACAACTTTATACTTATATCCCACCACCATCTCCCCAAAGGCACTCGGGGCAGCTTACAGATGGCATAAGGTGCCTAAAAACAACATAAAAGTGAACACAGCATAAACTACAATAAAATAAAGCACATGCAACATATAAAACATCAATTCAGACACAATCAAGCTGCAATTCTCTAACTGTGGTGGTAAGCTACTGGCACCATGGTCGGGCTGTAAACACTGTAATAAAATAAGTGCAAGCTGCAGTAATAGAGAGAGGGCATGGCATAAAGTGCAGGATGTGTGAACACCAACAACAACTCTTTATTGATTAGTCAGTTTTGACCATATCAAAACATGTAAACAGGATGTGTGAATACTATATAGGACAGCTAGGGGCTAAATAATCTCAAAGGCTTTATTGAAGAGCCACATCTTCATGTCTCTACAAAAGGAGAACAGTGGGGGGGGGGGGTTGTCTAACCTCCCTGTGGAGGGAGTTCCAAAGCCGGCGGGCCACCACCAACCAAACCCTCTCCCTCGTCCCAACCAACCACACTTGTGATGGTGGTGGGACTGCGAGGAGGGCCTCCCTGTCAGATCTTAGAGTCCACGCTGATGAGCATTCTTTGGATACAGTCTACCAACCAACTACAGACCCACTTGTTAGTAGAAGTTGATATCCAGATGTCAGCTTTTCCAACTTCAGTTTATTTGATGCACTTCCTTCTTTCTGTAGCATCTTTTGATATCCTGTGAGAAAACACAAAAAAGGAGTTAAAAAAACCTGATCTACTCCAATGTCCATTCCTCCTCAGTAACCAGCATAAATACTTCTCTTCCTCTGTTTGCTACAGACAGACATCAGCAGCAGCATTCTTTGCTACTGAGTTTAGTGAGCATTGAATACAAGAACACTCTTACCTACATATTCTGTTGAATATTAAGTATCATCAATACAATATCTAACTGTGGGAAACAAATAGGATTTGGAATGAGAGCTAGTGCCTATGTCTGTGTCCAGACCTTAAGAAATACAATCAGACTTCACTTCCATTTCACTTACGTTCCTAATTTCACGTCTATTTTATGAAACAGCTGCTGAGGAGCAGATACCTACAGAGAGCTTGTGTGGAAGAGATAATTCAAAGACTAAAGAACTCCTAGATTGCCTCCTGTAAGGATTTTAGAAAGTATGGATGTATGCAGATAAAAAGAAAAAGGAGAGGAGTGCTTGTTGACAGCTAACAGATTAGTAGTATGAACTTCTTGTAATATGCTATGCTTTACTGTTCCATAGCTCAAATTTAATAATTATTCCTGTAGCAATTCTTAACCACTGCTTGCCATGTTCCACATTTTAGAAACCTGTCCAGTTTTCTAGAAAATACTATGTTGCAAGTATGTCTCTGGGAAGTTAAATACAGTAACTGGACATTTTTATTATCTCTGCAAGGCAAATGATTGCTACAGGGTATTTGAATGAAGGGTCCTGACCTGTCCCTGCCTGTTCTTCAGCCGAAAGCATATGAATCAATAAGTGCAGCCTGTCTTTCTAGCTATATAACAATGCAGATTGGAAAGACAGCTCTATAAATAACTTGCCCAAGGCCTGGCACTAATAGAGCAAATAATTTTGTCTCTGGAAGTTATAAACCGACACTATAAGCCAAATTCATAAAATAAAATAAAATAAAATTCAATAAGTTTTAGTCAAATTTAATCCTAGTATATGAATCATTTGAAAGATGTATGAAAAAAGAGCCCTGCATGACCAAGGCCAATTACATTTCTGTCATTTAATAGAAAGATACTTCTGTGCCACTGATATGAAGGCAGACCTTCTCTTCTTGTTCCCAGCATTTGAAATTTAGAGGTTTATGAAATGGAATATCTACGTATCTAGGAGATCCATGAAGTAGTGATTTGAATGCTGGATTAGGATTCCAGAAGACCAGGGTTCAATTTCCTATTTGACCATGGACCACCCCTCACCCCAAAAGGCAAATCGCACATTCTCCACCTTAAAAAAAAATTCAGAACATAATGCAGTGTGTACTTGATCACCCTTTTATAAACTGCTTAAAAATAAGGACAGAAAAGGTGTTGTAGATGGCTGAATCATTAATTGTTATGATCCCATGTTTGGACTTTGGACTTAGGCAATCCCTCGTAGTTCGAGGATGATGGTCCTCCATTTCTGTTGTCTTGGGGATGGATCCGTAGATGGCTGAAGAGACCTATTCTTGATCTGCATGTTCTCCCGCAATGAGGACATCGGTTTCCAAGTGGAAGGCGATCCCGGTCAGGGTTGGCTTGACTCTCCTTCCTCTTGGCATGTTTCTCCCTTGAGCCCTCCATCCGTGCCTCTTCGAACTCCGCAGCACTGCTGGTCACAGCTGACCTCCAATTAGAGCACTCAAGGGCCAGGACTTCCCAGTTCTCAGTGTCTATGGCACAGTTTTTAAGGTTGGCTTTAAGCCCATCGTTAAATCTCTTTTCCTGCCCACCAACATTACGTTTCCCATTCTTGAGTTCAGAGTAGAGTAGCTGCTTTGAGAGAAAGTGATCGGGCAGTCGGACAACGTGGCCAGTTCAGCAAAGTTGATGGCATAGGAGTATCGCTTCAATGCTGGTGGTCTTTGCTTCTCCCAGCATGCTGACATCTGTCTGCCTGTCTTCCCAAGAGATTTGCAGGATTTTTCTGAGGCAATGCTGATGGAAACGCTCCAGGAGTTGAGTGTGACATCTGTAGACCATCCATGTTTCGCAGGTGTAGAACAGAGTTGGGAGGACAATTGCTTTATAAACAGGCACCTTGGTATCTCTACGGATGTCCCAATCATCAAACACTCTCTGCTTCATTCTGAAAAATGCTGCACTCGCAGAGCTCAGGTGGTGTTGCATTTCAGTGTCGATGTTGACTTTTGTGGAGAGATGGCTGCCGAGGTAGCGGAAATGGTCAACATTTTCTAATGTTACACCATTAAGTTGTATTCCTGGGTTTGCAGAGGGATTAGCTGGTGCCTGTTGGAAGAGCACTTTGGTTTTCTTGATGTGAAATGAGAGGCCAAGCGTCTCGTATGCTTCTGCAAAGGTGCTTAGAGTGGCTTGTAGGTCTTCTTCTGAGTGCGCACAGACTACGTTGTCATAGGCATATTGGAGTTCTATAACAGATGTTGTGATGACCTTGGTTTTGGCTTTCAGTCTGCTGAAGTTAAATAGCTTGCCATCTGTCCGATAGATGATTTCCACTCTGGTGGAAAGCTTCCCATCAACAAGGTGAAGTATCATAGCGATGAAGATGGAAAATAAGGTGGGGGCAATAACACATCCCTGCTTGACACCTGATTCCACCTTAAATGGGTCACTTTGGGAGCCGTTGCTGTCCAAGACTGTTGCCATCATGTCATCATGGAGGAGCCGAAGGATGTTCACAAATTTGTCAGGGCACCTGATTTTTTGGAGGATGGTCCAGAGAGCGCTGCGATTCATTGTGTCGAATGCCTTTGCAAGGTCAATGAATGCCATGTACAGAGGTTGGTTTTGTTCCCTGAATTTTTCTTGGAGCTATCATGCAGTGAAGACCATGTCCACTGTTCCTCTGGAGGGAAAGAAGCCATTCTGGGATTCTGGGAGGGTGTCTTCTGAGACAGGGAGAAGGCGGTTTGCAAGGATTCTTGTGAGAATTTTCCCAGCGGAGGTTAGAAGGGAGATACCGTGATAGTTCCCGCAGTCTGTTCTATCCCCTTTCTTGAAAAGGGTGATGATGGTGGCATCCTTGAAGTCTGCTGTTATATTACAATACAATAGAGACACTCCAGTTTTATTACAAGGAAAAAGAAAGGAATAATTAGTGGATAGTGAGACACAAATTGCAAATATATTATGAGACTGATTCAATGACTCTAACCTACAAAATTACAGCTACAATCCTATTGGCTAATGCCAACTAGTAAAATCTATCAATTGAATTATAAGCTGAATGGATAGTAAAAATGTATTTAAATTAATGCTGATTCCATGTCTCTGCTGCAGCAGAGACATGGAATCAGCAATAGAATTCTGGACTTAGACTCAACATATATCTTGATGCATTAATTGATTTGTTAACAGGACTGCACATCAACTTAACATAGGCTTGTATCAAAATGTACACCAGACCAAGGACAAAAAGATGGAGAGTAAGGTCTACAAGCTGTTTATACTTAAGGAATTTATTGTGGCAGAATTTTTTGTGTCAGAATGCAAACCAGTACCAACATGTGTTATCTTTTTCATACATAACTCTTGGAAAGGGTTGAAGGTGAAAGCATCTGGTTCTCTTCCCCAGACTCTTAAAAATTCCAGTCTGTGCCATATTCGTATCTGATACAACTCTTAAAAGAACCTCTGAAAACCTCTTTGTCGCACCTTTAGCAATACATATTTTCTCAGTCATCACAATATTTGTCAGTGCTATTAACAAATATGCTACTTCATCTTCCCACTATAGTCTTTTCTTCTTCAAAGAAGAAAAATCTTCTTTACACTAACCCAAAATAGATCATCAGTGCTGAGAAAATGAATCACATGAAGCTACATGCAGAGAACACTATTTTTTCTTAGATGTCAGACTCTTATTTCAAATGCAACCAGAACCACTGTGAGACGTTTTATGTGCAAATTCAACATAAAGCTGACCCTCCAGAACAACAGCACAGCTGAGGATAGAGAAATTACCCTGTTAGCTTCTTTTAATGGCAAAATAGCTTTGAATTGGCCAAACAATTTACTACAGAAATATATTAATTTGAAGAGAGCAGAGAAGTATGGGACAAAAGTCTGCACTGAGGTCAGACAGGATAGCTTTAAACTCATAGAGTTCTGTGGCAGTTATACAAGGCTTCCTTGTTAGTGAACATTCACACTGTACAACCTAATGCCAACTCAATGCATTATGCAGAACTTTTGCACAATAAAGGTACATTTTGCATAATGTGCATCAATGCACTATGCACAACTATGAACAATGGCACTATATTTGTAACCCTGCCTTCTGCAGCCTTCAACATAATATGGAGGTTCCAATCCAGAAAATAGTGACCAACTGCTATCATAGGGAATGTATACAAGCATAAGATACCAGCAGGATTTGAGCAAATGCAACATGAAATAGTAAGGATACATATAATAAAGTTGCTAAGTTGTAAAGTAAATATTTCACTGGTATTGCTAATTCGACTGTAGGCTCCAATTGTCCATAAAACATAGAAGTGTGACTGTATCATCTTAATAAATATGCAGTACAGTAACAGTTTGCTAACATCCAGAATTAACAAATAGGGATGGACAGCAGAAAATCAGAGGGTGATGGAAATTGAGTGCCAGGAGCTCTTGGACTTCAACTCGTTTTCTTCAGGTCTGTGTGTGGTTTGTCTAGGAGATGGACCACGAAACTCCTGAAGGCAGATTCTGCATTGGAAGTGTGTCATCTTCAGTTTCTGATGTTATCCTTGTTGTTAAATACCCCAGGACAGAAGGTAGTATAAAAGCGTTTCTTTTTCAGCTTTGACCTGTCCTTTGTTACTGACTTAGGACCTCTTCACACATAGCTTTTTCTTTTGCTGCCCAGTGCTATTTTTGTCCTTCAGCCACAGAGACCAATGGCGCCCATCACACTCCAGCCAACTACTTACAGGTGTCTCTGTGGCTGGAGTGACAGCAAGCTCTCCATCTTTCCATAAGTAAAGATGGGTTGGGCCACCGAAAAAGGGCTTATCCCCATATGATGAAGGGGGGAAGCCGCAATGGAATGGGGCATGGGGAGATGAATCCCCATGCACGCTGTGTGACTGCCGGCAGGGCGCAGCAATCCATAACATGTTCAGCAGCATGTGTGAAGAGCTCCTTATTCCTTGTTCATCATACTTTCAGATTTGTCTTTAAGTCTGATTTGCAGATTGAATCCATGTCTAAAACCAATGCCAAAACTCAGTCCTGATATGTAGTAGGATCCCTATGTGAAGGTGAATGTATTTGACAACTGAATGCAAGGAAATGAACTCTTAAAACTGTTAGAATGTTAACAGAAAATGCATTCAACTATTAGAAAACACTTTGAGAATAGCTGATAATTCAGATTGCAGAAGCTGATTATAGCTACTTTACAAGTACTTTTTTGCTGATAGAAGAACAGGGTATTATGCTTTATAATGATGTAGTATTTCCACAAAATAGAAACCAAATGCAAACTACAGAAGTTACTTGCTTAAATACCAAAGGAACAGAAATAATATACTAGCCAATCTGCCAACTCACATACTACTCACAAAGAAACATGATGCAATTGAGGCCATCAAAACTTGACATATTTTGGGAATGGCTAGAATCATGAATTGCATTTTTAAAGGCCAAGAAAAGCAGACTCAGCAAGCTCTGAAGGTGCTGCAATCAGACAATCGCAGATTTGAAAGGGAGAAAAATGGTATACAGAACCTCTGAGTAATGGAATTGGAAATTCAAAGTAGCTTGGAATTAAATGTCTGTGAGTGACAGCTGGATAGAAATGTAAAATCTATGATAGAATGAGGACTGATTATATATGAAGTCACCATGGCCTATGTTATTTTTGATTAAGGCCCTTACAATACTAAATTGATTTTTTACATTTTTACTTTGAGGATGGTTTGAGACTGATTTGAGCATTGGATTATGATTCTGGAGACCAAGGGTCAATTCCCTTCTTGGCCATGGAAGCATTCAGGGTGCTCTTGGGTGAGCCACACATTCCCAGGAACTCCCATGATACGTTCATCTTAGGGTCATCCTCAGAAATGACTTGAAGGCACACAACTATAAAATATATTTTCAGCAAATCTTGTATTGATTGATACTGTAACAAATGAAAAAAATAAAACAAACGAATCACAGAATAGATGTACAGAAGTGGTAGGATTTATATAAGTATTACCTTCACCATTCAACAATTGCTTCAGTTGGTCTACATAAACTGGGACCATCAATAAGATTCAGGCATTTGGAGAAATCAGAGAAATATCAAGGTAGTAACTAATGAAACTTCATGATGAATCTGGCCAGGTTCTGTGTTCTGACTACTACTAGTACCAGGAAGAAGAAAACCAAAGATCCATCATTAAACTTTAATAACTGAAATGTATAAATTATGTAAGTAACCTTAATAGTGGATGCATTATCAAGCTCCAGAGATTCACCGAAAAAAGAGAAAATGTGTCATCAAATGTATGGTTTACATATATTCATCCATATACAATATTAAAAACTAATTATATAATTTCAGTAGAAATGCAATGTAATGAATACGTAATGGGGAAAACTCTAGCTGGGTGATCTACTTCCTATGTATTAAATACTAATGTCTACTTTCCCTGCTGTCCCTTTTTTGAATTGTTTATCTTTAAAATAGCTGTTAGATGTCTACCTTAACTTTGGAACCATTACCCTTTTTCTAGAATTAACTAGATGAATATGGGCTCTGAGATCTGCTGGGGAGTCCTTCTCTCGATCCCACCACTGTGTCAATCATGGCTGGTGGGAACAAGAGAGAAGGGTCTTCTCGGTGGTGTCCCCCAGCTCTGGATTGCCCTCCCTAGAGAGAACAGGCTGACCCCTATTCTCAAAGTTTTTCGGTTAAATCTGAAAACATGGCTCTTTAAACAGGCCTTCGACCTAAATTAGAGTTTTAATGGTTGAGGACTTAGTGATTTGCACTTAGGGCTGATATTTGAATACAGCTTATTTTATCCGCAGGCACTGCTGCGTTTTCTGGAAATTTAAATCTTACTAACAAGGGTTTATGTGTTGTTTTATGTAAAATCATTGTTTAAATTTCATTTTATACACTTATGTATTGGGTATTTTATGTGTGCTGCACTTGGAGTACTTCGAAGAGATGGTGGTGGGAAATAAATAGTTTTATTATATTATTATTATTAATTTAAAATATGTGAGATGGACAATTCAGCACCTTTAAACAAAGGACTGTTCATGGTAAAACAGGCTTTATGGGCACCCCAAAATATCTGATGAAAAATAATGGAATGTCATGTCTTTCATTAATTTTATTCAAAATATCTGTCTGTAAAATTGTCCTTGACTGCATACACACAGACCAGAATTAGGCCAACCAGATAAATTGGAAACAATACAACAAAGTTCTTTTTTAGAAAGCTACAGTTCAGCCAGAACCAATTTCAATGAGAGACTCAAAAATCCATTTCAGAGTGCTTTCTGTCCTTTTATCCAAAGTGAATTAAGAAATGAAGATAATGTTTTACCAGTTTGGCACTAATGTATATCTCATTAACTCAAGCTTTTCAGTCACAGCTGGGAGTTTGGCCAGTTCCTGAGATAGTATTGCACCACTAGCTGAACTTTCTGTAAATTCTTTGGCCACTTTATAAACAATACAACCCAATCTCCATAATATATGTAGAATTACAGTACACATTTGAAGCTTAACTGTAACTTTTCTACTTATTTTTTATATTTACTTAACCTACTGTCTTGGAGAATGAAAAAAGAGATACTGTTTGAGGAATTCTGAGATTTACATAGTCAACTCCTCACATTTGCTGGGGTTGGAGACATAGGACCCCTGCAAAAATGAAAAACTACAAATGAAAAATGTCATTTTTACTTGAAAAAACATCTCCCTAGGAATTTCCAAGTCTTCCAGCATGACTCTATGGTTGATTTCTATTGGAGGCTGACCATAGAATTGCACTTGAAAATGCTGAGGGTTCTAGAGAGGTGTTGTCTCTAAAAAAATCTTTAGGTTTTCCAGCGTGACTGGAGAAATCTGACCATAGAGACATAGGGATCATCAGAGAAACCATTTTAATCAAATCCATGAACAATCAAATTTGCAAATGTCAAAACCACAAATGTAGAGGGCTACTGTAGTTTAAAAAGGGATGTTTCTAAGTTCTGCTATAAGATAACCTTTATTTATTTATTTTTTTAAAAAATCTTACTATATTAGTACTAAAGCTCGAACTACTGAACAAGAGCTGCATAATCAACTAGATACTACTAGTCAACTGGAGGTCAGGGAACTGGTTTGTTGACTAGGACCATGCAGTTTTTTAAAAAAAAACTTCTATTCACAATTCAGCCCTTATTGTAGGCAAAATCTTCATGTTGCTGTTTTACACAGAAAACAGAAATGTGTGCAAATGGAATGGAGAGAAATATTATTATATGAACAAAATGCTCCTTCTATATAAAATACCCAATGTGAATTTTGTACATAATAAATCCCAAAGTACAGAACATTCTAAGCTTGGAAGAGAACATTTTCTATACAGAAAATAATGTTTCTACATAGAAATACTATGTTTCTTTGGAAAAATGCTGTGTCTGGCAAGGTGTGCGTGTGCTGTTTGCTTTGTAAAATTACCAAGTGCAAATTTTGCACAGGCTAAGAACTGCAAAGATTCTCATTAGTCCAGTATTCATGTTATCAGGGGGTTAGACAGAATAAACTGTTTTTGACAGCTTTTTTCAAATATTCCTTCAATATTTATATCAAAGATGTTTCTATCTTGTGCAAAACTGAAAGCCAAATTGTAGGCATCTTTCAAACATCTTACATCTTCTTTGACACTGCAGTGCTACAGTCAGTTCTAGAAAGTTTTCTCCTGGCCTATCACCCAAGTTACCAAGCCTCCCAGGGCAAGTTTCTTGGGATAAGGTTCATTTAGAACAGTGGTTCTCAGCCTGTGGGTTCCCGGGTGTTTTGGCCTACAACTCCCAAAAATTCCAGGCAGATTACCATCTGTTAGCATTTTTGGGAGTTGAAGGCCAAAGCATCTGGGCACCCACAGTTTGAGAACCACTGATTTAGAACAAACTGGAATTAACAGAAAGCATTGCTGGCAAACACAGAGAAGAGATTGAAAATACATTTCTGAATGAAATTCTTATGATATTGGCCATAGTAGACAATATTGGTGGTCAATCTTCACATTGGTAAACCATTAAACAATAAGATTTTTTTAAAAACCATTTGAGGTTAATAGGATACACAATAGCCTAAAAACCCCTGACACCAAAAGTCTTCATTGAAAAAAGGATAACAAACTATCTGATTTCAAACTGAAGTCAAAGGATAAATGCTTAGTCTTTAAAAAACTATAGAGCAAGCTGAGCATCATAAAGTGCAGTGAATCCATTGTAAATTTTTCTGTTACATCTGTAGTCTAAGAGCTGAACTACAGAGAACATTGACACAGTGATAATAAAAAGCAATGCAGCATAAGCCTTTGACATGTCAGATTTATGGGTTCAATTCTCTTTCATGTAAAGGGCATGTGAAGAAAAAAATGACTGAAAATGTGCAATGCTATTGACATTCTGTATCTGAAGTCCAATTGTCATGTTTTTTCTTAATCGACCTGTGTGATCATTAAAAAATGTTTCAAAAGTCATTACAAAATTGAGAGGTGCTGGCTTTTCAATTCTAGTGTTCCTAAAGTATAGTTAGTGAAAATTTTGTTACGATAACAAGAGTAACGAAATTATGTTACCTTTTCATTATAGTAATTGCACATCTCAGGAGATTCTTTCTCCCTCATTTTACAGCTATTGGGATGAAATTTGCTACAATGGTAGAACACATTTCCAACTGTTAGTCCATCAAGTTTCATCATGTTTCACTTATCCACAAATTTATGGAAAATTTTCAAAGTTTTTATAAGCAACAATTTTAAAAAGAAACTACAAGATCTATCTCCTTGAATTTTCTATACAATAACACAAGATAACAGGGGAACATTCCCCTCAACTTTCAGAAATATTCATACATCTACTGATTTTAGGGAATTTTTGAAATTTTGATAAAAACCTTTTTAAAAAAGCCACAACAGCTATATCATTTAATGTCTCTCATATATTAAACAATAGAAACCAATATTAACCAATTCTATATTTTCATAGAATCCTAAAGTTAGAGGGGACCCCCAAGGGGCATCCATTTAGAGATTTTTTTTCCAGCCCAGCAGTGATTTACTTCTTTTAGGGATTGTCTGAAGGAATCCCGGTGGCAAAGTGTGTTAAAGCACTGAGCTGCTGAACTTGCAGACCGAGAGGTCCCAGGTTCAAACCACACTGTTAGCTCCAGCTTCTGCCAACCTAGCAGTTCGAAAACATGCCAATATGAGTAAATCAATAGGTACCATTCTCGCGGGAAGGAAACGGCACTCCATGCAGTCATGCCGGCCATGTGACCTTGGAGGTATCTACAGACAACGCCGGCTCTTCGGCTTAGAAATGGAGATGAGCACCAACCCCAAGAGTCAGACATGACTGGACTTAACGTCAGGGGAAACCTTTACCTTTACCTAGGGATTGTCTACACTAGGTCAAAGACCTGGGCTGGCTTGAATATCCCAGTGATTCAGGGCAGTCTGGACAGTGGGACTGACTCCAATTCATACTGATTCTTTGTTCAGATGGATCCTGATATCATCACCCTTTCCCTACAATCATCGGAAAGTATTCAATGGATGGCTTTTCAGTTTCAAAGTCACTTTTTCATATTGAAAATCCAGATGTACTGTATGAAAAATTCTATTTTAAACATATTTTCTTATCAGTCAGCAGAGTACATTGCTTTAGATCACAGTGTTTCAAGTAAAGAAAGTTTTACCCTTTTATATCTACCATTTATTTCTGGTTTAGACTCCCCAGCCCACAATCATGCAGGTTAATCAAAGAAAATATATTTGTGGGGAAATCTTTCTTCCCCAGTGCAAGTAAATGAGTTGATCCTTTAAAATTTAGGAAAAAATACATGCAAGGATCAAATGTTAGTTCTCCCTTCCCAAGAACTCTGATTCTAAATAAACAGAATTTACAATATAACTGGGCACTGATTCCCTTTAAAACCAATGCACAATATTGTTGAAAATGTCACAACAATAATAATGGGATTGAACATACTGGAAGGTGCTGGGGAAAAGATTACTGAATATATATATATATATATATATATATATATATATATATATATGAGTCTCATTTATCCAAGCCTCGCTTATCCAAGCTTCTGGATTATCCAAGCAATTTTTGTAGTCAATGTTTTCAATATATCATGATATTTTGGTGCTAAATTCGTAAATACAGTAATTACAACATAACATTACTGCATATTGAACTACTTTTTCTGTCAAATTTGTTGTATAACATGATGTTTTGGTGCTTAATTTGTAAAATCATAACCTAATTTAATGTTTAATAGGCTTTTCCTTAATCACTCCTTATTATCCAAGATATTCGCTTATCCAAGCTTTTGCCGGCCCGTTAAGCTTGCATAAGTGAGACTCTATTGTATATATATAGATGAAGACATCATATGTTCTTTCCACACTTTTTATTGGATAATGATATCTTTAGTTGTCTTGTAGCTCACCTTTTGCTGATGAGATGTAGCAACTAGGCTTGCTCAAATAATTCGATTTCCCCGTTACCCGTTATTAATTCATTACTTTCGTTTCTTTTGAAGCAATATACGGCCTTGATTGTCCACACATCTGGATATCGCGGTTTCGAACCGCGAGAGGCCGTTTTTTGTTATGTCGTCGTTTTGTTCGTAAGGAAAAAAAGCTTTTGCAAATCACCCAAACTCCCACCATTCCTAACAGCCTCAGGCCCTTTCCTTTTGCCCCTCAGCAAAAGGGGCGTCACGGGCTCAGCCAATGGGAGGGGGCGAGGGGGAAGGAGGCCAAGGAGGAGGAGGAAGACAGAGGGGGGAAATGGCCGCCGCCGCCGCCTCGCCTCAGCTCAGGCCTGGTGTCTCTCTGTGAGGCGGGAAGGCGGCGGATGGAGCCGGGAATGGAGAGACCGAGAGAGACAGAGACACGCAGAGATGGAGGCTGGCGTGGGGCCCGGCGGTGAGGAGGAAGAGGCCCGGGATGTGAGGGGGTGTGGGCCAGGCCCGTCCTCGGCTGCTCCCGGGGAGGGAGGGAGGACTACGACTCCCAGGGGCCCAGATTCGCACCCTCCCTCCCCCCAATACAGGTCTCCATACGACGCTACATGAACTTGAATGGATACTGTGGTTGTGTTGTCGAAAGCTTTCATGGCCGGGATCACACTGTTGTGGTATGTATTCCGGGCTCTATGGCCATGTGCCAGAAGCATTCTCTCCTGATGTTTCACCCACATCTGTGGCAGACATACTCAGAGGTTTTGACGTCTGTGCGAAGCTAGGCAAGTGGGGTTTATATATCTGTGGAATGTCCAGGGTGGGAGAAAGAACTCTTGTCTGTGGGAGGCAAGTGTGAATGTTGCAATTGGTCACCTTGATTAGCATTGAATAGCCTTGCAGCTTCAAAGCCTGGCTGCTTCCTACCTGGGGGAATCCTTTGTTGGGAGGTATTAGCTGGCCCTGATTCTTTCCTGTCTGGAATTCCCATTTTCTGGGTGTTGTTCTTTTACTGTCCTGATTTTAGCTTTTCTGTAGCTAAAAATGCATATAAAATTGATTCTATAGGGAGGATAAATGATTGGATTTCAACTCCTACAGCTTAGCTTTCTCTGCCAATAATGGTACCATACCAAACTAAACCTCCCAAGATTCTGTAGCAGTGAGCCATCTTGGATATTGTAAGGGATTTATTATTATTATTATTATTATTATTATTATTATTATTATTATTATTATTATTATTAGACCTTGCTCCCAGGAAGGTGCCTTCGCTGTGGCTCCCAACTTATCTATCTACCTTTCCACATATTCTCCACATTGTGTGTATGTGTATGTATATTATATATACATGAGCCCCGATGGCGAAGTGTGTTAAAGCACTGAGCTGCTGAACTTGCAGACCGAAAGGTCCCAGGTTCAAATCCCGGGAGCAGAGTGAGTGCCCGCTGTTAGCTCCAGCTTCTGCCAACCTAGCAGCTTGAAAACATGCCAATGTGAGTAGATCAATAGGTACCGCTCTGGCGGGAAGGTAATGGCACTCCATGTAGTCATGCCGGCCACATGACCTTGGAGGTGTCTATGGACAACACTGGCTCTTGGGCTTAGAAATGGAGATGAGCACCAACCCCCAGAGTCAGACATGACTGAACTTAACGTCAAGGGATACCTTTACCTTTACCTATACACACACACACACACACACATATGCAGGGACTATATATATATATATATATATATATATATATATATATATATACATACATACACACACCCACACAGTATATATCACACACACACCAATTTAATAAAGTTTCAGCCACAAAAACAAAGTTTCTGAAGTAGAACAATGACTTTCACAGTAAAGACAACCCAATTTAACAGGAAATAAGACTTTCAAAGCAGGAACAGATTTCTGCAATTATTAAAAAATGGTTTATTATAAAAGCTATAAAAATTCACCAAAAATCAGAGGATAAGGGAAACGTTCCAAATTTTGGTGAGCTATCAGTGTTAAATGTGTTCTACCACTGTACCAAGTTTGAAGAAGATCACTCAAAAAATGAGGGCGGGAGAGTCCTGTAAAATCTCCCCTCGTGCTGTTTTTTTTTTTGCCACTGCGCATGCGCGTCCGCCATTAACAAATTAATTTAGAATATAACGAATTTTCGTTAATTTCGAATTTTTTGGGGGGCAAAATTTGGAAATGACATCAGAAACGAAACGCTGGCACCCCCTACTTTTGAAACGAGTTTAGAATCAATTTTTTCATGGATCGCTCAAGCCTAGTAGCAACATGTAAAATAGTGGAGGTTAACAAAATTCTACATCCTGATATCTGTTACAACCAGTTACATTCCATTATTTCATAGATGACAACTGAAATGCACAAGCAACTGAAAATAAGGCTTTTACTGCCAATGCACACACTTTTTTTTTATTGTGTCAGAAATGAATGTCACTTCTGGTGTGAGATAATTGGTCTGAGTTTATAGGGAAGGGTAAGATTCTGTTCCTTCCTCTCTTCCCACTGCAAAGATCAATGTGTGTAAACTCCTTTTGTACTTTGAAGTCAGTTTGTAGCAATCTAGGTAAGCTGAGGCAAAGCTGAATGTTGGGGGGCGAGGGGAGAAAAAAATGGAACATTGCAAAAGCATCTGGAAAATAGGAAAAGACGGAGGATTAATCAGATCTGCCCCTGCCAAATCCAAAACATCAAGCATCAATCATTCTGACAGCTATCACAGCCACCAAGAATCTCCTATGTGACTCATAAAAATGCCAATATCTAATGATAATGGTGAATGAGCTGCTGAAGGTTGGCACATGCAGACGTCTCCCACCAGTCAGCTACAATGTGTTGAGGAGTTGCAGCAAGATCCCACAAGGCTTCTTGCTTATACTTATCTCACTGCCATTCACTGGCAGAAGGGGTAAGGTGCATAACACATCAGCACCCTGCATGCCAGCACCATCAACTCTTTGCTGGATATAACTGCATGGATGTTAAGGTGGGTTTTGCAAGTAATATAAGGAGACCCAGCATTTGTGCCTATGTGTGCAATGCAAAGTGCAAAACACATTTCTGCTACCTCTAGCTAGAGAAAGAATTTTATAATCATGTGAGTATACCTGGTAAAAATTAAGAAATATAAGCATGCCTTTCTCTGTTTTCAAGTCCACATTTGTCCATATTATATCCTTTATTATTTTTGCATACAGCTGACCCATTTTCCTTTGGCAGGCTCCTAAAAGTCATTCACTAAATAAAAAGCGATTGGTTAAATTTAGAAGCCACCAATTTATGCAACAGTCTGTCACTTTTGAAGAGGCTTAATTGGACAGATTTATATTGTCATGCACGTTCCATTTGCTTTAAGTGCTTGCTGAACAATTTAGACAATCAAAATCTGTTTTATGTTTGTAATGCACATTGAAATGTTGGTAATATATGTTGTATATATTTTATAGGCATGACATTTTGCCCCAAGAAAGAGTTCATTACTTGAAATGGAATTACTTCAAACATGATTTAAAAAAACAAAAACAAAATTGCTGCTTTCCTACATTTCTATTCTTTTTCTTGGAAAAAAAAACTTCTTTCATCTTCTCTTGCTAAGTCTTTCCAAACCCTTTTAAAAACAGCAGTATTTTATATAGATTAATTGCTCCAATAAATGTCTTGAACATCAAGAACAAAAGATGCAACTAGTGCATCATTAGTGAAACATTTTGTGGGAACTGTCTTAAAATATGATGAATTAGAGTAAGTGATCGGGAATTATTATGTTCAGGGAGAAAAATCTAATTTTATATAACTTTATTTTGTTTTAACAGTACTTTATATCATCTTTCTGGAAAATCATCCTCAAACTGGTTTAAGGATAAAGGTAAAAGGAAATGGTAAAGTATAATATTTACATATCATAATTAAATATGAAATAAAAAGCGACAATATGTTTTGCTGGATGAAACATTAAAAACCTTAGGTATCCAGATGATATCACTCTGATGGCTGAAAGTGAGGAGGAGCTGAAGAGCCTTATCACCAAGGTGAATGAAGAAAGTGCAAAAACTGAGTTGCAGTTAAACAGCAAGAAAACCAAGATTATGGCAACCAGACTGATTGATAACTGACAAATACAGGAAGAAAACATGGAGGCAGTGACAGACTTTATATTTCTAGGCGCGAAGATCTCTGCAGATGCAGACTACAGCCAGGAAATCAGAAGATGTTTACTTCTTGGGAGGAGAGCAATGGCCAACCTCAATAAAATAGTGAAGAGCAGAGACATCACACTGGCAACAAAGGTCCGCATAGTTAAAGCAATGATATTCCCCATAGTAACCTATGGATGTGAGAGCTGGACCATAAGGAAGGCTGAGCGAAGGAAGATAGACGCTTTTGAACTCTGGTGCTGGAGGAAAATCCTGAGAGTGCCTTGGAGCGCAAGAAGATCCAACCAGTCCATCCTCCAGGAAATAATGCCCGGCTGCTCACTGGAGGGAAGGGTATTAGAGGCAAAGATGAAGTATTTTGGCCACATCATGAGGAGACAGGAAAGCTTGGAAAAGATCATGATGCTGGAGATAATGGAAGGAAAAAGGAAGAGAGGCCGACCAAGGGCAAGATGATGGATGGTATCCTTGAAGTGACTGGCTTGACCTTAAAGGAACTGGGGGCGGTGACAGCCGACAGGGAGCTCTGGTGTGGACTGGTCCATGAGGTCACAAAGAGTTGGAGACGACTGAGTGAATGAACACACACACATATAAAGCAACAAAAACAATGAAGCAGCAGAAAGAGAAAACTCCCAAGCTTTATCTTCTGAAATTTCAATTTTTGAAAAAAATTGAAAAATCAGACAAGAAAAAATCCCAATTTTATCATAAAACTAGGAATTTTATAATCTTTGATAGAGATTTTCAATCAAATGTGAGAATGAATTTGATAGCATATGCTTTCTTGTACTACCAGTAAATTTACATTTTCAGATGGACGTATCTATGAAAGCCTATGAAAGTATGTGACCAACTTCATACTCCGAGGCTTGATCTACACTGCCCTATTTCCCAGGATCTGATCCCAGATTATCTGTTTTGAACTGGATTATATGAGTCTATACTGCCATATAATCTGGAAAAGCAGATAATCTGGGATCATATCCTAGGATATAAAGCAGTCTAGCTCCGATCTCTAAAGTACGACAAGATCCCTTTGCATACTGCAGACTAAAATAGCAATGTTTTTGAATTCCTATTAAAAGATAATCTAGCTGACCTCTTGTGATAATATCTGCCAATAATCTCCTAAAGGTTTCTTTCCAAATGCCACCTTCCAATAAGGTGAGGTGAACAATGACTCTTCAGTGAAAATACCTTTTTCAAAGAAGCTCATTTGATACCTTTGTTGTGGTTTTTGTTGTGCCCAATGAATATTTTTAGCATTCCTTATAGACATAATCCATCACTGAACTCTTAAGGAAGGAAACAACAACTAATTTCAGCATTTTTCTCCTAGTTGTAAGAGATGAATTACACAATTGTTGCAGTCTATTTTTGATCAGGACTAATTTGTTACAAAGATCTCACAAAATGTTGTTTTACACAGAAAACTGCATTTTATAGTAAGTGAAACAGTTGCTCCTAGAGAGAAATATGTGCAGAAAGCTGTTTCCTTCACAAAAACTGTGGTTTCCTGTGCAAATCACCCCATGTGAATTTTGTATAGAATAAGTTCCCATTTTCTAAAGAGAAAACATCATTTTATGTATGGAATTATGATTTCCTGTGCAGAAAAAGCTGTTTTTGTAAGCAAAAACAGCAACATGCAAAGTTTGTGCAAGATTAGTTTTGAACTGCAAAGATTCCTACCAGTCCAGGATTCTTCATCAATATCTCAAAAACATTTTCTTTTTTTCCATTTTTTTTATTTTTATTTTTATTTTATTTTATTTTTAAACATTTTTATTGGGTTTTACATTCATAATTCATAATTCATAACAATACTGCTTCCCTTTTTTCCAATATTTTTTCCCTCCCTACCACCCACACCCTCCCTCCTCAACCACAGTATGTTTATATTAATCTTGCAGATCCAGCCACAGGTAAAGTCTTTGTATTTTTTCTTTAATGTAATCGTTGGCTCCTCCATTTTTCACCCAGTTGAAGTAGTCTTTCCATCTGTTTGTAATGTCCTTTTGTTTATTCATTCTTGTTACTTGGTTAGTCATAATTCCTGTAATATCTAACAACACTTGATCATACAAATAATCATTCCAATTATTTAACGTCCATTTCGATTTGTCTCTCCATCCTCTAGCAATCACAGCATGTGCTGCTCTTATTGTTACTTTCAATAACTCTTGGCACTCAGTTTTTATACTTGGATGATCCAGCACTCCCCAAAGTAACAAATCATTATTAATTTGTATTGTTATCTGTAATAAGTCCTGGATTTTCCCTTGTATCATTAGCCAAAAATTTTTTAATTCAGAACACTCCCACCACATATGTGAATAAGTGCCCTTTTCTTTATTACAATGCCAGCACTTTGAATTCTTCCCTTTTATCATATAAGACAGTTGTTCCGGAGTTCTATACCATCTTAATACCATCTTTTTTTCTAATTCATTATATTTTTCTGTTTTTATTTTATTTATGTTCCTAATTATTTCGTCTTTTTTTCCAATCATTTTTATTGGAGATTTGCAGGCAACCTTTTTCCGATTACATCTGTTTTCAAGCATTACTTTTCCTAGTACAATAAAAGTAGATGAACAATGCATCTTAGAGAAAGTGAGAAAGTGAGGTAGAAAATAACTGAGAAAAGAAGGAAGAGATAGAGATGAGAGAAAGAGAGAAAACATTTTCAACTAGGAGAAAATTGCTGGTTTATCCTAGTTTTATAATACACTGTTTTAGCTTAGTGTTATTAATAGAATGTAGATATTTTCTAATCAAGTGGACATAGATAAGGAAATTAAGGTTAAAGTACAGACCAAAAGTGTTTTATTTAGAAAGTTTTACAATTAGAAGAAACCAAGGATATACTCACCCATCAATCTTGCTTCACAAATTATTACATATGGAACTTAGGCAAATAGACCTGGTTAGGATTACATCTTCTATTTTCTTGTGATTGCAGCATAGAGACTGAGCAACTCAGAAATGAAGAAAAAGATGGTAGGTATGTATCTCTTAATGAAGAAGGGCTGCTCTTCATTTATTGTTGTTGTTGTTGTTGTTGTTATTTGTGGCATTTGTGGTTACTTAATTACTTCTTTCTCTAGTTTACATTCCTCACTTTTTCAGGCCCAGTTCAATTTTATGAACTTTCTCGGGTTTTTTTTTTAATCAAACCATGTTTTATTTCAATGTGATTTTATTATGTTTATTAACCTATTTTTATATTGATGTGTTCTATTACTATGTCTGTAACCACTTGGGCTTGGCCCCATGTAAGCCACCCTGAGTCCCTTGGGGGAGATGGAGGCGGGGTATAAAAATAAAGTTGTTGTTGTTGTTGTTGTTATTATTATTATTATTATTATTATTATTATTATTATTATTAATAGTAGTAGTATTATTTATATACTGCCCTTCTCAACCCCCGAAGGGGACTCAGGGCAGTTCACAGTGTTGGCAGCAATTCAATGCCCTTGATAAAAAACAGTATAAAACATCAAAATTACCCATCCCCTGATAAAACATTAAACATTATTAAACACAACACATAAAATAACATCATATGTATGTGTGTAGAGCAGGGAGAACCTTAATTCTGGATCATCTACTCATTGCACTGCTTGCTCTCTATGCAATGGAGAAGGCTGACTTCCCTTTAATGCATCTTGTGTTTCTTTTGCAAATGAACTAAACTTGTGCAAGTGTCAAATCACAGTATAGCAGAAACATTTTTAGCTGTGGATAGGGTATTGTATTGGGACTTAGAAGATCTGGAGTTGAAAGCCCCACTGAGCTATACAACTTACTAACTTTAAACCAATTACTCTGTGTCAGCCTGATGTGCTTCAGAGTTGCTGTGAAGATAAAGTGAAACTTTTTAGACCACCTTTAACTATTTGGTGGCAAGATAGACTTATAAATCTCTCCCCCTCCCAAAAAAATTAGACTAATCAGTTATGATAATTTAGTCTTTATTTATGATAATTTAGTGCTTTCATAATAAACATATAAATATCCTTGCAGCATGATCAGTTCCTCTGCTCTATCTAATATGTGACAATATAGATGCATTTATCACATAGATATTCACATTTAAAAGCACTCTTTGGCCATTAAAACAAAGGGAATAAGAAAAAGAAAAATGGGTACAACTTTGCTTGACCACCTATTCTATTTTATAGATGACAATCTTCTACTGTTTAAAGAGCTGTCCATTTCAAGATCCCTTTAAAGTATAACAAAAATACAGGACACTTTGGATGCATCCACACTGGATAGCTACAGTGATTTAATACCATTTCAATTGCCTCACCTCCATCCTGTGGAATCCTGGGACCTGCAGTTTGCAAAGATATTTTGAATTCTATAATGCAGTTCCTGTTGCACCCCTAGGCTGTGTAGGCACCTCAAAACCACACTGAAGCCCCAGAATATAGCAAGCAAGCTGTTTATTGAAGATTATATGCAAGCAATAGCAAAATCAAAGTTCAAAGTCAATAAAATGGGTTTGAGTCCAAAAGAACAAAGTACTTGAAAATATTGAAGCAAGAGTCTATAAAAGTCACTCAAAGAACATAGTCCAAACTGGATATCAAAGTAAGTCCCAAGAAAGGTACCAAGAATAATCCAAACAAGATATCAAGGATTAATTCCAAGGCATGAGTCAAACTGGAAACACAGGAAACAAGACTAGGATCAAACTCCAAGGTAGTCCAAGGTACAAAGTCAATGCTGGAACACAAGGCAAGGGTCTTGGCTAGAAGAGAATTTTTTTTTTCATGTCAGGAGCGACTTGAAAAACTGGAAGTCACTTCTGGAGTGAGAGAATTAGCTGTCTGCAAAGACGTTGCCCAGGGGATGCCCGGATGTTTTGTTGTTTTACCATCCTTGTGGGAGGCTTCTCTCATGTCCCTGCATGGAGCTGGAGCTGATAGAGGGAGCTCATCCAAGTTCTCCCCAGGTGGGATTCGAACCTGGCAGCTTGCAGATCAGCAGCTCAACCTTCAAGTCACAAGGCTTTAACCCACTACTCCACCGGGGACTCCATAGAATAGAAATACAAACAGCAAAGTCACTGGAACATTCAACTGGATTCACAGGCAGAAGCGAGGCTGGAACTTGAGGCAAGATACAAGGCTGCACAGGAACATGGAGCAAAGATCTTTATCTCTTGGATTAGCAATGTTACTACTTCTGATTGTGGCAGA
This sequence comes from Anolis carolinensis, assembly GCF_035594765.1. Lineage (NCBI taxonomy): Eukaryota > Metazoa > Chordata > Lepidosauria > Squamata > Anolidae > Anolis > Anolis carolinensis. The sequence continues at coordinate 254,950,763 of NC_085843.1, read as the reverse complement.
GAAAACAACCCTTTTAAAGAGAAATTCAAGGTCCCTGGCCATGAGAAGGTTGTTCATTAGTTCGCTTCAAAAGCAAAAGTCTGCTCCTTCAGACATACTCCTTTCCTTTCCATTGCTGAGTTATCGCCCTCCCCCTGTCAAGCTCATTATCCTTCTCCACTTTACCAGCTCCTACATCCAAACTAGAATGTCCATCTGGAACCTGGAGATCTGACCTTGACTGCTGTGAGGGATGTGATTCAAACTGCCTGCTTGCAACCATTCTGTCTCTGGTCCCAGAATCCACTGGGACAAACTCTGGCTGCATCTCAGGCCCAAACCCAGAGTCCTCTGACAAGGCAGGTGTAGGTACAATCACCGGCTGAATGGGGCCAAACTCAGGCTCACCTGACAGCTCAGATGGAGGCTAAGCTACAACAGTTCCTGGAATAACAACATCAGTGTTGGACAACTTTGGCAGAAAATTCTAAGGACCTCACAAAACTACTAATATGAGGATTCAATAGGATAAAGTAATTGAAGTTAAGTAGAATCAACATACTAGAACCATGTAGTGTGGGTGTTTCCCTGATCAACATCTTCTCTTTTGCTATGGTTAGTTGAATTTCTCCTTGAATTATAATAAGTATATCCAAATTTGCACCTGTACTGTCATCTTCCATTTTTCTTCTTTTGGTATGGGAGGAAGAGATATGCAACTGACAATCTTAACACAAATGTGTTCAACAGAGATTTAAGTTACTTTGTGCAAAGAAAGCAGGCTGTTTGGTGTTTATAAACCTGATCCTGGCCCATAACTATTTTCATGTTACAGATGTAATTTTTTAAAAGGTTAAGCCATAACACAAGTAGTAGGATGAGTTTCATGAAAATTTGGAGATGCTAGTGGCAGGAGGATTATATTGATGATACCAGTGGGTAAGATTACATCAGTGTAATAATAATAGTAACATTTCTTACTCACATTAAGTAAAATAGTCATATTAAAATGCATTTCTATGATATACATTTCTACAAAATACATTTATTAAAATACACAGAACAAATATTAAAATACAATAAACACAAAACATGGGTTTAAAATTCATAGTAAAAATTGACTAAGTAGGCCCAAAAACTGCTTGAACTATGTGTTGTTCATCCTTTTTCTGTTACACCTGAACATCTTTGGGACAATAAGAGTTCTTTGAAGAAGTGAGAACTGTGCATTTTAAGCTTTCAATCTAAACCGGGTTATCCTACTGCTTCCTCTGGAACTGAAAATGCTAACAAAGGGCAAGGAAGACTAAAAATCAAGGCTAAGTTTTGGAATGAAACAGTCCATAACAGAGTTTCTCTAATCTGCCATTTTTGATAGACTGTTTTTGAATATTAGAATTTACATGCTTCACAAGTAAGAGGTCTTGGTTTAGTCTGTGGAATCTCTAGGGGAAAGGAAATCCATGTGTTGCAGCCAGTCAGTGTACAAGGAGCTAAGTGAGCAAATGAGGCAATTGTTATAAGGAAAGTGCACATCAGCTCATGCATACACACAGTTAAGATGGAAGTCCAGATAAAAACATCTTCCAAGTGCAATGTACATATTTTGTTTGTGTTCAAACATGCAACACAATTTCATTAACTGTGCTGTACAGATGCGGCAATCCTTATCCTATGCATTCCACAGTGGATTGCATTTATAATAACTATATAAATAACTGGAGCTGGGGAGCTCTATTTGACTTCTATAGGTTGCACCACTATTGAATTTGTTTCTGGAAAATATAGCTACTAAAATCCATTGTCACAGGGTGTGCTTACACTGTAGAATTAATGCAGTTTGACATCAATTTAATTGTAATGGCTCAGTGCTATGGAATCCTGTCTGAGGCACCAGCACTATTTGGCAAAGAAGACTAAAGATCTTGTAAAACTACAAATCCAATGATTCGTAGCACTGAGGGATAGACGTTAAATTGGTGTCGAACTATATTAATTCTACAGTGTAAATACAGACACAAGTTTCTATTTTATTTGCTGTAATTCAGAACTGGAAATTTCAAAGTATGTCTGTGTATAGTATTGTTATCATTTCTGGCAATGTAATTTTGGGTGTATTACTGCCACCAATTTTGACAATGTCATTTTGTTTTCAGCTGTAGCAGTGTCACTATTCCCACTGTTGTTTCAGCAGTGACAAATAGGCCCTGACATATAACCTCAATGGTAATATTAATGTTCAATGGGTTGCCAGGAATGGGACAAATATTCTAAAATATCTGGAAAAATGACTAGAAATTCTTGCAAGGAGAATCCAGGACCAAGTTTCTTTGTAGTTTCAGGTTTATTTTGTATCAAATTTACTCTTAGACAGAGAAAGGCAGCTTTACTTGGTTTAAAGTTTCTATTTTGTGATTGCTTCTGTAGAGCCTCTTGGCAATGGCAATGTTTTTTCACCCTGTGCAAATAAAATGCATGACAATTTTCTAAAATATCCCATTGAACATTCATAACGGAGAGTGTTCCTCCAAGCATTTTCAGTTTATCATCTAATTTTTGTAACTCGTAGCGCCTAAGTGTCCAATTCAACATCAAATTCCTTCTCTGTGAATTTAATAGCACTTAGTAAGGCACTTATGGAAATTTCACAGGTAGAACCAATTTCTGTCATATTCCCCAGGGTAGAAATTACATGAAGTGGAATAGAATATGAAGCCATGGAGTGATAACTCCCTAGAGATACGTCCTGTCTATCTTCAGTGTATTAGCAATCATGCTCACCTGAGCTTTGCATATATATATATATATATATATATATATATATATATATATATATATGATTGGGTGGCCATTTGCTTACCAGCGAAAAGATGGGTACAATTCGCTCTGTGAAATCCAAATCAGAGGAATCAGACCTTCAAAGGCTTCTGGCTTCAGTTGACGGCTCCTTCCCAAATTTGGGCTGCTAGTAGCAGATGTAACTGATGAGGAATTGGAGAAACTAGGTCCCCATATCAGACACAATCAGAGGACACCAAGGAGACACCCCCATACCTTGCAGAATTTTAAAGAGAATGGAAAAACCATCAAAGGAGGCTTGCAGTCTGAAATAAAAGAATGCTGACCAAAGAGCCACTAGGTGTTACAAGGTATAAATTGCCCAATAGCCTGCTGGAAATTCTTATATCTCACAAATATTTGTTCTACAAGGCTTTCTGTGCTCTTTATGTTCATGAATTTATTTTGAATATCCTATTTTACTTAGTTGTGATGATTGCTCTTGTAATAGATTCAGAAAAGGCTGAGACTTACAACTGTGCCTCCCTTCAACTTTGGTGCACACCCTTAGTTATTCGTGTATGACCTTGAGTAGCCTGATTTACTTCTAACACCTCCACTATATCCTGCCTCCTCTGGCTATTGTCAACTCTGACTGGCAACAGCTGTCTCTAGGGATCTGGGCTAGAAAATGTTCCTAGTTTCACCTGAAAATCCTGCATATTCTCCAAGTGCTAATTTGGTCCAGCCTGCTTAGCCTCCAAAGTCAAATGAGATGAAGCGTGTTCAAGGTGATGTTATCATATCTCTGCTATAGCAAGGGTTTTCAAATCCCTGCTATAAAATCCTCCAATATCCTTTTTTTTAGCAACATGGTATCATTTCATGAATGTACAGTACAAGCAATATTATCCCACAGTTGACAAATTAGATACACAGGGTTCCTATTATGGAAACATATAATTAATTCTCTTTATGGATAAATAAGGTTCACTGGTAATTTTTCTAGATAGGAAGATAGGTTGGATGATTCAGACAATGGTGATGCATAAGAATAAACATTATGCAGATGGAATATACAGGTGAGCTAGACTCAGATAAAATGGTGCAGTAGAAATTCTCAAAATTCAAGTCAACTTTGTAAAACTCTGTTTAGGGAGATGAACTAAAAGCCTATTTTGATGACAAGCAATATAGGCAGTACAAAAATAATGTGCTAGTTAGTACTGAAACACACACGTACACAACTTTTTCAGGAGCAGCACATTAATCTCATTCATTCATACAGGATGGAACTTGTTATTAATGCTCCATAGATTGTATGCAATTTTGCAAGACGTTGCTTATAACAACAGATTCCATGAACACTTCTATAAAATGGAGAGGTGGAAACTAAGGGCACTCATGGAGAATACAGTAGTTTTGCATGCAGCACAGAATCTGTATTCTTCATAACATTTTGTTCATGTAGAACAATAAAATGTTTCAGATCTGAGGGTGTCTTATGTTTGTTGTCATTTATAAGGGAAATGCACAAGTCACACAATTAAACAAACAATAATGATTTCTATATGTCTGCAAGTGGAATTCTGTAAAAAAGAATGGATTATTTTGTCAACTCACATTCTATTCTTGTTTTGCACTTCAGGTGGGGCGGGGTTGCAGAGTTAAAATGTTTCATCACACCATAGCCTTAATGCGTTGAAAGTTTCCTGACAAGTGATCAAAGCCAACGTGAGCATAAATGCTTTGCAGATAAAGCTGGTAAAGGCTGATGATGATGTGCTTGTATTGAAGATGGGAGAAGAACTGACACACTAGTTTGTAACAAGAATAACTTTGACAACTGCTGCATCCATGGAAACAAGAGTCCAGGTCTCATGAAAAGCCAAAGAATAAAACTCTCAGTAAATGTTGTATATGTTGTGAGTGTATTCAAAATCCAGACTGAAGTGATCCTCTACAATATCAACATTGCCATCTCCTTTTTATAAAGAACATCTTCTGGTATTAGCAAGATATATGTAAGGAGGGGAAGGGCTGTTATCAGAAATTTACTAATTTATTCCAATTACAGTTTGCAAAGGAACACACTGTTCAACAGAAGAGCTGTATTATTCCTACCCCCATGTTCACCTTATAAACCTACTCTTAAAAAGGATAGCCTTCTAAACAAACATGAAGCTTGCTCAGTACTGCCCTGAACAGACATCTGTCACTTAACAGATGTCACCCTAATAACTCATCCATACAACTCCACTCTCCAGTAAACAAGAACAATAGATCTGATTTGATGGATTTACTGAGTGGAGTCTGGGTAAAAGATTCTCGATTGCCTAAGCTCTGGCTGCTCTGCATAATCACTGCTTAGTTTACAGCATGATTTCCCATAATAGGCTTCCCCTCAAAGGGCTTGCATGTTCGTTCGTTTCTCTCTCTCTCTCTCTCTCTCTCTCTCTCTCTCTCACACACACACACACACACACACACACACAATTTTACTAAAGTAACCATTTGCTCCACTTCCCACCCTCCCTCTTGAACATCTGTTAGGGAAAATCATGTTCTTCTCCCTTCTATATTTCTATAAGCCCCTTTTGTGTTTGTGGATGTTTGGGATCATAAGGATGAAACTGCAGCTCCTAAATGGATACCTATTTCTGTTAAATTGTATTTATTTAGAACTTTCATTTTGAGCCATAAACACAATGAACATGCCTGATTTGATCCTAAATCCTTTCCCATCTCATCTGTGATCCTCAGCCAAGTCCTATTGAACTGTCTGGCTGTGTCTTTGGATGTGAGTAGGGTGAAGCCCTAGGTCACTAGTTTTTATGGGTGACTACTTGTCTCAGCTATAGTGGGATTAGAGCCTTAAATTCTGTTATCAAATTTCAACACAATCCCCATGCAGCTGTTTTTAGTGGGGCTTATTCCCTAAGTGAGCTTGATAATAACCGATGCCTCAAACAATAGTTATGCAGTTGTTAATTGCCATCGCATGAGCTTTGGCTTGTGGTGACCTTATTAATGGAAGACCTCCAAAAGACTTTAAATGGTCCTGGTAACAGCCCTTGCAAACCCGGGGCTTCCTTGTCTGAATCTTTCCACCTGTAATATGGTCTTCCTCTTTTCCTATTGCCTTTGACCGTAATAAGCATTATTGTCTTTTCTAATGCCATGTTATATCACTAAGAAACAATAGATGTTGTTCATCCATGACACTTAGTGTTTTAGTTTTTAAAAGAATAGCCAGAATATTTACCCCTATTGTTTTGAGGGGAAAAAACACACAATCAGCACTGCTGATTTCCAACCTTTTATTTTAATTTAGCCCAGCAGCGGTCACAGAAGGGAGGGGCTGATGGGTTCATTGATGACTTAGAGTCAGATGGGATTGTGGGTTTTCCTGGGATTCATTCTCATACAGGCCCTAGGATTCATCCTCATGCAGAGCCAGAAAGTGAAACTGCTTTAGACAGAGAGACAGGAACAGATGGGCCTGAGGATGTAAATGCCTTTGAACCTCAATGCCAGTCATGGAAGAGGGAATCATCCTCTCCAGATAAGGAGTCTAGTGAAGATGAATTGATGAGAATTTCTCATGTGAACATACCTGGTGATGTTGGCTTAAGCCAGAAGCTCACCTGTAAATTCAAGTAGATAGCCAGCTTCGTAGGTCAACATGCCTTTGTGAGAGACAAACATTCCAGGGTAGATGTAATGCTTTCATGAATGTTTATTAGGACCTGATGGGCACTCTGCTCTTCAGTTCAGGCAATGTGGCTTTCAAGTTACAACCAGGCCTGGGATCTCTAGTTCTTGTTTTGGTTTTGGGATTCAAGTATTCTGGGACTTTTTTGATGTTCATGTTATGTATCCTTGTTCACGTTTTGCTTATGGACTTCAGTTGCTTTTGGATTTTGGGACTATTTTGGAACCTGGTCATTGCCCCATTGATGGAGCATATTGTAACTGGATTTTAATTTTTGTGGTTGTTTTGAATTGTATGTTCCTGTTTTATGTTTATTATTTTTACTATGCTTAATTTGTTGTATGATTTCTTTTTCGGCAACTGAATGTTTTGCTATGTTGGAAATGAATTTTGAAATAATCAATTCTATGCTAGAGTGAGACCCGGAAGCTCTTGCAAAGTTCAGGCTGTCAAGTTGCATTGCAGTAGCTCAGAGAACGTAGAATGAACTGGCTTAAAGATTGAAAAGGTTACTTTGGGGACCACAATATCTATGTTGTCTGCAGGATTCTGAAAGGTGCAAAAAAGAAGTCTAAAAAGTAATTACCAAACTCTAGACTGGTTTAGTTAACTTTACCAAGAGGCTTCTGGTTTTAGATCCTGGAAAATATAATATATCATTGAGTTAAAAGCACATATCATATCATTTGATAACTGTTTGAGAAATGACTTTTGAGAAACAGTATTCAAAGCTCTTGACAATTTGAACATCAGTTTAAATGAATTGTTCACAATCGCTGCTATATTTTCATTTCAGTCCTTTCTTTACTTCTTTGTTGAAGATATGCGTATTTTCATGTACAGATAATGTAATTCCTGCTTTAATGCAATAGCAATCAGATTGTTCACTTTATTTACTGCTACTTACCAAGCAATTGTTCTGGCATTCAATAAGCTGTATATGTGCAAATGTATTTGTGTAGAACACGCTTCATTCTGTTCTGATAGCTTTCTGATAGCTCAATGTACTCGAACCTTTTTCACACAAAAAGTAATAATATTGTACATAAAATTACTGTCAGCTTATGTACATAAGGTATATATGAAATAAATGAATATCATATTTAGATTTGGACACAATCTCTAAGATGTCTCATCATGTATGTATACAAATATGAGTACTGGAAAATATCTGAAATCTAAAACACTTCTGGTCCTATGCATTTCAAATAAGCGATACTCAACCTATATTGAGAGGAAGGGAGATAATAACAGACAGAAAAGTATAGACTATTGTATAAAGGAATTTCTGTGACAAAATGTACTATTAAATCTACCATGATCTTCATAGTTTTTACAAAAGTCTGGGTTCCTCCGTTTATGTTTGTTTGTCTATCTAGCTATCAAAGCAACACTCCAGCCTTCTTTATAGGGAGCATTGGATAGTGGCTTGAGTGTTGAATGCAGACTCATGTGGCCCATGGTTTGAATCATTGTTTAGCTATGGGTCACATTGGCAAGTCACAATCTCACAGCCTCAGATGAAGTCAATGACAACCCATCCTCTGAATAAACCTTGCAACAACCCCTCCCCCCCAATGATAGATTAATCATTTACTTGCCATAAATCAGAAATGTCCTGAAAGTGCATTGCAACTTTCTCAGCTCAGATGGCAAACAAACTTACATAAAAGCACACATTACAATCCTAAAATTACCATTCTAAAAAAACCACAAAAAGTAATGTGTCTAAAAGATCTAAAATCCTAAATTATGGATACAGTATTTGCTAAAATACCACAAACGCAATGCAACCCACTCACCCACCCGCACGTTTGGCTAAAGAACAGCTTTTATAAAGTGCCTTGCTTTTTATTAACACTAAAACATATTCATCATCTCCTTCTTCCCTCACATTTTCAACTTCATAAAAGGGCACTGAGAATGTTTTGATTAAATTATTGTTCTTGATGCTTCTTCTCTGAAGGCCAGAATTATAGACTCTCCAATTAACAATTCTCTTTTGGTCATGAGAGCAATCCCTGGCAAACACTTTGGAACTCTTTGGAAAGGAATTCACAGGATTGTTTATAAATTAAAATGATGCCTCTGTAAAGCTATTGAAATGGGATTTCCACACCCTCTCTTACATGAAAATAGATGAAAAATCAAATCTTCTAAGAAACAGACTGTCCCCAAGGTCCCACCGTCTTGCAAATCCTTAATTTGCTAAGATGGACTGGCTTCTCTCCACACTATTCATGTTAGCTTTATTTGTTGGCACTTGCCATTCCCACATTTTTGTGTGCACAAAGAAGGAAGATGAAAGCTGGGATAACTAAAAAATAAGACAGTTACGATGGGCCATTTTTCTTCCTGGTCCCCATTATTTGCTCCAAAATATTCTTTAGACTGTTCTTTCAGATTCTTTTAACATATCTTTCAAATGACTGGGAAGTTGAATCATCTTTTTTTGTGAAAGAAATATCCCTCATGGAATTGTTAAAAGCTCACACTAAATAAAAAATACTACACTATCTAGTATGTTTATCTTGCTTTTTCCAAGTTAAAACTGAAAGAAAGGGAAAGGAGGCATCCAAGGAAACTATTGTTTGTTTATTTAAAATAAGGTTAAATGAACTGGTATCTTTCTGATGTTAACCAATTTGATGTCCTCCAAATTACGGCTCCCATAATAGTATGACAAATGATCAGGGATTATGGGTTATCATGCAAAACAATGCAAAAGGTTGTCTATCTCTTTTCAAAGAGGACCATAGCAATTCACTGTATCTTTGATTTCCATTTTTTCTGCCGAAGTGAAGTATCTTGCATTTGTCCCTGTTGAACTTCATTTTGTTAGTTTTGGCCCATCTCTCCGATCTTGACAGACTAGAGAGATGGGCCAAAACTAACAAAATGAAGTTCAACAGGGACAAATGCAAGGTACTTCACTTCGGCAGAAAAAATGGAAATCAAAGATACAGAATGGGGGACGCCTGGCTTGACAGCAGTGTGTGCGAAAAAGACCTTGGAGTCCTCGTGGACAACAAGTTAAACATGAGCCAACAATGTGATGCGGCTGCTAAAAAAGCCAATGGGATTCTGGCCTGCATCAATAGGGGAATAGCGTCTAGATCCAGGGAAGCTATGCTCCCCCTCTATTCTGCCTTGGTCAGACCACACCTGGAATACTGTGTCCAATTTTGGGCACCACAGTTGAAGGGAGATGTTGACAAGCTGGAAAGCGTCCAGAGGAGGGCGACTAAAATGATTAAGGGTCTGGAGAACAAGCCCTATGAGGAGCGACTTTAAGAACTGGGCATGTTTAGCCTGCAGAAGAGAAGGCTGAGAGGAAACATGATAGCCATGTACAAATATGTGAAGGGAAGTCATAGGGAAGAGGGAGCAAGCTTGTTTTCTGCTGCCCTGCAGACTAGGACACGGAACAATGGCTTCAAACTACAGGAAAGGAGATTCCACCTGAACATCAGGAAGAACTTCCTCACTGTGAGAGCTGTTCGACAGTGGAACTCTCTCCCCGGGGCCGTGGTGGAGGCTCCTTCCTTGGAGGCTTTTAAGCAGAGGCTGGATGGCCATCTGTCGGGGGTGCTTTGAATGCGATTTCCTGCTTCTTAGCAGGGGGTTGGACTAGATGGCCCATGTGGTCTCTTCCAACTCTACTATTCTATGATTCTATGATTCTATGATTCTACTTTTATATCCCCATGCTATGCCTATGCAAGAAGATATATGTTTGCTTTGAAAACTTACTTCTTACTTTTATCCACCAAGTAAATTCAAATTCATGCACAAAACAGATATTCTTTCAAAATTAAGCTGGAATTGATGGAAATTAGTTGTAGTCAGAACGAATGAACCAAGAAATTTACAAGGCCATGAGCAAGAGCTTGAGTTCTTATATCAATCACAAGCATATCACCTATCATAGGGGGGATTTCCTTTGAGCAGATGATATCCATCTCTCAGAGAAGGGCAACCAGTAGTTTCTCTGTGATTTGCAGGGAAATATTAGGGCTGTGTTGGCAGGCTTCATGGGCGATAGGGGCAAAGCAGATGCTTGCCCCTAACATGTGGTGGGAAACTGGGATGGAGTTAACATCTCAGTGTGCACCTATGGCATCCAGTTTGATGAAGGCCAGGAACAGGAACCCTTACTTGTGTATTCGGGCAACCTAGGTGGGGGCAAATGGGAATGGCCCAGGACTGTGGGGGAATTCTAGCTTCACTGAAGCCTTGTAATTTGGGGTTGGAATACTCTATGCAGCTTTCCTAAGGGGTTGCCCTGGGAGTAATTCATGTTGCATGGTGCTCAGGGGACATAGGTGTCTTGCCAAAATTAGCTGAGGAGGAGGTCTGGGATGATCACTGCCTGAGTTTATCCCACAGCAAGTTCATACCCATTAACTAGTTGTTTACAGTTCACGAAGGAAGTAAAATAACCTGAATAAAGTTGTCCTTAGTTATTCCCATATGGTTGTCTGGTCTCATTATTTCAATTGTGGGGAAGCAATGTAATACCATAATGAGAGGTTTGCTCTGTGTCTCCCCATCTTAACATTTCTAGGCATAGTCTCAGCTCAGTTGTAGACTTCACATCTTAAAAATCATTGTCCAGATGATGGAACTCACTGGTTCAGTGTATCCCCAGGCATTGTGGCTGTAGCAAACAATGCAATACAAATAGAGGTAAAATACAAGCCCTGAAACGTCCTAAATAAATATAATATACTGTATATTTTATATTTCCAACTTGAAGCTGCTCTTGGAAGATCCAGGATATTGCTGTTTGTTTTTATTTTTAATTTGAAAATTGCAGTTGAGCTTTTCTGATTCATCCATATGAAGGGATAATGCAAATCTCTTAGACTGCTGGGGATCTCAGGTGGATGTTTTGTTGTCTTGTCCTTTATCAGTCTGGTTGTAGGCTTCCTTGGATTGCTTGCGGCCTCTGGGTAAATTTGCAAGAAGAGATTTGTGTCACCACTTATTGGCTTAGACAAAGGGATGTAACATGCAAATACTTATTACATTTTAACACAAGCCATTCCCTAAGGAATCTGCAGAAGAGAGACTGCAGCTTTATATGGAGGCAAACAAAAGCCTGAATAAAGGTCATGACACAAAGCTACAAAAGCACAGAAGTATCGGGCGACAATGAGAAGCTTACAGGAGAAGAAAGCACTTTTAAAGCATACAGGAGAGGAAATACAGAGAATTATTGGTCAGCAAACATCAGTTTATAGCTTGCATCTGAGGAATAGCTGATCCTTCTGCTAAACTATAACTATAATCAGACTGCACCAATATAATAAATAGTGAAGGATGATAGGAATAGTACTTCAACAACAGCTGGAAGGGATGTCTCATGATTTTCAGCATTGATGATTGCTCAGGAAGAACTGGCTGAATAATTTTTAAAAATAGATACAATGTTGTTATACAGCTCTGTGGTCAAATGAATGATCTGTATGCAGCATGTCCCAGATTCAGTCCCACTCCAGTTAGGTGAGGATAATATACTTTTCTAGATTTTTGTCCTATTTTTCCCAGCATTCTTTGACTCTTGCTGTACTGGCTAATGCTGCTGGGAGTTACAACTCAACATCACAGAGAGAGACACTGGGCCCTTCTACACATGCCTAAAAACGCAGAAGAAACCAGGATAAGGGGGAGTGGTTAAATGACATTTTGGGAAAGTGCACTTAAAACCCGATTTCAGCCAAAAAATGTACATCTTCACATGACCGTATATCCCTGCAGTCATGCAAAACACATGACTTCCTTCTGATCCCCTGGTGTGGACTGGGCACATGCTCATTTAAAAGCCTGAAACAGCTGATTGGGCTGTCAAAAAATGGAGCCACAGACACACAGCTGGCTAAATGGAAGCAATTACAATTAGATTCCAATGATTCCTTTGTTCTGATCTTTATAATATTAAACAGAGCTTGAATTTACAGTTGGGTGAGGAGAGAGAATAAGAAATCTGTTTGTTTAGATCTTTGCTTGAGTGCATATGAGGTCCAGTGCATCTTGGAGATAATTTTTTAAAAAAACTTCTGCCAGATGTCTTCCCTCCCCAGTCCATCTTGAGGATTTGTAAAATCCGCTACAAAGAAAGGTGTCAGGACAGTGGGGGACCATTTCCCAGGACTGACAGGTCTGTGTCTGGACTTGCTGTCAAGTCCCAGGATTTTTTAAGTCGCTTTTTGACCCTGTCTGGAAGCTCCCATTGATTGCCATTTCAGAATTAGCAATGTCAAAGAGCAGGTCATGGGGAAGAGCTTAGTCTTTGAAAAGGCTGTGTTGGGCTAGATCAGTGGTTCTCAACCTGTGGGTCCCCTAATGTTTTGGCCTTCAACTCCCAGAAATCCCAACAGCTATTAAACTGGCTGAGATTTCTGGGAGTTGTCGGCCAAAACACCTGGGGATCCACAGGTTGAGAACCACTGAGCTAGATGAACAAATAATCTGACCTACTATTTGGCATGCTTTTAATAGCTGGCAATCCAGCAAGACAGATGATTGTGCTCATTCAGGGTCTACAGGACCATCTAGATATATCTTCTGAAGCGATTCATATTTTCTTCCCTCTCTCAGAGCCATAATCAGACACAAATCTCCATTTCAGTGGAGGGTTAATATTAAAAGCAGATGGGAAAGCTTCAAAAATTATCCTAGCCGTGCTTTACCTTTGAGGGGTCTCTGTAGCAGGTACGAGTCTAATAAGCAAGGGTACAAATGAGATGAGCATAAGAACTTGCTTTATATCAGCTTAAACTGTTTGCCATCTCATTCTAACCAAGATCTTTAACTTCACCTGATCCTGGGAGGATTGTCATGCAAAGCATGTGCTGCACCCCTGACCTATAGCCAGTGCTTTGAAAGTCATTTTTAAAAAGTAAAAATGGTTCATTATTATTTTCCTGGTTCTCGGGCATATTTAAAATAGTTACCCTTAATTGCTTCAGGGAAAAACCTGAAAACTGTAGACTACATAACTATGGTGAGTAACATACTTTCCTCCTGTCTATTGTATCATTCACACCCACCCACAAGAGAATATGGATGAGCACTTAGAATTATGGGTACTGTTCTGTTATCTGGGAGAAGCCAAAAGGTGGCACTACATAGAGAAAGATAATCCATTTTAAGGGGGGGGGGGGGGGGGGTTGAAGGAGTAAAAACATTTCCCCGTTTTCCCATTATTCTCCCCAACCATGTCGCTCACAAATACTGGGCCCAGGAGTGCCCCCATTATAAACAGGGACATTAAATATCAATCTTTGGAACAGGCTTATAAAGTACAAAACCACAAAGAAGAGAGGTAGGTAGGGGGCAAAGTCAAAAGTTCAGATTTGTTTTTTTTCAGCAAAATTATTTTCACATATAATATATAATAAAAAGCTTTATATCCTGCCCCATCTCCCCGAAGGGACTCAGAACGGCTTACAAGACAGCAACAGTGCAACGAGACAGATAAAATATACAGTAGAAATTAGTCTAAATCAATAAAAATAAACACCAAGGAAAATAAAAAAAATAAAACATACATGTGTAACTTAACATAAAACAACACAAATTAAAATAAAATAAATGATATCCTAATTCCTAAAGAACTTTTGGGGAATGAAATCTCCCCAGCGTGACAAACCCCGGTCCTCTGAACTGGGAAGTGACTCTGCCTGCAAGACTCCTGGGAATATTTGCAAGATTGTCTACCAGAATCTCTGAGGCTATTTTCAGTCTGGAACAGTTTATTTATTTGTTTGTTTATTTATTTATTTATTTATTTATTTATTTATTTATTTATTTATTTATTTATTTATTTATATCCCATTCTATCTCTCCATATGGAGACTCAAAGAGGTTCACAATTAAAAACATTACAGCTTAAAATAAACAGATATACCATAATAAAACAGTATTATCATTATATTATATTATATATTATATTGTATTACATTATATTATCATTGATATTATATGTACATATATCATAATATTAGCATAGCACAATATTAATATTATATATTATATTGTACTATACCACTATATTGCAATATTATTAGTATTATTATACTGTATATTATTATACTATATTATTATACCACAATATATATAATACACTACCAGTATATTATACTATTAGCATTCCCATAGCCGGGGGGGGGGGAGGTTTAAGGGTTCAATACCCCCCCCCCAAATGCGTCAAGTTTAAAAAAAAACTGGTTTACTCATGAATTTTAACTGGTTAACCAATTCATGAGTAAACTAGGTGTTTTCTTTTAACCTTACACATTTTGTGGGGTTGAACGCTTAAACTCCCCCCTCTGGCTACGGCCCTGACTATAAGTATTATATAATATATTGTACTATATCTTATGACTTCCTGGCCCTCTAGTTTCAAACTAGAGAAGATAGCATTTTGTTCCTTCAAACTCAATGATGATCTTCCATTATTCCAATTCCAAATATCCTTATCAGCCTCATCTCCATAACCATACAATAACTTAAATTTACAGTTTCATTACAAAACTCATTAATGTATCCTTAAACATGTGACTTGCAATGTAATGTAGTTAGAACCTTGTTACTGGGGAAAGCAACAAATTACAACAAATCAGTTGAAATGTAACTTCCTTTTTTCCAAGTTCTAGCTAGAGCCTTTACTTCTCAATAGAGATCCATATTCAGAGGCTCTGTGACCAGGTGCATTCCGCCAGTTGCCCTAAAGACAAAATATAGATAGGTAGGCTTTGGCCTTATCCTTTCAGATCATTCTTACATTCTTATAAAAAGGGTATTGATGCAAACTATAAACTTGTGTTCATTTCTTCCTAGAGATCCGGTATATCGACCAAATGGATTCCCCATAAAACACAGTCTTCCATTAGTACTTCTATTTATAACACACATTTTAAGAGGACAGGTTTTATGATTGAATGTGTACATGCCTGAAAAATAGACTCTAGTGGGGACAGCCTTAATAGCTGCATAATAAAACTGAACACAGTAACAATACAGCAGGGCACTTTTGTAGGTTCCTGCTATTCTGGGCAACCTGAAAGTCTCCATGTTCAAGAACAAAGTGCCATTTCAAAAGATTTTTTAAAAAAGCAGAAGGGGGCAGAATTTAACAATAACTTTTATGAAGGTCATATAATCTAGAAGATTCTACTTTTCTTCTTTGTAAGTAACTGGCCGGAACTCAGTCAAATTCATAGATCTGTCTCTTACGAAAAGGAACAATCAAACAAAGGGGAGAGGAAAGGAATACCTTTCAAAATACTAATGATCACTTTCAGGTGTAGTAGTCTGCTTGCCTTTGAAGCTTCTCATGTTTGTTCACCACCCCAGACATTGTGGTTGATCATTGCCAGCTGGAAGGCCTTGAATTTCTGGAATGAGCTTTCATTGGAGATACATCAGAGCCTTTCTTTGCCAATCTTCAATAAAACTCTGCAACTCTACTTCTTCCTAGCACAGTGGTTCTCAACCTGGGGTCCCCAGATGTTTTTGGACTCCTTCATGTTGATTGGTACTGTAACTGTGTTCATTTTTAGATTGAACTGTTTTTACTGCTGTTTTATGATATTGTTTGTATCATGTTTGTTTATTCATGCCATTGTATGTTGTTTTGACAACTGACTGTTTTGCACATGCTGGAAACCGCCCTGAGTCCTCAAGGAGATGGAGTGGTATATAAATAAAAGATGATGATTATTATTATGATGATTATTATTTTGGCCTACAACTCCCAGAAATCCCAGCCAGTTTACCAGCTGTTAAAATTTTTGATAGTTAAAGGCAAAAAACATCTGGGGACTCCAGGTTGAGAACCACTGTGCTAGCATGTTTCCACTTGTAATTTTGTGCTTCTGATTGTGTTTCTAGTTTCCTTTTTAATGTGCTTTTTATCATTTTATAATGTTTCTCTTAGAAGTGCCCCAAAATAATGTTAAACAAATGCATGGGTTTGTGTGTGTGTGTGTGTGTGTGTATGTATGTATGTGTGTGTGTGTGTGTGTGTGTGTGTGTATATATATATATATATATGTGTGTGTGTGTGTGTGTGTGTGTGTGTGTGTATATACAAACACACACACACATATATACACACACGCACACACACACATACATATATATATATAGGAGCCCCGGTGGCAAAGTGCATTAAAGCACTGAGCTGGAGACCAAATGGTCCCAGGTTCAAACCCTGGAAGCAGCGTGAGCGGCTGCTGTTAGCTCCAGCTCCTGCCAACCTAGCAGTTCGAAAACATGCCAATGTGAGTAGATCAATAGGTACCGCTCCGGCGGGAAGGTAACGGCGCTTCATGCAGTCATGCAGGCCACATGACCTTGGAGGTGTCTACGGACAATGCCGGCTCTTCGGTTTAGAAATGGAAATGAGCACCAACCCCCAGTGTCGGACATGACTGGACTTAACATCAAGGGAAACCTTTACCATATATATATATATATATATATATATATATATATATATATATGTGCTGCATTTATTCCATCACAAATTTCAACAGGGTTCCCAAACACTATGAGGTAACAAGGTGTAGCTTGGAAAAGGCTTTTGCATCTCAGATAAGAATTCTGCCCTCAAACTAAGTTATCCTTCACTCTTCTAAATATTTAATATTGCATAGAGTGAGATTATGAAAGCTGTTCACACCTAGAAGTCATATTTGCTGTCTTTGCATTCCCTTAGTGATATGACTTGCCCCTTGTTTTCGGGTGTCTATAAACTATTTCTAAATGCTAAATTGAAATATTTAGTTGCTGCAATGATAGACAATGCCCTTATGCACACAGACACTCCCATTGTTACATCCCTTGGTTGCTAAATCTTTTATCTAGGGATGTCTCAAGATATTTTTGGCAGAATACACCTCATCATTCTTCAGAGCTTGGGAAATGTACTCTTTTGAAGTGCAATCCCCATAATCCTGCCACAAGCACGGCCAGTTGTTTTGTTATTATTTGCTCTTTCAATAAGAGGGGAAAAGGCAGAGGGGATTATAAAAATATCTCTCTCCCTGTGGGAACAGCATGTTTCCCCAGTTCCATAGTTGGTGAAGGGCCAACTTTTTCCTCTCTCACCAATTCTTAGCAGCAGTCATGAATGCACCTTCATCAGAACTGGCTCTTTATTTACATAAAGGAAAGAAGCAGATACTGAGAAATATTAAGGCTGAGCTATATATCTGTGAAGCTCTCATTACGAACCCCAGGTTTTCCTGGTGATCTCAGGTAAGGTAGAATATACTCTCCTATCTCTAGTATTGGAATAATATTAAAGTTTCAGGCTAGTCAAGTCTTCTGTATGCAGTAAGAAGAGGTGTAATCATGTCCCTTGTTTCTGATGAAAAGAACGTCTTGAACCAGCTCTGGTCAAATGTTTACTTTTTATGTTGTAAAACGCCCTGAGTCCCCATGGGGAGAAGAAGCGGAATATAAATATTTATTTATTTTATTTACAACATTTATACCCCGCCCTTCTCACCCGAGGGAATGTTTTACTTTCTTACTGGTCCTTTAATTATGTATAAATTGAGTCAATCTTACCTGAAATCCAAAATTGTCCACATGGTGGTTGATATAATAACACCTTTGCTTTCTGATGGTACACAAAGTTTGTTTTATGCAGAAAATTAATAAAACATATAAAATTACCTTCAGGCTATGTACACAAAACATAATTTTTTTTTTTGCTTAGACTTGAGCCCCTATCTCCAAAATAGCTCATTATATACATACATGCAAGTCCAGGTATTCCAAATCTTAAAAAACCCACCAAAATCCAAACATGTTTGGTCTCAAGCATTTCAGGTAAGAGATATTCAACCTGTATTGATTTTGGTCTTATCTACACTGACTATTTTGGCTGGTGTGGAGTTGAATCAACCCTCGGGTGGCCACAAAACATTTGAGCTTATCAACCTGAGGAAAGCCACTTAATGTGACTGTACTCCATATTGAAATAACTGAGGGGAAACCCCATACCCTGCACCAGAATTTCCTTGAGTTATGCAGTCCAGGCATCTCCAGCTGATTCCTATGCGAACCAGCTGCAGATGCCCTGGCAACCATTGCACATTCCTCAGGCTCAGGACACAAGATGGTTGCCCCCTTCCCCCATGTCACTGCTGGCATCATCAGCATCAGAGCAAAGACACTGGGCATAAAACAAGTCCCCCCCCCAGTCTTACAATCCTACAAGCTTGCTATAAAAGAGAGTTCTAGAGCTCTCAAAATGAATCCAGCTTGTCAATATCCATTCTAAAATTCAGCTAAAAGTCTAAAAAAGATGTAATCCTAACATCCTCTCTTCCCTCTTCCAACAAGTTTGTGCATTGCCAAATAATTGCCTTTTTGATAACAAAAAATACCTTTTCAACTATCCAAAAAAAAAAAAAGACCTCATCACAAACATCCATTGATTCACCACACATCGTGGGAAATCCATGGGGTGCCGGTGGGGTGTGTGGAGAACCTGTCATTCCATGCCCTGCATCGCCTGCCTTATCTTGGCCCCCGTCCCAAGGGGAAGCATCACTGCCTGGTTTCCCCCCATTGCTCCTAAGGCAGTCTTGGGAGGCTTCCGTGTTATCTTATGAGGGAAGCGTACATAGTTTGTTCTCTTTTTTCAGCATGGAGCCCAGCTGGAAGTACATGTGCATTGGGTAATGGGCTCTTTGCTTTTTTGTGAGTGTCAGGAGCAACTTAAGAAACTGCAAGTCACTTTTGGTTTGAGAGAATTGGCTGTTTGCAAGGATATTGCCTGGAGGATGCCCGGATGTTTTTGATGTTTTATCATCCTTGTGAGAGGCTTCTGTAATGCCAACACATGGAGCTGGAATTGGCAGAGGGAGCTCATCTGCGCTCTCCCTGGGTTGGATTAGAACTGGCAGTCTTCAGCTCAGCAACCCAGCCTTCAAGTCATCAGTCCTGCCGGCACAAGGCTTTAACCAATTGCACCACTGGGGGCTCCTTGGCTCTGTGCTGAAAAGGGAGAACAAGTGGCATACGACAAGCAAAGTAGGTCAAAACATTTAATGCTTCAATGTGCATATGTTTTGCGCCAAACACATGAAATAATTCCTTAATCAAAACATAATAGCGCCCAAATTTTAAATTTATCTTCATCAAAAGGATCAAGCAAAAGGAAACAAAATACAAAACATTAAAATAGGACATGCTATCATTATTATCCTACTCTTCTCTCAGATAACTATGTAACAAAATTTGGAAAACTTCTGTCCCCATTTTGAAAGTGTTATTTCCTGTGTACTTGTGCGGTGCTTACTTTGAAAGTAGTTGTTATACTTCAGAAACTTCCTTTTTGTGGCTGCCACAAACTAAGTTGAATTGTTTGAGGCGCTATGAGATATTCATTGAAAAATTATAACAAAATGTGCTCTTTTCCCATGTTTTTATGATAGAACCAATTAGGAAATGACATACTATGTTTTACATAGTATAATTTGATGCAATCCAGATACATGCCCCCCGAACACACACACAGCACATATTTCATCTTCACAATGACACCGTGAAGTGTGTTTTTAAAAAGTGAGTGACTGTCCCCACATCACTCAATGGGCTTTATGGCAAGTAAAGATTTGAACCCAAATGTTAATCTTAGTGTAACTACTAAAGGTAAAGGTAAAGTTTTCCCCTGATGTTAAGTCCAGTCATGTCTGACTCTGGGGGTTGGTGCTCATTTACATTTCAAAGCCGAAGAACTGGCATTGTCTGTAGACACCTCCAAAGTCATGTGGCCGGCATGACTGCATGGAACACCGTACCACTGGAGCGGTACCTATTGATCTAGTCACATTTGCATGTTTTCAAACTGCTAGGTTGGCAGAAGGTGGGGTTAACAGTAGGCACTCATTCCGCTCCCCGGATTCAAACCTGCGACCTTTTGGTCCACAAGTTCAGCAGCCCAGCGCTTTAACACACTGAGCCACCAGGGGCTCCATGCAAGGACATAATACTATGCTATACCAAATTTGAGCACTCTAACCACTATACTTCATGCTCTTCCTAGATTTTCAAATGTCTTGCATCATGAAGAGATGCTAGAGAATCTAACAAAACAAGGTCACACATTTCTGTACTCTGAACCTCTCTCCCTCTCCCTTTGTATTAAATATATGCACGCACAAACACACATGCATAGATTTATATTGGATTCATTGTTATTTTCT
The DNA here is from genome assembly GCF_035594765.1 of Anolis carolinensis. NCBI lineage: Eukaryota > Metazoa > Chordata > Lepidosauria > Squamata > Anolidae > Anolis > Anolis carolinensis. The sequence goes on along the minus strand of NC_085843.1, from coordinate 254,930,057 downwards.
CTATTGAGGAATCTCTGCAAACTGTCACTCTCCAGCTAGAAAATATCTTGTCTGCTCCAAAATTATAATTCAAAGGATTCCTTGAGAGATGTTATGACCACTAAATTGATAGAAAAAATAGTATAACTTTGTAGTGATGAAAAATAATCCCATAATTAAAGAGAACATCCAGATCTCAATGTAGAATGGCATCTAGCCTTCTGAAAACCCGGCAAGGATGTGGGTCTAAATGTATACATCTCCAGCCCTATTGTTTTTAAATGAAATTACTGCCTTATATCTTGGTTCTGTAAATAAAAGTAATTAGATTGTGTTGTCAGAGAGAAAGATAGCTAAAGGCTATTTCATCTTGGCCCTGTTTCCTATCTGAAAGATCCATAGTTTGAAATTTATACATTTCTATATCTGAGTCAGCAATCTCTTCCAAAAACAATATCTTTAAATACCCATTAAAATGTTGTGCCTCTTTCCTTGCCTGCATTTTGCCATATATTATTATAGTGTTGTTTGGAATCCCTAAACATTAAAAAAAAATTCTAGGCAAGGAGTAGAAAAGGGGGTCCTGTTAGTTGATCCTGTTAGACTGGGCTGTGAAGATTATAATATATGAATCTGATATTGCATAATCCCCCTGTAGCCTGAAGAAATATGGAAAGTTTAGCTGAAAATGAAATTCTTTTATATAGGCTTAAAGTTATTAAGCTCTTTCCTGAAGGCTTCCCCCACACATACACGCACACTAGTTTGATGAAGTTGAGAGAGGGAAAGTTATTTCGGCTTCAAACTTCTTAGAAGCAATTATAAAGTAAACAATGTCTTCTTTATCAGCTATTTGTTTTTTCCCCCGAGGTTCTACCTTGCTTTGCATATCATAACATTTTTTCCAGTTCTAATTCTTCTCAACCACTTTATCCAAGCCTGAGAAGACTCTCATTCTACTGGTCTGGCATACTGCATACTGTTGGTATGAATCCTCCATTGGTCTATGAAATCTGATATGAAAGCATTGGCAAACACTCATGGAGGCTTAGCTGTGTCAATTCTTGTGTGTATAAGAAATTCCTGGGCTCAGAGTTCTTTACATTATTTACACTAGTTGAGTCTTTCATGCTAAATAATTATTTCTCTCTAATTTCCATGGAAACAACCCATGGAATCCTGTGATTCACAGTTTAGAGAGAGAGACTTAGAATTTTCAGCCAGGGAAGTCTAGTACCTCTCTAAACGGCAAACCCCAGGATGTAGTCATACTAGCTAAAGTGGAATCATAGTGCTATAATTATCAGAGTGGAAGGCCCCTGGCCAGGGGCTCATGTAGGGAATAAAGTACACCACTGGAAGCCTCACAATCCTGTTTTTCTTTCCTAGAGAATGTTAAAGCTGAACTGATCATCATGAGAAAAATATGTCCACAAAGATGCCATCCACACTGCCATGTAATCCAGTTTCATAATGCAGATTTAACTGCCTTGAACTGGATTGTATGTCAGTGTAGATTCATATAATCTACTATATGAGTCTACACTGCCATATAATCCAATTCAATGTGGTTTAGTCTACATTATATGAGGCCCTATCTACACTACCATATAAAATCCAGGTTATCTGCTTTGAACTGGATTATATGGCAGTGTAGACTCATATAACCCAATTCAAAGCAGATGGTGTGAATTATTTGCTTTGATCATCTGGATTATATGGCAGTGTAGACGGGATCTAAATCTACACTGGCCATTATAATGGAGTTCAAAGTGGATTATATGGCATTGTAGATGGGGCCAAAGTAAGACAAATCCTCTTCTTTCCATGTTATCATCAAAACATAATGTAAACTATGTCTCTATGGGAAAAGCTTTGAAACCTATCTACATTAACAATATGTTTTTGAGGTTTTTTGTAATTCTGGAGTTCGGTTACATGGAACCTTTTCACACTACACAATTAAAACACTGTGATCACACTTTAGTTGCCATGGTTCCACCCTGTGGACTCGTGTTTTTCACTTGAGGAGGTATTTAGAATTCAAACTATAGAGCTTTAGGGATCTGATCCCAGGTTTTTTGTTTATCCCAGTTTAACTGGAAGTGAAGACTCCCAAAATCCAGTTTAAAGCAGAAAACCTGGGATCAGATCCTGGGATATAGGGCCTGTCTGTAAGGACCCTTAATGTCTCGCCAAACTAGAAATACTAGGCTTCCATACAATTTGGTTGCCATGGCAGTTCATTTGGAATTGTAGTACTCTAATTGTGTGGAGTGAAATGGCCCCTGGTGAAACAAAACAGAAGCCTCTCCCCACACAGTGTACTATATGGTAAATAACATAGGGTAAATTCTCTCAATTAGACATTAATGAATTGAGGGGGGGGGGGGGTGATTAGGACTATATTGCATAGGCCCATGCCTCTTTACAATGCTGTCTTCAGTTATTGCAATAATTATACCTTGTCACTGGGATGAATGCTTCTTTAAATGCTTATTTTTCCAAAATAATCATTGCCTATTAATACACAATTATCCTATCATTCCCTATTGTTTACCCTAGTCAAATTTTCATTACAGCAGACAGACATGTGCAAAAGAAGCCTATAAGCACAGGCTGGGCCTTCTTTATTTTGTGCTAATTACTAGAACTCCTTTCATTACCAGCCTGCACTTTAATGACAAAGGAGGACAAGTCTAGAGCCTGTTTGGCTTGAGCTAATTACCCGCCAATCCCTGTTCAATTTATGCTTGGAGGAGTTCAATAATCATGATACACTTTGCCAGCAATTCCTGACATGCATACTTACTAACCAGCAGAATTGACTTTGCTGGTGAGTTATGTTTGTTCTTACTTAGCTGGAGTGCCATGTCCAGATCAGCACATTTCAACTTCATCTCTAGTGGTCTCTCATTCTCGCTCCCTGCTACTTTCATCAACAGTTAAGGTAGTTTTATTCACCAAATTAAAAGGAGTAGTTAATAACCCAGTGGACAGGATCAGAATTCAAAATCACCGTAATGGTTAGAATATTGGACCAAGACAAACGAAATGAATTTCAATAGATATAGGAAGGAACAATGGAATGCAGAAATATAGAATGGGTAAAAACTGTCGATGTGAAAAGGATCTAGGGGTCTTAATTAGTTAAACATAGTGTAACGCAGCAGCCAAAAAATCTATGTAGTTATAGAGTGCATGTATAATGTTGTTTGACACAACTTTGACTGCTGTGGCTCGATACTATGGAATAATGGGATTTGTAGTTTGGTGAGGAAGAAGCACTCTTTTGGCAGAGACTTGGGTTAAAGTTGTGTTAATAAGGACCCTCCCTATGATCTCCCTAGAAATAACACATTTGAGGGTGTTTCTAATGCTTCAGTCTTTATGCTTGCCCACAATGCCCTGCCTCATGTACAGAGGAAGAATTGTTTAAAGCTACAGACAATGCAGTTGCTGTTGCCCATTTTTGGTCTAAAATTATTTAGTCGCTTGTGCTCCCTCTATTTTATCAGTTTTATACTTATTATGAAATAATAAAATATATGACACAACTTGAGGTACCTGAGCATAAGGGCTGGAATATATTTCAAAATCACCTGAATAAGATCCATCTCAACAAACTGGTAACAGCAAAATTGCACATAACTTTGTGGTCTTTTAGTAAGGACAAAATTCCACATACTCAGACTGCCAAAGTTTATGGTGATTATAGAGAGCTTTCTTGGCTTTAACATGCAAATATAGAACACCCTTTCCATGGGTGCATAGCTGGCTCCAACGCTGCCTTTTTATTGGTGCCAGTTCAAAGGCATTTTGTTTTCTACGGCATTTTAATTTGCCAGTTTAGTTTTAAGTAGTATTTTTATTTGTTTCTATTATCACACTTATAATTTTATGTTTTATTCAAACATACGGGGGAGGGGGGGGGAGAGAATACAGACTTGAAAACAAGGAAAGACTTTTGAAGTCCCACCATGAAATTACAAGACCAGAGACAGATATATGGAGAAATAAATGGACCATTTATTGACCTATTTAAACTGCAGATTCTGGACAATTCACTAATTCTGGGGGGAAATGTGAAGTGGGTCATGGCCAGGTATCAGCCAATGACCACCTTCTCACTTACCTGTAGGTGAATGCCTGACCCTGGTGGCACTCCATGTAATGGTGTGCTGGTCCCAACCAATCATTACTAGAGGGCCGTAACAGGGGCAATCCCTCCCAAGCCCCAGAACTCTAAGGAGTGAGTGTAAACACCCTAGTCTACCCCAGGATGGGATCTTAAGCCATCCTCAAGCTCCAGAAGTTAGAGAGGCCATCAAAGATATCCCCATCACCCCAATTTGGAGTGCCAAAGTGACACCTATCCAAGTTCTCTCACCCCGCCCCCCCTAATTCTGCCACAGGAAGATACAGACTCATCTAATAATAAAAGTGCAGAAACTGGATTCATAGTAGCACATCCATGTTATGCTGCTGCTCAGTCGTTTAGTTGTCTTCCTTCAAGGTCAAGCCAGTCATTTCAAGGATACCGTCCATCCATCTTGTCCTCTTGTCCTTGGTCAGCCTCTCTTCCTTTTTCCTTCCTTTTCCCCTGGCATCGTGATCTTTTCCAAGCTTTCCTGTCTCCTCATGATGTGGCCAAAATACTTCAGCTTTGCCTCTAACATCCTTCCATCCAGTGAGCAGCCAGGCATTATTTCCTGGAGGATGGACTGGTTGGATCTTCTTGCGATCCAAGGCACTCTCAGGATTTTCCTCCAGCACCAGAGTTCAAAAGCGTCTATCTTCCTTTGCTCAGCCTTCCTTATATAATTATATGCTATAATTAGGAACATCTTACAATATATGTGTTTGCAAGGGATCTTCAGTGGCAGTATTTTAACTCAGAAAAGTTTGAATGATCATCTGTCCTTTCTTATAGAGTTTAGGAAACTGGAAATGTTCCACCTCATTGCCAATGCAAGTGACAGAGCCATGAGCTGCTTGGAGTTTACCAGTGATTTTTAATTAGCATTTCAGCTGTACTTAAATTCAAAAGGAAAAAAATGGCCTACAACTGAAGAGCTGATTAGCATAACACAAAATGGATTCACTCATCTGGAAAGAAAGCTTTGTAGTGCTGTTCCTTCTTCCACCACCCCCTCTATCTGAATGAATGCGCTAAAAGAAAAACTCATGTCTAGCAATTCAGTACTAGTGAGAAATAGAGCACCAGCACTGATAAATGTATAGGGTGCAGATATGCTTGGAGAGCATTGAGCAATGTGGATTTATTCCCAAGGCTCTTGAATGCCATGAAAGAATTTCAATTAATTTCAGTGCATTTGGGTCCTGTTGTTCATGGCCCAGATAGCTAAGAGGTTGACAGCTACATTGACTTCACAGCATGCAAAACACAAGGAAGGATGTTTCAGGCTAGTGAGCTAATCATACATTACACTTTCCTCTGGAAAAAGTGGGATACCAAACTCTACAGAATAGCAAATTGAGTTGCTATTCACATACGGCATTTGAGAATGGAACCAATAATCTCCCATCTTTTCAACACTGCTATCTTGAATTTTCAGTTTTCAGATGTGTAGCCATATTTATCCATGAACAATAACATGTCTAAGGAAAATAGAGATTGTGATAATTGTGTCAAAGCATAAATCTGTGTAGGACTTACCGTTCCATAATCTACACACACAGATGAGATGAGATGAGAGTATGCCAGTTGACTACAGTGGTGTTGAATAGACATGTAGTGTTACACTGCACATTTCAAATCCCTACATATTTGCACATCATTAAGGTAAAGGTCTTCCCCTGACGTTAAGTCCAGTCGTGACCAACTCTGGGGGTTGGTGCTCATCTCCATTTCTAAGCTGAAGAGCCGGCATTGTCCATAGACACCTCCAAGGTCATGTGGCCGGCATGACTGCATGGAGCGCCATTACCTTCCTGCCGGAGCGGTACCTATTTATCTACTCACATTTGCATGTTTTCAAACTGCTAGGTTGGCAGGAGCTGGGGCTAGCAGCGGGTGCTCACCCTGAGGAGCAAATACAGCAGGATCAGGTGATTTACTCATTTCCATGATACAGTACTTTATGAAACCTGTCCCCGCTGGTTTGCTTTTAATTACTCTGATTTTATCTGCTTGGATTTTAATGTATTGTCCATTATTTTATTTCGTGTATTGCTGAAATGTTTTAGGTTTTTGTCAAATATGTTGTGTCGTTGTTTTGAGCTTGTCCCTGTTGTGAGCCGGCCCGAGTCCCTTCGGGGAGATGGGGCGGGATATAAAAATAAAGTTTATTATTATTTATTATTCCTCTGCAAAGATAACTGTACAGCTGCAACACTGGTTTGCTTGTCTCATGTGATAAAGTCCTGTGGCTCACATAGTTTCTGATAGAAAACAATCTTGCTATAAGTCTCATATCATAATAGACAAAGGCATTAACAGGAAAATAATTATTGTTGGCAGTTTGTTCCATATTTTGGACCCTGCATCTTTAGTCTACAGCAGCAAATTATCTCTGAAAATACTGACAGGCAGAGAGAAAGATCTATGCCATTTACCTGTCTTCACTATCTGATACTACATGTGAGTTTCTTGAGCATTATCAAATGTTTGACATTTCTCTCAGTGCTGTCATCAACTATTTTATAAACAGAAGCTTTTATAGTCAGGTTTTAGCACAATAACATACAAAAGGGGAAGAGCAGGGTTTTTCTTTTCAAATCTTCCCATTTGTTTGTCTTCTCTGGAGGTGATGATTACAGTAGACTCTCACTTATCCAAGCTAAACGGGCCGGCAGAAGCTTGGATAAGCGAATATCTTGGATAATAAGGAGGGATTAAGGAAAAGTCTATTAAACATCAAATTAGGTTATGATTTTACAAATTAAGCACCAAAACATCATGTTTTACAACAAATTTGACAGAAAAAGCAGTTCAATACGCAATAATGTTATGTTGTAATTACTGTATTTACAAATTTAGCACCAAAATATCACGATATATTGAAAACAATGACTACAAAAATGGCTTGGATAATCCAGAAACTTGGATAAGCGAGGCTTGGATAAGTGAGACTCTACTGTATATGTAGTTTTCAACTGAATGTCTTGCAGATGACAAACTTCAAAAAGACATTTATTCAGGTTAGGTGTTATTCAATGTTTAACACTGGAATATTTATGTGAGAAAGGACTGTTGAACTTTGTTTCTAAGAGTAGATATAGATATAGATATAGATATAGATATGAATGAATGAATGAATGAATGTTCCTTCAAGACTTACAGTAACACCATGAATTTCGCAGGCAATGAGCACTCAGAGATAATTTTGCTGGTTCCTTTCTTTGAAATATAGCCTGCACATTTGGTATTCATTAGTGATCTCCCATCCAAGTACTAGCCAGTGCTGACCCTACTTTATTCCTAGATCAAAAGGGATCAGGTACCTTTAGCATATTTACATCTGTAATTCTGATAAGTAGCATTTTTTCCTATAAATGTATGATCCAGAAGCATTTTTTTCAGATGCAGTAATAACAGAGTTAAATTCAGGTAATATAATTAAGATATGTATATTCATGAATCTATTACAACTTTACTTTTAATATAGCAACACTGATAGAGTTGAGATGTCTTTGAGTCACAATATAGAACTAAACAGCTTGCACCAGCTATGGCCATGGAGGTGACATCTTTGAGATTTTCTTGACAGCATTCAGACATAGTCACACATTGAACTCTGTAGAACTTCCCTTAATCGTGATCAACCTGTCCCATTCAATCTGTCCAGTCTAAGCAAAACTAAACTTAGATCCAACCCAATTTTGCTGACAATCACTGGAACATTTGAGGTTTCTTTGGTATCCTACAATTCCTTTTTGATATATTTGTGGTTCTCATTTGTCATGACAACTTTTCATACAATTGGCATCACTCATTTTGACAGTTTCTTTAAACAGTAATAGGATTGACTTTGATCATGAAGTGGTCTATTGGAAGTCCATCCAGTTTTTACTGAGTTTTAAATGTACAGTATGTTCCTGTGATGGTAGTCCCCTATATATGACATAGTTATAGCACTATGATTCCACTTTTACTGTTATGGCTAAATCCTCTCCTGTCTTATGCTGACAAGCAGGGCATCATTAGTGGGTGCCGGCCATGACAAGTGATATATCAGAGGAGGTGACACTATCCACTGTGAGTCTCCTTGTGGAGAGAAAAAGCAGAGTATAAATAAACACAACAACCACCACCACAGGGATTGGGAGAGAGGTAGGAAAGGTGAGAGGGAAAGTGGCCAAATTATACTGAATGTTTGTCTTTGCTCTTTTGACTTGCTGAAGGCTAGTGGGGCTTTGTTCTCCCTCAGCTAGATTTCTGTACAGCAATTTTGTGCTCCTGCCTCCTTTCTCTTCGATCTGCTCAGATGGGTCCGTAGTCCCTCTCCCTCTTTCCCACATCTTTACAAAAAATGTTTCCCTGCCTCACTTCTTTTCATTCAATACCCTCTCTTTTCCTTAAACAACAGATGTGTTTAAAAAATCATCCTCAGTTTCACTTTCCAGCCAATCTCCTCCTCTGCTCTTACATCCAACTGCTTCCCCAACAGCTAAACTAACTTTTAACTTCAGTAGCAGCTGCTTGCATTTTCCCCACTGTATTCTGAAGCACATGCTTTTGTGTAGTGTGCTTTGATTTGTGAGGGTAAATATGGGGCTTAATTTACTATTTTGATTACTGAGAGATTCATATTCTGCTGGTGAATGAGTTAAGTGCACATTTTGAATTTCCAGATATTTCCCTGCTCTTTTACTATTCTTTTGTGGGCTCTTCACTGCTCCTGCTGAGGTCCAAGAGCAGCATCAGGATCAAATAATCAGTGATGTATGTGTATGCATGCACATGCACATGCACCCTCAAGCACAATCTCAAGATGCAAGAGAGCATGAAGTATGGATACTTGAGGATTCTAGTATTTTGGTGACAAAATTGTGGTCTGGGCTGGTTCAGCCCATAGGGGTTACCACATCATGAGTCACCACATTGGATAGCATCAACCATTAGTGACACCACTGCTGACAGTGAGCACAGTTAGATTCCAAATGGATTGTTGGATGAAACCCAAACAAATTCTTGCAAACAAACTATAGTATAGCATCTAGATTGAGGGAAGTTATGGTGCCTCTCTATTCTGCTTTGGTTAGACCTCACTTGAAATACTGTGTTCAATTCTGGGCACCACAGTTTAAAAGATATATTAACAAGCTGGAAGATGTCCAGAGAAAGGCAACTAAAATGATCAAAGGTCTGGAGACCATGCCCTATGAGGAGAGTCTTAAAGAGCTGGGTATGTTGTCCTGCAGAACAGAAGGTTGAGATGAGAAGCTCACAGAGGCTGGGTGACCATCTGTCAGAGGTATTTTGTTTGTGCTTTTCCTGCATGGCAGCGGGTTGGACTAGATGGCCCATGTGGTCTCTTTCAATTCTATGATTCTATGATTCTATGAATTTGAAGTTTAATGAGGGCACAATGATTGAAAGACTGATCAGGGTAAGGGGATTCAGCCTGTGGTTTACGAGGTTACTTCCTCTGAATATGCAGGCTGAATTAACTAGCCATGGCAACACATTTAATTACATGCTAATTGAATTATTGTAATATATTCCACATGGACCTCACTTTGAAGAATGTTCAGACACATCAACTCATCTAAAGAAATGCAGCCTGGTACTGGTTATAGGGAACACACACACAAATGCCAATAAAGCTGAATGCAGCTGTGGTGTGGCAGCTGCAAGTACAGTTTTGGAAGAAAGCTGTGTGATTGAAGGCAATTGAAGTGTTGAGGGTGAAGGAAGTGTTTTGTATTTGTTTGCAAGGATCTGCAGAGATGTCCTCCTCCCCTTCTCTTCCTTTGTCTTGTTCTGTTTGCAAGCTTCTGCAGACACTTATCCAGGTCTCTTCTTCTCTCCCTTAGAGTTTGCATGCATCACTGCAGATGTCTGCCTCTTTGCCAGCCCTCATTCCCTATCTTTTCTTTTCTCTCTCTTTCTCTCTCTTCTCTTTTATTCCTTCCATTTGCATGTTTCTACAGATGCTTGCCTCTCCCACTTCTCCGATCTAGGCATGCACTTCTTATTACTCTTCAATAATTAATTACATCTAGTCAGAGAGAAAAATAATAGGAGAATTAAATAAAATGTGAGATAAGGAATAAAATAGAAAATAACCGTTATTTTATATTATTTATTTTATGATATCATTAAAACCTTTATAAAATTAAGAATTCATTCTAAAAACAAAATGAATTAGGTTGCACATAAGAATGACTGGTATACTTAATTGAAAGAGGAAAATGAAAAGCATTGTACTCCTCAGGCTCTCCACAAACCTAAAAGCAACCCCCTTTTGCAGTTGCTTATACAATATATGTATTTTGGTAAGTTCCAACGAATTCAGAGATACACAAGAGCCTGTTTTCTGGTCACAATCACATTCTTTAAGCAGATGTAAACATACCGTTTTGGAACAATCACTTTCATACTTCACTGCAATTGTGCATTGGAGGCACTTCCTTGATGTGAATTTCTGCAGTTTTACACACACACTACTTCCTACCCCCATGCTTGCCCTATACAAGACATGTGTACTGTGTTTTTGTATACCCCCTTTTGTTGCAACTGTGTGACCTTCCTTCACCTCACAATATTGGAACTCCAACAGAAGAACATTATTGCACAAGGAAAGGTAATACAAGAATACTAATATTGGATTCATTTATGTGTTTTTCTCATTAATGATGAGAGACAATCCAATCATGTAATGCAACTAGAGACACAACATTGTGTGGTAAGCCTCTGTGATAAAGTCCTTAGATGCCCTGTTTGGTGTCTGTACCTACCTATCTACCCGGGATGGAAAACTTCTTTCCAGAAGGTCTGCATTGCTATTCCAGAAATACATCAGAATGAAAACTGGCAGTGGGCAAGAACACCACTTTCCCTCTATATTTCATCCTCATACTTTCTACATCATCCATTTACACATATGGACAGCCCAATTATGCACATATTTTTCTATTCACACATGTATCTACACACACCATGTTCTGTCCATGCACACATGAAGATTTCGCGGTTTATAAAAATGATAGTCTACATAGAATATACAGAGAGTATAAAATTTGGCAAGTAAAATGGAACCAAGAAAACGTTATTTTTCATATTAAGTAATGGCTAAGTTGTAGGGCATGATGCAGTGCAGATATGTGTATGCTAGCCCTTGAGCTATATGAAGCTCATCTCTTTGTGCTTTAGAATAGAGATGGCAATAAATAATAAAATGTGTTGATCTGAAAGCTTGATAACTGGGTAGGTAGGTACATGTGCGATGGTAAACTAGGAATATTATTAGTCGGTTTATATACAGCAACTGAGTTGAATTTTCCAATATGACCTGCTACAGATTTTTTTTTCACTATCCAAGAGCAAGTGAAAAGGCTGGAGGTTAGATTGCTCTTGATACAGTGGTCAGTTCAAGCATTACATATGAATGCAAAATAAGGAGAAAGAAAAACAATATTTATACAGGTAGTCCCCAAGTTATGAACAAGATAGGTTCTGTAGGTTTGTTCTTAAGTTGAATGTGTATGTAAGTCAGAACAGGTACATTTCTTAAGTGTAACGCCAGCCATATATGTAGATCTTTTAATAACATAGGGAAGGGTTAATGCTCCTGTAGTTTTTTGCTTTGTTGTCTGTGCCCATTCAGAAGATTTCACCTCACTTTCTGTCCCTGTGATAACTGGATTTTGAAAAATTTGGCTTGTTGTGGAAACAAGGGTTTGTAATAAAGCTTCAGTTGAGACATCTTTTCCCCATAATAATTCTTTCAGGAGTGAATTTTCTTTCCTAAAGGTAGATTTCTCTCACTTTCTGTTCTCTCACTCCAAACTTAAGTCAGATATTTGTAACTCAGGGACTACCTGTATTAAGTTTTAACAATAGCTTATAGCGCCAAACTGATATCATGTTTTGTTGCTCTTAATTGTTCCTTTGAATGACTTCTTTTGAACTAAGATCTTCCTTAACAGGTGGTCTGTCTTAACTCAGTTCTAACAGCTGGCATTGTTGACATGTTCATTAATTTGTAACATAAATGCACAAACAAGAGGAATCACTAATTGCTATACGTTTTGCCAGGTATGCCAACCAGGTGGCATTTCCATACAGTATGCTACATTCTGTGGTTACTGCTTAATACCTTAAACATAGTGCTTGCTTTCTAGGTGATGTAGTGTCGATGCTTCAGTTCAGGTAGAGCACACCAGGAGAGGAGCATAATAACAAATGAGTCATTGCATCTCTTTGGAGCTCTGAAATCTCCAGTTTCCTAATTTACATTTCAAAAGCTTATATTGCCAAGAAACAGCAACAGATATATTTGCAAGTGCTGTATTACAACTAGTACAGGCAAGAAACTGAACAATTTGGGTAGAAGGTATGGAAAATCTAATTCTATTATTGCTGTTCTTACTCCAACACAATGCAGATGTCTTGCTTTTATAGAAATAGGACAATGGATGTCTGAGGCAAAAGAATTATAAGTCAGTAGTAGAGATAATGTTTTTCATGCAATTCCTATCCTTTATATGTGCAGTACAAAAGATCAGTTGGTATACAATTTGAAAGCCCCTGGATCAAGACTGTGGACATCCAATATGAATCAATATTAATTCAAATTAATTATTATAATATATATCATATCATATATCATATCATATATACTCATAAATAAGTTGATCTCAGGTACAAGTCAAAGTAGGATTTTGGGTCCAAAATTATGAATTTTGATATGACCCATGGATAAGTTGTGGATATGTCACCATTTTCCTGACCAAAAAAAGCCAAAAGCAGCACGACCGTGGCAGGGGTAGAAGGGGGTCAATGCTTTTTTAAACTTTCTCCTAATATGGACTAAGCTTTCACCTTTCACCACTTTAATCAGATAAGGAGGTACAGTACTTGCTCTGACCCAAGGACAAGCCTTAATCAATAATATTCTGTCTACTGTGTCACAAATATATTACCCATTTTTATTTACAAATTCTTTGGCTAGTGACTGATTGGTCCCACTTTACCAATTGTTGCTATATGCTACAGAATGCTCATCTTATACAGCATTTAAAGCCTTTTCCAGCCTTATAGATTTTTCCATGTTTGGAGGCATCCCTTCAGTATGATACTGTTTTGTTAATACTTATTTACCCTGACCGCTGAAACACTAGCGAGGAAAATAATTTAAATGGTAAAGCAATCCTGTTATATGGAGTGCATGACAGTACTTTGCCACAGTTATTTGGCATTGATTATGGTCCTTCATTCTTGTAACACAGTCTGTAATGAAAAGAGGGAACTGCAAAACATGAATTCATTCCCATGATGATGACAGGGATACAAATTGAAAGCAGTGAAACTTTAAACAAGTGTCACTTTCTCTCAGTGTAGTTTTGAAAATAATAGCTTTATCACCCACACTCTTGGATTCAGGAGATCAGATTTATATATTTATTTTACTGAGTAAGAGGCAGGCTGAGATGAAACTTTCAGTTTCAAGTTTGTCTTCACAAAATACAGAGACAAAATCATACATACAAAACAAACAGTCATATTATTTTTGAAATTTACGTGATTATCCTTCCAAAATCTAGAAAACCATGAGAGAGGCACACAGGGAGATGTATGAGGCTGTTTTTAAGAGAGCACTAGTGTTGCTAGGATTTCAAAATAGCAATAAGGACAAATGAAATTAATGGCATGTAATGCTGACAGTTGGGAAGTAACTATTAACAAATGTGTGTTCTAACTAAATATAACATGAAAAATGTTAATTTCAGCTAATTTAGCAATTAACCTATTGTTCACACTCATGTATTATATGATCTGCATGTTTATTATCTATGAAGAGCATATATCCCAAAATATTAAAAAATCACGATCTCGTTCAGGCTATATGCAAGTTATGTTTTCCAACCCTCAAATATAACAAGGGATACCTGAAGATAACAGACAGGCTTTCTGGACCTTTAAATAATGGGCATCCTTTATAAAACTGGATACTTAGCGATCTTTGGCAGGACAAAATTGGATAATTTTCCAATAAGTGATTGTCGAGCCTGTGACCAAAAAGATCCAAACAGAAGCCTCTCATTAACAACACATTTTGTGTTGATCCGTTTGCAGCCTATGTGACAAGCAACAGCCCCACACAATGTTCCATGATAGGGAATGTTGACCTGAACATGAACATTCAGCAGAACCCCCTAAAACTCTCCCAGCATTCTCTTTAAAAAAACCTGCTATTTTACACAAGCCTCTAGTCCAGGCATAGGCAAACTTGTGCTCAGCCAGGAGGACTGGGCTGGGATTGATGGCTGAGCTAGGAGAGAGGGTGGGGTGGGCCCAGGAAGAGATGGGACTGGGGTGGGGCGAACCCAGGAGGGGGTGAGGCAGGCGGCTGGAGGGGCAAGGGGCAGGACAGGTGGGGTCAGATCACCCTCTGGCTTTCCTCCCAGCATAAGGATGGAGCTACTCACCCCATAATTATGCTGAGAGGAGGCTGATGCTTTAGAGCTCCCTCAGCTCCTGTCTGCTTCTTCCTTCTGCCAGTATCAGGAAGGGGCCTTGTGTGATACTGCAGGCTGCGTGAGCACTGGAAACCAGACACCAAAGCCAATAAACAATCTAATATCTTTATTAAAGAATTGAAGAAATAAAACAAAAATAAGCAGAATATATAGTCCAATAATAGACCTTCTGGGAAAGGTCAAATATAGTCCAGAATTATAAAGTCCAATGTCCAGTATTAGAGTTTAAAGATGATAATCCAATTAACCGAAACACACTCAAACTTCCAAGCAGTTTGAGTGGGGAATAATCCAGGTCTTTTGCAAGAGTCTCAGGAAGCTAGTCCAAAGCAAAGGAGTTCAAGGCAAGGCAAGGAAACAAGGCAAGGCAAGGCAAGGCTGAAGATAGTGGATCCAAACGTGGTCCAGACTTGACTAGAAGGCGAGGCGCAACGCCCGGTCTACTCAAGAGTAGAGCGCCACAAGAAACTAGAGGTGACGTTAATCCTCCAACTGACACGTTGACACCGCGCTGGCTAGCCAGCGCACAGAACTTTTAAGGGACTTCAAATCTCCCTTCAAAACAGGTGTCCAACACTTTTCCCAAGGGAAAAACTGGCTAGAGACAACATCTCCCCCAGATGCGAGCCTCCCTGGAAACTCTCAAGGGAAACGGGTTAGTCAGAGGTTTCTCTGGCTGCTAATCTCGCGCTTTTCCATAAGTTAGCCTTCTCCAAGCGACTTGTTTCCCAAAACAGCCTCCTATCAAAGGGAGGGGAACCGCTGGGAACAGGCTCAGTTTCAAGGGCTTTTTTAATGAGCTTCGGGCTCGAACTGTCAACAGGGAGCATCTGGAAGGGGACAGAATCTTGCTGATTCGGCATAAACCCCATATCCTCGTCGCTCTGGTCCGCAACGAATACAGGGTCATGGCCCGAGGGTCTCTGGGACATCACACCTTGCCTCATCCTAATGCCTGGAGAAGAGAGAGGCAGGGAGTGGATGAGGGGGCTTTAGAGCTCCCTTGACCCACGCCTGCCTCCTCCCCTGGGCCAGACTTCTCCCTGCATTAGGACGGGGCTATGCCTCTTCTGATGCCAGAAAAAGGGAGTGGCAGGTGGCAGGCAAGGGCGCTTTGGAGCTCCCTCAGCCCTCACCTGCCTCCTCCCTGGGGCCAGGCTTCTCCCAGCATCAGGGTGGGGCCATACCTCTCCTGACACTGGGAAAAGGGAGAGGCAGGTGGTGGATGAGGGGGCTTTGGAGCTCCCTTGGCCCCTGCCTGCCTCCTTCTCTGGGCTGTGCTTCTCCCAACATAAGGACAGGGGTGCTTGTTCCATCCTAACTCTGGGAGGAGGGCCCGGGGAAAGGCATACAATGGGCTGAGAGCACTCCAGAGGGCTCCCAGCCTCCACATGCCTTCCTCTCTCATTTTTATGGCATAAGAAGGTGGCGAGCCACTGCATCCTTATGCCCAGAGGATGGGGAAAATTTGGAGGGCCATGCATACGTGCCTAGTGGGCTGTATTTAGCCTGTGTTTGCCCATGCCTGCTCTAATCCATAGTCTCAAATGTGACAAAGAACACACAAACAGAGAGAGGCTTGAGTCTACAGGGGAAAGCAAGATTCTGTATTCTCTCCTTTCATCTCTTCTTCTTTCCTCTCCTATCTCGTTTCCTCAATTTACCAAGTGCAAACTACTTTTGAACCTTGAATTTAGTTTGTACCAATGGATGTAAGCCTAGGACAAAGAAGATAAGGGGGGGGGCTTTTCAAAGCAGCTGCAAAAGTGACAGGATAGAGGATGAATTGGGACTGTCACAGCCAAATTGGATCAGTTGGAGGGCATGCTAGTTTAGCTCCCTGATATTTTAACATTCACACATAACATATTGCAAAACATATCTGGTTACATGACATTTGGGATCAGGGCCGGCCGGAGATATTTTTTGATGTAAAGCGGGGGTGCTGAAAAGCGCCCCCGCCACCGGCGCCCTGGCCCCGCCCAGCGTGCCCTGGCCCCGCCTCCCACGCAGTCGCGGCCTGGAGAAACCTCCGCTGAGTCTGGCCTGCTACAAAAGGCCAGACGGGCGAGCGGGGGTAGCGTGGGAGGCGGGGCCAGCTCTGACGCCGCTCCCCCCCCCGCCCAGCGTGCCTTGGCCCCGCCTCCCACGCTGCATGGGAGGCAGGGCCAAGGCACGCTGGGCGGGGGGGGGGGAGCGGCGTCAGAGCTGGCCCCGCCTCCCACGCTACTCCCGCTCGCCCGTCTGGCCTTTTCTAGCAGGCCAGACGGGCCAGGGCGCACTGGGCGGGAGGTGGGGCACCGTCAGGGCGGTGCCCCGCCTCCCGCCCAGCCTGACGGCGCCCCCCCGGGCCTGCGCCCGAGGCGGCGGCGTCAGGTGCCTCATTAGTGGGGCCGGCCCTGTTTGGGATGATAACTGGATTCAAACACAGCACTAGGAAAGGTAGTCATTTTAAAATGAAAATTGAGCTCTACACATTGATGAAAATTTTGTCTTAGTATGTTTTTGCTAAGAATTTAAGATTGAAAAGGTTAAATATTATGAATGTGCAAGAGGGAAACTGACAACTTTCTCCATCCTTATCAGAAAGCAACTTATCACAGTAGATTTTCTGCAGAGCAAAACTATTGAAAGTTTGAGTTTGGAAACACTCAATATTAGACTGTTTGCTCTTTTCAGTGAAATGTAGCATGGGATCATAAGTTGTTTGGATGATACAACTGTACCTATGTGTTACACTTTAAAAAAACTTTGCAATATTTATTAAATAAGGGGACAAACCCTACTATACCTCAAGAGTCCAAAAGTTCTTTATTTTAAAATATTGCTAACTTAATCTATCTGTTCTGTTCTGTTCTGTATATCCAAATGGCATTGAATGTTTGCCGTGTACGTGTACTGTGATCTGCCCTGAGTCCCCTTGGGGAGATAGGGCAGAATATAAATAAAGTGTTGTTGTTGTTGTTGTTGTTGTTGTTGTTATCAGCTAAACATCACATGTAGACATTTGTTACTGATGAATATCAATCTTTCCAATAAGGTTATGGCCATAATAATAATAATAATAATAATAATAATAATAATAATAATAATAATAATAATAATAATAATAATAATAATTCTATCAATAATAGATAGAATGAGGCAACTGCTTCAGGTTGCCAATGGGAGCAGCTATTTTTAATGAGGGTCCCAGTTATTTTCCTCTCTTTGTATCTGTCACACAACCTGTTTTCTTTCAGCCCCAAAGCAACCTTATTGTCCTCAAATAAAATGCAATCCCAGTTCCTAACTAAAGTTTAATTGCCAGCCCAATTTGCTTCTGCATATGGATTTGTGTGTTTTGCTTCATGCCATCAATGTTCTGAAGGTTTTCATCTTTTCTCATGCAGTGTGAGGTGCAGAAAATCTTTTGCGATATCTCCTTTCTGAGCTTTCTTATCCACACATCACATTTGGCTATTACTGTCAGATCAGACCTGGCCACATGACTTAAAATTAAACACCCAGTTCCCACAAATGAGTGCTGGAAACAGGGAAAGCATCGGATCAAAAGTAAATGAAGCTTTTGTCCAGACTTCCTAGAGAACTAGCTGCTTTGGGACACATTAGCAGACTTGAAGAGAAGATTATGGTTGAAAGGGCAATCATGCCCTGTCATCAAGCTTAGCCAGACCTCTTTGACTGCCACTGGAGCTGTAAGATCATAGCTTATGAAGAAACAATTTGAAGAGTCTGGCATCACCGTACAAGACAAGTCGTTCTTTTGCAACATTGAGCATCTGCAACAGTTCAAAGTCAATTTGGAGGTTGAAGCAAGAAGCTCAAGGATTTACAGCTTTATTACACATAGTTTTCTGATAGTGAAGACTCCAGAGACTCTTTTGTTTTTTGTGTTTCAAGGGAAACTTTTCCATTGGCAACTGCGGTTAGTGTAATCCAGATGTATAGCACAGCATCTTTACAGAAACTAGTTGAGATGGTAAGCAGCACATCACTGGAACTGAAAAAAGCAGGGATTGTTTTGTTTTATTTTATCCCTTTTCTGGGTGCTTTTGAAAACACAGGCCTGAGGCAATTCATAATTATGATTAAAGGAATGCCAGCCTGTGTGGGCATAGCAAATCAACAACTGTTTGATGTTATTGATTTATTTATTGTCTAATCATATATACCTCAAGGCTGGTTGTAATGCAGAGATGAAAAGCAAAAATTGATAACTTTATCTTTCATAATATTGTTATATGCTGTCTATGTGTTTGCCTGTATGTGTATGTTTACACATATACAGGTACATGTACACACACTCATCAATGTTGTAGTGTTAGTGATATGCAGCCAGCTTGTCACATTCACTGGGATTGCGGGCACAGGACTGCAGGGAAATGAAAAACAACGGATAAAACATTGAAACATATATCTAGGAATCTCTTGGTCTTCTGGAAGAAGTTGACCATAGAATCACACTGGAGAACCTTACTACAAACACCCCCCCCCTCACTGATTCTTGGTTGACATGGCAGAGCTTTGCAGGAGAGGAGGAGGGCTTCCTGCTCCAAAGCTCCATCATATCCTGAGTGATTCAGGAAGAGGACAGCCTCCTGTAATAGTAAGCATGATCTCCCATCATTTTTTGCAGAGAATCGGGGTGCAGGAAGCTTTGGGAGGCACTGTCCATGCCCAGGCATGCTGAACTGGCATCAGCATGGATAGGCTGTGCAGCCAGTCCCCCACCGCTACAGCAAGGTATAGCAGCCACATATAGTCTTCATGCAGCTTCGAACCAGCATTTTTAATGCCGGTTCGAGACACATTATGTAAGTGTAGACATCCCCATAGCTTCCAAGATAATTTTCTGTATGGCAACCAAGCATGATAGGTCAGGCTCCCAGGGAACCATTTTAGATCTATTAGAGATAAATCTTTAATGCCAGTTCGAAACACATTATGTAAGTGTAGACGCCCCCATAGCTTCCAAGATAATTTTCCTTTGAAGTTGCAACCACAGTCCATTTTATCACCAAATGTCATCAGTCTCTGTTATATCCCAGCTGCCTTTGGGTTCTGAACCTGGTTCAGAAATGAACTTTGACCAGGATGAAGCTTACTCTGACTTTTCACCCAGTTCTCCTCCAAGTTCCTTCAAATCACAGACCCCAGCTGTGGATAGTTCCGAGGCTTTCTTAATTGGGAGAGATACTGATAACATTACTCCCGTGGAAGAACCAGATGTTCCAAGCTTCCCAGGGAATGTATCCTTTAACAGAAGACAGTTTTTGCAGCAACAAAGATCCCAGACACAGCAGCTTTGCAGGAGTCAATGATTGGCATCTAGAGGGGATACTGGATAGCAGATTGCTTTGGGAACCTTTGGGGAGTTGGGTTCCCTTTGCTGTTATTACATCTAAGTTCTATAAAAGTGTCTTGCACTGTGAGCCAGTTGTGGTGTCAATGTAGCGACTTCACCGTTTCCAGTTCCCTGATTTTCAAGCCGAGTCTCATGCTTCCTTGCGGCCAAGCCGAGCCACGACTCCCATTTTAATCCGGAGTGAATTCACGTCCTTACCTTGTTCCTGAATCCAGATAGCTTTTAGCTTCGTCTTTCGCCTGCCTTGAAATCCAAGACTTTCTAGTGACTTTGGACTTTGTTATTTACTCCTACTTTCTTGTTGTTTCTCCGCTCAAGAACTTTTCATCAGTTTTGAGCGTGTTTCGGTTTCTTTTGGACTTTGGACAATAATATTGGACACATCTCTTCAATGCTTTGGACTAATTCATACCATTCCTTAAAGGACTATTGCTCACTCATCCTTTCCACTTATTCTTTCCTGAATTTATTATTGTTTTAATAAAGATATTATATGATTATTGGTCTCTGGTTTCCAGTGTTCAAGCTGCCTTGGGGTGCAACAGTCTCCAGGCCAATGTACAAACATAGCTTCCAAACAATTAACGTTCCATCTAATGTGTATGTGGGGACAACTTTTCCGTCGATATTCATTTCTCAACATAATTTCTCTCCAAATGTTACAAATTTGCGCATTAAATTGCAGAATTTAAATAAATGCACCAAAATTATTATCTGACAAGAAAAAAGCAATAATATGCAAAGAAAACAGGACCAATTGTAGCATGGGAGACCATTTTTAAAAAACCCAAATACTGATTATAGAGATGTGTTACTATATTCAGGCTTGCATTAAACAGGGAAAGGAGAACAGGGGATATTAATACATAAAAATGGCATTGGGAAAATAAAATATGTAAATGCAAATGTAAATTCTGTACAAATTATAATCCCATGAAAACCTAAAATTATAAGCAATGTGGCATAAAAGGATAGCAAAGGAGCAAATAGGATAGCCTATTTGACTTCAAAACAAACAAAACATTTCCAGAAGCATGAGGCCAAATTCCCTCTACATTAATGTATTTGTAAGAGAGCAACATAAATACAGAAACTCAGACTCAATCTGAGTAAGTATAACTAATTAAACTTCCTGTGTGGCAACCAAGCATGATAGGTCAGGCTCCCAGGGAACCATTTTAGATCTATTACAGATAAATCTTATCCACCAACACCCTTTTTTCTGCTTCCCGAAGTCATTTTGTCTGAATCTCTGTTCACAGTACTGTTTTTAAATGCCCTGTGCTGAAAAATCAGTTTACAATTGTGGCAAGCAACATAACATCATTCATACATTTAAAACACACACACACACACACACACACACACACACATATGCACATACACAGAGCTGTCAGATTTTGCCAAGGCTCAAACTATGCAAGACATGCCAGAATAAGGAAAACAGGGGGGCAAGAAGCTTGAGAACACTCATCAAAAGAAAATTCCTTCTCATTCCCATCAGATTTGTTTTTAAAGTGTGTCATTCCTCTAAAGAGCTCAGTCTGGTACACATGATTTCTCTCCTCCACCCCCATTTCAACCTTTTAAGAAGGTTAGGCTGAAACATAGGAGACCACCAAGTAAGCTTTGTGCCCGAGTGAGAATTTGAACTGGGAATAGATGAATCTGCTTATTTTTGCTTAGGCGACTTACTTATTCAGTCTTGCATTCAGTTCATCTTGAACACGCAGGATTTCTTTTCCGATTCCTTCCCACATAAACATGGATATACCTTTGACTACTCTTTTCATCTACTACATGCTTTTGTATATGTCTTTGTTTCATATGTGATTTCTTACCCCAGTGCAATCTGAACATTATTTTCATACACACATTGACTCTGAAACTCTCTGCCCAGGGAAGCCAGGATGGCCTCCTCCCTGTTATCTTTCCAGCCACAGGCTAAAATCCTTTTTATTCGGGCAGGCTATTAAAGAAGGATTTTTTAAAGATCAGGTCAGGGGATGCTATGGTTTTAACCTTGAATATGTTTTAATGCGTCTTTAAGGATTTTAACTGCTTACCTTTCAATATCATTAATATTTAATTTTATTTTAATGTTTGTATATTTTTAGGTTGTAAATGGTATCTCATTTGGTTTTACTTCAAGCCGCTTTGAATCTTTTTGGTAGAGAGAGAAAGTGGGGTATAAATAAATATTGTCATAATAACAACTTGCAGTTTGTTTTTTGTCTGCTTTGTTTTTCTGCTGGATCAAAACATAGCTTTTGATTAAAGCCTTTGGAGCCAAAGATACTCCTCAGTATGTACATTTCTTTTGAAAAAAACAACAACCAATTTTAGCCTTTTTAAAGCTGTTCCTACCTGATGTGTAGTTTAATATATTTTTATCTTGACTGAATTATTTATTACTTTTAATATGGAACTGTTTAAATCATTTATACTGCTTTATCTGTCTGCCACCCTGAAATCTTGCAAATAATAATCCGTTTAAAATATGTAAATAAACAAGTAAAGGGCAATGTTATGTCTCAAAACTTTCTAGAGCAGTGGTTCTCAGTCTGTGAATCCCCAAATGTTTTGGCCTTTAACTCCCAGAAATCCTAACAGGTGGTAAACTGAGTGGGATTTCTGGAAGTTCTAGGCCAAAACACCTGAAGACTCAACAGGTTGAGAACCACTTTTGAAGAGGCAGCATAGTCTGTCCAAAAAGATTTTTAAAAAAGTAGAGGACCACCAAAGAAATTTAGGAGCCACCTGTAACCTACAAGCTGCACTTTGCCTGCTATAGGAGTTCAACATGACTTATGGAGATTATGATTAAAGTTTGTTAACTGAAGGCAGACCTTTAATCCGAGACCTGTCTCAGTTTTACTGGAAGGGTCCAAAGGACACCTCTGGTAAAAGCGAATTAATGTGGAGTAAATCGGTGATTCCCGGTTTACTCTGCATTAAGTATATACCTCATCAGATCCAGACCTTAAAGAAAGATCCGGGTCAGATGAAGTACTGAGCCTGTGGGGATTGGCTTCTGGTATTGTGTTCCGCAGTACTGGGAGTCAATCTCCACAGCCATCTCACATTTTTGGGCTTCTGGAGCCCAAAGATACAAGAGGGCACCCCCAAAGCACCCAATTTTGCCCCTAAAGCTTACCCAAAAGGAGCTGGCATCCACAGAGCCTCTCTGGAAAGTCCTTGTGAGTTGAGGATATATAAACCTCCCTTGCCTAGTTTCCGATACACCCCACAACCTCTGAAGATGCCTGCCATAGATATGGGCAAAACATCAGGAGAATGCTTCTGTAACATGGCCATACAGCCTGGAAAACTCAGAGCAACCCAGTGATTCTGGCCATGAAAGCCTTCAACAACACATAGAACCTATTTTGTTTGTAACTTGGGGACTGCCTCTATTGGCAAGTAAAAGGTGGGTTGGATCATGCCACTGTCAGGTGGATTGGGGATTGGTTGAGCAACCAAACTCAAAGGTTGCTCACTATTGGTTCCTTTTCATCCTGGAAAGAAGTAACCCGGCCATAGGGTTTTGTCCTGCTGTTCAGCATCTGTATCAAAAACTCAGTGACAAGCATAATCCTGATGCATAATTTTCTCAGCAGGCCTCTCTAGAAAGTTGGGGCTGAAATTGGGGGAGGGGGCTGGATGGCCTCCCGGATCAATCTTTGTTTGACTCGGGATGCCATCTAGCTACCCCTCCCAGGAAAACCCAGGGTTATGGGAAGGGGTGGGAACTCAGATCCAGGAGGAAGTGGGTTTTTATAGTATAGTATAGTATAGTATAGTATAGTATAGTATAGTATAGTATAGTATAGTATATATAGTAGCCCCCTCAACCAGTACTTTTCAAACTTTGATTCCCCAGAAATTTTGGAGTTCATGTCTCAGAATTCCTTACTGATAGCTAGGACTTCTGGGAGTTGTAGTCAAAATAAACCACTGGTCTAGCCAATGGAGTTACAGCAAACAGGCATCCACCCTGCCACTGAATCCACAACAGATATGTAGCAAGTGGCACGATATGTCATTATTTACCTTGATCATACCCATGGATGTCACCAATCTACTGGTATCACCAACCCTCCAACATTTCACTGAATAAAAGCAAGACACACATGTGGCCAAGTAACATCATTATGGTCTAGATGGCCAAAGTTACTAATGAAGACACGCACAAAAGCTAAAGGATTGCAGCAATTTGCTTTTGTCTGAGCCTATTGGGAAGTCAAATCAAATCAAATCAAAAATCTTTATTACGGTCACAGACCAGCATAAGGAGAGTGGAGTATAGTCTCATAAAAAGCATTGTACATTAAAACCTAAAATGCCAGAAACAGAGGTATATTGAAGGCTAACACACAAAAACTATTTATAGAAGGGGAGGGACTAGAAAAGGATGGAGAGGGAGGGAGATTGATGGAGGGGTAGGAGCATTCAGGGTGAAAGTCTAGGAGACTGGGGAGGGGAGCATTGATTTACATTTTAGTTAGATGATAGTTAAATTGCTTAACTTTTAGAACCAGTCATCCACCAGGGGATTTTAAGTGGATCTGAGAGCCTATTGGGAAGGGAAGCTTTCCACCCCCTCTTCTCTCTTCTCACCGCTGCTGATTTAATTGAATGCAAACTATTTTCATATTTTGAATTTAATTTTTAGCTATTGAAGTAATTCGACAAAAAGAAGTGAGTGGAGGAGCAAGAAACCAGGAAATGCTAAAAGCATTTGACAATTTGGGATGATAGATGATTAAGGGGGGTTGTCCCTACCAAATTGGAATCATTGAAGGCTTTGATATCAGTGTGAATAATTAACAAGAAGAATTTTAGCAAGCTTTCTTAACAGTTGAACACAATGAACAGTCACACTTTGGGAACTTTCACAGTTTGGAAATTATACTTTTGCTTTTTTTTTTTAAGATAGCAAAGATTGCTGCAGGTGAGATTCATGAACTCATCTCACACTGTATTAAAGCAGCAAATTGTAATGTGAACCACATCCAAGAAAAACCACATTCTCATAAAACATTCCATGTGAAATACTGTATACATATATATTGTACTACTTGAAAAAATGATGTTGTGAGTAAAATATTGTTCCTCTTCGAGATCATGCACATGATTCTCTTGTTATTATCTCTGCTTTGTCTTTCCGAGGTACTTCACACAATGCACTAAACACAAAATCAAAACTAATGTTTTTCAATTCATACAAATGAACAACACATCATAGGAAGTACATATCAAGAATATGCTACTAGGTGGAAATACAATTGCTTCCCTGTTTTTCCTGTATCCCTCTCTACAATCTAAAATGGAAATTTTGGGACTGAATACAAAGAAAGCAAACACCCCACTTTGACTTTTGTTTGGCATTGTGTCTGTCTTCCATAAAACAGCATCAGATGAATAAATTAATCCACAGATAACAGTGCAAATCACAGTGTGCTCTCCACTAAAATCCCACGTAACACTCTCCAGGGAAATGATCGTTCTAATATATAATGTCAATTCAATTGGAAGATGCAATGGAATGAAATATATTGCTAATGGAATTTTGCAGTTTGCTTTTGTTTTGCATTGCTTAAGTCCACAAAAAGAAGTAATTTAGGTTATGTGCCCAGGGAGTTGGCCTGTTTGGTAGAAATCTAATTAAAAATGTTTCTCTTTCTCTCCCTGCTTACTTTTTCTTCTTAGAAGTTCTAGAAAACTTAAACACACAACAACAATAGTTGGTATTATCATGAAGAATCTTTTTAAAAATAACAATTTCTTAGTGATTACATGGGTATTTGGCTGAAAAAAGACTGAAGAAAGGCTTTCCATATTTTGTCCATTTATTCTCAAAAGTTAAGGAATTTGAACTTCTTCAGAGATGTGTTAAACTAGACATTCTACACGAGCCCTAAAAGTGGGGGCTGTGTTTGTATTTTCCTCCAAGAATCCCAGTCATCTTTGTCCTTTTGTTGTTGCACAAGGAAGTCTATAGGTAAGGAAGAGGTTCTAAAAGCATAATTGCTTTCTGCAATAAACAGCCTTTTCCTCATAGAAAATTACATTTCTATGCCAAAATATTATTGCATGTACTAAAAACTCTGCATACTCTAGTTGGGTACTTGCTTTCTTTAGGAGTTTTCGGTTGCTACCCACCACCATGACCTGTAGCTATACCATTTCAGGACCTTTTGTTTTCAGAAATGGGCTGGCAGCCGTGAGTGACGGATAGAAATTCCTTCTCTACCAAAGGCAGTTTCACTGAATTTCAAGTTTGAAAACAGACTGTTGTTTCTAACTTACAAACATCTGGAAAAACCAGCAGAAATGCTGTCCAAATTTGCCACCTGTGAGTAGACTGGTGAATTCAGGGAGGGAATTTGTTAGCCTTCAAAAAGTCAAGTTGAATCAGCAATTTGAGGCATGCCCTGACTGTTGGGTGAACACATCTAGAAAACTTTTTCTGCAGATCCTCTGTAAAAAGATGCCTGCCTCATCCTATTAAGTTTTAGGGATTAATTATTTTTCCATGATCCTTCACTGGTGCTTAATTGTTCTATGACTTTAAACAATTTATGGCTTCTGGCAACCATATTTTATTGCCATCATTTGTTTTAGCCATCTTAACATTGAATTGAAATGTCTGCTCTTCCCACACTGCAAATTGCCCTGAGCTTTGTAGAATATGGCAAGTGACAAATT
Organism: Anolis carolinensis; assembly: GCF_035594765.1. NCBI lineage: Eukaryota > Metazoa > Chordata > Lepidosauria > Squamata > Anolidae > Anolis > Anolis carolinensis. The sequence continues at coordinate 254,903,329 of NC_085843.1, read as the reverse complement.
TAATAAATAAAAACTCTTGCTAGCTCCCATAAGGTAAAAAAAGGTGATGTGAATATCACTTTGACATAACAGCCTGTAGGATAAAATTAAATACAGTGTGATTGTAGCACAAACAAAGAACTCGATTGAAAGCCTTGCCCAAATTCTACTGCCAGTTTCAAGTAGAACAGAACATTGAATAGATAGTTATTCAGTAATCCAACACTTCTGCAAATTCTTTTGATTCAATGTGCCTAGCTGGATTAACAATAGAATCCAAGTATTTTAATATAAAGCAAGTATGTGTGTTTAAAGTGTTTGTCATAGCTGCCATAGGAGATCACTTAACCTGAGACCAGTCCACATATTTTTCAGTTTTTTGAACATTCATGTTTTCTCTCTCTTTGACAGCACCTGTGGGACTCTCTGCCAGGAAGCAGGAGGAAAGTGTAACTTTGGGACAGCACTGTGGCTCGAGGACAGAGGACAAGATTTAAATACAGAAGGTCCCAGTTTCAATAACCAGCATCTCTAGATAAAAAGGATCTGGCAGCAGGAGTAACCTTTTCCTGACACTCTAGAGGACATGTCTGGCGAAGCAGAAAACACTGAGCTACACAGACAATAGTTCAAAGTGGTGTGAAAAGAGTGCGGAAATGTTGTTTTAGATACTAGAAATCCCCAGTGACCATGCTGGCTGGATGGAGTAACAGTCCACAAAAGAGCTTTTTAAAGTTTTGGTATATGGCAGTTTATATTACACTTCTGAATCACATTTGAAACTATGCAACACATTTAATGAAGAATAGAAAAAGGCATAATAATAATGATAGTGATGATGATGATGATGATGATGATAATAATAAAAGGTAAAGGTTTTCCCTGACGTTAAGTCCAGTCATGACCGACTCTGGGGGTTGGTGCTCATCTCTATTTCTAAGCCAATAGACACCTCCAAGGTCATGTGGCCAGCATGACTGCATGGAGCGCCATTACCTTCTTGCCAGAGCAGTACCTATTGATCTACTCACATTTGCATGTTTTTGAACTGCTAGGTTGGCAGGAGCTGAGGCAAATAGTGGGCACTTATTCCGCTCCCAGGATTTGAACCTGGGACCTTTTGGTCCACAAGTTCAGCAGCTCAGCACTTTAACACACTGTGCCACCAGGGGCCCCAATAATAATAATAATAATAATAATAATAATAATAATAATAATAATAATAATAATAATAGCAACATCCCCCCAGGAGATTGTATTTATTGTGTTAAATTTGCTTAGGGGTAGGATAATGTGCCAATTTCTCTTTCTCCTGCTTGTTTGAACTTCAAAGTGCACTTTCATACAATAAAACTAAAGTGCCATGATTTCCCTTTAATTGCCATAATTCCATACTATGAAATGCCAAAATTTGTGGTTTAAGAAAGGGCATCTAGAAATCTGAGACAAAGTGCTCTTGTTTCCCATCAAAATAAAAACCCCAGGATTTTATAGAGTGGAAACGTGGTAGCTAAAATAGCATATAACACTACAATTATGTAGTGTGAAAAGGCACAGATTGTCTCCTTAGTATAGGCAGTCCCCAAGTTACAAACATTCAACTTACAAACAACTCATAGTTAAGAATGGGGATAAGACAACAGGAAGTGAGAGAAATCTACCCCTAGAAAGAGAAATTTACTCCTGAAAAAGGCATCATGGAGAAAAGGTGTCTCCATCAAAGGTTTATTACCAATCCTTGTTTCCACAATAAGCCACTTTAAAAAAAATCCAATTATCACAGAGAAAGAAAGTGAGGTGAAATCTTCTGAACAGGACCACAAAAGAAACACCATATGAGTGTCACACCTTCTCTATAACATCCAAAGCCCATTCATAAACACACACTCACACACACACACAAAGTGTTGTGGTAATTTCTGAGCGGTTAGACTCAATTTAACCCTCTCTGGGGGAGATTCCACCAAAATCAGCAGAGTAGCAAAAAGCAAAGCTTTTAAATGCAACAGTTACTTACACTGGCGAGCAAGAAAAGCCTTTAGGATTGCAATGGACTGCAGAGTCTCAATAAAAGTTCAAAAGTATTTATTCAGGTAAAAAGAACTCCATTGTTGATAGAAAGGCTTGGGAGCTGTCTAGATTACTATAGACTGGTTTCTAAGGAAAAATAAGAAAGGAAAAATAACAAACATCTACATAGTTACATCTTGCCAGGAGAGATGGCAGGATGCTTCTTGTTAGCTTGAAGAACAAAGGGAGAAGAGAGAACCAAAATGGTTCCAACCTCATGGTCCAGTTTATTGGGGCCATAAAAGACATTCTGACCAATGGGAAGTTAGTGTCCCTAAAGATTCACATTTCTACTAACTTCAAAGTAAGGGATGTGACGTAAACAGGATAGAGTGAAACATAGTAAAGCCTGTCTAAGCATGCTTTGGAAACAGGGAAAGGATTCCCTCAATCTAACTCTATCATCTATCTAACTACATTTGGACTTGAGTAGTTCAAGATGATTTCCCAACACAAAGGCTGTGGATGGATCCATTTTTCAAAACAGTCTTCGGCTCTTCCAGCTGTTCTGACTATTCTGGACAATCGTAATGGCATGGGTGCTGCGGTCTTTTTTTTTTCTGGCCACAGCAGACCACCTGGCTGCTGAAAACAGCTGCCTTTGGTTTCTTTCAGCTACTACACGTGGAGTGCGGAGAGGGAGGCAGCCACCTGAGCACGGGTTTCCCTGTAAGGTTGTGAGCCCTACTGTCTGTCTAAGCCAATCAGAAGAAGAAGGCTGCTCATGTGCTCCATGTCCTATCTCAGTGCCTTCGCTGCTCTTAGGATCTTGCTTTTGTATTCAGTTCCAATCTTTTCCTTTGGCAATCTCATTTATGGACTATGAATGGGCATTTGTGGAGTGCTGTTATTTAAATATTTGGGTGGTGAACTGAAGGGAGGGGATATCCTGACTTGCTTGAGTCCCGACAGGAAGAATTCAATGCCTCCCCAGGTCAAGTTGAAGGATATTAGAGGGAAGGATGCCAGAAGCAGGGGGTTCTTAAGATTGATGCCCTTAAAATGATGGAAAGGGAAGCCACATAAGTTCCCCATTGCCACAAATGGGCCGGATCTTCCCAGATCTTCCGGCTGCTGAATCAAAAAACAGATTTTTCCCCAGCTGAATTCAGGAGGCTCTGAAATCCAGACACTGAAAATGGCACAGGGTTTAACCAAATTGACCACACACACACACACAAGATATATACTGAGCGTTAAAGCACTGAATTGGAGACCGAAAGGTCCCAAGTTCAAACCCTGAGAACGGCGGGAGCGGCCGCTGTTAGCTCCAGCTCCTGCCAACCTAGCAGTTCAAAAACATGCCAGTGTAAGTAGATCAATAGGTACCGCTCCAGCGGGAAGGCAACAGTGCTCCATGCAGTCATGCTGGCCACATGACCTTGGAGGGGTCTACGGACAACGCCGGCTCTTCAGCTTAGAAATGGAGATGAGCACCAACCCCCAGAGTCAGACATAACTGGACTTAACGTCAGGGGAAAACCTTTAGCTTTATATATATATATATATATATATATATATATATATATATATATATATGGCTGGAGTTACAATTACAAATTGTACATACACATTCAACTTAAGAACATACCTACAAAATCTATCTTGTTTGTAAGTTGCGGACTGCCAATATGTATTTTTTTTTAAAAGCAAGCAAACAAAAACACCCTCCATTTGCACAAGGCGAATATAATACAGAGCTTTTCCCAGCACAGAAAGGATCATTTTGTACTTGCCTGCCCTATTAAAAACAAGGAGCCTCTTAGCATAAAACAAGTAACAACCTAATCAGAAGAAATATAGTGAATACTGTGATGTTACAATAAAAGAGTAAAACATGGGGTGGACAAATAGATCAGTTTAATACATCGATTTACTTATTAAAATGTTTATATCACATCCTATATCCAAGGACATTAGGACAACACACCATAAAATCAGTGTAAACAGATTAAAACAACACAATGTTTTTATAAAACAGAACAGTGCCATGACAGTTAAAACAATGTATTACCACTCATATATGCAAATTTGGACAAAATCAATCATGCCTGAGAGCTTTACTACTTGAATCATAACCTGTTCATGCCAACTGGACCAGAAGATGGTACTCCATACAAGAAGTGTCACAAAACTAGGATGCCCCATTTTGCAACATTTCTATTAAAAATACAAACCTCTCAAGCTCTTTGTATACATGTTGGGATAAAATCAATGAAATCTGCAAATTTTTTATTAAAAAAAATAATTCTCCCCCAGCCCTCAATGGGCTATCTGTTAAGGGAAAAGTGTCAGCCAAACTGTAACACATGCAGCAAACAATACATTTGAAAACAGGAACCCGACTCTACAATTTATGTGTTATCTTGAGATGCTGACTGATATATAATTTTGGAAAAACTGCAAAGTATAAATAAAAGAAGAAATTAGCAGGGCATAAACAATTGTTTTCTTAGGCAGAACCACAACACACTTGCATTATGTGGTAATGGTACTTCTATGCTAATTACCCAAGACGGAGAGAAAATAATTGAGCCTGCATAATTTCTAATTTCTAAAACTGTTAGCCAGCTGTTAATGATCCTTCAGAGATCAGAACTGACAGGCGGATCCTCAGAGCACTCCTGCCGCACAACTCCCATTAAATCATGCTGTGTTGTATGCTATCCCAAGCACTTTGAAGGCAATTCTGCAACTCCCAAAATAGTGCTCATAAAAATTGTGACTTCTCAGCACCTCTCTCCCATGAGGAACAAATATACTATGGTTATTAAAAGTGAGATTAACACAAGAGACCTTTTCCTGCATTTTACTGCTCCAAAACCTCAACATCAGCCAATTTACCATCAGTAAAACCAGTGGTAGCGAAAATCCCTACCGTGTTTTGTTGACGTGTTGAATTTATTTCTTGTATAACCTATTTATTTGTGGTGGGAGAAACATTGTTTAACATCTGGAACGTAATGCAAGGAAATAATCTAAACATACACACATATATATATACAGATAATTTCTTAGCTGACTTTCTCAGGATGTCATTTTAGGGATGATGATGATGATGATGATCACAACAACAACAACAACAACAACAACAACAACAACAACAACAACAACAACCATTCTATAAATGGTAGAATGATTAAATTAATTTAACTGGTTCACAAGAGGTTTCAGATTTGGCCAATTTTATTTCTTTTGTTAAAGCAGTGGTTCTCAAGCTGTGGGTCCCCTGATGTTTTGGCCTTCAACTCTCAGAAGTCCTAACAGCTGGTCAACTGGCTGGTATTTCTGGGAGTTGTAGGCCAAAACACTTGGGGACCCACAGGTTAAGAACCACTGTGTTAAAGTGTTCTTGAATATACGTGTCCAAAGATGGTAGATTTATTAATAATGTTATGGGCAGATGTCAAATAGTGCCTATGAAAATATACACATATTTCTTGTAACACAGTTACAATAGTACTGGGGTCTCAGTTGGATTTTCCAAGCCAATAGGGGAGTTCAAATGAGGTGAAAATTACAGTAATTATGCCTGACAGTGTGCTGTATTCTTAAATTTAAATTCTTTGTTCACACAATATTTACAAACACATTTGTCATGATCTAGTGCCTTCACCAGCACCTTTTGCATTGCAAGAAAATGTCTTCTTATGGAAAATTAGAACATAATTGAATTTGGGTTGCTGTGAGTTTTCCGGGCTGTATGGCCATGTTCAAGAGGCATTCTTTCCTGATGTTTCGCCCACATCTATGGCAGACATCCTCAGAGGTTGAGGGATCAGCTCTCTCAACCTCTGAGGATGCCTGCCATAGATGTGAGTGAAACATCAGATAAGAATTCTTTTGCAATATGGCCATACAGCCCAGAAAACTCACAGTAAGCCAGTGATTCCAATCATGAAAGCCTTCGACAACACATAATTGAATTTGTTCTAATTACAGTTGCTTCTTTGGGGTAACTTTGCTTTCTTGTCCTTCAATCCATTGGCCCTTTTGTTCTCTGCCTATGCTGGTGATGCTCTGACCTCAATAGGCCAACATTCTGGTTTGGTGGGGCTGCCTTCATATTGGTTTCAGGGGATGTATTAGTGTTAATCCACCTACATCATGAAAGCAATCATGTGAAGGAACAGCTGATGAAACTTTTTGGATTTCTTTCTTTATCTTCACTTCCTTCATCCCCCCCCCCAAAAAAAGCACACACCTCTTTCTGGAGGGCTGCATCTACATCTCTGTGACACATCGGTAATAGGCATGCACAGAGGGCTGTGTTGCTGGGCAATCTCTCTGGGAAAGCAGAAAAGAAAGCATCCTAAGATCCCTCCCCTCTCTCTCTTTCTTTCTCTTTCAGCAGGACCCATGCTTGCCTCTTGCAATTTTGTGCTACTTTGGGTTTCCAGCCCAGCTTCAATGAGCAATTTGGGCATAGACTGGAACCAGGCAGTATCTCATGAAGGCATGTGTCAGCCTCAGGAAAGGTAGTCTTCCCCAGGTATGTATGGCATCCTCTACTTAGTAGTGACTTAGTACGCAGTCATAACAAGTTACTTGTGCTCCTGCCTGCAGATTATTCCCGTCATCTCAAGTGTCTCCACTGACACCTGTCAACTCCTTATGCTGTTCTGCCATTCTATAATGTAATGAGGGCTTGCTCAATTATTTCTCACATACTATTTCTAGAGATTTGCCACAGTATATACAAAATAAACAGTATTATTTATGCCAGGGCCCCCTTTTACACAGATCTCATTTCCTGACTTGGGGCAGGAGTAGGGGTATGTGGCAGGTCTCTGTGTGTGCTGTGCTGTGTGTGTGTTAAAAAGAGACATTTAGTTCCAAGTAATCTCAGGGAGATCTTGCTTTCTGCTGAGGGCTTTTTTATTCTGTCTAGTTTTGCACAGCTATTGGCTTATCTTTTAAATGAAAGGCTCAGGCAGTGCCTCATTTATGTTATGCAATCAAAGAGATCTTAAATATATCACTCTGGGTCTTGTTGGGATCACATAAACAAATCAGTTTAGAGCTGGTTTTTGGCTTTGGGTTCCTTCCATCCTATTATATGAGCCATAACTCCTTCTAGAAGGGTTATTAGTAGGTAAATTTGCTCATACCTCAATACTGAGAGAAATGCAGGCATTCACATTTCTTTGTTCATGTTTTAGGAGGCATTCTATCCAGTTTTAATTTGTCCCTTTTTTTCCACTACACATATTATAATGCATTTTATCTTCCACATTGTATCTTATACTCTACATGTTATATTGTATAGGCAACACATTGTATTCTATACCTTCATGGGATTGCAATAAATTGATAAGTGATTTGAAGGTGCACACACAAGATAGGTGGAAACAGAGTGGTAAAAGTTAACAGGAAGAAGCAATAGTATAGCAGAGCAATAGTATTCATCAATTCCTCCGGCAACAAATATTGTTCCCAATTTCTTTGTGCTGATTGCTTCTGTCCATTGAATCTTACTGTCAGCTGCAGTTTGTGAAGCTTGGAGAGTGGGAAAGGGGAGGATGATGTGGCCATTAACCAAGTCAGACTACCTAGAGAGTTACAGTAGCTGTTAGACTGGGATTCAGAAGCATACACATTTTTTTTACTCCCCTTAGCAATATGCTCACCCCAAGTTTTCTCATTTTGCCTGGATGCCTGGAGAAAAGGGACCAGGCCCTAAGGTTTGGAATTTTAATGTGGAACCTTAACATTGTGAAGTTTTTTGTTTGCTTTACCTTGGAAACCTTGAGACAGCAAGAAGAGGTTTTTCCTATGTTTCATAGTTCACAATTATTATTGTAAGGGTGCATTACTATGGTTTTTTTTCTGCTGCTCAAAGAAAGTTGGAATGCACAATACAATACAAAAGAGTAGATTTCAAGTTTGCAAAACCTACATTTTGTTGTTGTAAAATAGATAGAAGTCAGAAACTTTCGCAAATCTGTGTCAAATCATCTAGAATTCCACCCCTTGATCACAATTGATCTTCTGTCAACCCCTGCTCAAGAAAATATGCTGCTATACAACAAAGAGGTTGAAAAGGAAGGCAGAGAGTTTGACAGATTGGTCTGCATAGTCACTGACAAATCTGATTCGAATAGATACTCTTGAACTGATAGGGTTTTTCTCAAACTATTTTTCAAACTCTGCCTGTAGCAAAAAAAAAGGAGAAAAAGGAAGCCTGTAGGCCACATATGGTCCCAAAGACCCTAACCTCCAATAGTTGCCCATGTCTGACATATAGGCACATGTTGTCAGGGCCGGCCCTAGGTAATTTTCAAGTGTAAGCAAACAGAATTTTGGTCCCCCCCCCCAAACCAATCACTGTAAAATAAAACTGTTGGATAAGTGAAAAATGTTGGATAATAAGGAGGGATTAAGGAAAAGCCTAAATAAAGAACAACACTCTGAAAACAGGGGAAATCCAGACAGGAAACAATCAAGGCCAGCTAACACCTTCCAACCAAAGATGCCCCCAGGGAGGAAGCAGCCAGGCTTTGAATCTGCAATGCCATTAAATGCTAATCAAGCTGGCCAATTACAACATTCACACTAGCCTCAAACAGACAAGGGCTCTTTCTCCCACCCTGGACTTTCCACAGATATATAAATGCCACTTACCTAGCTTCCAACAGATCTCAGAACCTCTGAGGATGTCTGCCATAGATGTGAGTGAAACATCAGGAGACAGCCCTCAGGTGCAGGCCAGGATCGCTTCCCTGTCCTTAAAGGGGCAGCAGGGTGGCCTGGTTGGAGGCCAGGCCGGGCCACAGAGGCAGGAAGGCCTCTTACCTGCCGGGGGCCTCTGGTGACCCATCCCAAGGCAGGTGGTGGGACCGAGCGGTAAACCGGCGCCGCCCCACCAAGGGGAGGAACAGCGAGATGGGTGGCCGCTTGCGCCATGCAGCCGCTTGACCCCACCCCGTATCCTTTGAGGATACGGGGTGGGGCCAAGTGTCCGCATGGTACATGCACAGTGGTCAGAGAGGGTGCCACACCTATCTCACCCATCCGCCAGAGGTGGTCCGAACAGCTAAGGATACGGGGCAGGGCCAAGCGGCAACATGGCGCAAGCGGCCGTCCATCTTGCTATTCCTCCCCTCAGTGGGGCCAGCACCGGTTTACCGCTCGGTAACCAGGCCGCCCTGCTGCCCCTTTAAGGACAGAGAAGCGATCTTGGACTGCACCTGAGGGCTGTCTCCACCCCGCCAAAGATACCTTCCCAAGCCCCTAACGTTGGTTCCAAATGTTTTTCCACCTGCCCCTAAACTGGAATGTATGCCCCCCAGAACATATTTGATATTGAATAAAGCAGAAAGATATTCTCTACCTGTTGGTATGGGAAATGTGGGCATATGTAGCATGAATAAATTTGAAATGAATTTGGTATAATATGAAATAACCAGAGGATTTTAATGTTTGCAAAATCTAATTACCTGTAAACACCATCAAAAATGTACCAGTTCTGCAACCATAAATAGGCATGCAGATGGTTGCAAATGCTCAGAGTTCACACCTTGACAGGTGCTGATTTTTCATAATTCATTCAAAGATAGCTTCATTATCATAGGAAGCTGGAACAATCCACTAGCATGTCTCACTTTGAAAATAGGATGGGGAGAACTTCTGGGTGACAACAGTGGCCAGCTGACACTCTTCCACAAAGTATCAAAGGGTTGAAAAGCTTTGGCAGCAGTGATCAATGATCATTGGCATGGAGACAAGTTCTGGCCTGTGGATTTATCCCCAAATCAAGGGTAGAACAAAAGATAACCAACCACATGTGACAATAAACCTCACTATCTGTGCTACCGCAGCCATAGAAATAAAGTGGTTAGGTGCAAATGGAAAAGGGAAGGCAGAGGAGAATACCATAATGCTAATGCTGCTGAAAACAAATCTGTAAGGACAATAAAGCCTGCCATCGTATTTTCTTTAATTATCTTTCTACTCAGTACCTCAAATGTACGGATAATAATTAAAGAGATCTTTCATTCTGCATTGACAACATTATACCAGTATATTTGCCTCTTTTTTTGGACTCTAAATATTTAAAATAGAGATTGTAAGAGCTATTTTAAGGGTGAACCACAAATGCAAAAAGCTTAGGTGAATGGCAATGCAGTCAAGTCAAAGGATGAAGGGTTTTGTAACATTAAATCTTAAAGTTTGAAATTTCTTCTTTTGTCCTTTCTGTTGTGGAAATATGGAAATTTGGGGGACTATTTTTTAAGGCTGAGAGATCTCATGGGAACAGAGTTTGTTTTTGATGAAGGGATATATAACAGATAGGGCTGTGACATGGCTGTGTTACCATATTTATAGAAGTGTAAGTGAAATAAACTGCTTGGCTAATTTGCTGGATATTAAAAATGTCAACATTTAAAGAAATAAACTAGACTTACATGGAGGAGGAATGTCCAGATTATCAAGAAATTAATAATTAAATATAAAAGGCAGCAAAACTACTAAGAGAGGAGGTCAACCAGATGCTGATGAAAAGAAGTTGAAGGACAACTTTTAAAGAAACCTAGGTATAAACTCAAGTGTTTAGCCAGAAGGATGAATTTTGATGGACTGGAATAAGTCAAAACTTTCAGAGAAAGAAGACAAACAATGAGGGATTTTTGTTTTTTAAAAAAGTCCTGAAGCAACACACTGAGATCAAGGGATTTAATATGAGACAGAGGAGTGTATATTTGGAGAACTCTGCTGAGAAAAAGGATTTTTACATCAGAGAAGAAATGATGTTCTCAGAGGTTAAAGAAATAATAAAGGGAGGAATAGATAAGTTGGGCATTCTTCCCAGGAAGCGGAAGAAGATGTGTAAGTGCACATGCTACTCAAGATCAGGATTGACATGGATAATCCTGGTCTTTAGATAATCTAGTTATCTCAAGAGTTTTTAATACAGTAGCTGAGATTTGGAAGGAGACCCCAGATTAAATCAAATGTATATACAGGACAAATATAAAAGTTGTCTTCTATTGCTTTGAAGACAATATGTATGGCTTTCATGGCCAGAATCACTGGGTTGCTGTGAGTTTTATAGGCTGTATCTTTATGTTCCATCTGCATTCTCTCCTGACATTTCACCTGCATCTGTGGCTGGCACCTCTGAAGATGCCAGCCACAGATGGAGGTGAAACAACAGGAGAGAATCCAGCTGGAATGTGGCCATATAGCCTGAAAAACTCACAGCCACCCAATATATATGTTTCTTTCACATCTGATCTGGACACTACTTATCTTCATCAACCTAGAACCAAAAAGACAAAAAGAAATGGGGTATATTCTAGATATTGTGATGTCTCATGGGCCTTGTAGTCCCGTTCCTAGTGCTTTTGTGGCAGATGAGGAGGAAAATTTGGGATTTCCACCGGTTCAGCTTGAATTGGAGCCTCGCCACCTGGAGGATGTTTGTCCTCAGGAAGTTAACCAAACAAGCCTTGGGCAGAATTCTCCCCCGTTTTCCCGAAAGGACAATTATAATAGAGATAGAGGAGCCAGGGAGGCTAATCGCCGGAGCCTCAGAATCGCTGCCAGACAATTAGCTGATTAGGTCTGCTTCCCTTAGGAAATTCTAAGGAGTCATGCATCTGGACAGAGTTGGGTTTCATTTCTTGTTCTCCAGGGAAAGTGTTCTGTTGGCGGGAAAACAAGACCCTATATAGGGGTTTTGCCGCAAGGGGAACCTTGGGGAGTCAATTGTTCAGCTTGAGGAGAGAGATCGTGTGTGGACTTCGTACCCCAGTTCCTTGTTTCACGGATCAAGTTTCCAGCCTTGCCTTGTTTCACGGACTTCTATGGACTCAGTTCATGTTTCATGTTTGCCTCGTTTCAAGTTTGATCTAGCCAAGATTCAAGCCTATTTTCCAGCCTTGTTGTCAAGCTACCTTGGACTTTAAGGACCCTGTCATTCCCCACACCATTGCTTGGCAAGGTGTGTGTTTCGGTCAAGTGGATTATAACTTTGGACTTTAATATCTTATATTGGACAATATATTTCTGGACTATAATTGACCTCATCTGAAAGGTCTGCTTCTGAACTATATTCTTCACTTGTTTTTATTGACTTTATATATTTCTTTAATAAAGATATTAGATAGATTCTGGTCTCTGCGCATGGTTATTGGTGCTCTGCAGCCTGGGTCCTGATAGATATGAGGTTACAAAGTGGAAAAAGGGAGAGACTAGAGAGACCTTCTGGCAATGTTTTAGGCACCATACATGATGACAGTCTCCATTGTGGAAAATAACGATCTAATTATGCATTCCTAGAGGTCTAAATGCTGATAGTGTGATTACTGGGTTAATAGCATCTGGCTGATCCAGCCACAAGTCTTTATTCCCTCTATTACAAAGGGGAGGATATTTAGTTTTAAATACAGTTTGAATTGCATTCTTATTTTTATTGTATCTTAACTGTGTTTTAACTTACATCCATGACACATTATATAATTGTTTTTCATTGTTTTTCATTTTTGTATTTTCCATCTTAAATTTATTGGGTTGTGTGATGTCATTGTGATCTGCCTTGAGTCCCCATGGGGAGAAAGACGGAGAAGAAAGAAAGTAAAGAAGAAATAAGAAATAGTACTTAAGAGCATCATTAAAACCTGCATGTGATTCCTATTCACTTTTGTTAATTCCATCACTGAACTAATTGAGGAAGCAGTGGTAACCTTCTCATACATTCAGCGGTTACCTTTTTATATTCAAAGGCAGGTAAGTAACATGAACCTTATTTTAAAGGAGAATTACACTCTTGGAAGCCACCTGGAAACCTATAAAGTAGAGTTTTTAAAAATGTGGAATTTTAAAAATATCTATTGCCTATTATTGCTGATATCTAGCAATGTTAGTGGATTCTGGCCCACCGTAGGTATTTATTTATTTATTTATGGCATTTATATTCCATGCTTCTCACCCCGAAGGGGATTCAAGGAAGTTCACAGAACACATACAAAGCAAACATTCAATGCCAATTATAACAATGAAAAGACAGACAACAGATAGAGGTATTTAAGCTTTTTCCTATCTTTCGGCATCTTTTGGAGGCTGTGCTAGGTTCCAGCCACCGGGAGTGCTGTCGCTCCATCTCCCTGCTGACAAGTTTTCTTTGTTTGTAAACATCCTCTTTTTCTGATCAAAATGCCAGCCTAAATAATTACCCTCCCCGCTTTTTAATGTGGTTCCTATTTATCTATTCACATTTGTTTTTGAACTGCTAGGTTGGCAGAAGTTAGGCTAAAGGTCAGGAGCTCACCCTGACCTGGGCTTTGAACTCTCAGCCTTCTGGTTGGCAGACTTATTGCAGCTTGGTGATTAACCTGCTGTGCTAAAGCCCAGTCCTTTTGTCATAAAAGACAATCATTGAACTTTTTGCACTTGGTGAAGCTTTGGGACCAAATAAAGAGCACACACAAAATAGCAAATGGTAACTACTTGTGACCTTTAAAAAAAAAAGCAGCAGAATTGTTCCATTTTGGCAGTGATTGAATCAAATTCTGCTAACTCCCAGCTCACCTTGGAAGTTCATCAATTACAAAAACACACCGTTTTAAAAAAAAATGTAGGCAACACCTTCACTTCTCATATGCAGCTTAAGTGAATTGTGTGATTAAGAATTAACAACAAGAGCATAAAAGATTATTTGGCTTGCATTCCAGACAATGGAAAATGTATTGGCTTTGCTGCAGAATATTTCATTAAAAGCAGCTTGATAATTAGCTTTACAGCAGACAAAAAAGTGTAATTGCTTTAACATAATTAGTCTGTCTTTTTATAATGCAGTGATGCAGAGTTCTGTCAACCCATAATAAGATCAAAATAGATTTTAGCTCTTCCCTTGCCTGAAGTAGTGATTGTTTTTACTACAAAACATCATCCTTTCCTGCTGCTTTCCTTCCTATTACCATTGTTGGTGAACTTTTCTTACAGTGAAGATTTGAGACAACAAATTTTAAATGATGCAGAGTTTTAAAAAGGGCTTACTTTGGTGGTATATGCCAGTTCAGCCCTAGTTGACCCACGGAGCTTACCAGCTTCCATCTCATGATGCAGATGAACTTCTAGAAAAGCTCCATGGGTCAACTAGAGTGGAGCTGGTTTATGCCACTATTGTGGCAACATGGGAGACTTCCCATGTTGCACAGGAAGCAATGGGGGGAAGCTGTGTTGTTGACACTTCCCCCCATGGGATCAGCTTTTTGCAAAGCTGGACAATGTGGGGCATGAGGGACAGTTTCATCAGGCCCCCGATGGTGGTTGCTCGATTCTCCATGACTCATGGCGATTCCAGTGATCCATGTGAAGAGGTCACAAGTGACATTCAGATGTGTACTTCTATACATGTAGCTGAAAGGTGAATATGGGGAGTTGGAAAACTTTTTTCCTTCTCAAATTCTGGAAATTTCTCCATCTGCTCTGAAAAGCCTAAGTTTTCATGATACAATGAAATACATTCTGGTCATAAAAAAACATACCAACTCTGGCCTTGACCAGGCTCATGAAGGAATGTAGTTACTTGGGGAAACGAAAATGCTATCCCCCATAGGAATTCTGTTCCTTCACTCCTCAAATCTGTAGCAAACCAGACACTTAAATACAGTTTAGGCTTCCAAAAAGTGGAGAGAGTATGCAAAGTTCCCAAGAGAATGTGAACACAGAAAATGTAAGGGGTTGGGTGTGAATAAAGTTTCAATGTCATACCCTCTACAATGCTAGAAGAAAAGTTCAATTGGGAAGGGACAGGATTCTTATTTGGATGGGCAAATGATGCCGGTTGCAATGATGCCAATTGGTATTATTGTAATCTGAAATATCTAGAACTGTGAAAAGTTTAGAACATCTTCCATTAGAAAATATTGGTAATGCTGCTAAGTAAACTAGCTTCTTTAAGATTTCACTAATACTACTTGTTGCTCAAAAGCATGAATACTACAGAGCTAAGATTTTATTATCTGTACTGATACAACGTTGAAGCTGGATAAATTTGCTCTCACTGGGTACATCTGCACTGTCGAATTAATACAGTTTGACAAAACTTTGATTGCCATGGCTCAATACTATAGAATCCCAGTAGTTATAGTATTGAAAAATCTTTAGCCTGCCAAAGAGTGCTGGTGCCTCCCCAAACTACAACTCCCGGAATTCCACAGCACTGAATCATAGCAGTGAAAGTGGTGCCAAACTGCATCAATTCTACAATTCATATACACCCGTTGTGCTACAATTTTGAAGATGTAGATTGTCCAGACTTAGCTTGGAATTTCACTATTTAGTATGACAAACAAGTAACATATTGGTTTGTGAAGATCGGAGTTTTAAAGAAATAACTTGTAAAATGTAATTGCACAAAATACTGTTACTTAATTATAGCAACTACTAAGAACATAAGAACATAAGAGGATCACACCAAAGCTTATTGAGACCAAATTTCTATTCTCACAATTGACAACCATTTGCTCACAGTAAGGTAACCCCCAAGACCTGAAACTACTGGTCCCTGAATCTTGCACTTCTCAACAACTGGGCAGTGCTTCCTTTTATTTGTTCTTAATTTCTTACCATCAAACTCTAGTTGGTGACCTTTAATTCTAGTAATATGAGAGAGGGAGAAAAGCTTCCTTTCTTCTTCAAGTTGTTAGCTGAATCAACAACACCAACAATCTAAGAAAGAGCTTAAGGGCTTATTTTAGAAGCTTATCCATCTGTCCTCCTTTTTATGGATTTTTACAAAGAATAGATTAATGTGCACCATTATGTGGAAGATTTTCTTGTAAGATAGCAAGGGTCAACTCTATCCCAGTACTGCATATGTTACTCTTTTTTCTCTCTTTCTTTCTTTCTGGTATTTATTCACAACAAAGAAGAAATGCTTTTCTAAAAAATGAAAATCAATGCTCTGCTTAGTGAATGGAGGTCTTTCTGACCTCAAAGAACATCAGGCAGGCAAAAAATTATAAAATTGCTTTGATGCAGACATATTTTAAGAGGTGATCTCATGAATCATCTGTTTTTTTAAAAATATAAAAAATAAAACAGAAGCCAATCTAATAAAATCCTGTCTTACACAGAACCCATTGAAAAGAACAGGAATGTCACTATGGGACTCTTTCAGAGATCATCTAATTTTCTTCTTCTGATTTCTGTGCTATGTGTCTTTTATTCAGAATCCCTATTGAGGACACCTTTTTCATGCCATGACCCTTTTTCTTAGTGCATCTATTCTGGAATGTACCACGTTTATGAGGCCAAAACATGAGAAAGGAGAAGGAGGAATAGTCATTATAATAATTCCAAATTCAGTCCAGCAGTTTCAAGGTGGAATACTAAGAAAATTACTGGACAGATACATATTTAGTAGACCTAACCATCATGCTGTGTGTAGCTCGTTTTCTAGAAATCCATTTGATTTTTAAAAAATCTTGCTTCAAGTTTTTAAAAGTACACTGTTTGTGATTTTCTCAGACCAAAAGAGTTTTTGCAGTTTCTGTGTTATACTCTACTGCTCATGGAAAGTTGTCTATGTTCAGCCACAGAAAAACAAATGAGTAACATTATAGATGGCCAATCTTGTGTTTTCCATATTTGCTGGCATGCCATATGCCAGCAAATATGGAAAACACAAGATTGGCCACCAGATTGGAAAAAATCAATTTATATCCCCATACCAAAAAAGGGAAACGCTAAAGAATGCTCAAACTTCCGTACAGTGGCACATATTTCCCATGCCAGTAAGGTAATGCTCAAGATCCTGCAAGGCAGACTCCAGCAATACATGGAGCAAGAGTTGCCAGATGTCCAAGCTGGGTTCAGAAAAGGCAGAGGAACAAGAGACAAAATTGCCAATATCCGCTGGATAATGGAGGAAGCCAGGGAGTTACTTCTGCTTTATTGACTATTCTAAAGCCTTCGACTGTGTGGATCATAACAAACTATGGCATGTTCTTGGTGGTATGGGGATACCAAGTCACCTTGTCTGTCTCCTGAGAAATCTGTATAAAGACCAAGTAACCACCAGGGCCGGCCCCACTCATGCGGCAGCTGACGCCGCCGCCTCGGGCGCAGGCCCGGGGGGGCGCCGTCAGGCTGGGCGGGAGGCGGGGCACCGCCCTGACGGTGCCCCGCCTCCCGCCCAGTGCGCCCTGGCCCGTCTGGCCTGCTAGAAAAGGCCAGACGGGCGAGCGGGAATAGCGTGGGAGGCGGGGCCAGCTCTGACGCCGCTCCCCCCCCCCCCGCCCAGCGTGCCTTGGCCCTGCCTCCCACGCAGCGTGGGAGGCGGGGCCAAGGCACGCTGGGCGGGGGGGGGGAGCGGCGTCAGAGCTGGCCCCGCCTCCCACGCTACTCCCGCTCGCCCGTCTGGCCTTTTGTAGCAGGCCAGACTCAGCGGAGGTTTCTCCAGGCCGCGATTGCGGCCTGGAGGAACCTCCGCTGAGTCTGGCCTGCTACACAAGGCCAGACGGGCGAGCGGGGGTAACGTGGGAGGCGGGGCCAGCTCTGACGCCGCCCCCCCGCCCAGCGTGCCCTGGCCCCGCCTCCCACGTTGCGTGGGAGGCAGGGCCAAGGCACGCTGGGCGGGGGGGGGGGGAGCGGCGTCAGAGCTGGCCCCGCCTCCCACGTTACCCCCGCTCGCCCGTCTGGCCTTTTGTAGCAGGCCAGACTCAGCGGAGGTTCCTCCAGGCCGCAATCGCGGCCTGGAGAAACCTCCGCTGAGTCTGGCCTGCTACAAAAGGCCAGACGGGCAAGCGGGGGTAGCGTGGGAGGCGGGGCCAACTCTGGCCCCGCCCCCCCGCCCAGCGTGCCCTGGCCCCGCCTCCCACGCTGCGTGGGAGGCGGGGCCAGGGCACGGGGGGCGGGGCCAACTCTGGCCCCGCCCCCTCACTATTCGCCCTGGCCCCGCCTCCCACGCAGCGTGGGAGGCGGGGCCAGGGCACGCTGGGCGGGGCCAGGGCGCCGGTGGCGGGGGCGCTTTTCAGCACCCCCGCTTTACATCAAAAAATATCTCCGGCCGGCCCTGGTAACCACAGTAAGGGAACAACAGACTGGTTCAAGATTGGGAAAGGAGTACATCAGGGCTGCATACTTTCACCCTCCCTATTCAACTTGTACGCAGAACACATCATGCGACATGCAGGGCTTGAGGAATCCAAGGCTGGAGTTAAAATTGCTGGAAGAAACATTAACAACCTTAGGTATGCAGATGATACCACTCTGATGGCCAAAAGTGAGGAAGAGCTGAGGAGCCTTATCACCAAGGTGAAAGAAGAAAGTGCAAAAGCTGGGTTGCAGTTAAACGTCAAGAAAACCAAGATCATGGCAACTACACCTATTGATAACTGGCAAATAGAAGGAGAAAATGTGGATGCAGTGACAGACTTTATATTTCTAGGTGCGAAGATCATTGCAGATGCAGACTGCAGCCAGGAAATCAGAAGATGTTTACTTCTTGGGAAGAGAGCAATGGCCAACCTTGACAAAATAGTGAAGAACAAAGACATCACACTGGCAATGAAGGTCCGCATAGTCAAAGCAATGGTATTCCCCATAATAACTTATGGTTGTGAGAGCTCAGGAAGGCTGAGCGAAGGAAGATAGACGCTTTTGAACTCTGGTGCTGGAGGAAAATCCTGAGAGTGCCTTGGACCGTAAGAAGATCCAATCAGTTCATCCTACAGGAAATAATGATCGGCTGCTCACTGGAGGGAAGGATATTAGAGGCAAAGCTGAAGTATTTTGGCCACATCATGAGGAGACAGGAAAGCTTGGAAAAGATCACGATGCTGGGGAAAATGGAAGGAAAAAGGAAGAGAGGCTGACCAAGGGCGAGATGGATGGACGATATCCTTGAAGTGACTGGTTTGACCTTGAAGGAACTGGGGGCGGTGACGGCCGACAGGGAGCTCTGGTATGGACTGGTCCATGAGGTCACGAAGAGTCAGAGACGACTAAACGACTGAGCAGCAGCAGCAACATTATAGAGTGTTCATTTCTCTGAAGAAATACCAAACACATGCAACCATGCCTAGCTTGAGCTATATCTTTAGGGTTTACATGGCAAAAAGAAAAGAAAAGAATGAAAGTGCTTTGGAATGCAGAAGCCCTTTGAGATGCTTTGAATTATGAGCAGCACATTCATTTAATGAATGTGACATAAAGCACTGATTGCCAACTGTGAATTGTGCATTACTAGACATGGGAAGACCTCTGCTGAATTAGGCCAAAAATTGATCTAGTACAGCATCTGGTTTACAGTGATATCTCTGAAAGGTCCACAGAGCAGAAAATGAAAGAAAGAGATCTTCCTTCATGTGTATCCTCAAAACATTCAAGCATGTGTACAACCTCTAAATCTTGAAGCCTCAAAAATTATAGATCATAATACCTCTGGCAGCTCCCAGGACTATTTTTCTGTACTGGTACTATACAGGCTAATAACAATGCCAACATGAGGGATCAAATCAGTAGATGCAAAAAGTTTGACTGACAAGGAGTTGGGCAGGATGGCCCTTGTGATCTCTTCCAACTCTATGATTCTGTTGTTTTTAACATCTTTATTACACCTGAGCTCAATTTTGGGCTTTAGCTTTTCTGATGTTCCCTCTACATGTTCTGGCTATTTGTTTGAAATGTGCTTTGATAATTTCTCCCTTTTTCCATTGCTTGTATGTGTCGCTTTTAAATCTTAGCTCAGTTGAAAGTTCTTTAGCATTTGCAATGCTAGGAAACTACAAATGGCTTTTCATGGGAATGGCAGAAATTTCATCTATTTTAGACATTTATGATTAACTGTCCAAAATACTAACAAAAAAAGGAGGTGCAGTAAATACATTTATATATATAATGCACAAATAATTGCTATATCTTATGCTCAGTGCTTTTTAATGGAGTCAGTTCATACATTTTGCTGAGAGAAGCAAACACAGAAGAATCATGTGATGTTATTCTTTTCCAAAGAATGTTCATCCTTAAATATATCTTATAGGAAATCCATTCCTAAAATAAATCCTATATAAAATCCCAGGATTTTATCAAAGTGTGCTTATTGTTTATTGGTATATGTGATTTTAATAATAGATTGCATGAACAGCTAAAGTTGCTATTTTATAAATGACTATGCTCTTGTCTTGTTTTCACCAACCTAGCTGGAAAATGAAAATGTTCTGGTCTTGGATTAAATGTTTCCATTTCAAAACAGCTAAACAAAAATGGGATCCTGCACTGTTAATGAAATAAAGATGTTTCTCAAGAAGGCATTTGAGAAATCAAGGGAAATCTTTACAAAAGAGCTCCACAACAATTCACTGATGATGTGATGAAAAACATTTTACAAGACTGTAGTTGTTTTTAATGCATTTTTGGAAGTTGAATTTTTTTAAAAAAAAACCACACTATAAAATGTCACTTCAAGCACAGTTCTATAAAAATGACACTTCAGGCACAGTTCTTTCACAAATTTCATTACTAATTTCAATATTAATTTCATTCAGCCATATATTAGAACATGAAAAGGACAAAGCAACATCTGAAAAAAAAACTGTTATGGAGCAAATTTGGAGTCATTTTTGAATTTAGAACACTGCATTCCTATAAAACCAGGATACATTTTTAAAAGGTTTTTATGATCTCTTATTTTGCAGACTTGTGTTCTACCATTATAGGGAAAGTACAATCACTTGTTCCTTTTTTATGGGTATTATTAATGTGGAATTGTACCAAGATCAGCTGAATAAAATTTCCCACGGAACAGGGCCACTTCAAAGAGATTATCTCTTGTGTGAAGCACACTTACTGGAAAATTGAACAGAAATAAAACTGGACCTTCCTATAATTTTCTCCAGAGATCCAGAGGGCTACAGAAAAGCAAGTATTTCTTGGAGGGAAACTGCAACCTTGTTTTCAAACTTTTGTTATGAAAGAAAACACCACCAAGGTACAGTTGAGGAGCTGAGGCAAACCTTGATTTTGCCATTTTATAAAAGGACTACACCATTGTATACAATAGGACTTGAACAGCCATATCTATATATATAAAAGGGTAATGAAATTTCGGCCTAGGACAAAACAACAAAACTACACATCCCAGAAACAGTAGACTTGGCAGCACAACCCCTCATCCATGCCTCTACATTCATACAACAAAAAGCTCCAGCTACTCCAGAAAACGGCCAGGCTTTGAGACTGCAAGGCTATTCACTGCTATTCCACCTGGCCAACAAAGGATTCCCATAAGCCACATCAACGCGTGGCCGGGCAAAGCTAGTTATATTATATATTATGTATTAGGCTTGTGCAATTGATGAAAATAATGTTTCAACAGTCATTACAAAATTAGAGGGCACCGGTGAGTTGTTTCTAAAATGTTTCTAAAATATCGTACGTGTACATTTCACTACTATAACGAGAGTAGCAAATTTATTGTTACTGTTTTGTTAAGTTATTGTGGGAGTGGGCTTCTTTAGCTCCTTTCTCACCCATTTTTAGAGCTAGTGTGACAACCAGCACACACAAAATAGGCTAGCAGTAGACCTAGAAAATAGTGGTGTCCTCAAAATGAATCAGAAAAGGATTCTGCCTACCTCAGACAACTTGTTGTCTGGGTTATCTCAACCAACACAAAAAAGGCTGTCCGTCCTAAAAGATACCCTCAAAATGCTGCCAAAAAAACAAAGATGAAAGGCAAAAGGCAAAAGGTGCACACTAACCCCAAAAAAGAAGCAAGCAGAAAAGCCTGAGATTTAAGCTATCTTGGACTCCTTCTCTCTCTTTCTGGTGCTAATACCCTAGTGCCTGCCTTCCTGCCTGCAAAGCTAATTAACTGAATCCAACGTAGAGCTCCATCCTTTCCCTTTCCCTGCCCAATTGCAAATGGAGGATGTGGCATAACGCTCGGGAATTTTAAAAGCAATTAAAGAGCTCTGCCTCCTTTCCTCCCCTCCTTCAGCCCTGATTGGCTGAGAGACATGGCAAGTAGTTTGGCTTTGCCTCCCAGTAGTGTTTGGTTACTCTGTGAATTAAAACTGCATCACAGAGTGTTATGACATTTATGTAACTTATTAAAAAAAACAGGTAAAAGCTTTGATTCTTAAATCTTTGGCGTGGGTGATGCCCATGCATCGGATATTGAATTGTATTCATGAATCTAACAAATTACATCCGACTTACGATGAAGAATAGAAAGGGGAGAGTCCAGCCCCTTTCTGCCATGCAGGAAAAGCATAAATCAAAGCACCCCAAACAGATGGTCATCCAGCCTTTGTAATAATACTAATAAGGGTCTGGGCAGTGTAGGGGTGCAGGGGAAAGGGTCTGGGCAGCATGGAGGTGAAGGAAAAAGGTCCTGAGAACCAAACTGCCCTTCTGGGGCTTAATTTTCTCTGCATCACCAAAGTGCTGTGTCTCCACAAACCTCAGTGAAGCCTGCAGCCCCCCCACCCTGCAACTTTAAGCACCTCGCTTCCTTCCCAAGGGTGCACGTCTGCCTCCCACTTGCCTCTTTCTCTTTCAATCTGCCTGCTACTTGTCCTTCTTTCATTCTTCCTTCCTTTCTTTCTGTTTGCCCGCCTTTCTCTCTATCTCTGTCTTTCTTTTCTGCTTTTTCTGCATGGCAAGGGGGCATTTTTGGCAGTGAGGGCTTCAGCAGTGTGGGATTCCAGCCAGATGCGCTTGGAGAGAGGAGGAGGAGGGAAGCACGAAGCTCCTCACTTTACTTCATGGAGCCCTAAGGGCTCTGTGGAGCACAGCTTGAGAATCACTGCCTTATACAATCCCTCCTTGAAGGTTACTTTCTGCAACCTTGTAACATTATACTTTATACTTGTTACATGCTAATGGGTGTTGTTTGAGAAATTTGTTTGTGACTTACTTCTTTCCTTATGCCTTCCATGTTTATTTTTTAAAAAAATATTTCAACTTTTAGGAATAAACAGACTGAATATGGGAAAAAGAAACAAAATAATTTAAATGATATATATGTCAGTTCAATATCAGTGAGTTCAAACATATTATTTGTATGTACATTCTCTAGTTGTGAATAGTTAAAATGATTAGACCAAAAGCTCAAATATTGTCCTGGAGGCTTTTATGGTATAAGGTATAATGGCATATGTACTGGCACACTAGTAGCTTGATATCTTGCCATTATCATGCAGAACAATATTATATTTACCTTATATTATGTTATTTGATATTACATTACCGTATTTTATATTGCCTTACAAACATATAAACTGAATAATTACTAGGAAGGAGTTAACATCTTTAGATGGAGTTCCAGTACTGATGAGGTCATTGTTCAGAGAGCATTAGCCAATCAGAACCACTGAGGGAATTCCACTTAGACTGTATGGCAAAATGTTAATTGCTTTTATTCAGGAGGTGAGGGAAAACCCAGGAGGACTATATTTCCAAAGTTTTGAATGAGACATTCCTAAGAATATCTAAAGTACAGAACATAAAGATGTAAGGTCTTGTTTATTTTACTCTAATCTTGGCTGTAGCTGCTGGGGAAGAGCAGTCCCTGTGATAAAGTTATTTATAACTTGCTGGAAGAATGCATGATTCCTTTTGTATGCATGATTAATAGAGTTTACTTCATTTGAAAAGACTTCATCTAGTGTTTTGCTAAGCCATGCTGTTAATTCTGAAAGAAGGAAGTAGAAATGAAGCTCATTAAGACTTGGAAAGTTGACTGTTTCTCAGTGCTGAGGTCCAGAAGGGTGGTTAGACTTCAGTCCCACCAATCACAGAGATGCAACCAATGGGATTAGACTAAACTGGGTCTCTTCATTGGCTCCTACTACCATGTTTCCCGGAAAATAAGACAGCACCTTATATTATTTTTTGCTCCCAAATATGTGCTAGGTTTTATTTTCAGGGGATGTCTTATTTTTCTATGAAGAAGAATTCACTTTTATTGTTGAACAAAAAAATGAACATTTATTATATACTGTACAGTAGATATCATCACAAACCAGCATAACCAGACAAACTAAATCCTATCAAGAATTTCTTGTTACTACCATTATTTTCATGTACAGCAATCTATGGTACATACATTTACCAAGCCTGCATGCTCGGGTGTTCTGTTTGGCTGGCATAATTCCAAACAAAAACTTTGCTAGGTCTTACTTTCAGGGGAGGCCTTATATTTAGCAATTCAGCAAAATCTCTACTAGGTCTTATTTTCTGGAGATGTCTTATTTTCGGGAAAACAGGGTAGTAGCAGAAGAAGAATTATTGTGTTTCAACTTACTTTATTTTGGAAACTGTTTATAGTGAAAGAGGTTTAATACTCATGTTGTACTCCTATTATTTGATTTTATTGCTTTTTAATGAACATGCTTTTTAAAAAATCAATCAAAACTTCAATAATATTTTAATCTTTTTGTGTTTTCATTAATGAGCGCTTTTAATTGTCTCCCTTTTAATTTTTGTAAACCATCTTCAGTCCCAGGGTTGGGGAAAATGGAGATGGCATCATCTCCACCTCTGTTCTGTAACAGAATTGGCTATTAAGAAGAACGAGACTTCAAAGGGACTGATGGTAGCAGCTGCTACATGGGCTAAATAAAACATTGTTACCTTGAATCCACTGTGAGCAGTCCAGACAATACATGGCTAGTTCTTCAGCAGAAGCTCTTCTTCGAGCCTTTAGGCCAACAGAAGAAAAACAGCAGGTTACTCCGAAATTTCCAGGAAACTCCAGAATGTGGTCCAATGTTTTTGAAATGTGGACTGCTGTATCCGGCCGGATCTATAGTGTTCTAGTGTCCACACATCAAAAAGTCCCACCAGTGCCAGATTTAGGTAAAATGAGACCCTATGCTAGTAATTAAGTTATTAGACTCTTTGCTTGGGCCCCGAAGGAGATAGGCCTAGTAAGCTTACACTGCCTGCTTTGTGGCATGCCCCCGTAGACTATCAACTCTAACATTATGCCTGGAATCACTCCAAAATAGAATGCCTTCAAGTTTAGAATTGCACCACATAAGCAAAATCTATATTTTAAAAAACTTTGGGCAGGAAAATGGGCCCCTCTGGCCAACAGGGCCCTCTGCTTAAGCACACCTAAGCACAATGATAAATCTAGCACTGAGTCCTACCGCTGTTTCACCAGAGAGAAGTAGAACACCTTCCAGTTTGACAGAAACCACAGCAACCTTGCCTGGTAAGGGACCACTTGGGCTATCCATAACGCAGCTTGGAGCCGGGAGTAGGAGCCTCACACCAGCAGGGTAGAGAAAGATTGCCCAGGGAGGGGTCAGAAGATTTCCCAAAGGAAAAAAGGAACAGTTTACCAATAGTTGCCTGCCTCTGATATCAGAATGAGAAAGCTACCAGTTTTCCAAAGTTTTAAAGCATTTGTTTGAAGATTTAAGCCCAAATAAAGAGCTTTGTTG
Source organism: Anolis carolinensis (assembly GCF_035594765.1). Lineage (NCBI taxonomy): Eukaryota > Metazoa > Chordata > Lepidosauria > Squamata > Anolidae > Anolis > Anolis carolinensis. The sequence goes on along the minus strand of NC_085843.1, from coordinate 254,877,872 downwards.
AACTTATTTTGAGCCTCATTAGAACTTTGTGTTGAGAAATCTAAGGGACCCTTCAGCTGAGGCACCCCGTTGTCCCTTTGGGCATACAGAAGGCACGTCCTGTAAACAGCCATTCTTACAGGCCCAGCATGCGACAGCACATAAATGGTCCCTTCCTTTGGATTTTAATGTCTAAACATGGACTATAGGATGTAGTCCTACACATTTTCCAGCCCTGCACTATGATTTACTTATACTGATGAATACATGTGGGTTGTTTTTATCACTTACTGTTTTTCTCCTCCTCCTTATTTTATATTATTTTTGTAATGGTTAACAGCACAGCCATAATCTTCCTTTGATGAATAATTGATACACAGATATAAAGGCCTGCTTTGAGGTTTCTTGGTTTAAATATATTTAGGCAAGGAATGGAATCTGTTTTTCCTATAATATTCTCCACAATGCATATACTGGGGTTGAAATGCCGAGCCCATAATAGAGAGAGGCAAAAATGATCTTACAGACTTTTCAAACTAATTTGCAAACTTCATCAAAGAGCTGCCCTCAGGAGCTAATAATTTTTTCTGAGTCACAGAGTGAGTAATAATGAATATGTTTACAAAAGGAGTCATGTGAGAATTAAAGCCCATTCTTTTCTTAAAACACAAAGTAAAATTTAATGGCCACCAGCACAACCATCATCTAGCTTTCTCTTTCATCTCAGTATCTTCACCCATGCAGATGTGCACAAAGTTGGACATGTCCAGATACAGAGAAAAAGTGAAAAGCGAGAAGAAAGTGGGATAAAAGCATAAAAGTGTTCAAAGGACAAGTAGTTGTAGGGTGGCTTAATGAAAGCCATAATTTGATCTGAATTGCTTCCTTCCAGTTCTGGGCAAATTATGGCTTGACTTCCACAAATAAATAGTGAAACAGGCTGTCAAAGAGGTTAGGAAGCCCAACTCTTCTTGTTTCAAACACAAATAGTAGTTCTCAACCATAGATCTGCAGATATTTCTGAACAACAAATCTTAGAATCCATGACCATGCCAGCTGGAGCTTCTGGGATCTGTAGCAAATGAAGAGTTAGGGAGCCAAGGTTGTGAATTTCTACTTCAAGGCAATGGAAGGCAATGGAAGAACTTGAGGAAAGAAAAGTTCATACTTCTCCCAAGATAAAAAAGTAATTCTGCCTCAGGAACCACAGCAGATGTAATAGGATTTTGTTCCTGTGGTGATATGACCAAGAACATTCTCCGCTTTAGGTGCCACTTAAAATCAGACATGTCTTCCAAACCCAAAATAATTCAATTTGTAAGTGAAATCTAGTAGTTTCACAGTACATGAATGTATAAAGAGCTCTGACTTAAGTAGGAATTTATACTTTCTTCACCTGCATGTCCTCTGTGGTTGGCATTACTAAGTAGACAGACTCCACCATCTTTGCTTGTGTTCTCTTGTTTGTCACTGTTAACACTTTAGTCTCTCACAGAAATGAAAAATATACATCTGCAATATGCATACATCATAGATACATACAATGCAGAATAAATTCATTTGTTATCTTTTCATCACAGAAATGAAAAAGTTCAAAACTTTGTAACAGAAACTGTACAGCATCCAGTTATTATGATCAAGCATTTTGTTGCTGGTTCTGCTTTCAAAGATGCTACTTCCTCCCATGGCTCCATGTTGATCTAGGACCTCTTCACATGGGGCAAAATAGCCCTGTTTTGATGCTTTTAGCTGGGGCTTGGATGGGGCCTTCTGAGCGCCATCAGACAATACATGGCAGGCCCTGTCCACATTCCTCCTGAAGTGAAGGGGAAGCGCCAAAATGCACTTCCACATCCACCATGGAGAGAAAAGTGTTTTTCGGGTAGCTCCAGTGGCACAGCAGGTTAAACCATTGAGCTGCTGAACTTGCTCACCAAAAATTCATTGGTTCAAATCCAGGGAGCAGAGTGAGCTACTGTTGTTAGCCTCAACTTCTGCCCGCAGTTCAAAAACATGCAAATGTGAATAGATTAATAGGTACCGTTCTAGTGAAAAGGTAATGGCACTCCATGCAGTCATGCCAGCCACATGACCTTGGAGGTGTCTACAGACAATGCTGGCTCTTTAGTTTAGAAATGGAGAAAACCTTTACCTACCAGTGAAGCGACTTTCCTCCCTCTTTCCCCCTTTCCCCATATGAAAGGGGGAAGCGCATGTTGCCCCACGTTGCTGCCCTTTCTCCCATCATATGGGGAAAGGGTCAGATTGCCAATGTACCCTGTCCCACTCCCACCATGTGATGGACAAGAACAGAGGTGCATGGGGTGCCATGAGCCACATGTTTTCCCTTTTACCAGCGACTGCCAGCTCAACAGCACAGCTTCCGTGGGCTGTATGAAGAGGTCCCTAGTACTGTAAAAAAAAAAAAAAAAAGCACAAGCATAATAGCCAATCAAAGAAGTTACTGAGGTAATGAGTGACATTCAGGGCTGGACTAAGACATTTTGCTTCTGTATTTCATGCATCAGACCAGATGCATGAAATACAGTCTTGGTACCCTCTCTTTTAGCGGGTCTGACTCTGTTAAGGGAATGATACATGGGATGGAAAAGACATCTCACTATGGTCAGCCCTCCACATCTCTATTCATGAAAGGTTAAAAAGGTTCTCTTTGGGAATCTCTAGGTCTTCCAATACAACCTGTGGTCAATCTCTGGCAGAGATTGATCATAAAATCATGCTGTAGAACCTAGGGATTCCTAGAGAAAAATTCTCTCAGCTTAAAAAAAAATGCAGGGTTTCAATTGGTTGTTTTTCCACTTGTGCAGTGGTCTTGCATACCTAAATAGGGTTTTTTGGGGGGGGGGGGGCTTAGGCTTTGTGACTTAGCCTTTGTGAGGTCATGAAGAGTCGGAAACGACTGAGTGAATGAAGAAGAAGAAGAAGAAGAAGAAGAAGAAGAAGAAGACGACTTAGGCTGCTGGTGCAGGACAGAGTACAGAAGCCAGAAGGTCCCTGTGAGGACTCAAGGGAGTCGGGCTATTCCATAAACCTATCCCACGCTCAGTCAACTAAAAGCAAAAAAAAACCCCACACCCCTAAAAATAATTAAACAAACACACAACAAAAGCCCTTTTTACACTCTCAGCCCACCTCCAATACATGGCTACCCACTCCTCCCTAGCGAAATTACTAGTAAAATAAAAGGACTATAAGAAAGATAATAACTAAGAATATTTAATGCAGAAGAAAAAGGTTGGAATTCTCAAAAAGTGACCCCTAAGCACTAAGAAGCAGCAACGGCACTGAGATAGAACACAAGGAGCTAGCTTACCCTTGTATATATAGACCAGCTTTGCAAAAATACATATGATTCACTTTCTTCTTCTGATTAGATCTGGCAAGACTAACTGGGGGAAGAAAGACCTACAGATTGGCTTCTCTTCTCACGTGGCAGCTGAATGCAGCCAGATACAACCAAATATCGGCCTCCATGCCTCCCATTATTGCCGGCCTCCAGCTGCCTCCATTGCCTGTCCCATTTCTGGGGATCTGGCTGACAGATCGTCCGAATCCCCTGAATACAGTATATCAAAATGATTTCATGCACACCCTTAATCAATATACTTTGATTTTCTATTTCTTACTAGAAAGGGGAATATAACTGCCCAAATATGTTCCTTTCCAACCACATTTAAAGAAGAGCTTTTCTTTAAAAATTAAGAATTTGATCCTGTCCTTAGTTTCATTTTAGGCATGATTTACAGAACACCTTGCTCATCCATGTAACATTATAGAGTTGATATGATCTGCTTGGAAAGATATAAGGCACTAGTAAAAGAGGAAGACCACATTACAGGTGGAGAGACTCTATCAAGGAAGCCTTGAGTCTGAAAGACCTGAGCGGGATGGTTTGGTTATATTTCTTGGATATCAGCTTAATGGCAATTGACAACAACAATCAATTTAACAAGCTAAGAGGCCAAGTGCATGTTTTTGAATGAAATGAGGATTCAAAACTGGTTTGCACATCTCTAAATCAATTTTAAGAATACACATTCTATCCTATAAATTCCTCCAGGGAACTCATAATCAAATATACATGGCCATTCCATTTTTCCCCTGACTACAGTTCTGTGAGCTATTCACACTAAGGCATTAAACATTAACATGAATAAAGCCAATTACCCATTGTCAAAGCTATTCTCTAATCACACTGAACAGGTATGGGTGAATATGTCTAAGGTAAAGATATACTCCTCTCTTAACAAATACCTTTTAGAGGTTTTGAAAAAAAAATAAGAAAAGGAAATAAATGAGGAAGCTATCTGAAGAATGGATGTCTTCTTGGTAAAATTCCTCCAAAGAAGCTGTCAGTGAGGATTAGCATTTAGCAGTTATCTAGAATACCAGCCAATTTCTAATGATGAGTAAGAGGTGTGAAATGTGGCCTCTTCTAAGATAAAAGAGCTATATTCTGCCCATACTGCATGCACATTTTTAGCATTCATCACTGGGAAGTAGGCCAGTGGTTCGCACAGAGGAAGAAATGTGTGGCATACGATATGTGCAGTGCATTTGGCAGGCTTCATGGTTGATTATAAAAGCAGCAAAATATCAAAGTCTGTTCTTTGTGAAAGTTTTGATTGAAGTACCCTCCAATCTCAACCTGGCCTCTATTAAACTGAGTAGGGGGAAAAAACAGGTGAGGCCATGCATATGGCTGGCATTGTTTGTAAAGTGCCGGGGATCAGGAGGTTGGTTCATGTTTTTAAAATAGCTTCATATGAGGGCCTGCCCCATCTGCGATGTAATAAATGCAACAGAGAAAGTTTCATCCACTTCATATTTTCATTTTGTGTAACTTTAGATTTTCTGTGATAAAATTAATATATTTCTTAGATATGTTGGCTGGATATATTACTTTATGCTATAGTAAATCTCAATTCAAAGTAGCAACACTTACCAGAAGAATGAATTTTCAAGTCACTCTCTGTCAATTACCCAATGGATGCACTATCTTGTCCACTATTTTGAAATAGATACAATATTCATATAGAGACCGCAACTTGATTTTTGAAGAACTATTTTTCTTATGTCTTTTTTTTAAAGAGAGGGGGACTCTTCGCTTTTTACTTCCTTCCCAAAGAGAGAAATCATCAGAGTATTGGACTGGATAGCCCTTGTGGTCTGTTTTAGTTCTGTGATTCAATGTGTGACGCCTCTAAGCTGCGTGAGCACTGGGAACCAGACACGGAGGCCAATAAACAATCTAATATCTTTATTAAAGAAATAAAAGAGCCAAACAAAAATAAGCAGAGTATTTAGTCCAGCAATAGTCCTTTTAGGAAAGGTCAAATATAGTCCAGTAATATAAAGTTAGATGTCCAGTATTAGAGTTCAAAGTTTTAAATCCAATAACCAAAACACACTCAAACTTCCAAGCAGTTTGAGTGGGGAAATACGCAAGGCCTTTCAAAGAGTCCCAGGTTCAATGTTCGAGGCTGGGATAACAAGGCAAGGCAAAGTTGGTCGTGGTGGAACTGAATTGCAGTCCAGACTTGGCAGGGAGATGAGACGCAACACCCGGTCTACTCGAGAGTAGTGTGCTGCAGGAACTAGAGACGATGTTGATTTCCCAACTGACACGTTGACACCGAGATGGCCTGCCTGCGCGCAGAACTTTTATGGAACTTCGAATCTCCCCACAAACCAGGTGCCTGAACACTTTTTCCCAAGGGAAACGGACTGAAGACAACAACTTGCCAGATGCAACCCTCCCTGGAAACTCTCAAGGGAATCGGTTTAATTAGCGTCCTCTCTCTCCGCTAATCTCGCGCTTTTCCTCCTATTCTCCTTCTCAGAGCGGAATGTTTTCAGAAACAATCTCCTATCAAGGAGAACACTCCGGGGAACCAGGCTCTGTTTCAAGGGCTTTTGTAATTAACTTTGGGCTAAAACTGTCAACAGGGAACATCTGGAAGGGAGCAGAATCTTGCTGAGTTGGCACAAACCCCATATCCTCTTCAGTCTGATCCATAATGGCTGCAGGGTCATGACTCGAGGGTCCCTGAGACATCACACAATGATTCTTCAGACTCACTCTAGACAGTGATGGTAATAGTGAGCTCTTCTCTTTATGTGCTAAGTTTAAAACTTTTTGTGACCTCCTGTATGGGTCTTTATATGGGATTGCTATAAGTGTGTTATAATAGTTTGACTGTAGGACTAGAATTTTGGGGAACCAAGAGTAAATTCTCCTTTTCTAAATAAAATATTATACAGTGGCAGCTGGTGACTCCAAGATCATTGGGCAAGGAGTTTGTTCCAGGTTTCGATTCAAACTCACACAGAACTATTCATGATTTTGAATTCAATCACCTGAAAAATATTCTCCGTCTTGAATAGTTCATGTAATTATCATACTGAAACCCTAGGATGTATTTAGAATTAACGCAGTTTGGCACACTTTAACTGCCATGACTCAATTCTATGGAATCATGACAGTTGTAGTTTTACAAGTTCTTCAGCCTTCTCTGCCAAAGAATGCTAGTACATTCCTTAGAAATCCCAGGACTTCATAGCACTCATTCATGGCAGTTAAAGTGGTGTCAAACTACATTAACCATAGAGTGTAGATACATTCCTTGAGTGCATTTACTACTCCAGTGATATGAGAATCAATGGCCACCATGAAGTTAACCTGTATCTTTAGGCATCCTATCCAAAAAAAGATGTTTCTTTGAGCAATGAAATCTGTTTCCATTTCAGTCTTCATCTTCCCAAGTCAATGCATGTTTCATTAATATGATTAACAAGTAACCCTCACAATAATTAAGGGGGGAAAATATCAGACCTATAAAGAAGTATGCACTTGTTTCTCCTGTAGCACTTGAGGAGATTAGAATTCCCAGTATAGTAATTTGGTACAAATGTGCTCTTAAGCTGCTACTTCGCTGGGTTTATGTCTGTGTGCTACTAATAAAATTAACTGTGATGGCGGCAGTAAGCTGTTTATAGAGATGGCGAACCTATCCACAGAAGTTTCTGTTACAGCTTATGGAGCTGAATAATGTTAAGCGCATAAACACTCCATGTGTAGAAAATCTTTGACTTATTATGCTATCTGGTTTTTCTGACTATAAAGCGGATGAGAATGTATGGCTATCTTGAGGACAAGGAACATTTTCCAAAAGTCCGAATATAGGTCAACTCAGTTCATCAGAAAAAGAAGAGTCACAGCTTGTTCATCGAAATGTAGTTCATCAAAAATAGATGCATTGCTGCAAGGAAAGGACACTCAGTACCATCTATGCAATAGAGCCTGAAAATATTCAGGCACCTTATTTTAGAATCAGACCTTGGGAACCTGAATCATAGAAAGACTGAAATTCCTTCATTGTGTGTCTTTTGGTTGTAATGCTAACTAGACCAGGCACAAAATGCAATGTTCTGTTTAAACAGCATATGTAAACTGCCTTCTACATTTTAAAATGAACCAACTGTTGCCATTTAGCATTTGGAAATATCTAAATCTCACTTCAAAATTTATTTTTAATGCCTAAACCGATCATGTTTAATTCATTTAATAGTTTAATGATCATATTCACTGCAGGGTACTGACTGAGATAGAATGACAGCTTGACACTAAGCAATAAATTCTTTAGAGTTCGTTTGCACTTCCTTTAAGTGTGCATAGAGTTGTGGCCTTAAGGATATGTTTAATAGAAATTATATTATAGCCAATCTTCCTACCAATGCTAAACATGAGAATTTAACATATTGTTGTCTTTTATTCTTCCCTTTATTTGTTTGTTTGTTTGATCATTGTTTGGCAAAGATGCTACTGAGAAAGCATTTTATTAGATGCATTTTATGAAATCAATGAACCATACAAATTTCTGCTGAAAAAAATGTCAAGTAACCAAATTTATATTCTCTTTAAGCAGATATATATTTTATGAGATTATTGATGTTACTGATAGAGATGTTTTCTTTAAAGTATGCTTCAAAATCATGCTCTAGGTCAACCTTTATGGTTCTTCAATTTTGTCTTCTATTACAAATTATGAGACTGATGAACTAAGCATCTTCTGTTATATAAACTTATTTGGGGATATGTCCCATTGATGTTAGACACATGTCTGAAAAATATGTAAGCTATGGGAGGAAAGATTTTAGATCAATATTAGAATATACAGAGGAAGGAGTATATAAAGAAAAACATTTTGAACAGACCTGGGATTTGTGCCATTCTGCAGATGTCTTTGGATTGCAACTTGCAGCAGTGTTGGCCACCACAGCCACTGGTAAGAGATGTTGAGAGATGATTCCTGTCAGGGTATTGTGTATTGTGAAATGTTAAAATCAATTTGGGTTGTTAGAAATGCCTTATGTGTTAGTTTTTCCGGCAAGGCATTTCAGCAGTTATGGAATTAATTAGAGTCTGCTATGATTGATGTATCATAGGACCAATGGGGTCAAGTTTGTTTTGACTGGGACTTTCTTTCTTGTTCTTGTGGAATGCAGAGGAGTTTTCCTGAGTAGAGCTGTTGAGCAATGTGCTGTGCGTGCATGAGTCGCTTCGACGAGCACTCATGGAGAGAAGGACTGATTTGCTCTGTTTGTATATAGAAATGTAAATAAAAGATTGATTGCCATTGGATTTCCAACCGAAACCTCGACTGCTGGAGTGTGTTTGTCCAGTGCTGTTTTTCCACACCGGGAGACAGTCTGGAGTGAAGGAGGTGAAGATCGGGATGGTGAATTTTTGGATTTCACTCTGCTACCCATCATCCCCGCTGACAATTCCCAACCTTAATTTAGACATTTGACTAAAATTACATAATCATAGAATCATAGAGAATCTAGTCCAACCCCCTGCCATGTAGAAAAAGCACAATAAAAACAGGCTCCGGCTGTTCAGGCTCTTTTGGCTCTTTCAGCCAGCTGTAATGGCAAGGGTGCCACCACCATTTATTTTGGCTGCAACAACCCACGCAGCTACTGGCCACGGCTACTTTAGATTTCATTCATTTACATGTGGAGAGGTAGCTTTGTTCCCACACGTGGTTTCCCTGTGAGCCCTTCCAGTTGAGCCCATAAGAACAGAAGAAAGGCATAAGTGTCGTTTAGCCAAGCTAGGCTTCAATCTTTCTATTGCGGGCAGGCTTTTGAGAGAGACATCTTGCTCCAGTCCGCTGGTGATCTAAATGCTGCTCACAGCTCTGCATCACTTGCCTTAAGTCTGGTGCTTTAAACACAGGTGTTATTGAAGGATATAAGGAGAAAGGATCCCACAAAGGATGGTTTCTTAAGTCTGATGCCTTAAACCCAGGTCTAGTTGAAGGATATGAAGAGAAAAAATGACAGAAAAGGGAGTCTGGTAAGTTCCCCCACTGCCACAAAGGCTTCCCAGAGCAAAAATGGATCTTGTTTTAACATTTTATTTTGTATGTTGACCTTTTATGACTGTTTTTATCGATGTTGATGTTTTATTGTTGAGTAATTTGTTTTATTGTTTTGCTTTTGCTTTTATATTGTTGTGTCTGGGCCCCGAGTCCCTTTGGGGAGATGGGGCGGGGTATAAGAATAAAGTTGTTGTTGTTGTTGTTGTTGTTGTTGTTGTTATTATTATTATTATTATTATTATTATTATTATTATTATTATTATTATTATGGCTACCAGATTGAAATATGGAATTTTGAGCACCAGAATTCAGCAGGCTCCTGAAAAATGGATCAGGGAGGCCAGCAAAATATGGACACCATATGTGTAATTCAACAAAAACTCATGCCATTTTCGGTGTCTGTTTTTTGGCTCCCGCCCCCCCTTCCACTTTTAGGAAACTTCCCAAATTCAGGAGGGGTTTCTGTTTTCATGCTTGAAAAATTCAGTCCATTGGCACCAATGAGAAAACTTTAGAAGCTCATTTCTTCATTTTAGGCCTATCAGCATGAAACTAGCCTCACTGGAACCATGCTGATCTAATATTTATTATCTTACACCAAGCAACTGTCTTTTCATATAATGTAAGTTACCATATGTTGAGTCTTTGGCCCCATCTACACTGCCATATAAAACAGTTTCTTCATGCAGTTCAGCTGCATTGAACTGCATTATAAGAGTTTACACTGCCATATAATGCAGTTCAATGCAGTTAAACTGGCAGTGTATATATGGCCTTTATATGGTTTCTTCATATCTCCCAAATATCTGGTTCCATTCACAACCACACAATGATTTTACAAGCAATGTTGTTTGGTTTCATGGGGTATTTAATTTTGGGCACACGAGAAAGACTTTGTTTTTTTCTAAAGGGATGCAAAACAAAAATAACTCATGGAGACATTGTTTTAGGCCATATTTATGACAAATCAGCCAGCTGAGACCTACAGGATGCTCTCAGACATTAATTTCTTTAGTCTCTTACCTGGATCAATAAATCAATGTAGGCATTTAGTATGGCATCAAGAGTTGTAATAGGGTGGTGGTGTTCTACAGTTACACTCAAAACCAGCTTTTTATAAAGGCAGGTGTCATCATTTATGACAGTGTTGAGGAACCCGATGTAATTAACTAGAGCAAAACTTTCTCTGTTTGTCCTGAAACTTCAAACATAGTCTTAGCTGAATAGGTTGTTTGATCTTCTAGCAACCAGTAGTTTTCCAGCTACCTGTATTATCTGAATCTCATTAACATCCTTTCCTATTCTTAATCATCAGTGCAGACAGTGACTTATTAAATATTCCTCCAGTTTATCACAAGTCTCAGTGCAGCAAGGCTGCTAAATAGCTATAGCCCTAAGCAGTGAACATGAAAAGAATTGATATCTGGAAGTCTCATTCTACAATTGTCATTTTAAAAGCAAGGCAGAGCAGCTTGGGGTGCATCCCCAGTTTTGCTGCATAGGCTTAAGTGTGTACACTGTACATGCTCAATTCACACTTCTGTGAATTCTGCCCATAAAGTTCCTGGAGGTCTTTTTTCACATTACTTTTTGACAGTCAATTTGGGAAAGCATTCAGAACAAACATGATAGTAACTTCTTTATTATTCAGAGAGAGTTTTTTCAGCTGTTCTAACATAAAAAGGCATGAAGGAATTTAGTACAAGGACCTTCAAGACTAACGGGTTTATTCTAGCATAATGCTTTGTGGACTCCAGTCAACTTTATCAGATGCACAGAGTGAAATCTCGATGGATATCTGCTGAAAATTCATTGATGCCAACTGAGGCTTGACTCCAAGCATGATGAAGTAGACTGGAGTCTACAAAAGTGTAAACCAAAGGTTATAATGGATTCCTTTATGCTTCTTTATTCATTAGTTATATTTATATTTGACCCTTCCTCTAGCAAAACCGAAGTGGTGCACATGGCTCTCACCTTCTTCACTTCATCCTCACAATAGACCTGTGAGGTAGGTCATACTGAGAAAGAATGCACAGTCAGTGATTAGTTGGATTTGTATCCCTCAAGATCTTAATGGGGAGTAAACCAAAGGTTCCCCAGAGAGTATTATGACTCAGCAGCGAGATATACCTGATTTTCTCAAGTTCTTGAGCAATACTGTAATCACTATACCACATGCCAGCTATTTTATCTCCAGAAGGGTAAAACAGCCAAAAGTTACACACACACACACACTTGAATTCCTGATAAACTGAAGCTGGATTCTGAAGTTGTTGTAAGTCACTCAGAGAAACAGATATATCAGATATTTTGAGAGCCACGATTAAATTCTCAGCAGAATCATTCTCTGTCTCAGGAATGAAGTAAGCTAGCCTGAAAAGAATGAGTTTTATGTCACCCGATGGATCTGGAAAAATACTGAAATATATTTATGAATATTTACAAACATGACTAGTGCTCTACTTCTCTATCCTTTCTTTGACTACCAAAATATGCCTGTCTTGTAAATCCTTTGATGTTACACTTTAATCCTTCATATTTGTGCACATCCTTTACTATTCTTGTTTGTTCCAAGACTTGGGAAGGGAATAAGGAATCTGAAATTCAGCTGTCATTTAAAACACATAATTCTCTGAATTTTTCAAGTTTTGCTGAGTACTACTGCTACTGTCAAGTTAATCCGTAAGGGCTCCTTAACATCAGAGAGCACTAACTGTGGGTTGTTTAGACCTTCTCACCCTCTGAACCTCCCATGCCATGAGACTACAGGGTCCATAAGCTTCCTCAAATGGCATAGGTGATTCTTTCATGAGACCATATTTCAATTAGATTATATGGAGCTGGTAACTTACACATTGTGTTTTCAAAGGCTTCTGTGGCTGAAATCACTGGGTTGTTGTAAATTTTCCAGGCTGTATGGCCATGTTCCAGAAGCATTCTCTCCTTACATTTCACCCACATCTTTGGCAGGCATCCTCAGAGATTTTGAGGTATATTAGAAACTAAGCGAGGGAGGTTTATATATCTGTGGAAGGTCCAGAGTGGGAGAAAAAACTCTTGTCTGTTGGAGGCCAGTGTGAATGTTGTAATGAATCACCTTGATTAGCATTAATTGCCTTGCCAGCTTTATGGCCTGGCTTCTTCCTGCCTGGGGAAATCCTTTTTTCAGAGGTGTTAGCTGCCTCTGATTGATTCATGTCTGAAATTCCCCTGTTTTCAGAATGTTGTTCTTTATTTACAGTTCTGATTTTAGAATTTTTTAATTCTGGTAGCCAGATTTTGTTCATTTTCATGGTTTCTTCCTTTCTGTTGAAATCAGAATTAATTACAGCATTCACACAGACAAGAGTTTTTTCTCCCATCCTGGACCTTCCACAGATATATAAACCTCCCTTGCTTTGTTTCCAATATACCTCACAACCTCTGAGGATGCCTGCCATAGATGTGGGTGAAACATCAGGAGATAATGCTTCTGGAACATGGCCATACAGCCTGGAAAACTCACAACAACCCAACTTACACATTTCTTGCATTCTATACATATTTTTTTTTTTGAATGATTGCACAACTTGTTGAATGCAAACAGTGTTATAGGGGTAAGCTGTGCAGTATAAATCAAAACTCAACTTAACATTCTCAGGAATGGTTCCATGATAGTCTTTTGGTTGTTTGATGTGAGAAAATGAAGGAGGGGGAGAAGGTAAGAGAAGGGATGGGGTAAGCCTTATGAATAACATTGAGTAAAAACAGTGCAGAAATAGAATGCTACAATGTATTAAGGGAGTGCAAATATTTGGCTGAGTTATTGAATCCTGTCTATAAACATTATCTTGACCAACAGTTATATAATTAGCTTATCTGCATTGCATACAAATGCTAAAAATATTCAACACCAACAACTTTAACAGAAGAGTAACCACTGCCAGACAAGGAGGAGCTTTAAAAAGAATAATTTCATGCAATTTAATCATGCAAACAAAAATAAAGGTTCAGCAAGACTGACCTTTTTGACACCACAGTTCACATTTTAAAATCTTTTCCATTCATGCTGTTTCTTTCAGGAAGTCCTAAAAAATAAGAGTATATAGAACTATATACTTGCTCTTTCTCTGGCCCCCAACTACACTGCCATATAATGCAATTTAGAATTATATTGTACAGTTAGTATGGATTCATATAACGCAGTTTAACTCCATTGAATTGCTTTATATGCATCTAGATTGGCCTTATAATGCAGTTTTGAGCCCAGTCTAGATAAGTTCACTTTCTCTGTTGGGATCTCCCAGCACTTAGCACATGACTGCCACTTAATGTTACCACTATATAGAAAATGGTTGGGTGTGCATGATGAACAGTAATACAGGAGAAAGTATACTTTTGATGTCTTCCATGGTTCAGGGCCAGAGGATGCCATGTGGTGGCACAGGCACCAATACACTTTATTAGTATACACTGGCCACTTCCTCTCATGACTCTTTTGATCTTTGCAGTAAATGTAAGATATTGTGCTGGATCATGGCTGGCTTACTGAGATCCTCCTGTCTCTTGCATCTCAGGTCTTGTTATTCCCTAGCTGATCAAAAATCCTCTTCTCCCAGCACAATCAATCTTACAATAAATGCTTGCCTCTGGCAACAATTTGAGCAGGGAGGTGCATTACATTCTCCTAAAAACAAAACAGGAACTAATCTTGAGTTTATCACCTGGTTGGCATTGGCCTGATCATAAGACTCCATTTGAAACTTTTTTCTTCTAAAACATTTTCTGGCCATGATTATTTTCCATATGCCACACCAACAAAATCCTGGATTAATTTCCCCTGCCCATACTCTTATTTACAATGGTAACTTAAATGTTATCTCTCCAAAAAGGGGAAGTGGGTTTTTATAAACTTTTAATATGTTAATTTATGTTTACAGAAAAATATGACTTGGAAGGGAAGCTATGAACAGCTCTTTCAAAAATGGAATAAAACTCGGTGCAAATTTAATGCCTTAGTGATTCTGGAAGGATAACTTCTGCTTTGGGCAACATCAAGGCCTCCATTGATCTTCTTTCCTATGGTTTTTTTAATCTTTAAATTCTACTTGTAATGGACAGCCATTAGAATGAACTTCAGTGGGGTTAAAGCATGATGTCTTGTCAAGAAATCCATGAAAATCTTCTGAAACATTCTTAACATTTGCTTAACTATTGCTCCAGTTGGGGTTATGGAGATGCCATATGGAAATAGTTTGAAAGGGCAGCTTCTGTTCATGAAATACATGCTGTTTTGGCTCCTTGTTATGTCTTAGCAGCCACTGAGCTGTAAATTGTGGCACCTGTTCATCTTTACAAAGCCCTTATAAAATCTATTTTAAAATACCAGAAATTCACAGAGATCAGCTAGTGAGCAGGGTTTTCACTAGTAAATTGGATGTTCGATTTTAAAAAAACTTGTCTTCACCTTCAAAATTTAAAAATATTTTTAAAGTTGGTTTTTTTTAGAAGAGTACATTTTCATTATTAGTGGGATAAAACCTTTAAGAGAACACAAAATATGGAATAAAGAAGCCCTATTATACTATGGAAATATTTATTCATACACATGAATAAATAGTGTGTGGGAATTTGAAGGGCAACAACAAATAGAGAAAGATAACTGTTGGGGCAGCATATTTAGCCAGGCATTGAAGGGAGATATGACCAGCACAAAGCAAGAGAAGGGAAGCCAAGAACTAATAGAGAAAATGATAAGATGTCTGGGCAAAGATGATGAAGAAAAAAATGTTCATACCAGGTTTCCCCCCCCCTCCCCCCCGAAAATCTTATGGCCAATGAGCCTCATAAACCAACAAAGGAAATAAATATGTTTAAATATTTTTAAAAACACAAAAATAAAAGTTGTCCATAGTTCAACCCATAACTGTTGTGTGGTCTCTTTATTTTGAGGATTGGGTGGCAAAGTTCGTGATATCTGTAAATTGGAGAGAAGACCTGTATTCAAAACTCACGCACAAACAAGAAGCTCTTTGGATGTAACTTGATCATTCACTATTTTTCAGACTAAATTTACCACACAGGCTTACTGTGTGTCTAACATAGGGATTGGAGAAAATTGTGGCTTGTATCCAGAGAACAGATGATTGATTGAATCCATTGAATCTGCTGAATGAGTCAATAAACAGATAAAAGCCCAGTGATTCAGTGTGTCCACTCAAGTATGGACTAATAATAGATGATTATATATTATCTTAAGCTTCTTGAAATACTATTTATTTATTTATGTATTTAACATACTTTTAAACTGCCAACTGACCAAGGGCAATGTACAATGTGTTAAAATATGAAATGACAACAAATAATGATTACTAAAGAAAATAAATACAATGTCAAGATATTTTTTTTAAAGTGGTACATAAAACTAATGCACGGACATGAAAACATGACAGGTAGAAACATGAAGAAAGAGAAATTAGCACCATAAATACAATTAGAGATCCTATTCACTCTTAGCTGTTCATGCATTAGGACAATGAACAAAACTGATATTTGCCAACATTTAAGATCTGCAAAGTTGGTGGGCATTGAAATAAATAGCCCTGTAATGGTATCCCTTGTGGCTGGTTCCATTTGTTGTTTTTAGATACGTTTTAAAATGTATCTGTTTGCCTTCTGGATGAAAGTGTGATTATGGTATTAGTGATGCTTTTGTTTATCTATTTGAAGTTTTGGATTTGTCTGATTTTGGCTGGTTCTCTTTTATGTTTGTTTAAAACTTTATGAGCTTAGTTTAAATTATTATGGACTTACAATAATATCACATTGCACATCTAATATTGTAAGCATCTTGCTGAGATGCAGCTTTAAAATCCACAACATAATTTTATTCTTCACAGCAGCAACAAATCCTGTGGCAATGAACACCACAAAGTAAGGATGTATGAATAAATTGCTTCTCTCCACCATCCAATAACACAGGCCTGGGATGGATAAAAATCAATATTGTAACTGTTTGTAATGTATCTTTGAGTGCTGAACTCAAGAATAAAAATGTCATACCACATAGAGTTTTTTCACAAATTTGATATTTTTTATCAAATCAGTTGTTAATTTTGATTAAGTGCAATGTTCCAGCATGATTTCTTTTTTGTGCATTGGAACAGAGTTTTGTATTTCATATCAGCCAACTAAAGTGTTTTGAAAATCTGTTAGAGGACATTAGTCATTTTCTTACACTTAACATCCCAAAGAAACTCAGTCACATATTACAAAATAAAAATGTCATAAGGTGTGGAAAAAAACTCTATATGATGGAGCAAATTTGAGGGCATTTTGGATTTATAATAACAAATTCCTATAAAACTAGCACACGTTTAAATAAATATGACCCGTAATATTGCAGACCCATGCAGTCAGCTTCTTTGAGTAACCATGTAGGCCAATACTATCCCCAATAACTTCTTGTCAACTTTTCTCCATTCCTGTAAATGTTACAGATTTTATAAATCTTTTTCATAATAGGAAACTATAATATTTGCTTTAAAAAGGTTCTACTGTACTGAGTTGCATGCAATTACATTATCACGCAATGCTCCCATAAATAATTCCTGTGAACAATTTGGTATGGCAGGTTGTAGAGTTGATTACTTGACTGTATTCTCTTTCCAAGCTATCTAGCAAGTTTTTCCATTTGCTAAATTGTATTTAGGCTCCTATTCAATCTGCCTGTCTAGGAAAAGACATCCCAGAGTCAGATTAATTATTCCAATGTCCAGAGATCTAGAAAATTTGAAAGCATGAGAGCACAATCAGAAAATGAGAGACTCACATCTCTGTGTATTTAAAAGCTGTCAGTCCTAAGCCCCATCTATAAAGGATGTTTGATGAAGTGGGTTAAATACCTTGGAATGAATGGCTTGATTGTCAAAATGGTTGAAGTAGTTAAGAAATCATTTACACAGGAATTGTCCTAAAATGTATTTTGCAGCCAGCAGAATGAAAATCAGAAAAACAGCAAAGAGACAGAACCATGGAATTAAATTACCCTGTATATACCTAAGGCAATATAGGATCACTTTTATAGGCAATTCAGAAAATTATCCCAAATATATATATAAAAAATGGCAAGATTATATCATGGGAATTAATTATTAGAGCTGTGTGACCGAAGAAAAAATGTTTCACAACTCATTACAAAATTAGGGGGCACTTGCCTTGTGTTTCTAAATTGTTTCTAAAGTATTGTTAGTGAAAATTTCATTACTATAACGAGAGTAATGATATGTCATTACTTTTTTGTTATAGTAATTGCACAAGTGGAGAAAATTCAGGGATTCCTTTCTCCCTCATTTTTACAGCTATTGAGGTAAAACTTGCTACAATGGTAGAACACATTTACCACTGTTAGCCCATCAAGTTCCAGAGTGTTTCATTTATCCACAGATATTTGGGAATTTTCAAAGTTTTTATAAACAACATTTTTTTAAAAAACTTACAAGAACTATTTCCCTGAATTTTCAATATAATGACACAAGATAACAGGGAATCGTCTCCGCAATTTTCAAAAATATTCATGCATCTTAATGCATTTTAGGAATTTTTAAAAGTTTTGACAAAAATGTTTGCTTTAAAAAAAAAGCCATAACAGCTATTTTATTGAATGTGTCTCATATTAACCAATAGAACTTCTATTTAGGGATTTCTTCCCAGCCCAGCACATATATTTACTTACTAGAAGTATCAGTCAGTCCTCCTCTTTGTAGATTCCACAATTTATTGGAACCCTAGCTGGCTGCTGCTATGGAAGGACAAATCTCCCCCCTGTCCTGATTGGGGCTTTCTGATGCTGAGCAGAATTCTGGGAAATGTAGTTTAGGGCAGGGCCTTTTGAATTCTCTGCCATAGGGCTTCTCGCCTTCCCAAACTACATTTCCCAGAATTCTGTGTTTTCTCAGTCTTTTTCCAGCAAACTCTGCTTTCTCCCTGCTGCTTCCTTCTCCTAATGATTAGAAGCCATTAATTTGAAGGGGGGTGGAAGCCTTTTTGGCTTTGCTTTTCTTACTTGTGCTGAAAATGAAAATGACTTTGGGAGGCTTCCAAGGTTTACAAAATTCAAACAAAAAGGTATTGTGTAAGTTTGGATTCTTAAGTTTTTGGTGCGGGCTATGCCCACGTGTTGGATATCGCATTGTAAATATGAATTTAATGAATTTGATCTGACTTAAGAGGACTAACAATAATTTTGCACAGCCCTAGTAATTATCCCAGTCACATAAAAGAATCAGGAGGAGTTCGAGATTTAATTTCCAATTTAAGAGAGTCACAAGTCACAAATAACGTTTAGAATTTGCTGTCCTAACATTTGGTGGTTTCTGTGCTTTATGGGAATTAGGGAATTTACAATTCCTTGGGTAAAAGCATTCCAGAAAGTTCTGGAAGCCTCTAGAACAATACAGCAAGTAATAATATGAGAAAAAATGAGAATAAGTAAAGTTTGTTACAATTTCCTGAGCAGAACTACTGGCTGAATGGCCAGGTGAGGAAGAAGCCTCTCTGCACATGGCTGAACTCACATTGAGGCTTTAATGCAGGAAGTAAGCAGAATTCTGGGAATTGTTGTTTAGGGCAGGGCCTTTTGAATTTTCTGCTACAGGGGTCCTAGCCTTCCCAAACTTTACTTCCCAGAGGGAGAGAGGGAGAGAAGGGAGAAACAGGCAGAGACCACACTCACATAGAAGCTTTAATGCAGGAAGCGAGCAGAATTCTGGACCTTTAGAATTCTCTGGTGCTGCTGATCTGAAGGCAATGCAGCATTCTGTTTTAAACTAACTTCTCTGACTTGGAGAGAGAAAACCAAATTGTTTGGTATGCTTTAATGCAGGAAGCAAGAAAAATTCTGGGATATGTTGTTTAGGGTGAGGTCTTTTGAATTCTCTGCCACAGAAGTCCTTGCATTCCCAAACTTCATTTCCCAGAATTCTGCTTACCGCCTTGTTCCTCCTCCTTCTCTGTTGGTTCTCTAAAGCAATTTTGAGATCAAAGAGGGGGGTTGTTGAGGGTTGAATCAACCCTGTGATGTAAGCAAAGCTGAGAGGCAGTAACTCCAAAGTTTACCTAGTGTTCCTGTTGTTGTTGTTGTTGTTGTTGTTGTTGTTTCAAAGGCAGGATGGGCACCTGTTGGAGGTGCTTTGACTGTGCTTTTTCTGCCTGGCGGAGTTGGACTCCCGCCTTGTGCAATTACTCAACAAAAAGTCACGAAGAATTTGTTACTTCATTATAGTATGATAAAGACCCCTAACAATATTAGAAATGCTTTAGAAATGCTTCTCCACACCACCATAATTTAGAAAGTGGTATTGAAACATTTTTTTCATTGATCGCACAGGCCTAGTATCTACTATGGCCCAAGTGCTGGAGGCATTTCTGTGGAATTGAGTATGTGTGTCTCAGTTGAACTTTGTGAACTTGGATCCTGAGTAACAGTGTTAATCCCAGCAAGGAATGCACATCAAGATAGGGCTATAATGTAAGTACTTCACTATATATATTTTGATTCAGTAACAGTTCCCAAGACAGCAGGCAAAAGCTGCAGCTTGAATCGAAGGCTGAAAAAAAAGAGGTAAACACTAATCTATTTGTATCCTTTTTGCAAATATTCAGAGGGCATACAGATGGCCAACACTAGAGCGAAATTTTTAAACTGGACCAGAACAATCAACTGTGGAGTCATTTGATGTGATCTAGCAGGGTTCTACTTCTTGATATACTGAAATTGTAAACTGAGGGAGTAAGTAAGAGGAAATGCGAGAGAAAGGCAAATGAATGGTTTTGCCCCAAAGTCTTAATTATTGATACAATTTTTTTCCCTTCCAAATCCTCAGAGTATTTTATAAACAGATAATAAGCATAACTCAACCACGGGGTTTGAAAGATGCACTCAAGTGTCATTAGTGATTCTTGACGGTGTTAATTAAGACATGGCATACATTAACTAGGCGATAATCAGCTACTGTGGTAAATAGTTGCTGAAGTCTGTTTTATGTGAGACTAAGTTATTCATGAACTCAATATAATGAGCCTGGAGTTGAAGGAAATTTCAATTTCCTTTAATTCTCCTTAAAACATGGGTCAGAATCCTGTATAAGCTACTGGCAACCTCCTCAGAGGTATAAGGCATCTTTCTAAAGGAAAGAGCCCAAAAAGAATTGTGCTAATGGTTCTTTTGGTATGGTATGACCCCATATCCACATGGGACATGTCCCAAAACACACATACCCTGGATACTTTATACTACAGATAGCAGTCCTATATTTTGACTGTATGGGGGTTCGAGGCATACCATAGAATCACACTAGAGGGCTTAAGAGAGATCCACGAACACTTTTTGGGCACATGGGTGACTGAACCTGAGTATCAAATAAATGAATAGTTGCAATGAAGCAGTTCATTGCCCACCTATTCAAATGCAATTCCACAACATACTGATGCAAGAAATCAGTTTGCAGTATCTAGACCCCAAGAAAAAAGGGCCACTTATTTCTTGCAAGTGAAAATCTTATCTAAGGATTCTACCTGCAAATTATCCATGCAGTGTGTGATTTATAGCCTCAGGTAAAAAAAAAAAACATTTCCAGAGAGATTATTGGGTTTTTGAAGTAAGAGTATGTTCCTATTTCTGCTCTATACATATAATTACTTCTGCAGAATTAATCAGAAGGAATAAAATACAGCACTTACTTACTTAGGCCATCCCTCGTAGTTCGAGAATGATGGTCCTCCATTTCTTGGAAGACGCCTGTGCGTGATTTTTTTTTAATGTGTGGAGGTCAGTGCACGGCCAGTCAACACACAGTCTTCACAGATTGAGGTCCCAGCAGTGGTGTGATTAACACAACAAGAGTGGCTTCTCAGTCTGTTGCAGCCTTCTTCCGCCTTCACAGCTGTTGAAACATGTGCCATGTTATCCTCCGCCTGCTCCGCTGTTGAGGTCTTTGGGTCTTTGGATTGTTCTTGGTCTGGATCCTCCCCTGTGGCCACTCCTGGGAGTGTGTGACTCCCATGGTTGTGCCTGCAAGTTCATTGGAACACACAAGCCCCCTCACCACGTCAAGGTGACAATCCATCGAGGGGTATACAGCAACTAGAGGCCTCTCTAGTTTATGTTGCTCTACAAAATAACTGCAGAAAATAATGTGCAATTATATAGCAGTGATGATGACCAAAATGGAATACATTTTAAAATGCACAGAACACTGGGTTTTTAAGAGAATAAAATATTCAGTGTCACCAAGGTGAAAAGGAGTAATAGGTTCATTTGTCTGCTCTTCATAACAATTCTAAAACTACTGATATGGCAGACAATCATGACCAAATTCAGATATTCATAAAGCTTAATGACAACAGTTCTGAGAATAGGTTCTGTCACTAGCAGCTTGAGTATGCATTGAAGTGTAAGAATTTGTCCTACTAGACAATTGGTAAAATCTTTGTGTGAGTGAGAAAGAGTGTGTGTATTCTAGGGCCCATATATTTGTACCCATTTTCTTTGCCACTGACAAAGACAATATTGCTGACATACAATATTTAGCATTTTGTGACAGCACAGATATTTTATTGAACTGGAACACACACATTTGCTGATCATGTCAATTAGAAATCTCTTTATGTAATTACATTCATCAGTGTGAAAAAATAAAAAGCTTGGTTCAACCTTCCTTGTATCTCTTCAGTTTTCTTTTGTTTTTAAAAGAATGCAGACAGGGTTGGAAAACCTGTTGGAGAACAAAGTTTTAAAGTCATGCATTCCTATAGAACATTGGCCAGTTCTTTTGGCACTAATTGTATACATTATTACTGCTTCTATTTTAAAACAGTGGTTGTGACTATAATGCCCTACTTGTTTATCATACACAGCAACAAGCATTCAAAATTAAAACAAATGCCATCTTGTCCACACTCTGAAGTTGCTTGGTCACATTCGTCCTAGTTTTTCTCTGTGAAAAATTGGAGCATATATGCCTAAGTGAAGTCTTCCTCTGGAAACAGATGGAGTCTAGCCTATGTAAGAAAGGAGCTTGGGAGCAGCTACTGAAAAAGTCTTCTGTGTTCCCATCAGACACGTCTAAAAGGGTGGCAAGGTCAAGCGAAGGACTTACTCAGATCTCAAAAGTGTGGCTGCCTTTAGACAACTGATTATGTATTGGTCAGTGTGGCTTATTGTTCCATTATGCAATGGGGAATAGAATACAAAGGGATTGTTTCTGAAATCACATTGGAAAACATGGTAGATTGAAGGCACAGATGAATAGTTAAATAACCCAGGAATGTCTATATGACTAGAATCATATTCGTGATTCCGAAGTAGACCAGTGGAAGCCCCAACTACCCTGCCATATAATTTGAGATGGCATTATGTGGCAGTGTAGATGGGGCCTCAATCAATTCTTGAAGGGTGAGGGAAGACATACACATATTCAATCCATTTAGTAGCTGTATTCTGGTCACAACTAACATAATAAAATGATTGCACTTATGGAACACTATACGCAAACATTATTTGAATTATCCCATTGCACAATGGCCAAGAAAAGCATAATCACATGTGTAAGACAATTAATACATTGATTTAGACACCAAGCATATTCCAGCCAATATATTCATCTTTTCTTAATGGAAGAAGGTGTAAATTACATTTTTTTCAAAGCTTCGCTTGAAAGGCACTAACAAGAGTTCTAACTCAGTTGCAAAACAGTGGTAGGAAGGCAAAGTACAGGTTAAGTCTGCTTCTACACAGTCATACAATCCAAACCAGAATGTGGATTAAAGAAATCCAGTTCAAATCCGGAGAGTCTACACACACACGCACACCCCGGAACTGTGAAAAAGCTCTTACAGTGTCCACAAAGCTCCCTTCTGCCAAATTGATCCAACAGAACAACATCTTATTTTGTGCCTTCTTTAGAGAAATGTGCTGAACTGCAGCAGCCAATTAGATAACAATCAGCAATTCTTCTAACCCAAAAACAAAAAGGGGAAAATGATTTCTTCTAAGGAATGAAATAAAAAGGTGTTTACCTTCCTGAGAGTGCCATATCCAGTTCCAGTATCCAAATTTTCCAGAGGTAGTGCTGTCTACACAAGGGATGTGTCTATTCCTCTCGAATTTCTGCTCTTCAGCTTACATGCACTGATGAGCTGCATTACATTTTATTGCTGATTTTGGCCTTTCACATGACTTTTTTAAACACATGTTTTTCATGTGGATATGTATTGTAGCACTCATTAGGGGTGTGCATCTTCTAGCCACCCTCTCTTATCATTTGCATCATTCTGGATTTCACAGATGAGTCCTTAGAAATCATGAGCAATCATGAGCAAAGCACTTCAATCTATAAATTTATTTTTAATACTAGGCCTATTTTTACCATTTTATAGCAAAAGTACTATTTGTTTCCTCACAAGCTTCCTTTATTCTACTGTGTATGTGGGTGATACCAAAAAGAACATATTTTTGTCATTTCTATTAAACAGCTGGAAAAAAGAAGCCTTGTTTTGTTTCAGCCACTGGATTTGGATTTATCTTCTGCTCATTCTTGCAGTTATATATGATAATTTGATGTGGTGTTTCGTAGTGTATTTTATATCTTAATAGTCTGGCAAGGCATGACAACTGGTTGTGAAATCTCTTCTGATGAAAACATGTTGATCCATTTGAGAAACAGCCAATTAATGTGGAAAGTGGGCTGCGGTTAAAAATACCACTTTTTTTTTTTTGAATAATACTGTCTTTCTTAAATAAGGAACAAGGAAAGAAGGACGGGAAGACATTTGGTTCCCAGCCAAATTTTATATGAAAATTTTAACACTATTCACAGAATTACCACAGGAAAACTGCTAGATTTTGATTTGCGCTACAAGCCTGCTGAAAGGAAAATCCATTCTGACAGCCAGATTATACATGCTGAAATGTTACTATCAGCTTCTTCTTAGACTAAAATAGAACACATTGAAGGGAAGCTATGCCATATTTAATTTAGCCTCAGCACTTGGCAATCACACAATTTTCTGTATCTTGTCACTTCCTTCACAACTGACCAGTTCAGGAAATCTCATAATTCAATGAATTTTAAAAAAAAAACAGGAAAGAAAGCAAACCTATTGAGAAATCCTGTGGTTTTCTGGGCCAAGAGCCCTATGAAAGATGGGAATAGGGGTTGGGCATCACTGACTTTGGGATAGGAGATCCATTGTTAGATTCTCCTCTCCTTACACTTGTTCACACGGGGCATTTTTACCCCATTTTGCTGCTTTGCTTTGCGGCAAGGATGGGGTCTGCCATGCACCATGACAATGATGCAAGGCAGTCCCTGCCCACTTTCATCCCAAAAAGAGGAAGACATTTCCTCCACAACTGTCCAGTTTTGGTCCTTCAAGAACAGCCTTAATTTACTGTGGTAAGTAAATGAAAACTGCTTTACTTCAGCAAACATAAAATATAGCACATTCAATGGAATAATGCAAAAGAAACAAGGAAATCATAAGGCAAACACAGTCTCTTGGTAAACTCCCAAAACAAACAGTAGTCTTACTTAAAACAAAGAAACAGCAATAAATCCAGATGCAGACTTGAAGCAGGCACAAGGAGAATGAAGTGAAGGCATTAGAGTCAGTTTGTTACCAGCAAAAGCTAGCTGCATCTGCTTCTGCTTTATAGTTCTGAATCCCTTCCCAGCTGCTAGGGCAGTTCCTACTCAGCTGCATTTCTGGCAGCTAATCTAGCTGAATGAAGTCTCTGCTGTTTCCTTTCGCCTCTCCTGGAATGTGATGTCTCATGGGCCTTGTAGTCCCGTTCCTAGTACTATTGTGGCAGATGAGGAGGAAAACATGGGATTTCCACCGGAGGATGTTTGCCCTCAAGAAGTCAGCCAAACAAGCCTTGGGCAGAATTCTCCCCCGTTTTCTCGAAGGGACAATTATAATAGAGATAGAGGAGCGAGGGAGGCGAATCGCCGGAGCGCCAGAATCGCAGCCAAACAATTAGCTGATTAGGTCTGCTTCCCTTGGGAAATTCTAAGGAGTCATGCATCTGGACAGAGTTGGGTTTCACTTTTAGTTCTCCAGGGAAAGTGTTCTTCTGGCGGGAAACGAGACCCTATTTAGGTGTTTTGCCGCGATGGAAACCTTGCGGAGTCAACTCGTCAGCTTGAGGAGTGAGATCGTGTGTGGACTACGCAACTCCAGTTCCTTGTTTCCAGGACCAAGTTCCAAGCCTGCCTTGTTCCCCGGACCTCGCCACGGACCTTGTTCTTGCTTCTTGTTGCCTCGTATCAAGTCTTGTTGCCAAGAATCTAGTTTGTTTTCCAGCCTTGTTGTCAAGCTCCAATGGACTAAAAGACCTTGTCATTTCCCCACACTTTGCTCGGCAAAGTGTGTGTTTCGGTTATTGGATTATAACTTTGGACCTTAATATCACATATTGGACATTATTTTCCTGGACTATATTTGACCTTTCCTGAAAGGTCTATTTCTGAACTTTATTCTTCACTTTTTTTTATTGACTTTATATATTCCTTTAATAAAGATATTAGATAGAGACTGGCCTCTGTGTAAGGTTATTGGTGCTCTGCAGCCTGGGTCCTGACATGGAATGAGGGTACTTGCAAAGTTTACTCCTCTGATTCCAACTCACCCTCAGATTCATGAACACTTTCCTGCTCCCCTTCCTCTTCTGAAGTAGAGGAATTCCTAACAACAACTACGAGGAGGAAAGTATATTTTGGGTAGCTCCAAAGGAGCTATCCACACTTTCCTCCCCATTTTCCCATGTGATGGAGGAAAGGGTGGTGGGGTAATGTGCATTGCTGTGCATTGCCACCCTTTCTACCATTTGATGGAGGGAGGGTAAGGGTGCCAACGCACTCTGTCCCATTCCCTCAGTGTGATGAGGGGAGGAGAGAAGGCATTTGGGGTGCCATGAGCTGCCCTGCCTGCCCTCCCACCCACCTTCCCTTTTGCCAGCGATTGCCAGCATAATGGCACAGCCCAAAAGGACCATGTGAAGAGGTCCCTTGCCTCACTAAAAACATCTGTTCACTGTCATGGCTCAATGGTTTTGAATCTTGTGAGTTGTAGTTTAGTGAAGCACCAACACTACTTGGCAAAGATGATTGAAGACTTTGCAAAACTTATAATTAAAACAATGAAAGGCTGCAATAATTCTCTCCATAATTTTTTATATATAAAATAACCCCTGAGCCATGAATATTTTCCTTGTAGTAACAATTTGTTCTACCGTGTAAGAACCAAATATAGGATGTCTTGCATTCTTATGTTATAGAAGCTACACTGCTGCAGTGTGAGCTCTACAAAACAATCTGAAAGCAAACCTTCCAAATAACCTTGCTCAAATATAAGATTTCTTCTTATAAGATGGTACTTATCCTTTTCCTTCTTTATGTTAGGTTGGGCAAAAGAGAACAGTCTGATGTAACATTGCTTCTCAGCTGGAGAGCCTCTAAGATTGCCTGCCTTCTACATCACACAGAGGATTTAATGAATCATCACTAAACCGTATCATCAAATATGCCAGCAAAGTGCTGAACGAAAATCTATGGACCATTATAAAATAAAAAGCTGGTCGTTCAAAGCTTAAACTTTAGCTGTCTTCAGCACCACTGGAACTTTTAATCTGTTCATTCAATATTTTAAGGGTGTATGCTAACACATGGCTATAAGCATGGAGAGGGACCACATAGAGCATGGAGATCACCATCATCTGGCCACATTTTCTTTTTGTATGTTGGAGTTCACATTATCACTCTGTGCAGCAAAACCAAAACAAAGGTCATGTACAATATTAGATGAACCAATACATATCAAAACCAAAGTGTAGAGACTTAACAGCAGAGGCTTTTTCAGATCTGTTTTGAGCATGTATCTCCTCACATAGAATATAAATAAATGGGAAAGGAATAGAAAGAGAAGCAGAGATTGAATACATCAAGAGCACCAAGTTCATCACAGTCATGATTCTTATATACATACACATACTTTAATACTATATAAGATCGTAGATTATATCAATAAAACTGACCCAGCCATTAAGAAGAATGAGGCAACTGCCTGAGAGTACAGGAATAGGGAGAAAGGCTTGCAAAAGCAGCCCTTAAACCACTCCTTTAAAATCAACTAGTCAAACTTCTTTGTGGGAAAATGTCCAGTGCTGCATAAATGAATTTGGTACCCACGGAGTAGTGGTGATAGTAGTTTACCGCTATCCCATTGACAGTGGTAAACTAAGGACATCATCATACAGATGCCCCCCAAGAGTGAAAATAGCAGGTTGCTGAGTTGGATCTACCCAAAAGTCAACTTACCTTCCGTTGTTGCGATGCTTCCTCACCACTTTGGCCATTGATGGGAGGGTGCCATGGCCTGTGATGGCGCTCGGCAGGCTCTGTGACTGAAGAGGAGCAAGAGGCCAATTTCCCCTTATGTGATGAGGTGGTAAGATTCACTTGTCATTTGAATTTGTTTCTGAATGTTGCCTGAAAAAATGCCACCTTGTCCTTTGTCTCAGGTTATAAATTTTCTTGGGTAAGCTCTTGTATATAGGAAATACTTGGTTACACCTCTTGTACTTCATAAAAATATGTTTTTGCAGTTTCTAGCCAACTGATTGTCAAAAAAATATTGTCCCACAGTAAGCTGTTTCTAAATGGATTGACAAGCTTTGGAGAAAACTGAAGGGAATACTTTCAAGCATTTACAAGAGCTCCCACTGCCCCTCTTCAGGAGACACTTGGCATCAAGCCTACCTAGTGATTTATTCCCTCCATATAATAGTGGTTTTTCAAACCATTTTAGATTACAAAAAAGGTGTTCCTACAGGGAAGAAAGGAAAAAAAGATGTCATCCCTAATGGAAAGAACAGAGAAATAGCCAGACAATGCAACATGATTGAAAACACTTCAGAGAGAAGAGTGCATAGTTAATACAGTTCATGCAGCATATAGTTACACTGTGGAATTTGTTATCACAAGATGTAGTGAAGTGATGGTCACAAACACCAGTGGCTTTAAAGGGAATTAGACAAATTCATGGAGGACATGGTTATTAGTAACTATTAGTTAAAACTGATATCTCTAGAATCAGAGGCAGTATGCCTATGAATACACATTGCTGCAGGGCATCAGAAGAAGAATTGCTTGCACTCAGGAAATAATTGGCAATGTGGGAACACAACAATGGACTTGAATAGCTTTGCTATGATCCAGCAGATTTTTTTCTTCTTTTCTTAACATCCAAAGAAATAAAAAATACAGAAGCTCTTGATCCTCATGTCCCTTATGGATCAAAATGTATCTTTGGAATTCTGAGTAACACTCATGCCTCCAACACATTTCTGCAAATTGAAATATTTATATCATAAATATGTGCCAGGACTTGGATAATTAGTGATACAGCCATCATGTGACCAAGAGTGTGTTCTGTAGTGCACTTTCTCTCTCTCTCTCACTCACACACACACATATACATACATATTGACCCCAATTCAACATTTCTGTATTGTAATCTAGATATTTACATGCATACCTATAACCCATGGAACTATATATCCTGTCTACCTACTGTAAAGCCTTTGAAAGCTGCTTTATCCCAAATAAGGAGAAAGGCAGGACATAAATAAAAAAATAAACAAACAAAACAAATATATGAAGCTTCCCCACATGGCTACTCTCTGCTATACAGCAAGCAGGCAGGATCAGAGAAGCATCTGTCCTCCACTTTATAGCCAAATTCACAATGATTAAAAAAGCACTAAGACTCTCCTAGAGGGGCTCCACAAATCACAGTACTGATATATTCATTGTATGTCTGACTAGTTACCATCTTGCAGTGACAAGCACTCCATGACATTTGCTGTACGTCGTGGGATGGGAGTTGGCAGGAACTGGCATTAACCACCAAATTTAGCCCGTCTGATGAGGTCATATGAAAAGACTAAAGAACCATACAATAGCCAAATGCTTGATATTTGTGGATCACATTGAGGCCCCTTCTACACCACCCTATAACCCAGAATCAGATCCCAGAGCAGGGCCGGCCGGAGATAAATTTATATGTAAAGCGAGGGGGGAAATTGCGCCCCCCCCACCGGCGCTGCGGGAGGCGTGGCCATGTGCCACGGGAGGCACATGGCCACGCCTACCGCGGCGCCGGCGGGCCCCGCCTCCTGCTCCCTGGCCCCGCCTCTCACGTAGCGTGGGAGGCGGGGTCACGGCGAGCAGCGCGGGAGGCGGGGCCAGGGCTGGCCCCGCCTCCCGCGCAGCTCACCCCGACCCTGCCTCTCACCCAGCGTGAGAGGCGGGGCCGGGGCGCACAGGCCGGGAGGCAGGGCTCCGCCCAGACGGGGCCTTGCCTCCCGCCCCGCGCGGCCTGGGCTTTTCCAGGCAGGCCGACTGCACTGGAGGTCCCTGCAGGCCGCGATCGCGGCCTGCAGGGACCTTCGGTGCAGTCGGCCCGCCTGGAAAAGGCCAGACGGGCGAGGCTGAGCTGCGTGGGAGGCAGGGCCAACCCTGGCCCCGCCTCCCACGCAGCTCACCCCGACCCCGCCTCTCACGCAACGTGAGAGGCGGGGCCGGGGCGCACAGGCCGGGAGGCAGGGCTCCGCCCAGACGGGGCCTTGCCTCCCGCCCCGCGCGGCCTGGGCTTTTCCAGGCAGGTAGACTGCACCGGAGGTCCCTGCAGGCCGCGATTGCGGCCTGCAGGGACCTTCGGTGCAGTCTGCCCGCCTGGAAAAGGCCTGACGGGCAAGGCTGAGCTGCGCGGGAGGCAGGGCCAACCCTGGCCCCGCCTCCCACGCAGCTCACCCCGACCCCGCCTCTCACACAACGTGAGAGGCGGGGCCAGGGCGCACAGGCCGGCCATCCAGGGCCATCCCAGCCGGCCATGAGCTCGCTCGTCACCGAACAGGCCTTCCTGTTCGCCGGCGAGTGAGCTCATGGTCCCCGCTGGGAGGGGGGAAGCCTGACGGCGCCCCCCGGGCCCTGCGCCCGAGGCGGCTGCCGCACGTGGCCTCCGTGTTGGGCCGGCCCTGTCCCAGAGTATCTGATTTGATACTGCCATATAATCAGGGATAAACAGATAAGCTGGTATAGGGTCCTGGGATATAGGGGCAGTGTGGAAAGGGCCTGAGTCCCATTACTGAAAAAATGTGGGATATAATGAATATAGGAGAAGCAACAACAAATTGATAATGATAATAATAATAATAATAATAATAATAATAATAATAATAATAATAATAGCAGCTTAACAGTTGAAAAGAGAGTACAGAGGAGGAAAGCTTAACCTACAAATCCAGATGGTATTGAGTGACCCATGAGAACCAGCAAGAGCACCCTCTATATAGTCCACAGACACTAGCAGCTTGGGGGACACCATGCACAGAAGGAGGAGGAGGAGGAAGAAGAAGAATAAAAAGAAGGAGAGAAAGAATAAGACTAGCTTGTAAATATCCAGCATGACATGATCTCAGGATGCTTTTTTTCCAGAAAAGATCTCACCACAAGCTGTTTTAGCCACATCAGAACCCTGTTTTGGTGCAGTGAAATGTTAACCATTAATCTTAGCCACTCTACCAGTTTGCCTCTGGCTGCTTTGAGCACAGCTGTAACACATTGTGGGTCTAACCTCTCCAAGGCTCATGTTCATACCTTCAATTTTCACAAACTGAAACATGTTTCATAATGCAGAATGGGGTAAAAAAATTGCATCCATTGTCTCAGCATTCAAATCAGAACACATCCATGTCATTTTGTTTCTAAAGTGCCTTGCAGTTTGTTGCACCCCAAGGCAGCGTGAACACTGGAAACTAGACAGAGACAAATAATCATATAATATCTTTATTAAAGCAAATATAAATTCAGGAATGCATAAGCAGAAGGGATGAGTGGGAAATAGTTCTTTGTGGTAAGGTATGAATAAGTCCAAAAAGATGAAGGAAAATGTCCAATATTATTGTCCAAAGTCCAAAACCAAAACACACTGTTGGGAAGTTTGAGCGGGGAACAACAAGGGAGCAAGGCTGAATAACAAGGTCCCCAGTCACTAGGAGATCGTGGATATCAAAGCAAGAACAAGACGAAGCGAAGATCAAACTTGATTCAGGAACAAGGCAAGGAAGTGAATTTACTCCAATTTAAATCGGGAGTCACGGCTCGGCTTGGCCGCCATAAACAGGAGGCTTGGCTTGGTGAAATCAGGGAACTGGAGTCGGTGTTCTCAGGAAAACGCTACGTTGACACCACAAATTGTCTGCAGTGCAAGGCACTTTTATGGAACGAAGATCAGATCCCCACAAAGGGAGACCAAACTTCCCAAAGGTTCCCAAGAGAATCTTTTTATCCACAATCCCCTCGAGATGCCAAGCGGTTACACCTTCTAAGCCATTGTTTTTCTGATCTCTGGCGATGCAAAAACTCCTTTCGGTTGAAGGGCACGTTCTCTGGGGAACTCTGGACATCTGGTTCACCCAGGGGAGTAACATCTCCAGTATCTCTCCCAATTAAGGAAGCATCTGAACTATCAGCAGCCCACAGCTGTAACTGAAAGGAGCTGGGAGAACTGGGCAAAAGGTCAGAATAAGCTTCATCCTGGTCAAAGTTCATTTCTGGATCAGATTCAGAAGCCAAAGGTGGCTGGGGTATGACACAGTTGTTGCATGGGTTTTGGGGAGGAATGTAGAAGAATCAAGGTGATTCTGTTGGATGACTTTGTGCAGACACGATGGTGTCATAATTTTCTTTGCTGCCACCATGGTCATGGCATAAGCTTTCCTTTCAATGTATTCTAGCTTATGGCCAGTTGAATCTCAACCAATTTTTCCACCATTTACACTTTGCTCATTTCATTATTTCTAACTTCCTAGTAAACCAGAGGTGTCATGTCTATTAACCTAGTGCACTGTCATGTTGATAATCCTGATGCTTTCTCCAGTCCACAGATCAACCACAGCTTCACCTGCCAATGTCCCCCTTTTATTTTATTTTTATTTTATTCCTGTTTTATTCATTTATTTTATTCCTGTTTTCTGTTGTGTTCTTTTTGTTACTGAGAACCCATACTAGATTTCTATCCCCCTGCCCCCTTATAAGGTAAGGCAGATTGATTAGGCCACATAAACTCTGCAATGCTCCATTCTCACCATGTGATGGAATAACATGCAAGTCAGACTGTTTGACACAACATGAAACTAATGATTTTTGCTGAATACACTGATTAAGTGCTCCATGACATCCTGGATTTGGACTGTGTATATGAGAGAAAGAGTTATCTCTAAGGAGACATCCTGTATATAACCTGATGATGCAAACTGCAGACACTAATCATTTGGAGCTAGAAAACATTGATAAAAGCTCAGTAATCATTACCTGATAATGTGGCACTACAATACTAATACCACAATTTCTCCTTGAGAAATCGTGTCACTGTCTTTTCATTTGTGCACGGCCTTTAAAAGACGCAGTTAACTACAATCTTACATGGTTAAAACACTAATACCTTTGCTAATCCATCACCTCTTGTGTGTTACAAACCTCTAGGCTGAGCTCATAAATATTCCTGTTTAGTACAAACCTATAACATTCACAGTTTGCAAATAACTACTTCAGCCTATTTCTCAAGCACCACCCACTGTTTGGAGATCCTGTCATTTTCCCCTGCTGTTCTGAAGCTGCACTGATTCTCGATGCCGAATACTGTAAAACATCCGTACAACTCAGTCATGCTGACTGCTTTCCCACTGCTGTTGTCACACCCATCCCTCCCTTCTGCACACCACAAGATGACAGGGAACGCATAGCTGCAACCAAAACTAGCAGCCTTATGCCAGGTAGTCCTTCCTCTTCCTCCTAATATGTAAAAATGGAAACTGATTTAAAAAGTACCATTCATGTTGCACAGTTTCTATGCTACATCACTGGCTTCTATTGCAACTTAATCCAGGAAACCTTCAGGCAGGACATGAAGCATTTTGTGTTTCTGGATTAGATCACCCCTTCAGGTCTGCTGCCCTCTAGAGATGTAATAATCCCTAAAGAGTATTTATTTATTTACTCATTTGCAGTATTTATACCATGCTCTTCTCATCCCGAAGGGGACTCAGAGTGGCTTACAGAACACACATACAGCAAACATTCCATGCCAATTATACAATTAACAAGGACAGACAACACAACAGAGGTAAAAACAGTTTTTCCCATCTTATTTCTGGCATCTTGGGAGCTTTTCTTGGCTCTGGCCTTTTTTTTTGGGGGGGGGGGGGAGTGCTGCCGCTCCATCTTCCATGCCAAGGAGCTTCCTCTAATCAATGTCCTTAAGGGGGCCTTTTTATTACCTCCCTGCTAAAAACGATACCTATTTATCTACTCACATTTCGGTTTTCTATCCGCTAGGTGGGCAGGTGAGCTAGGGCTGATGGCGGGTGCTCAACCTCGACCTGGGCTTGAACTGCTGACTTTTTAATCGGCAGGATTTTTCTGCAGCACAGTGGTTTAGCCTGCTGTGCTGCTAAACCCAGCCCATCTAATGACACAGGCAAACAATAGAGCACCCCTTTCCCTTTTTAGGTCTCTTGTCTTGGAACCCTTAGATCTGATGGGCTCTAAATTGTAGCATGCCAGTTTCTAGTACTTTGTTCAGAACCAAGAATGATATTCAGGTTGTGGATCTAGTCACATGCTGTGATATGTGTCATTGCATGTTCTTCCCTCACTCCATATTATAGGGAAGAGAGTGGGGATATTGATATGGGTGATTCAATACTCACCAGAAGTCCTTGCATGTTCAATGGAATTCAAACTGGAGGTTTCATTTCAGAGGAAATTCATTTTGCTGAAAAACCAAACAGAAATTAAACTCAGCTCAAAATTACAAGGACTTCATCATGACTGCTGTTAAGGAACTGTAATTATTTGCCTGCCAACATGGCATAATTAATTTATGGATCACTAAAGTCCCATTCTTTGTTTGCTCTGTTATTTTTAAGGTGCATTTTAATTAAAAAAATTCATTGTAAAATAAATAAACACTTGTACAATACCAGTAAAAATCTAATAGTAACTCCCTTACTAAGAACTCACTCCATTGTTTATTTATGACCACTAAGGAACCATATAAAATGCAGCATACATGCCACAGATATCAACAGTTATTTAATAGATGACACATCATTTGTATGTGGATGACATAAATGTGTGTGTGTGTGTATACACCAGACTGGGCAATCTTATACTGACATTACGCTAAGAAGTTTAAAGGTACCCCAACTATGCCTGCGGAACAGTAAACATATCCAATGCATGGGCAATCGAGGACAGGAATATACACAACCAGGAAACACAAAAGATGTCATAAAGACAATGCCCCAGCAATCTATCAGTCAGGAACTGTATTGATTAATAGAATCAAAATTCTATCTACAGTGAATTCTCTACATGTAGAACTAATAAACACAGTAAGATATATGGCCTAATTTGCAGTCCAAAAAGATCTGGAGGGCTGTATGGTTCTAAATATTGGTTTAAATTCAACATAAGATTCTGCACAGAGTAGACCAAGAGTGGGGAACATGTAAGTCAACAGTCATGTAAAGTAGATTGATTGGATATGTTCTAATTAAGGCTAACAAATGAATTTAGACTGCATCAACTAACAATATTAATTCTTCCTTAGTGGTGAAGCAAGCAGTGATAGTTAAGTGTGCAGACACTCCTTCATGTCTCATTCAGAGGGGAGCCATAGGTACTTAGAGTACAGAACTACTTATGTTTTATCTGTTGGTTCAAATTCTGGAGCAAAGTACAAGTATGCGAATGGAAGAGAGAAGTCTTCATTTGGGCAAACCCAAGCAAGTTAGCAGGACCACTGCATTAACCTACTGTCTGGCTTCTGTTTAAGTCAGTCAGAATTCCTGCTCATCCTTCTTCCTGTGACAATTATTGTGTTCCCACATCTATGTTTCTTGATATAACCATCCAATTTAAGTAGTAGCATCCCAACAAAACGCATTGCTCCTCTCTGTACC
This sequence comes from Anolis carolinensis, assembly GCF_035594765.1. Classification (NCBI taxonomy): domain Eukaryota; kingdom Metazoa; phylum Chordata; class Lepidosauria; order Squamata; family Anolidae; genus Anolis; species Anolis carolinensis. The sequence goes on along the minus strand of NC_085843.1, from coordinate 254,842,412 downwards.
TGAGATGGGGAAACTGACACTCAGAATGCCTATCAGAATTCCTTGCCTTTCTCAAAAGTCTCACCATGAAGACTATAAGAATGAGGGGACCCCTAATTGCCATTCTCTTACAACAGAGAAATACCACAATCCCAAGGCAATGTCCACCAACCCACATATGGTTTGTTAGATAAACAAATATCAAAAGAGAGAGCTATATCAAAACTAAAAAGAGCCCAACAGTATTTTAGAGATTGGGACATTTATTGCAATAGGAGTATGTGTGAACTGTAACTGACTTCATCAGATAAATGAAGCATTATCCACCATTTCGGATGCATATATACAATATATAAGGTTAAGGAAAGAATTGTAGACACTGAAGCTCATTGTCCCTTATGGCACTAAGTCCGTGACAGGATCACTTTCTCTGATTGCATATCTGTAATGTAGCTGCCAAAGATAGATGAACTTGTTCCACCAAAAAACAAATGGACAATTCCAAGGAGGAAGAACTAGAAGTGTCCTGGTCACTGCTACTGGTCATGGGCTTTATTTTTTTCATGCTGTGCATGTAATAACATGGGATGAATCCTGCCCTTATGGGAGAGGGGACTGGGAGAGCAGAGATCAAGGAGCAATAAATATCACCTGAGATACATACTCTTCTCTGAAACAGAGCTTGTGTGAGACTGAAAGAAATGAGGGAACAAGGCCAAGATGAATGCTTACAGCCAGGCTTTGCCCATGGGATGGGGAAAAGGGGAGACTGTGCTGATGGTATGAGATGTTCCCCTTTTCCCTTGTCAATTGTGGGATTAGTTGATGATGATGATGATGATGATGATGATGATGATGATGATGATAACTCTTAGAGAATGAAATATTATCAAAGGCTTTCATGGCCAAAATTACTGGGATGTTGTGTGGTTTCTAGGCTGTATAGCCATATTCTATGTTCTAGCAGCATTCTCTCCTGACGTTTCACCTGCATCTGTGGCTAGCATCATTTTCCCAAACCAAATCAGCAAGGCACTAATGTGTGTGCTTTCAAACATCTCTTAAAGATTCTCTGAAAATGCCAGCCACAGATGCAGGCGAAACATCAGGAGAAAACACTGCTAGAAAATAGAACATGGCCATACAGCCCAGAAACCACATTACAACCCAATGAAATATGACTTTGTCATATTTCCTTATTTTTCTCTCTCTTGCTCTAGTTCTCTTTTCTTTTTCTTCTACACCTTCTCCTTCTTCTGCTCTTTTTCTCACTCCCTTAAATACTTTTGGTAATTATAGCATATGCGTAACATTTTAGTATCAAGAGACACAATCCAATCCAAATACAAAATCTCCTTCTCAGCACTTTTTTACCAGCACTATTCCCATGCAGCAACAATTTGTGCCAAACCACCACCAAGCTGTTACTTACACTTCCTCAAACCACATCAGCAAGGCAATAATGTGTATGCTTTCAAACAGCTCTTAAAGAATTAGAGCTGGAACTAAGAGACAGAACCTTAACTAAGAATTAGAGAGTAAACTTGTTAACAGTGTATGGAACTGAAATTGCCCATAATGTTTTCTTAAAGTTACAGCACTATTACTACTCAAGGAAAATTATTGGCTCGCCAAAGGAGTATGGCAGAATGTATTATTTTAAAGGAGATGCATACGAAGCTTATTTTAATTGAGGCTTGGAGAGATTACTGAAACACTGAGCAAACACTCTATCATAGTCACTTTCTCCAATCAGACAGGTCACACAAGGGCTGTCTTGACACTGAAATTTGTGGTCAGTGTAGATATATATCATGCAGTTTAATTGCATTGGACTGCATTAGATGAGTCTAAACTAACTACATAATGCAGTTTCAAACTGCATTATATAACAGTGTTAATGGGGCCACTGTCAAACTGGTATTACATCAAACTGAAAGCACAGTGAATCAGCCTGGATCCCAAGTGGGAGAAATAAGTAAAAAATAAATACAACAAATAGTTAAAAGGCATTCAATCATTTGTTCGTAGAAACACAGAAATCTCAATCTGCTGTACTTTGGTTTGCCAGGATAGCACTCATGTTACTTTAATAAATTGTATAAAAGACGGGGTATTGACAGATGTTACTTGTGTCACTTTTTCTATGCAACCATTTCTATGGTCCTTCAAGATTCTCCCCCCTCCCCCCCCCCCCAAAAAAAAAAAGAAAAAAAAGAGACTGACTCAAAATGACTTCCCTTATTGTCTAGGCACCAAATGAGCAATTCAACCTTGGTTTTGGGGTGCATCAAACCATTTTTGGTCTGGAATTGGCCTTTTCAAAAACAGGATTTAATATCAGGGAGGTTAACCTAGTCCTCTGGCCTCAGAAAGTTGATCAATCCTGATTTAAACATGCATGAGCCTGTTTTTCGCCTTATAACTCTAGTTGTCCATTCAAGAGCCACTGCAACCAATACACCAAAAGAAATGATACATCAATATCCAACAACCTGGAGTCTCCTAGATGTGTTGGATTACATTCCCAAATAGTAAGGTCTTTAGTTAACTGGAGTGCAGTTTTGTGAAATAATTCAAATCCTCTTCCAGAATGGGAAATTCTAAGTTCCTCATAAAACTACAAATTTATAGAATGAAGCCATGGCAGACAAAATGGTATCAAGGTGCTATAACTTTGTATTGTGGATACACTTGAAAGCAGAAACTAACCAAATACATTTGAGAACTTGAGACTTGTAACTTTAAGAAAAATTTAAAAATCAGAACACATGGAGATGCTTTATGGAAAGTACTTTATCTGAATCCTATACATAACCATACTTTCTAGTTGGAAATGTCAAAAGTTTGGGATACCAATTATCTTCCAGCAGTACTTTAGGAAAGAAAAAATGTTCTCAGTTGTTTTGTATAAGATGCATGTTAAAATAGAGGCCACAAAGCAATGTTGAAATACAATCGTTAACGTTTTTAGTTGTTTTCCATACGAAAGCTTTAGTTCCCCTAGAATGCACTAGATATAAAATAATTGTTGTCTTGGGTTCATATTGCCATGTACAATAATATCTTTTGTCTCCAGTGCCAATGGATGGAAGGGGAAAACCATTATCACCTTCAACACCATGGCTAGCTTTTTTAGAATTTGCCCCAATATCCAATGTGGTTTCATCACCCCGTGGGTACCAACTGCTACTATGGGATTGTAAGGCTTACACTCTACTTTTTTTTCTTCCCGACAATTTCTTGGTGTGTCAAGAATCACAGCAAAATTTTCAAATTTATTCTGACTGACAATTAAATCAAAGTGAGCAATGATTAGCTGCAGATGAAGTCACAGCAACCAACGACAATCGATTTGGGCTGATTCCCTCCGATTACACAAAGGCATTCTGATTCTCCTATAAAGCTTTAATGAGCTTTTAGTCACTGTGTTTCATGCAGCACAGGCACATGGAGAAGCTTCCAGCTGTGATTTCCACTTTTCCTCCCCAGTGCTGTCTCCTTCAGTGTATTTCTTTTATATATTTGAAAGATAGGGCATTATCAGCTTCTCTGGTGGTCATTATGTAGTTCGGGAGCAACTAGCATTACATTTCAGTACATTCAGAGCCATTTAATCCCAATGATGTTATTGTAGAGTACTTCACAAAGCAATACAAAGTCTCGCTTGATGCTACACAGAATCTAGAAAACCTACAATTTGCAAAAGAGTCTCACTTGTTGGCTCTAATAAAAGTTCCTTGGATTTTTATTTTTATTTTCATCTCGAGAGTTTCATCTCTCCAATAAAGATTTTCCATTTATTAGTGAATGTAGTTAACAAAAGTGCTATAATTGTGGTTTTTATGGGTGCTTATGAATGGCCCCTTTGCCTTTAAGAGATTTTATTTTGCTTCTGATTCCTTAGGAAGAAGTGTGACAACTATAATGATGTATTCATTTTAATCTTTTAATATACAGCTAGCACCCAATAATTCCTTGGCTTTTGTTTTCTTAAATCACCTCCAAAGACATGTGCTTCAAATCGGAAACAATCCCCTATGGTTATGGCTGTGAATTATAACAATTTATGTTCCACAACACAATCCATGTAGAATTTAAACTAAATCACAAACCAATTAGCAACATGCTAATGAACCAAACTGGAAGATTAATGGGAGATGAAAACAGCTTCCAGCAATTGTTAAGACCACTCATTCTCTTCCCACCTGCAACTAGATTGAAATAAACCTTAAACAATATATTTCGGTTTTTGACAGCCATTAGCAATGTCTAATTATAAGAATGTGGGATTTTTGTGTGTGTGAAAAGCAAAAAGAACTACCATGCTGATAAACCAAAGTAGATGGATCTAAGCCAATTGTGACATGGAAATTACAGCAGGCAGAAGGGCAAGATCACATGATGTCCACTCCCTACAGGAGAACAGACAAGCAGGATAAAAGCATGACAGTGTGATCTGTTATGAAGAAACCATTATAATGAAGCAATTAAAATAGGCAGAAAGATGGAATACGAAGAAGCAAGCTGGAAACTAATGAAGGCTGCTGTGCACTATATATTGTTTTTCTCTTCTTCCAACTCAAAACTATCACTTCCATTTGTAATGGCATGATATTGCTTCAAAGGCTACTGGGTTGGGGTGGGATAAGAGATTCATTAACTTTCATCGAATGTTCACAAAAATGAAGAACCATCTTGGCTCATCTATGCTAAGATACACATACAGTGTATTGCTGAAACTATCCTCCAATTTATTCCCTCAAATAAGAAATGAATAGCAAGCTTTTTGCTAGCTGCAGAATAGAGAAGCACCAGGAATTTCAACCCTATCATCAAATTTGTGGTAGTGATAATGAATTATGGGAACCTATGAACCAACCAAGCAAAGATTGCTAAGAAATAGAACTAATGGCTGACACTAGTTTTAAACCTTCTGACTAATTGATGGTTTACTCCTCTTTCTTCTCTGTGTTTGGTTCTACTGATGCAAGTCTCATGAGATTATATTTTTAACAATAATAATAATAATTTTCTTTCTTACCTGCCTCTCCCTATGGCTCAAGGTGGGTCACAGCACAGTTAAAAACACACAAATACTATAAACATTCTACAAACACACATTAAAATTCATAAAGATTGCTGAGAGGTGAAAATGATTTCTGCAGGCCAAGGGTACCATATATGGGTTATTATAGAGAAATGCAAAATATAGATTCTAGTTTGAAGAGTATGGCATTAAAATGTAGGGAAAGCTATAGCAGAATAGCTAAAGATTGTGGTTCACCTGCAAAGACTTGATTTTGGTGTATTTAATGACATGGATGTGCTCAGTGATTTCATAGGGTCCATTTCATTGGATTATCAGTCTACACTTCAATGAAGTTAATCTGCACTCTGAAACTGGATTATATGCCTAGGGACCTCATCACACTTGTCTTTTTTGGCATCCTAGGATGCTAAAGAGACAGTCCAGATATGGATAAGCACGCTGCCCATCACACAATGTTGCTGGACTTCCTATTAAAGCCCACCCCCAAACAGAGTGGAAGCATCATAGGATTATTCCCTCCTAACATGGGAAGGCTCCCGTATTATGCTGGCTCCAATAGAGCCAGCACACTTCAAGGACACTTTGGTGACCTTCCCCCATGTGATGGGGGATTGCCACTTGGGAGTATTGCATAGTTGCCCCATGTCCCATGGAAGTGGAGGGGGGGGGGAGGTTGTCCGTGTGATTATGAGGTTTTTAGTCTTTTCTGTAAACACCAAAATCTTGTATCAAATCTGAAACTGTTTTCAACCTTTGACATTTCAAGTTCTCAGCAGAAATCATCCTGTGGTTTATGAAGCACCAGCCTAAAGTTTCCACATAGAAACCTTTGCTTTCTGCTCTGTATGCCTTGCCATACATGCAAGATAAATCCCAGGCTTGTGCTATGCTTTCCTACTAAAATTGGTTGCCACAGAGACTGGTGCTCTCTAAATCTATATACATATATTTTATTACATTCACTTAGCTTGGAAAATTGTCTTTTCACTTACAGGCATCTACATAACATAAATGGAATATCTGGAATCTTTGACAGGTGAATCCAGATGATTTGAGATATATTTCGGCATATTAGAATGCTAATGTATTGCAGTGGAAATGAAATAGTTTGGCCAAACAGTTGTTTCTTAGGGCCAAACAGTTTGTGGGGTTGGTCACATTATCCTGGCTGTTTTGGAGGAGGAAATTACTGAGTATACCAGAAGAAATAATTATCAATTGCTAGCATCTCACAATGAGAGAAAAAGAGATATATGTTTTGGAAAAGCAATCATTGTTTTAGTTCTTAAAGAATCTCAACATTTCACCATAGAGTCCATGTATGTACAAAACAATACGAGGAATTCTATGAATCTATGATATTGTTTTGTACTGAAAACGATCCTTTAAAAAAAGGGTATGGTTAAAAAAGCTATCATATGACCCAAACATGATACCAGTCCAGATTAAGGCCCTTGTGTCACTCTTCTGCTGAAAATTATTTTCACTAAGCTTCCCCCACCCTCCTTCCCTCGACATATGTGACTAGTGCAAAAAACAAAACAAATAGTAGCCAGGAAGTGCAATTTTCAATAGAAACCTAATGCAGTTTCCCTATTCCAAAGTACATACATTTTGTGTGGAAAATTCATTTTGTGTCTTGGTTTCATGCTGGAGACTTGTTCTGGGGGGCTCGGTGCAGAATCCTTGACAGGTTAGCTCACCATGAGGCAAGTTGAGGACCTGTAATTGCCTGCACTGTATAATAAAAGCTGTCAGGTGAAATGTGAAACACAGTTTTTAAAAACATCCTACGTAGCTTGTCGCCTACGGTTGGCAACTTTCAATCAGTTGCTTTCGCTGTGCCTTCAACAACCACTTGACTTGCAGCAATTAGCAAGTGAAAATGCATAACTCCATGCCATGAAAAGCTTGGCATGCTGACTGCTGCATATCAAACAGTAGTTAGACATAGCTAGCCAGCCTACTATTATTTTTTTTAGGCCAGTCAGCCGCCCCAGCAGGCTACCTCCAGACTTCAATCAGAGCCTGCACAGCTGGGCTGTCACTAAAAATGGCAAGGCCTGCATTGAAATCCCAACTCAACTATGAACCTCACTCAGAACCTTTAAAAATTACTCTCTTTTTACTGCAGTTCCCCAAATCCCCTTGTCAGCATGGCCAATGTGGGATTCTCAGAGTTGTAGTCCAAAGACACCAGTCCAAAGACTGGTGACCTTAAGCTGTTCAGTAATTTTCAGCCTGACTGACTTCATACAATTGTTGTGGAGACAGAAATGTGTAAGAGCAAGAAAATATCTTGTGTATGCCCTGAAAATATTTGGGAAAGGGTTGGATATAAGTGTGAAATAATATCTAGAGTGTAGCTCCCCCCAAAGTCCCCACATGTGTACATTACCTGACTTGTGTGAATAAGATACTCCTGCATGATGCAAACAATCAACATTTGTAGAATTCATAAACTCATTTGCCTTAAAATACAGCAAGATTATTAGTCTGCTTTGTGTCTGCCAGAAGTATTGTTTCAACTAGCATAGTGATTCAGTGATTCAGTTTTGATTCCAAAGATTAAGGTAGTTCCATCATTCATGAATTTTTAGCATTCATTAAGAAGATTGTTAATTTGCATGAATTTACAAGGTGACAGTGGGGAATTCTTCAGATGAATCTGACTTCTTTTGACAGCAGCATTTGGGTTTCAATCCTGTCTGTTGTTTTTTCCCCCCATTCATTATGATAATGGCACCTGCAGTCACTGTTAGGGCAAGCTGGAAAGGGCAGTAACATCCCATAGAATGATTTGGACAGAGACAGAAACTGGCAACAAGTCTTACTGGCTAATACAGATGGGATGCGTATTTCACAATTTTCTGAGTGTGATGAAAATTTGCTGTTCCCAACCAGTCAGGAAACAATGACAGGAAAAAAAAACAGTGCTTGGAAAGTCCCCCCGCCCCCAATTCCAGCACAGAAAAAATAACACAACTTTGTCAGCTCTGCATAGCCTTAAAAGCTTTATGGTTATAATGTACCGCAACTCTAAAACTCAAAATTGTGCACCTATATTAATTTAAACTGCACAATTTCTATAAGTCTCTGAGTGGTTTGGCATTGAAAAGGGGAAAATGGATTACAACATTCCTTGAATACTAAGCCCTAAAGTTAAAAATTAGTAGAAATGAGAAGGCATTAGAGAATCAGGGTGTCAGATAGTTAGGTCAAGAAAGATTGAGAGTGCAGACTCAGAGTCCAGACAGTTCAGCGGGCAAGTTGCACCAAAATAAAAACCCTGAAAAGAGTTGTGGAAAAGTCACAGAATAGGAGCAGCCTTGGCAGGGAAAAAGTGAATTAGCAGGAATGAGAAGTAAATGGACAATCAAAGTAGGCAGGCAGGTCGCGAAAGAAGGATAGCATAGACCCAGAGTCTTTTGAGAAAAAGCTCTGCCATTATCAAGGAGGGAGGGAGGGAGAAGGAGGAGGAGGAGGAGGAGGAGGAGGAAGAGGAAGAGGAAGAGGAAGAGGAAGAGGAAGAGGATGGCTGGCCCAGTGGTGTAAGGGAGGACCATTGGCTTCATCTCCAGAAGACAGAAATCTCTCCCAACGTCCCCCCTTTTTTTTCTTCTTCCATTTTTCCTGCCTTCTTTTCCCATTTCTTCTCCCCTTCCCCCTTCCCTCTCTTTTCACCTTTCCTTTCTTTCCCCCTTCCCTTCCCTCCTTTGCCCCCTTTTTTCTCATTTCCCTCCTTTCTTTCCACCTTTTCCCCCTTTTCTCCTTCCCTTTCTTTCCTTTCTTCCTCTTCCATCAATTCTTTTTCCTTTTCTTCCCTCCTTCTCCCCTTCCATCCCATACTTTCCGCTTTATTTCTCCTTTCCCTCCTTTCTTTAAACCTTCCTTCTCTTTCCTCCCTTCCCTTTTTTACCTTATTTCTCCCTTCCCTTCTTTCTTTGTCTCTTTCCCTCTTCTTTCTCCTTCAAGTCCCTTATTTTCCCCTTCCATACCATTCTTTTCCTCTTCCGGTCCTTCCTTTCCTTCCCATCTTTCTCCTTTCCTTTCTTTTCTATTTCTTCATTCCCTCTTCCAACCCTTCTGTCATCTTTGTCTCCCTCCTTTCATTCTCCCTGCCATGAGCTGCACTGGGTGAAAGAGATCTGTTCTGCTGGTGATTCTAGTTTTGATCTATATGGGTTCTAGTCCTTTCTTACAAATGATTGTCTGACTAACAAACAGGATCACTAGTGCAACTGATTTCTGCTGCTAGGCATAGTTCTTGGTTTTTAATTTAGTTTGTGGAATCAGTGCAGGTAAGTATATGAGTGCATCTACACTGTCAAATTACAGCAGTTTGACACCACTTTAACTGCCATGGATTGATGTTATGGACTGATGGATTTTAAATATTCGTAATGGTACAAATATTTAAAATCTGGTGCGAAGTGCATTAAAGCACTGAGCTGGAGACCGAAAGGTCCCAGGTTCAAACCCCAGGAGCAGCGTGAGCTGCCACTGTTAGCTCCAGCTCCTGCCAACCTAGCAGTTCGAAAACATGCCAATGTGAGTAGATCAATAGGTACCACTCCAGTAGGAAGGTAACGGCGCTCCATGCAGTCATGCTGGCCACATGACCTTGGAGGTGTCTACGGACAATGCCGGCTCTCCAGCTTAGAAATGGAGATGAACACCAACCCCCAGACATGACTGGGCTTAACATCAGGAGAAACCTTTACCTTTACCTAATGGTACATAATGTCCCATAACAGCAGCTATCTTTTACTGTCAGCAATTTTCTTCAGGTTTTTTTTTCTCACAAAGAAAATGGGGGAAGAACAGTAGGCGGAGACAAATCTCAACTGTGTGGTGGCAAAGCAATGGAGGACTTCTGAGTAAAATGGTTAGATTGAAAAGTGTGTGATGAAGTTAGGAAAATTATCCATTTAATTTCAAAATGGAGTATGCCTAAGCTGAATGGTAAACCTACCATCCTAAACACTCTACTTTTTCAGTGGCATGTAGTCTATAGACTAGAGGGTGATTTCTGCTGCATGCTTGTCCCCTGCCATCGAACAAGTCTAAAAAAGCATCTGTAAATTCCAGTATACAGTATACCACAATTTATTAATTCCTGTTCTCTAATCCATCCATTGCTGCACTGTCTTGTCCCTCTGTCTCAAAAAGCTGGGCAAAACAAAACAGTCATGACCAAAGGTAGACTTACAACTGTGCCGTTGTTCTTCAGAAAGTTGTGCATTCTAAGTGAAACTGCAAGTTTCTTGAAATGCACAATTTTTAAATCTTGCTGTAAGTTTTCCATCCTTCACACACAAAAAATGCCAAATGTTTCTACACTATGGAAAAATTACTGGTGACTTTCCTTGACATTTGGTCGGAAGTGAGAAAATTTCTATTGCTATAGATCACAAAATCTTTTGGTCATGGTATAAGATTATCAGGATCTCTGTCTTTGGGCTGGTGTTTCTCCTCTTCTCCATCTAACCCATGCAGGACAGGAAGTCTCACTGGGAGTGAGGAATGTATCAAGGCAGTCAAGATATGTAACAATAATGATCCCCCCCCCCCCCAGTATCTGATTGTTGCACACACAGCCTAGACTCTGGATTAGTCTTGAGGTTTGTAGTATCACCCCAGGATCTCTTATAGGAACCCCCCCTCCTTTTGAGAAACACATAATACTTCTACACTGTTAAAAGTAAACAGCACAGCAACCTCATCTCACCACAAAATGTAAGCTGCAGGTAACTTGTAAGTCCACACACTTCCTAAATTTCATTTGAGCCTAGTTTTATAATTGATTCAATGAGCTGAAAGTGAAAGCCCCTGTAATAAACACCATTTCCAGAGCTGGTAGTCTCCACTACAGCTTCCATGCTTATTTATTATCCTAATTTGAGGAAGTCTTCTGTTCTTCCCAGGGCACATCTCAAAGGAGTCCTGGTCTAGAGAGGCAAATTTCCTGCATGCTCATTTTAGGCCCCTGAAAAAAGACTTCCACTCTCCCCTGGAACCCCTTTCCTTAGGCCAAATCTATGCTACTGTGATTTATTCTTGGGAGTCAAGATCAACCTGTTTTACATTCCCCCCCCCCTTTTTTTTCGTGTCAGGAGCAACCAGAGTTGCTTCTGGAGTGAGAGAATTGGCTGTCTGCAAGGACATTGCCCAGGGGATGCCTGGATGTTTTGATGTTTTACCATCCTTGTGGGAGGCTTCTCTCATATCCCCACATGGAGCTGGAGCTGATAGAGGGAGCTCATCCGTGCTCTCCCCAGGTGGGATTCAAACCTGGCAGCCTTCAGGTCAGCAACCCAACCTTCAGGTCACAAGGCTTTTATCCCCTAGGCCACCGGAGGCTCCAATCCCCCTGAATACATTGCATTCCATCAGTATCCTGTAACCACTGATGATGATTTTTCTCTTATCTAGGGTTGCTTTTTCAACCAATTATTTTGTTGGGGGGGAGGGGGTACTTCTTTAAATGCCCCATGCCTGCTGATACCTACCTTTTTGGAATAGATGGTTCTCCGTTTGCTATATAAGCAATTTTAGTGACAAAGATAAACCACGACCACAACAAGAAGAAGAAAGGTCAGATTGTATAAATGATAAGGTGAATGCATGTAAGATGCAACAAGAAATTTAAGAAGCCATTATCCAAGGGCATCCTTCCAAAGCTGTAGATGAGGTCAGGGAGGTTTAGGACTAAGAGAGTCTCAATGCAGCTCAAGGGACAGAGGTGAGTAATGACACTTTTAAGACCAATTAAGCTAGTATATTGCAAAACCCACTGGGAATCTCAGTTAGTGTTATAGCCAACTAAAATATGATTTAATCCTAAAGGGTGCATCCAGATGAGAGCTTCTGTTGCCCATTCATGCTTCAGCACATACACGGAGGCAGATTTTCAATAATGTCAAAGAGGTGTTGGAAAATGTGCTTGTCAAAACAAATGCAGTGAAGTGCATTTTATGTCTACCTTTCTTTTCAGGGTCTATGCTTTTCAATTCCTTGGGGTGTGGATGGGGATCAAGTAACCACAATTGACTTACACTTTAGTCTCTGAACTATCAGAGAAAAAATATTCAGGAAGCAACTCTCTTCCTAGGCAATATAAAATGAATGGTAGCCAAGTTATAACTTGCTCTATGGAAGCTGGAGATTTCTATAAAATTTATAAAGCAGCCTCAAACATTAGATAGGGTGAGACAGCCACGACAAAGAATATGTTTTGGGTGTCACAGATGGTGGTTATTTGTTTTTCATGATATCAATTTTTTTTGCAAAGAGTAAAAAAGGAGTGCTTGGGGAATTTTTCTGCCCATGAACAAAAAAACTTGGCTGGTATTGGAACCACCTTACTTTGGAGCTTGGTGGATGCTATTGGGTTCTCTGCCTTGGGCAGCAAGAAAAGCTCACAGTAGCATGAATCCATATAGGTTTGATATTTGGCTATTCCTCGGCAGGCAATCAGGGTGCAGGTTCTTATTGTACAGAAGGTGCTGTGTCCAATATCTGGAATCATTGCCTCATGTTGAACCAAGCCTATGGAGCTTTGAATCAAACATTGTGGCGTTACTGTTCTTCAGCCACGATGCATTGGCTGCCCATTTACTCCTATGTGACTCTGTCTGTCCAATTTTCAATAGGCCTACAAATGAAAAATGTAACTAAATACAGCCAATTTCCATTTATTTCAATTCAGTATTAAATTGAAAAATTGAACAGTACAAATGTATATGTTTTCATTGGTTATATTTAGTCCTGTTCAGGTTTGGCAACAGAATCGGTTTTGATAACTGTTCCAGATCTTTTCCCATAATATGCTGTATATGCTGCAAATTAGGGGACGCTTCAAGGGAGCAAATGGCACTGGCTATTTTAATTGCCAAAAGTATCCAGGAATAATGCAACTGACTGATCACGTGGGGAAAATTACATGCCATGTACTGGGAGCAGCTGCTGAAATAATGTCTGTTTTTGCCATGTGTGGTGGCAAAAGCACAGCAAGTGTGAAAACAGCAATAAATGTAAATTACAAATCCAGTATCATTCTAATGAATGCATAATAAGATGAGTGTTGTTTGAACAAAACAGAAAAAGGTCATTTAAAATCCAAACAATGAGGCAATGAAACAATGGAGTTATGAAACAATGCATTAATGTACATCTTTAGAAATAGAGATGGTACTGTTTATTTCATTAATACATCACTTGTTATTATTCTTGCTCCCATTATTGAATGTTACTGCTAACACAGACCTACTGGACTTCAGTATAGATTTGAAAATTTGTCAGTCTTCTTTTTCTTACGTTTCTCAGGAGTCCATCAGTATTCCCATCTCATCCCTGTATCAGATTGCACGATTTTTATTTCTACACATTCATACATATTTTGCATTTAAGTGCATTTTAGATGAATTTTCTCCAAAAGGTGAAAAGGTGATGTATGCACATTTTTATATTTTCACAGACATGAAAACATCTTGTTGCCTTTCTCAAATACCTGAATTTTAAATGTGCATTTAAAATAAATGTATATTTTTCCCAATATTATTTAATTATTTATTTTATATTTGTCAGTCTCCCAGTATGCAGCTTTGGAAATATATGAGTTCCAAAACCAAGTTCTCCTTTCTTTTGTTGCTAGTCTGATGAGGTGTGGTTGATATTTGTGTAGGGCAATGAGAATCTGTGGCATCACCCATCTATCAATAGTTTGTGCTGTAGCATGTTATAAGATGGTAAGTATGGTTAGAAGAGTGTATGAATATTAAGGGACTGGTGCCCAGTGTTGAGTTGATTAATTTACATATGGATGATGATTGGTTAGGAGAGTGAGAATAAGATTAGCTTTTTGGATGAGGTGGTGAAAATAAGGAAGAGAGCATCAGATGGGATTAGCATTTGACTAGGCCTGATTTTTAAGCACCAAGAAAAGGTATGTGAAGGAAGACTGTATGGTTATGCCTTGGTTTGTTTAGTGTTGTGTTAAAGTAATACTGTTGAGATGCTGGAGAGTAGTAAAAAATGAAATAGCATACATATAGTTGCTTACTTCCATATTTATTAATAATAATAACTGTGCCTCTTGACTATTAAATAAAGTAGAGCTTAAGAGCCAAAAGAACATCCTTATACATAGATCATTTCTGGCAACCTGTTAGTAGCATATCCATGTGTTCAAAGTCATGCTTACACAAATTGCGGGGGGGGGGGGGGGGCATGAGGATTTTCATATCTGTGACATTGCACAAATGATATTGTCTTTATGGATTGCATTTTCACATTTTAATTGCAATTGTGCAGTGAGCTGTCAGTCATGAACATTGGCCATTGCTCCACATACATTGTACTATGTTAGCATTCAGCATATGAATTGTGCAATGCTATTCCACCAGCAGACATTACTTTACTACTACAAAGCTGATATTGAGATATCTGACCTCAAATTATGAAATAGCATAGAATAATGCAAAGAGAAGTCACCAGGATACAACAAGCATGCATACCTTTTCTTGCATTAACCTTTTGTAATAATAAGTTTTATTTATATCCCACCCCCTCTACCCAAAAGGACTCAGGGCAGCTTACCAAAGAATAAGCACACTGTAGTAATAGTAAACAAAATTGTCTCTGGAATGCTATCTGATCACACCCAGTCTCCTCACAATGAACTGGGAGACATGGGGGGGGGGGAGTATTCAATGAACATGCGTCACAATTCCTGGGTCCATTTCCTGCTCCAGTTGATAAGATCAGGGCAATCTGTGGGAAAAGATCCGGCACCCATGCCTCAAACTACTCACACCTATTGAAATGGTCATCATCCCCAAGTATCCATTGTGTACATTGGACTAACTCTATTGTGTTAACCAGTGCCAACCTATTAAATCAATCTTGGACTCATTTCCCAGTGCTGCGGTGCATTTCTTTCTGACCTTACCCCTCTCAGAGGTGGCTCAATAAACAGACTGACACTTCAAATGCTCAAATAACAGTCTATCCTGCTATACAAAGATCCGTCAATGATGATGTCTGACAGACCCCTGAACCACTCAGGGTGTGGATCCTAGCCAGACAGTTTTTCACCCAATCACAAGCTGTTGTGGGTTTCTTGAATAGCTGTCATATGAAATGTGTCTGAGTTGACATTCTGAGAAGCTAGACACGCTGGGGCCCTCGAACGCCACAATTTTAGCAGAGCTGAAATCACTCAACAAAGCAATGTAGGATATTGGTCAAAATTGGAATGCTGTTCCTGCTGGCAACAATAGACTTAGGAAAATTGTAATATAGCATTTGGGCCTGCCACATTGTAAGACAAAGGAAAACATAAAATAGCAATTGAGGTAAGATCATTGCAGTCATTAGCAATGAAATCCCACTGGGCTTGACAAAAGCTCAATGAAATTCCTACCCATCTCTATTTATCTGATCATCAGTTTCATAACCCAGTTGTACGTAGTCCCCAAGAGCTTTTGATGTTTTCTTGGCCTGCAACAAACCAGGTACTGAAGTCTCACTGTGCCTCACATTAAACTACCGTACAATCATACTTATCCGTGCTCTGTTGCTTCTAAACCAAATTGCCCAATTGAGTTTTCTTCTTCATGGCTGAGAAGCTATCTTGAAATTACTTAACATTTCAATAACAGAGGCTAACATGGTCCAGTTTCAAAATGTTTTCCTGTTGTGCACTCTTCTTTGGCTAAGCTGAAAGAAGAATACAAAGTAAAGTTTTTTTAAAAAAGGCATAAACATCAGCATCAACAATATCACCTTTCTCAATAATTTTGTATACCATATTTCAGATATTTTTGACTACCTCCCTACCGAGCAAAGCCATTCATTAAGGGAGGCACATTTGCTGGCCTCAAGGCAAATGAAGTGTAGGCCAGGTGTAGGCAAACTTTTTTTGCCTTGGGGCTGCATTGTGGACCCGGCCAGGAGGGCTGGGCTGAGAGGGAGAGAGGGTACATGTCAAGTGGGGCCAGGGCAGGAGGGGGCGGTCAGCAGGAGGGTGTGGCAGCCCCTTTGCAATCTGAGGAGAGCCCCATCGGCGCTGTCCCCTCCTCAGCATGAGGCTTGCATGGAGAGAGGCATGTCTCTGCCCTCCCCCCCCCCATTGCAAAGCTCCCAAGTCAATGCACACTCATGCTTCTCCTACCTCTTGGACCCCTTTCTGCCTACTCTGTGGGGCAGGATGAGGTGAGAGAAATTAAAGAAGCCCCTTCCTTAGTGATGGACAGCAGGAGGGCAGAAGGGAAGTAGGGAGCAGAGGGGGAAGGGTGCTTCTTTCTTCCTCCGGCATGCATGTGCACAAATACTGTCAGACCCTAGGCAGCGGAGCACCAAGAACCATACACGGAGGCCAATAACTATCTAATATCTTTATTAAAGAAGTATATAAGAATAATAAAAACAAGTGGAAAATGTAGTCCAGAAGCAGACCTTTCAAATGAGGCCAAATATAGTCCAGAAATAGTTTGTCCAATAAATGATATTAGAGTTCAAAGATAAAATCCAATAACCGAAACACACACTATTGCCAGGCAATAGTGTGGGGAAATGTCCAGAGTCTTTCAAGGCACAAGGTAAATCCACAAGGAGGTTGGAAACAAGGCTTGGATCTAGGAATCAGGATCCGTAGCAAGGAACGAGGCAAGGCAATCCAAAACTTGATTCTAAGAACAAAATCCGTGGCTAGGAGCAAAGCAAGGCAATTCTTGGAGGCTTGGATAGACGAGGCAAGGAAACTGGATTTGCGGACTTAGCGAAGTCCACACTAGGCTGGAAACATGAATTCACTCCTGGAGCTGCTCTGTTGTCTCCGCAACGAACCAACCGTGCCAGGCACCTTTAACGGGGTCTCGTTTTCCCGCCAAACAGGTGTTCAGCGTCCTCTTTCCCTAGAGAACAGGGAACGAAACCTAACTTTGCAGATGTGAGACTCCCTGGATTTTCCCAGGGGAAACATGGCTAATCAGTGTCTTGTTTGGCAGCAATTCTCAAACTCCTGCGAACCCGCTCTTTAACTCCCCTGTCTGCAGTAAAGGAATGTCTCCTAGCGAAGGGAGGTGAGAGCTGTTCAAGGTCGGTTTTAATTGGCTCTTGGGCAAGGACATCAACATCAGGCATCTTGAAGGAGTCCTGCTGTTGTTGATCCGGAGAAAACCCCATGTTTTCATCCTCATCTGCCACAGTGACACTAGGAACGGGACTACAAGGCCCATGAGGCATCACAAATACAGAGCACAGTCAGTTGTGCACCCTCACTCCTTCCTTCCCCCCTTTCTCCTCTCGCAACCTTCACTGCATCATTCCCTGCCAGTTGGTCCCTAAGAGTTGGCTGCTCCCAGGCCTATCTGAGCCCTCCTGGCTGGATGCTGAGGAAAAGAGTCTGAACCCAGCACAGCCGAGGCAAAGGACTGCTCTTCTCCTCCTCACCACCACCTCTGACCCCAAATCCCTCCAATGGTGGAGTCCACTTTCTTCACTCCTTTTACCAGGTCTATCCGCTGAGGGGGAGACCCAGCAAAGCCCCACCTCTGCTGCCATTACCTCCTTAGTTTACAGGCTGCAACAGTTGCTGGGGGTGGGGGTGCAACTGCCTGGCATGGGCGAGGTATAGAACTGCTCTCCTCATTGCCTCTACCCCCAATTCCCTCCAACAGGCCTATGTGCCCTCCTGCTGCAAGGATGTGGAGCCAGAGGAGAGGGCCTAAGGGGCTGCATCCATCCTGCAGGTCTTTGTTTGTATCTAGGCTTGTGGGAGATTGAGTGAAGGCAATTTAAGGCCTCAACATCCCCTTCTCCCTTTCTTTGATGTTCTTGTTTCAACCCACCCTCCCACCTATAGCACAGTTTAAAGTTTTCTGGTTGCTATGGAGCCAAGAATCAATTCATCTCTTTTTCTATGGGTTTTTTCCCACAGATGTTTAGGACTTTGACAATTGAAGCTGGTTAATGTATGCAATAAGTGGTTAGTGGCTAGTAATGTTGGGAGGTGTGGGGTTTTGGTGAAAACCTGTGGAAACTTTTTTGGTGGAGGAAAGAGCTCTGGATTCACCTCTTTATGTCCTGTGATCTGGGTTCTTCTTGGAGTTCAGATGTTTTAACCAGAAGAAGTTGAAAAAGATGTCTGGGGAAAGACCACCTCACTCAACTACCCCCACACTAGGTTGGTACCCCCTGTTGCATCTTTTAAGAAGTAAACAATTAAAAAGGTGCAGCTGTATAAAGTGGTCCATTTTGCTGTATCTGGTCTCATTATTTCCTGACATGGCCAGCAAGGAAGTAAGATTATTTGCTTACACTTGCCTTCTCTAAGGAAGAGATATTATTCCATGTATTCATTTCTCAACTAGAACAGGATTTTTCTTCTACGTGAAAAAAGGATAGTATAAAATAGAGTTACACTTTGATGGTAATGAATAAGCTGTGTTGTTTAAACTAATATAGAGTTTTCCACTATGGAGGAAAGAACAGCAATTTCATATTGCACTGTAACCTGTCAAAAGAAATTTTTCTTTCTCACCAGTAACACAAAGTCGAAATTTTATAAACCATGTTGCTAACAGCCTCAGGATTTCAGACACCTTGCTATGTCACTTTGGAAAATGTAATCCTGCCCTGAACAAGCAGTACAAACAAGATTCTCAGGAACAGGCCAGCAAACCAGGCAGAAATTTTCCCACAGAGTGCAACTTTGTTATAATGGAACAAACAAATGGAAACCCTACCCAGGCCTACAGAAAGACACTTTTAGAAAAATGCAAATAGGAGGCTGAAACTACAAAACAATGAGAATGTGACTACTCTATGTTGGGTTTTAAGATACAGTTTGCAAATGTCAAGGTTATTCATGCACAGCTTTCACAGTTTAGTTCCTATTACTAAGGAATGTGAGCATTACTGAAGTCTTGGATGACAAGAATGGTGTCCTCTTCTTGACGTCCATGTGTCGGTACAGATTAATGCACTGACCAAACATATGTGTTAGTAATGGCTCACATGTAACTATCCCCACAATTGGACACAAGTAACCAGAAGATGTGATCACATGAAAGCTGACAAAAATACAGCAATTGTACAAAGACTTCATCAGCACAGTCATCTGTGCCAACACAAAGATATTCAGGAGAAAAGACCAGTAAGACAAACCTGAACAATTTGCTTTTGTTTATTCCATGACAGGAGATCTAGACTTTCCAGGATTTCTTTAGTTTTTCATTATTTATTTATTTATTGAGCATGCAAGGAGAATCCACATTTGAGTACTTGCATGATTCAGCAAATCAGTCTGAAAAATAAAATTTAAAATAATTTGGAGAGAGAACTCATGGAGCTGGGGCCATTTTGACTTTTCTGTCAGTAAGTTATGTACTCAACAATATGGTTTTTATATAAAGCTGCATATACAATATAGTTCAGGCATGCATTAGCTCTTAAAGCAGAAGGTTACAGGTGTATCAAAAGAAGAATTAATATTACCAAGTTTAGATATCTGTACAGTTGGAAATCTGTACATATCTGGACTTACAATGCAGCCTATGGAGACAATAGTGTCTACCAACTTACATACCCTTTAAATTCACTTTAACACACACACACACACACATATTGTTTTTCCCCCACAAAAATTATATGGCATGCCAATAAGTTTCTGGGCCCAATTCAAAATGCAGGTTATTTACCTAAAAATTCTAAACGGTTCGAGTCCTCCTTTGTCATTGTATCTTCCCCTACGAACTGGCGTGAGCTCTAAGATCTGACAGGGAGGCCCTTCTCTTGCTTCTGCCTCCATCACAGTTGGTGGGGACTAGAAAGAGGGCCTTCTCAGTGGTGTCCCCCCCACTCTAGATCTCTCTCTCCAGGGAGATCAGATTAGCCCTCCCTCTGTCCACCTTCTGTAAAAGACATGAAAACTTTGATGTTCCAATATGCCTTTAAATGATGATTTAGCTCCCGATCTGGCCTGCCCAGCCCTAAGTTATTGTTCTGGTTTTTTCAGCACTTTACTCCCAGCCACAGCCCTATAGTATGTGTTTTACACAAGCCCTTGCCCTGCCCCCTCGAATCTGAACATGCCCACTTTTTCTGCTTAGTGGGCGTTAATGTCGGGTGATTATGTATTTTTATGATGTTTTTACTTTTCTTGTTTTAATTGTTTTAACTATATTGTTTATTTGTTATATGTTTTATTGTGTTTTACCTTGTAATCCTTGTTTATGCTGGCCCCCATGTAAACCGCCCCAAGTCCCTTCAGAGAGATGGTGGTGGGATATAAGAATAAAGTTGTTGTTTTTTGTTGTTGTTGTTGTTGTTGTTGTTGTTGTTGTTGTGAGGGCAGAATTATTATTTGTATTAAAATGTTATACCAAAATGGGGGTTGTTCAACAATAAATCAGAAGCAAGTATTCTGTAGGTCTTCCAGGTATAAGCTGAACCTATTTTATACAAAAGCACTTGGGACCAGAATATTTTTTGGATTTCATTTTTTTTTTTAGTTTTTGGAACACTGTACTTTTATATACACAGTTTATGAGGGACAGAGGAAAGGGGATAGTTAGACATCCAGGACCAACTGATTTTTTTTTTTCAAGGAGCTCTTGCTCCATCACTGTCAAAAAAAATTGACTAGAGAAAGGGAAGGGGGGAGACTCTGGGTCCTGTGGCTTGACTAGCACATATCCCTTGTAATCCCTCTGGGGGAAAAATGCAATCTTGAGAAATGTTGGAAAGCTCTGCCTTACCAATCTATGATGTGCTGTCCTTTGATCTAGCCAATGGTGGCACATGGTGGTACAAGTGAACATGAAATAGGGTGTTCACAGCATGAATTGGCCATTCAGGCAAAGCTTTCCAATATTCCCAAACCTGCAACTTCTTTTTACAGAGGGACTGTGTAAATCAAGCCACAATACTCAGAGTCTTCTCCCACTTCCCTTTCCCCCATCAAATTTCTGACATTGATGGAATAAGAAAAAAAAACTCAGCAGGTGTTGGATGTGTGGTTAGCCTCCTTTTCTCAAATGAGGAAATGGTGGTAATAGTAAAAAAGCTTTTTGAGTCTTTCTGATTTCCAGAAAAGGGAGACTCAACCTGTACATGCAAGCTCTTTACACTCTCTGTTAACCTTCTCATCACCCTCTAAGAGTGTAGGTAATGATTTGCAGTAAACCACTTCTGTTATATTCACAGAAGTGATCCACATTATTTTGAAACTTTCCAAATCTCAGGGAGAATCTGTATTGATAGACTGCATTGGCCAGTCTGTACAGTGCCAGGTCATTCAAGACTGACTTCCTGTGTTTTCCACAAACAGAAGATAGGGCATCTGAAATACTTGATTATGATTGCACAAATATTTCTCATAGAACAGTATATATTAATAATTGCTCACAGCATGTTTGTTTGTTAACAAATGCAAACATTCCTAAATGAATGCCTACATTGCAGAAATGCTTGTTGATTTACAAAGAACATGTAGCCAAGAAAATGACTATTTTAAGAAACTGAAATACTTAGCTCAACTAATTCTGGCTATAGCTTACAAAAACATTACACCTTCGGCTTCTAATTTCAGTTTCGGTTTCCTGAGGAACCTGGTCACATGTTCTAGCTTCACAATAAGGCAAACTTGATTCAATTTCACTTAAAAAAATGTGGGTGACAATTTGAAGAAAGGGATTAACCCAGTCCCTTTATGCTGGACTACTGCTGAAAACTGCAACCCCTCCCTCCAAAAACAGTAGTACCCGGTTTCCCCAAAAATAAGACATCCCCAAAAAGTAAGACCTAATAGAGGTTTTGCTGAATTGCTAAATATAAGGCCTCTCCCGAAAGTAAGACCTAGCAAAGTTTTTGTTTGGAAGCATGCCTGGCACCCGCCGAACAAAACACCATAGCATGCAGGATTGGTAAATGTACATACCAGTTGTATATGGAAATAATGGTAGTAAAAAGAAATTCTTAACAGGAGTCACAGTTTGTCTGGTTTGGTTATGTTGGTTTGTGATGACAACTACTGTACAGTATAGAATAAATGTTCTTTTTTTTTTTGTTCAACAATAAATGTGAATTCTTCTTCATGGAAAAATAAGACATTCCCTGAAAATAAGACCTAGCGCATCTTTGGGAGTAAAAAATAATATAAGACACTGTCTTATTTTCAGGGAAACACGGTAGTGGGGGAAATGTAATGGGTAAAATAGTGAGGAGGGTGTGGATCACCCCACCCTTCTCTCCCAACTGCCAAGGTGCTCATTAGTGTGTCGCTATTACATTTTAAAAGCAAGTGACATGAAATGCAGAGGTGTATTTGTCATGAAGAACAAAGAGCCCAGTAGTACATCAATAGGTACCACTCCAGCGGAATTCAAGAGTTATAATATACTTCCTATTGGCTCTCTATTCAACCATGTTAATGGTTACAACTTACTTTTTCCTGACAGGCTCATCAAGTTAAATACCTATATTTACATATTTACAAGCTGCTATGAGTCTCCTAGGAGCCCCGGTGGCGAAGTGCGTTAAAGCGCTGAGCTGCTGAACTTGCAGACCGAAAGGTCCCAGGTTCAAATCCCAGGAGCGGCTTGAGCGCCCGTTGTTAGCTCCAGCTCTTGCCAACCTAGCAGTTCGAAAACATGCCAATGTGAGTAGATCAATAGGTACTGCTCCAGCGGGAAGGTAACGGCGCTCCATGCAGTCATGCCGGCCACATGACCTTGGAGGTGTCTATGGACAATGCCGGCTCTTCGGCTTAGAAATGGAGATGAGCACCAACCCCCAGAGTCAGACATGACTGGACTTAACATCAGGGGAAAACCTTTACCTTTACTAATACCTCAGAGGCTACCAGATTTGTTATAGAACAGCAGGGGCATTTTCTTGAAATTGCCAAAAATTTGGAACAATAATCGGAATACAAACTATATTACATTGACACATTATGACTGATTTTTATAGAAACATGGGAATTTCTGCCATTCCAGTCATTATATAGTCAATGTCCCTGAAAAATCCTTCTCAATTAAGTAAGTGATTAGCAGGAGATCACAGTTAAATAAAGATTTATTTGGTTCCTATGTAATAATAAGCGCAGAATCAATATTACTTGGCTCAAAGTATTTCATTATTGTGATTATTTAGCCTGTTATGCTACGTAAGCATTGTAAAATGTGTGCTGGATGGGCATTTAATCAACCAGCCATTTACATTTTTTAAAATCTTGTTTGGATGATAAATCTCACTGGTTGATAAATCTTAAGCCAGTCTGAACTGGCCCTAGAGGCTGCTAGATAAACCCATCTGAACTCATTGTAGCACCATCTCAGCATCCACATGATCCAACCAGACCAAAACTGCATCAGCTTTGCTGGATGGTCATCTCACCCTCCATGTCTTAGCCACCAGTCCCAGTTAGCCACAGTCTGAGTTCCATACTATCCTAGGTACCCCTTTTTTGACATCAACAGAGGTACTTGTGTGACCAGTAAAAAGAAAGAGGAGACTGTTGGGCTCACTATCATGTCCCTCTTATTATTAATTAGCCCAAAAACCTTCAGGGTTTTCTTTCCTATCGAATGCTGAAAGCAGGAGATCGGCGCAACAAGTTTAACTGATCAAGTCATCTTGCTGGGTGTAAAGTGCCACATTGAATGGAGATGCAGTTCAGTTTTTATAGCCAACACCTTTGAGCATGCACAAAATTCTCTTAATTTTTATCTTCCTTTGTTCTCTTCTGGCACTTCTCTGATCAGTGTCTGCTTTTCCCTCAGATTTCCTCCTCCTGCATTATCCTGCACTCCCCTCCTTATTTTCACCGTGTATGAGTTCTTTGCTTCCAACCAGTAAATTTACACTTAAAGGTCCTCTTATTCCTAGCTGGTATTCTTTTTCATCGCTACTTTAGCCCTAGTCCTCTTCAATATGATATCCCCATCTTCTTGCAGGTTGCTTGGATGCCTCTGCAGATATCAGAATAATGTGGCCATAATAAACAGGAGCTTGGATGGAGCTCTGTGGCTGGCTGGGAGTACATAGTCCATTCTCTTTTCCAGGACCAATTAGCTCAGGGAAAGGGTTATGGTGCCAATATACCTTCTAGAGAGCAAATAAGTTCAAATTGGACCCGATCCTGCTGTCTTGACTTTCAGTGATACAGCATACTCTAAAATTCCCAGCAGACTCTGGAGTATCCTTGGACTTTGCCCAAAGTGGGGCAAAATCAGTCTAACTCTTTTTTTAAAGATCCTCAGTGACATTGTGAAGGCAGGCAGTAGTAGATTTGGGGTGAGTCCAGGTTTTCTTGCCCTTGTAGACTTGCTCTTTGAAGAAGGCAGATACTAAATATGAACAACAGAAACAAATACAAAACTTAGACATGGATAAGTGGTTTAAGTTTAGCATTAAAGTTTGATCAAGGCTCTCTACATCAGGAAGGGGAAATGTGTGGCCTGCAGGTATGGGTAGACAGCACCTCCCATCAGCCTTAACTGGACAAGCAGTGGTAAAAAATGATGAGAACCCCAACTCAACAAATAGTCAAGATCAATATCTTCCCTATTCTTACTCTACTTATCTTCCTGAGCAGTAAATGAAGCAACAAAGGGGTGCATCTACAGTTCTCTTAAAAACAAGCAAGGAGATTGTCTTGAACTTTTAGGAGTATCTTGTGCCTAGGTTTAAAATATTTCCTGCTTTGAAAAATTGTTTTAGCAGTTTTTGAAAATAATTATGAAGTACTGAATCAAAGTCATCCTTGAAAAAGAGCTGGAGAAGAGCTTTCATTCAGAAGAACAGCGCATATTTTGCATACAGAATCTGCTGTGTTCAGTCCCTAACATAAAACTGGACACAGTCATCATGCTTGAAATATCTTCTGTGAAACGTTTGCTTCAGTCTGCAGTAGGCAGCAAACTCAGTGAGCTGCAGGAGTGCATCAGTGTTGAAAAACAAAATTAGAATTCAAAGAAAACATTTGGGAGTAACCTTGTCAGTAACAAGAGCATGCATAATAAGGCACTGGACAAAACTCATTTTGTTTGTGTCTTTGTGTCGGAATGTATTATGGATAAAGATGCATGTATCCTAATCGAACACTCTATTCTGGCCAGCTAAAGGTCACTCGGAGCAAAGACATTGTGCAGCAATAACAACTGCTTGGTGAAATGTGTTACATCTTTGCTGCTACATTTGCATCATACATGTGTTCTGACTTCAAAAAGCTTTCATTAAAACAGGGAAGCTGTTGAAACTGATTAATTTGTAGGCTGAGTGAATTAGATTGATATTTCGCCAATATATGATGCGCCTGATTCAAAATTCATTTTAGTATTTGAATAATTCAAGCTGAGAACGAAAGAGATTCCACCTAAATATTAGGAAGACCTTACTGACAGTAAGACCTGTTTCGCAGCAGCCTATGCTGCCTCAGAATGTGGTGTGATGTCCTTTTGTCTAGGATGGTTTCACCCCATCTGGGGGACAGAGACTAATGCCAGACATCACACAATGTTGTGTGACATCTGGTGGAGACCTGCCCCCAACTGGAGTAAAAGCATTGTTAGATACCTCACCCCAACACTGGACACTTCCCGTGTTGTTCTGGCTCCAATGGAGAGGGAGCTGCATGCAGGGCTACAGATTCGTCCTGCTGCTATCTCTTCTCTTGCAAAAGCCAGGTGAAGCCGGATGCTTCTCTGGAGGTTTTCAAACAGAGGCTGGATGGTCAATTGTCAGGAGTGCACTAATTGTGTATTCCTGCATAGCAGATTGGGATTGGACTGGATGTCTGTTGTGGTCTCTACCAACTTTATTATTCTATGGTTATGAGTTAATTTCTATTTTATGCATTCTCATGTTTTATATGATTAAACACCAAAATCTCTCATTTGGCACATGCTCAGATGTCAGTTTGTACAACCCTTCATTTTAGGGTTACCAGGTCTGCTTGTACAGAAAGGGAAATTTCAGCAGGAACTGCTTGCATCACAATATACAACATCTGCATGTAAGAGGCCATATCTGCAGAAATTCCCATTTCTAAGCTCAGTAGTGTCATGCTGTTTTAAACTCAGCTGTTTCAATTGTAGCTTTTTAATATTTGTTGCATTTTATTCTTTTGGCTAGAGAGTCCAAGTGTTTCAATAGTGTGACTAGTTTGAATCCTTTTCAATGTTCACTTCGTGCACATTTTAATTCTGTTGCTCCTCTCTCCTGTCCCTTATTTCACCTGGCAATCCAATGTCATTTTCTGAAATAATGAAATTTTTACTAAATATGAAATAATGTTGTGTGCTTAATTTAAACCAAATCAATTAGTTTAAAAGAATGTCTTGTGCTGTTTAATGTCCACTTCTTTTTTCTGTGTTTCAGTCTAACAGTGGCTCTGCTCAATTAATGATCAGTGTGGTCCAGTGGGTGGGAAAACCATAAGAAATGGGATAAAATTATCAGTTCACTTTCGACATAGGGGAAAACCTATAGGAGAGATGAGAGGCAATTTCTGGAAGAATGTATTACTGTGTTTTCTGGTGTATAAGACTACTTTTTAACCCAGGAAAATCTTCTCAAAAGTCAGGGGTCATCTTAGATGCCAGATATCATCTTATAGGACAGGTGCAGAAACTTTCGAGCCAGACTGGATAATCTGTGGTCACCACATATGATGGGGGGAGCTCAAAAATGGCCGCATCCCCACAGTGCTGTACAAGTAAAGTAGAAGAAAATTCATTCACCAGGATTCATGGAAATAAGTGACTTAACGAGGTCCCGATGACAAGGTGAGGGGGCGCCTCACTGGGAAGTTATAAGTGAAGGGCGGAGCAAGCTGCAGGCATCCGGGATGCCTGGGGTATGGATAAAAGAGATAGAGTGGCACTATGCCCAGAAAAACACACCTCTTTCACCTGTCTGGCCTGCCCTTGTATCCTATTACCATACCTCCTTCTCTGCCTTTAAGATCTTGCTCCTGAGGACTGCAGTGAAGCAGCACAGGTGTGCATGTGCAAGATCTGAGAGGCAGAGAAGGAGGTTTGGTAATAGTATACAAGGGCAGGCCAGACGAGTGAAAGAGCTGTGTTTGCCCATCCTTTTTTCCAACAAAAAAGCATGAAAATGCAACAATCATGTTATGAAATACAGTATTTTCATGCTTGGAACTCAATTTGTAGCAATTGAAACCAACTGAGGACAAAGGAGGGAGGTAAGAGGATGAAAGAGAAACTGAGACATTTTTAAAACATTTGAAAAAGTGCAAGAACAGATAATTCAGAGCTATTCCTTCTAAACTGGGACACTTGAGTATATGGCGTAGTGCAATATATATGTTATGTTATTTGCACATATTATGTATGCTTTATTTAGGGCTCCAAGGTTTGCATCCAGGGGTGCAGTACTGCTGTACAGCATATGCAAAAGAGTCATACAATCTAGTCTTGTTGTTTATTCCTTCAGTCGCTTCCGACTCTTCCTGACCTCATGGACCAGCCCACGCCAGAGTTTCCTGTCAGCCGTCGCCACCCCCAGTTCCTTCAAGGTCAAGCCAGTCACTTCAAGGATACTAGCCATCCATCTTGCCTTTGGTCGACCCCTCCTCCTTTTTCCTTCCCTTTTCCCCAGCATCATTATCTTCTCCAAGCTTTCCTGTCTTCTCATGATGTGGCCAAAGTACTTCATCTTTGCCTCTAATATCCTTCCCTCCAGTGAGCAGCTGGGCATTATTTTCTGGATTAAGGACTGGTTGGATCTTCTTGCCGTCCAAAGGTACTCTCAGGATTTTCCTCCAACGCCAATTGATATACATTCAGTTTAGCTTATAATTTGTTGTAGAGTTGTTGAAGGTTTTCTTTTAAAAAAAACATATTGAAATGGTGATTGCATTTTCAGTATTATGATTAACAACCCCCCTAAAGTCCAAGATAAAGGTAAACAAAAACTGCTCATATATAAATAGCAAATTAGAGAAGGGGCAAATGTTGACATATGATGAAATAAATGGATTTGGAAACAGAGGAAATGAGACTGTGAGGACATTCTCCAAAGGCAGTTTGAAAGAAGACTTTAGTTCAGCTTATAAGAATGTCAGTTAAAATGTGAAAACATATCAAATAAACCATTACAAAATGTAGAATTCCAACCATACAACTACAGTATCAGTCTAATTCTAATAATGCAAGCTATAACCAATTTCCTTAAAAATGTAAGAACTACTAATAATCTAAAACTGCAAAAGTTCTATATCCCACAGAGAATCAATTTACATATATCCCTCCACAAAATATGGTAGAGAATTAACTTTGGACCATTTTAGGTGAGAGAAAGTGTGCTGATAACACATGGATCTGCTTTCCTATGATAAATCAGTTTACATTTTCCCATGGCTGTGTCTAAAGAAATGTAAGTACCTATAAAGTAACATTAGGTACTTCTTTTCCACTTTGCAGAACTTGCTAGAAATAAACAGAATAGCCAATGTGAGGAGAATAAAGAAATGTTGAGAAGCCTTAGGAATCTTATAGCAGGATTTGGGAAAAAAGGTTGATAGGATACACATCTTCTTCTCTTTTTTTGCAGCAAGAGAGAGGATGGCAAAGTTCCAGTTTTAGCTTTTGGGAAGAGAACTGAATTCGTAGGAAGGCTAAAATATCCATATTTAAGAGTAAATGGCATAAATGTGTGTGTGTATAGATACAGATATAGATATATAGATTTCTAGAATGGGTAGACAGATAGACAGAACATTATGATTAAGATCGATAAAAGGGTTTCCTTTTTTTTTTGTATGCATCTAAAATTAATCATAACCCATATTTATAATAAATAACCTGTGACCTGACTTGAGATACAAATGATCTGTCCAGAGTTGATCTGGAAAGAATATTTGACAAATGGTTTTAAAAATTGATTTCTCAAGTGTCAAAAAATCTTAGTGAGAAGAATCTCAGATAGGTGAAAAGTGCTTGGAACGTATTATGTTTGAGGCTTATTCTGCATACACACATATATAATGCACATTGAGAATTTGCTGCTGCTGATATTTATAAAACATGTTTCCTACACAGAAGACATTATTTTGTGGACAGAATGTTTATGTTAGAAAGCAACATATTCTGTGCAGAAAAAATATTTCTACTAAGACTGTGGATAATTTCAATTCTCCGTCATAAGTCGGACCTGATTCATAAGATTCGTACATATGATGCAATATCCGAAGTGCTGGCACTGCCCACATCAAAAATTGAAGAATCAAAACTTTTAAACGTCATGACTCTCTGTGGCACAGTTTTAATTCACAGAGCAACCAAGCACTACTGGGAAGCAAAGCCAAATGTATTGCTGTGCCTCTCAGTCAATCAGGGCTGAAGGAAAAAGGGAGAGAAGATGGAGCCACAGCACAATTATTTTTTTGGTTCATTTTGAGGGTATCACTATTTTTGAGGGCTACTACCTTTGCCTACTGTCGTGCTGTCTCAAGTCGTAGGCAGAGAAAAGGAGTTATGGCCATACTTCTGCTAGTAGACCTGGAGATTCCTAGGAAACACCTCTCTAGGAATCTCTTTCAGCATAACTCTGTGGACTGCATTTGTTATTCTCATATAAAAATGTATGTACTGTATTTTACCACTTTCATGGGAGTGCTGTAGGGATACCTTTGGATTTCTTTTAAAGGAGATTTTATTTCTGGAAAAGTTAAGAATTTCCTAAAAATCTGTGGATGACCCAAACCTTCTGACACTTGATGGGCTTGATTGCAGTGGAAAATGTGTCTTGTCCTCCAAGTGTGGATTTCACCCCACTCCACTCCAGCCAGCCATAGCAGCTAAAAAAAAGATTTTTTTGAAACTTTTTTGAAATTAGCACAGCCCTAATTACCACAGTTTTCTACACCGCAAATGCTGTTTTCTGTGCAAATTTCTGTATTTTTAGAGTAAGTCCTAAACTGCAAATATTTTTTAAAAAAACTCCATCATTACTAAGAGCTTTCTAATAGTGAAGAAAAATAGAAAAATTATTTGTTATTGCCTGTGAAAAAAAATGTTTCAAAGATTTGCACTCCTGCTCTGGATGTGTTGGTACTCACCAGATTTGTTCGACTGCAGCTATCATTATTCCAAACAGCTTAGCCAGTGAGTTAATGTGTATTAACTCTAGAGCATATCAAAGTAGCCAGATTGCAAAAGTCTTTTCTGGAGTACTGGAGCACAAAACAACTGAAGACATGTTTTTGCTTTAAAAGAGCCTGTTAGGAAGATTTTTTCCCAACTAAGCGATCATGCTGCCTTTCATTATAGTCCATGAAATGATATTGTTTGCCATGTTTTAGGAACTTCTGAGTAAAATATATAATCTTCATTATGTTTTTCATGAGTTGCATTACTTTTAATCTTAAAATCAGGAACAAAAAAGACATGTATCTATCTGATTATTCTTCCACACTGTTTATGCATGTGGGAATGGAACTTGCTGGAGCAATTTTAATCTTGGCTCCAGATTCAGAAATATGCCTCCGAGATCTTAAAATAATTTTCTTCTTAAAAGCATTGGCGTAGCCAATTAATTTAAGCAGATCAGTAAATATTGGGGATTGGGAGGCATTTAGTGTTAAATTATTCATCAGGCATAAAAGGTTTACAGCTTCCTCTGAGGTAAAGCTGCTAAATGGCACAATTGTACCGGACTAATGCATCTTATCAAAAAATAAATACAAGAAAACCTCTGCCCTCACTAATACCTAATGCCTCTGTGGCACTGTAATCTACATCAAAAATCACTATCCCTATGCACCTTCTCTTGTGTATAAGATTTTGATCAGCATTTATGCTTTCCATAATTTGTGGATAGAACACTAACCCTGAGAGAAAGCTGCTATCCTACTATCTGAAGCTTTCAAACAGATATAAGAGTATACAACTTGTTTTAATTGTATGATTAAATGTTTGCATTGTATTATTGTATATGGCACTGAATGTTTGCCATTTTCATTTTTTGGAAGCCACCCTGAGTCTCTTCAGGGAGAAAAGGCAGATTAAAAATAAAGTTATTTGTTTAATTATTTATCTAAAAATGTTCCCAGTCTTAGTTCCATGTTTTTAAACCCAATATTTAGAAGAACTCTTTAACACCACACAGTCATAGTACAATCATTCTACCTTATTTGCCATGGCTATCTCCTATGGAATCTTGGGGTCTGTAGTTTGGTGTCACACTAGAGCTCTTTCTGGGGCTGAGAACTTTGCCATTCTTTGTGTGAAACAGAGTGTTTAACAGAGCCCATCTACACTGACTACTTATTGCAAAAGGGCCTCAGATAAGCTCTGTAGAAGCCAAATGCTGCATGGAACTGATCCAGGGGAACATAGGAGAAAGCCAACTTAACATGGTCTTGACCGCATTAATCAAAATTAGGGGCTACTCAGAATTCTGGACCATGTAAAGAGATGGATCCATCTGCAACAACTGTTTACACTACCATCCCTTGTCTTCCAGGCTTGGGCAGCTCAGGACCACAAAATAGCATTAGCTGTCCCTTCCTGTTCTACATTTTGCAGCAGTCTCCAGCCAAAATATGGATCCTACTGGTCAACCATCACCTGAAGTGACATTGTCCATGGAAACAAGGTGACTGATGAAGCAGTTCTTCCTCTCCTTCCCTCCCCTTCCTCATTGTACCATCACCTGGGTCAACATTACTGTAGATAAAAACCAGCCAGCAGGACCCATGCCGCACCTGGATACCACTGTAACATGGAGGGGATGGTAATGGTGAACATCTGGTCATGCCAAACTTGGTTTGGTGCTGCTAAGCAATTGGAACTCCTTCCTGCCTCCACAGTGGACACAAGTAGATGTGTGAACCATCCTGAAGACAATCCAGCATACACCCAGGGCAATGGGTCAGTGTAGAACCATCCAATATATGTTAAAGAACCATTACATTGGGCCCTTGGTAGCCACTGTGGTTTGGTCTTATGACTCCCACTTTGATGTGATCAAAATTAATGGATGGTCAAGTCCCACCATATATAATAGCATAGTAAAATAATGCCCTTATAGAAAATTCCAAAATCAAGGTTTGCTATTTATTTTATTTTTATATGGGGGGAATATTTTCAAGTCATGGATGGTTGAAGCTTTGGATACAGATGACTGTATTCATGGTGATACAGATGTTGGTATGGAATGTGTGTGTCTATGGACTCCTTTTATGTGTGGAGGGGAAACAATGGCACACTTCCTTATTGGTGTGGAATGTTTGATTTTCTGGGGACAATAAAACTGTAATATTTCTAATCCTTAAGAGTTTTCTTCAAAACCCAACCTCCATTCTCATCCCACTCTTGTTAGTTTTTCTTCTTATTGGGGAATTTGTACCTAACCACCAACCTCCCACCTCAAACACACACACACACACACACACACACACACACACACACACATACACACATTTTATTTTAAAAGGGAGAATTTTTAGAGTAATTATTATTGGAGTCATTTTTCTCATCAATGAAACCACAGCTGTGTATATTTTTAGTTGTACATTTTGTGTGTGTGCGTGGGTGGGTGTAATTGGTTTGTATGTCTGTTTAATTTCTCTGGCATATACACTTTAAAATGCGTACATTTAAAATGTATGATAAGCTTTGTTGTAGAAGACGTCTTGTGAGATACAAAACAGATCTTGTCAAGAATTTTGAACCTAACACATCTATGAGTGTTTCAGAGTAGAAAACACATGTCAATGTGACTTAGAACAAATGATTGATACTCAATGGAGCAGAAAAAGTAAAAGTTGTTCTCTCTTTATAGATTTTAAGTTAATCAAATAAAAGATACCTGAGTTGTTCTGAACCAGTGAACCTTGTCTTCTCGCTTGTGAACTAACCATTTAACAACATACAAAACAAATATTTTGGTACATTTTTAATATTTAATATCTCATTGCTGCTTCACAGCATGACTGGAAGGTTCTTCAGAAAAAATAATCTAGATCTGAACCACTACTTCCAGCAAGAGAGAAAATATAAATTCATTCTGATTTCCTTATTGGGGGGAAAGTCAACAATGCAGGTAGGGGTTGTGGAATGAATGAGTGTGAAAGTCAGAAGCAGCACAAAAACAAATGACATTCATATTTTATCACCTCACACATTCTTCCACAACACTCTGAGAAGTTATTTCATATTATCTTAGATTGTCAGAAGCCAACATGAATGCAGTGATTAGGAAGATCTTGGATACTCACAGCAACGGCTCTCTCTCACTAAATCAACTAAATTAATTATGGATTATGTGAACAAATGGTGTTCATCTTCAAAGTCGCTAAGTGAAATGCTGCTCTGATTCAGTAATGGGAAACCTTTGACCCATGGATCAGATTGAACATGCCAACTTACTACTTCTTGACATGTCGCACACCCTTTTAAGCATCCCTGTTCTCACCTCCCCCTTTTCCACAGAAATCTGATGATGCAGCAATTTCCTCCTACATCTTCTCCCTCCCATACATTCAAACATTTGCCTTGAAATTGAATAGTGTATGCATATAGCTACAGTGCAACCCCCAGTATCTGCAATTTCATTTACTCATGTCTGACAAAATATATCCTCTCTAGGTACAACTTTGTGGTATATGTAGGTCAAAAGCTCTTCATTTCAATATGGTTCACTATTATCTGAGGTTCTACATATCCAATTTGGAAACATATGTCCTATAGATAGGGTGGTCCTACTGTACTTAACAGTTCCTGTTCTGTGCTCAGAAAGCAGATAACCTGTTTTGGTACACAGATTGAAAACAGAGTGAAAGTAACAGAGGAAAGGAAGTAGAAGAACATAAAATACTGTTATAGCTATATCAAAGAACACATGAGCTGCAAATTCTGCCTTCCCCTCTCATTGCTGCCACTGCTCATCACTGACCATGAAGCTACCTGCGAATGCCTGGGCATGAGATTTGTATCTGCTGAGATCAGAATGGGATGCCCACATGATTAGCTTAAATGTTAGAAAGTTGTGGACAGGAGAGGGGAGAAATTTTGTTGGGGAGACAATGCTTTCATTTTAATCCCCCTTGTAGTTATATCCTTCCCAGCCTTCCCAGAATGGGTTGCATGCATTTATCTTCTCAGTATCAGCTACAAACTTCCCCTGTGATATTCACAGCACCAGATATAGACCTTTGAATTCACTGAGATCTTTTGAATATCTCATATATTCCTGGTCTCTGTTTCAATGTGATTTATTTCAGAATGCTATGAATTTGCTACTCATATTTTATATTTGATTTTGTATCTTTCCTAAGGCTGAACACAGTTGGCAGCAGAAAATATTGTACTTGAACCACCACTGTCATCAGTACCAATCTTTGAGAAGATTGAAGGAAAAAGTCCCGAGGTGGCATACTTTAATAGGGTTTCCATATCACCTCCTCTTTAGGCCCTGGCCAGACTCCAGTAAGGTTGCTGTGTCATGTGCTGTCAGTTCATGCCCTGGGACCATATAATTTGCTAATTACCACAGATCACCTTGAGTGCTGGAAAAACTTGCCAGATTTGTAAAGAAATAAACAGAGCTCCATTTTCTTTTATAGTGCTGTTTCTTGTTATTGATATTCTTTGCTCAACACCAATACCTCCCTCCCTGCTCTCCCTTGCCCCGAAGGTAGGAGATGAATTTCAAAAGATCTGTCTTCATTTTCAGAGATAAAATTTCTTTGACTGGAAATTAAGTTCACAAAGCTATTCATGCTTCTGCTCTCTTATTTTTGGAACACCTCTTACAAAAACTGGAGAACGCCAATTCCACATAGGAATGGTATACCCAACAACTGAACAGCAGAGAGCAAAAATGCCTGTCAGTTTCAAGTTCTTATAGGGAGCCATTGCCGTCGGCAATGCTTGAACAGAACAGGGAAACCGGGAGCCTCAGACCAGCAGCAAGCTTGACGTCTGACGGGTAAACATTAAATAAAGAGAATTTCTGTTGCTGATGAAAAATGAATTATTTATTATTACATTTTTCAAAAAAAAATCAACAAAAGCTATGCTACCAGTCCACTGGCTTTTGCCAAGTTCTAGAGCTTGACCATATATACAAAGACACTTCAGATACTCTCTGCAGCTAACAAGAGTGAGGGAGAATTTTATTTTCAGTTTATTTTTTATAAAATTCCACACAATAATTTAATATGTTTGTCTGCTATGCTTTGCAAGTCTGCCTTTAAATGTGCCTTCAAGTCAGCTGCACCTTATGGCAGTCCTACTGTGGCAACATTTATTCAGAGAAGGTTTACCATTCTCATCAGCTAAGCCTACAATCCAGAAAAAAATACCACCCAGAAGTGTCTGTGGGCCACTATAGGGCCTCAAGTGTTATTCTATGGTATACTTTCTTCCCAAGTATAGTCAAAATGGGATGCTAAAAGGTTTGATATTATGCACAGTTTCATGTACCCACTGGGTTTTTTTGAGAATTCAAGGGTTATAATATACTTCCTATTGGCTCTCTATTCAACCATGTTAATGGTTACAACTTACTTTTTCCTGACAGGCTCATCAAGTTAAACACCTATATTTACATATTTACAAGCTGCTATGAGTCTCCTAGGAGCCCCGGTGGGGAAGTGCGTTAAAGCGCTGAGCTGCTGAACTTGCAGACCGAAAGGTCCCAGGTTCAAATCCCAGGAGCGGCTTGAGCGCCCGCTGTTAGCTCCAGCTCTTGCCAACCTAGCAGTTCGAAAACATGCCAATGTGAGTAGATCAATAGGTACTGCTCCAGCGGGAAGGTAACAGCGCTCCATGCAGTCATGCCGGCCACATGACCTTGGAGGTGTCTACGGACAACGCTGGCTCTTCGGCTTAGAAATGGAGATGAGCACCAACCCCCAGAGTCAGACATGACTGGATTTAACGTCAGGGGAAACCTTTACCTTTACCTTTTATGAGTCTCATTGTGGAGAGAAAATTGGGGTGTAAATAAACATAATAATAATAATAATAATAATAATAATAATAATAATAATAATAATAATAATAATAATTACATACATACATACACATACATTTAGTCCTTTTCATTTTTGAAATGACTATAACTACTGAATTTAAGTGGTGCAAATGCAAGATACAGTTTCTTTTGATTTGATGGACAGCAACTTATTAACATTCACACATTTCTTTATGTATGAAACACAAATAAGTTGAGATCAGATGCATCCCCCCTTTATTAAGAATGCATTGGATGTCAAGGAATTAGAAAAATATTTTCTTTGGCAGAAATACTTATTCAGATCAGCTCAATTTTTTCTTTGTGTCAGGTGAAAATAGATAATGTGTTCTTTCTGCCTTGACACTGGTTACCAACCCTCTGGCTTGTTCATCCTCTCTATATGCATACTGTTTGTGTGGAACTACTTTTGTTCTCAGAGTCAGCAGGAGATGTCCATGACTAACTTTAATCTATCTGGGCAGTTATCTTGAAAAATTGTACAGATGATAACAGAGAAATGTATCCTGAGATATCTTTCTTTCAGGAGATCACATTTATCAAACTTTGTAGCTAAGAGATCAATTAGTTGATGAATACTTAATTAATGTACTATTTATGAATTCCTTATTATGTATCCATTATAAACTTTTTTTAAAAAAAACCCAATAAAATGAAATTTACATGATGGCATTCTGGAGTAATATCTTCAGAGCAGCTTCCCTGTGGCCTTCTTTAACATCAATTCAGCACCTATGTTATTTCACCTTTTACATTCATTTTAGCTTTTTGTATGAGTTGTACTACTGCTATATAGGACTCCATCCTTATTTTCTTATCCCTAGAATAATCATAGTCTCCAGTATCCAACATTTTATCTGTAAGTGTGAATGGCTAATGCTCTACCTAAGTAACATAGGGTTGTGAGTCTTTGGAAGCTATGAACTGCACCTTCCATCATCCCTCATAATTGACTGTGCAGGGCTGCTGAGCACTGCAGTCCACCAGTTCCTGAAAGATCCCCAGGGATGCAGTTCTTAACCAATTTCTTGTTACAGCAAGAAATATACAATTTGGGGCTTATTCTAGAGAATTACAGACAACGATTTTTTCCCACAGAAATTGGAATTTTTTCCACAGAGAATAAAAGTACCCATGCCATTGTGTTGTATGTTTTCAAGTCATTTCTAACCTATAAGGTGAACCTATCACGGGGGGGGGGGGGGGGGTGGCAAAATTTGTTCAGAAGCGGTTTGCCAAGATACAGAAATATTATTTTCTGTGCCGAAAATCCAACAGATATATTCTGTACAAAATTGGCATGTTGTGGTTTTGCACAGAAATCAACAGTTTCCACAGCAAATGCTGTTTTCTGTGTAAAAATAGCACATGGAAAATTTCAGTAGAATAAATTCCAAAATGTGATCATTCTCTTCGGTTAGAAATTTGTCTCTTAAGGGTGTCCTGAAACTTGAGAAACACATTTTACAACAATTTCTATAATGTTTCCATAAAATCATAAAATCATAGAATTGGAAGAGACCACATGGGCCATCCAGTCGAACCCCCTGACATATTCTTTCTATTTCTGAAGGCCACATCGGCCTGATTCCTGTTTTACTTCATCAGGTTCCTCTGATAAAAAACCGTGTAACAGTGGGGAAAATACCTGACAAAAGAAATGTAATAAATCAATAATAATTTGCCTCCAATCAAACATTGTCTTTGTTTGGCTTTGGTCGATACCAGCTTGTAATTCAAAATCATATGCTCACAACCCAGTCCCTAGAAAGGCAGAAGTCACTATGAAAATCCATTACATTCATCCCGCCCTGCCCACAATGCTTTATTGTGACAATTTTCTCAAACAGCCAACCCCAGCAGCCTGGTGACCTGAGGGTTGATAATCACCGCTTTTGCCAAGCAGAGCTGCAGTGTTCTGTCACTGTAGTGTAGCCCTATTTATTTGTAAAAGTTGCTAATGACTGTTTGACAGGAGGGGCATTGATTAGAGGAATGAGAAATAGGATGAGCTGGAGCAATTGTACCAGTCTGGAATTCTAATGACTGCCTGTCTGACATTAACAGTGTGACCCAATTACATTCATAGGAAAAAATAAACATCTCATTTAAATGCACACTAATGCACTTCAGGGCTGATAGAATAATACTTGTTTACACTGACCACTGTGGAGAGTAAATTTTCTGGTCTAGTTTTTTTTTTTAAGATATGAAATACAATGATCCTGCATGTTGCATATGCAGTGATGCAGGTGTGTGTGTTAAGAGTTCATCCCATATGTGGGGAGCCTCAATGGCTGAATTCCTAACTGTTGTTCATGTTGGAATTTCCTAAAAACCTAGCTGTGTTTTTTTCCTACCTTTCTGAGCAAAATGTACATTGGATTTGGCAATTGTTCTTTCAGCACACTAATAGAACACTTCTCACTCATCCCCCTGCCCCAGAAGCACAATTTCAATATTTGACAGACCTTTCAACCTATACAATTACAGCACAAACAATTCTACTGTAACAGCCATGGCATTATCCTATGGAATCCAGAGATTTGCAATTTGGTAAGACGATAGAAGAGAATTGTAAATATCTCTCCCTACCATTCAAATTCCAGGATTTCACAGGATCCAGCCATGTCAATTAAGATAGAATCATAACCCTACAACAGTGTAATATGAAAGTCAGATTACACATGCGAAATAAATAATGCATATAGATAGGGTGGTTGACACCCTATCTGGGCTTGCAAAAAGCAACTGTTTGAACTACAGCCTTTTAAGGCATTATCAAATACTTGCCACAATCCCGCAGAATTCCTGCAATGCAGGATAGGGACAATTTACCATTATCATGATGAATAATATTGCACAGCTATTGGCATTGCATATTTTTCCCACATATATGCATGTGCAGCATTTTTTTCTTTTTAATATACTTTGCAATTGTGAAGTGCTTGCCTACATAACAACAACACTAACATAAATCCTCAAGGAGAAGAGTGGATGCCGCCACAAAAGCCAGAGGACCTCATCACACAAGGTAAGTCCCAGAACGCTATTGATGGGATTCCTCTAGGTGTTCTCCCTGGCCAATGCCCTCTCCTACTCCTTTTCTCAAAGCTTATCAAACTTCAGCACACATGAATGTTCATCAGAAAAGTGTGGACAGTGCAGGGAATACAAAAATGCCTTGGTATGTATTGCCCCAGCAGTTGCTAAACATAGTGCAGTGTGCTGCCCCTGATTTTATCTAACATATTATTACTTTGCCAAATTTCTGCCCATCTTCCTTGCCCTACACTACATTATTGAAGCAAGACTGAGTTTATTTTTAATTACAGCTAAAATTCTCTTGTTTTCTCAATCTTTAGCTTCCCTGCCCCTTCCCATTTTCTCTCTCCCTTTCCTTACTTTGGCATGGGGCAATGGGGGACCAATAACGAGTATTGTACAATGTTGTATAGTAGGGACCGTCATGAAAGGTGATGATCCTGCTAGTAGGCCAGTTTTCCTAATTTGTGTGATAATTTGAGGGGAAGTCATAGGGAGAAGGGAGCAAGCTTGTTTTCTGCTGCCCTGCAGACCAGGACGCGAAACAATGGCTTCAAACTACAGGAAAGGAGATTCCACCTGAACATCAGGAAGAACTTCCTCACTGTGAGGGCTGTTCAGCAGTGGAACTCTCTGCCCCGGACTGTGGTAGAGGCTCCTTCTTTGGAGGCTTTTAAGCAGAGGCTGGATGGCCATCTGTCGGGGGTGCTTTGAATGCGATTTCCTGCTTCTTGGCAGGGGGTTGGCCGATGGCCCATGAGGTCTCTTCCAACTCTACTATTCTATGATTCTAAGTCCCTAGACTTTATGCTAATGAGAAGATTATGGGGCTTGTAGTCCAAAGAAATTTCTCCCACGGGTGTCATACGTAGGGAAAAGACTACCATACTTACTTGTAAATAAAATAGAAAGAAATGATAAAATGTGCAGTGTGGGCTAAATTAGGAGTGAGAATCATGTGGCTCTCCAGAGATTGTTGGACTGCAACTCAATTTGCAGCATGATTCTAGTTATGAGCAATCTGAGCAATTTATATTTAAATGCCATCAATTCAATTTATAATTTCAATAACACTTACAAATGTGTACAAAATACATTTTTCACTTAAGGCGTTTTTTTTTCTCCCTGAAATTATTCAACCCTAAATCATGAACAAACAATTTACCAGAAACCACAGTATTCCACCTCACTGCTTTTGATGATGGGAGCAAAAATGGCCTGAGGTTTTAAAATCAAACATAACAGCATTAGACAACATATGCAAATTCCTTCCTCAAAGATTTTTGTACTGTAACACAACCATACAGTAATTGAGATTTTAGCACATCAGTCCTACAGTGATGTACTAAAAGAAAATTATTCCCTGTTTTAGTAGGAAGAACCGAGCAGTTATCTATCCAACCATAAATGTAATTGTAAAAACACCACTAATGGGATGAAATATAAACAGGGTAAAAGAGAGAGATCTGACTCATTAAAAATGAACCCCAGTCTCCCTAGTTCTTGTACTGTCTTATAAAGCCCTAATTTGGAGTCAGTTTATATAACAGACCACCTCTTTCCATATGTAAGATCTGCTTTGTAGGCAGGTGGAGGCCTGTCTCTTCTCACCCTCAGGCCTGGGCTGGAGCTGGGCTGGGGGTTAGTGCTTTTTAAAAGGCGTGACCATGTCTGGTCCATTCCTGTTCTAGCCTAGCTGGAATACAATGGTCCTCAATTGGTGGCAGAAATTAGGAAGGAGATTTTGAAGAAAGGTGGTTCCCCACACTTTGTTCTTCCTTTCAGAAGGTCTGGGGATAATGGGATACATGAATTTGAACCAATCTTGCTAATCAGTGGATTATCTTTTATGATTATTACTTGATTTTATAAGGCACCATGTATTAAGCTTTCAAGGTCAAGACAACAAAGTTACATTTATACAGTCTTACAATTACAAATGGTCCTTTGAAGGCAACCAAGATTGATGTGGCCCTCAATGAAAATGGGTTTGGCATTCCTGCAGATCAGCCAATGTCAAATAATAAGATGGCCTTTTTGGGGTGTTGGAAAATCAGCTTCAGCATTCCATATTTGGGTACCTTATACTTCAGTATTCCTAATACCAAAGCCTGGCCACTCAATGCTTTGCTTTAGGGGGAAAGGAGGAAAATCAGGGAAGACTTTGTCTTGAAAAAGAAGGATTTTTTTCTGTTTCCTGCTGATCAGTTCTTTAGTGTGGCAGGATGCTTCAAAGTTGTTGCTGTAAACTTTCTAGGGATTTTGCCCAACCAACACTCTCTTCTCCTTTTCTCAAAGCTTAACAAACCATAGCAGGCACTAAGGTTCAGCAGGAAAGAGTGGTCAGTGCAGAGAATACTAAGCTGCCTCACTATTTGTTGCCCGAGCAGCTGCTTAATATAGTGCAGTGTAGTGTTTTTGCTTTAGTCTAACTTATTATGTTGCCAAATCATTG
Organism: Anolis carolinensis; assembly: GCF_035594765.1. NCBI lineage: Eukaryota > Metazoa > Chordata > Lepidosauria > Squamata > Anolidae > Anolis > Anolis carolinensis. The sequence goes on along the minus strand of NC_085843.1, from coordinate 254,800,860 downwards.
CCCATCTTCCTTGCCCTATACTAAATTATTAAAGTAAGACTGATTTTTCTGAAGCCCTGCTAAAGTTCTCTTGTCATCTCCCTCTTCAGCTTCACTGCCCCTCACATTTTCTTCCTTCTTTTCCTCTCAGTCCAATCTCCTGACTACATTCATCTCCACTTTCCTTTTTCATTTCATCTTCTTTTTTCTTGCTTCTTTTTGTTCTATCCTACTTCTTTTAGTTACAATTATGATTTTTCTATATCTTTCTTCTTCTGTCCTACCAACTTTTTTCCTGTTGTTCCTGCTCCTGAGCTTAGAAACCATGAATGTGTCAGGGTATGGTTAAAAAATCACCAGCTCCACACCACCCTGATTTATTGGTGATCCAACCCTCTCACCAATACATCCTCAGTCAGACTGCTTGCCCATCTGGATAAGCAGCACCAACAAATGACACCACAGTCGTTAATCAGCTGAACGCGGTTCTAAGACTTTATTCTCTATATACAAGTATTTACAACTTACTGAGTCCATCCCTCATAGGAGACATGCTCTCTCCTTGCCAATCAGCGAAGATCACACACTGCCGATAACAGCACAGTCCACAGTAGAATAGAACCTCTGAGACCGAAAGTCACAACCTATTGGCTCGGCAGGTTATCACTCAAACTGGCCTGCCATTAACACTTAAGTTGCTGGAAAACATGTCCGGTATACACAGTTGCAAACAGTAAAAAACACTTGATTCATCATTTCATCCTTACACCAAAAATGCATTAACAGAATGTGATATGTTAGAGTCTCAATATTTTTAAAAAATAAATTCCATGAAACTCAAAGGCCCTTGCTTCTAAGGGAACATACACAGACAGAATTGTCCTTTTAAGGTGCATCTACACTGTAGAATTAATGTAGTTTGGCATCACTTGAACTGCCATGCTTCAATACTATGGAACCATAAGAGTTGCAGTCTGGTGATGCAGCAGCTCTATTTGACAGAGAAGGCTAAAAACCTTATAAAGTTATTGTTCCCATGATTCCATAGCCTTGAGCCATGGTAGTTAAAATGGTATCAAACTGCATTTATTCTACAGCATAAATGCACTTTTAAGCTTTAAGGTACCCCTTTTCTTTCATCATCATCTCCAAAAGCTTTAGTGGCCCATGAGGGTACTGCCTAATTGGAAAAAACCTATTAGAAGCATAGTTTAGAAATTTATTTATATATTTATTTCCATCATTTCTATGCCGCCCTTCTCACCCGAAGGGACTCAGGGCGGCTCACAATCTGGCAAAATTCAATGCCGGTATACAGTACAAAAGATAAAACATAAGCAATTAAAACCATCAATTTGGCATAATACAATAAATACAGTAGAGTCTCAATTATCCAAGCCAAACGGAAATGAGGGGAAGGTTGGCTTGGAAAAGTTATTTTGGTTGGATAACATCTTCAATGTGTTGTTGGAGATAGAACTTAGAAAAATGTTTTAAAACACTACTAGTAAAAAATTTGCATTCAAAACAGAACATTAGAGAAATTTCCTAGGCTAGACCTTAACTTAAAACTTAGAAAACTTAATTTAAAAAAGCCCCACCCCTTTCTTTTTAAAAGAAAGGTTTCTCTTGTTTTTACTCTGTTTCAGTGTTTTAACACTCAAATTTTATATAGTAAAAATAAAGCTAAATGTATAATCATTTAGCATTATATGATTAAGGACCTCATCACATGTATGAGATCCAGCGTTGTGACTCCCTAGCCTCTGTGACAAATCGGGGCAGAATCGGAACAGCAGCAGGCAATCTTGGTGCCCCAGCAACCAGCTGACGCTTCCCCATCCCATTGCGTGGTTTGTATCATTGCGTGGTTTGAGTCTGTTAAAGCCCTGTTGTTCCTTACGGAACACGGGAAGGCTTCCATGTTGGAGGTGACAGTGTCCCACCATGCTGCTGTGCCAGTTCACCCATGGAACTCCACTGGAAATCACCCTATGTTATATGATGGGAGGCATGGGGTTCCATGGGTAAACTGGGGCACAAGCCTCATAGGAGACCTTTCTGCCCCATGCGATAAGGCTGTATATCTCCTTGCATGATCAGTGTTCTCTCTTACTTCCCTCTCCCTGCCTCTCGTTCTAGTCTTTCCTTGAGCCATTCTGCTCCACAAGGAAGAATTCACTTGGTCACTTTCAGAAATGGGCAGATCTCTCAAATTTCTCTGTACTTCCTCTTTTCCCACCACAAATCTGTTCCATACGATTCATTCCATTAATTTATACCTCACCTTTTCTTTTCACATATCAAGATATCATTATTCTGTGTGGACTTTTTGAAACAGAAATATATCCACAAACATTTTGGGCACATCCACTGTCACATCTTCTTGCTGATGAAGGCATATATGTATGCATTTTTAAATGCCTCCACTGTTTGTTCTTCATTTTTCAAATGTACACATATTTTGAGATATGTTGTTTTTCTTTTCTTTTGCAGAGTGCATTGCAAGCTTGTAAATGTAGACATTACACATCTACAAATGGCTTCTGTTTTTGTGTTCAGTCTAAGAGGTACAGACTAAGTAAATGCGTTTTGAAAACATTCTCAATGGAATGATTTTCCTACACATCCCTGTTGCTTGTTTTAGGTATCCAACATATTCATGCCACAATCTGCTCTTTTCCTAAACACTTCGTTGTTGTATTATTATAAAAACAAATCATTCGGCATTGTTATGGATTTCCAATGTTAACTACCATAAAATGTTTACTGAGTAAAATTAGAATAGATCAGAATAAACATTATCCAATATCTGTCCACCCAAGACAAGAGCTGCTTCAAACCAGAAAGAACTACAAATCTGAGAATATAAAGGGGGAAAAAAACATACTCAGGACTCTCATAACTAATCTCATTTATAAGTGTCTTTAGGCATGTCAGCGAGTTGGTATATTTTATTTATGTTGCCATAATGTGGAAAGGAGCTTGACTGTAGAATTGTAAATGTTAACAATAAAAAAGCATATTAAATGCTACAAAATGGCAATACTGCCTGCTAGATCCATCATTATGAATTTTATTTGTATCCCAAATGCATGACTCTGCATATGACATTCAAACATGAACAGGCCAATCTGTAATGAAGAAACATGTCAAAGAAGCAAAAAGCTTTTCCGTATATAGATTCAGCATTCTTTATCTGAAAATCGGAAATGTTTCAAAATCTAGAATTGTCCACATGGATGGCTTGGGTATCAACACTTTTTCTTTCTGATGGTTCAAGAGATTATCACACAAGTCTATATACTATTTTGGAAGCTCCCTAGACATGAATAAAAACATTTACTACTACTATATGACATCATCCTGATCTTGTCCCAAACAACCTTCAATTCGTGTTAAAGTTGTATGAAATGAAAAGGCTTTCCTCTCATCTTTCTCCGTCTTTTGGCTTCTAAACAAGCTTTGAAAGTGCTTTAAAAAGTGGGTTCTATCTGCTTTATCATGAATTTGAGAGGTTGTGACATCCACTGTGGGCTGTCCTTCTTGACTGCAAAGAAAAAATGTAACCCTTTCTCCCCTGATCATCCAGATCACTTTCTTTTTAAAAGGAACTGTGATGGGTCTTGCCTGCACCAAGCCTCTAATGTGGATTTCCTCTATTAATTGAATGTTTCCTTTCCTTGCTAGGCAACAACATTTTGCAAAACTTCCCACTCATGCATGCTTTTCCTCATTATAAAAGCTTAAAGTTCAAAGTACATTTCCCACTTGCCAAATAAACACAATATGAAAGTATTTAAATTGCAAAGTGTTTATATTTACAAAAATATTTTCCATTGCATTTGACTAACACTTTGGCACTACGAAAACACAAGGATTTAGCAGTTTCACAGCTTCAAACCTCTGAACTTTTGAAGTTGCACAGTTCTTATTTAAAACAAAAAGAAGAGTATGTATGAAGAGGGTGAATCCATGGACTGGCTGTGGTAAGATCAATGTGCTTTAAGCTTTCTCAAAGAGCATTAAAAAAGTATTTGTTTGGTAAGAAGAGGGGCTAGGCAGGCATGCTTCCATCTTAGGTGAGATGGGTTTTCCATGTTGTTTTAGGAGACATATGTAATAACATCCTCAGCTGTATACAGTCTTTGTTTCATGCAAAAAAATATTTTAAATCATTTGTATAAAATTTCTGCCAGTCTATGCATATATTGTATATATGAAACATAAATGAATCGATTTCACCACCAAGATATCTCATTTTGCATATGTAAATATGATAAAATCCAAAACATTCCAAATTCCAAAACCATTGTGGCCTCAAACATTTTAGAGAAGATATACTCAGCCTCTGGATCAAAGCAGGAATTTTCTTTGGATATTTTTATTTTAAAAAATAGAATTATTGAGTTGTCATGACTAGGGCAAAATGATATATACCAGCATTTCTATTAAAATATGTTGGAATACAATAAGTAAAACAGGTTTGCACTAAAACACCTGCTTTAGAAAGACAGCTTTCTGCCTCTGCATGACACTGTTTATTGTGTTTCATTTCTTTTACACCTTGGTCAAAGATTGCCTTTCCTCTGCATCTTATTTTTTTCATTGTGGAGTAGAACCAGTGGACAAAAACACTGTGTTTAAAAGAGTCTTTATTTGCACTGAACCTTCGCATGGGGGTCAATAGCTAACCTTCTGTGTTGATCACTTTATTAATGCTTCCCACCTAAAAGCTCTCAGGTAGCAGGATTTGAAGATAGTTTTATCTCTGACCTTAGATAACCACTGTTCTTGGAATAGTTAGTGCAAGAATTATGGGGTTGGAGGTGACCTCAAAGGTAATCTACTTTAACCCCCTGCTGATATACGAAGTCTGCTATTTCTTGTAAACAGGGATCAAGCCTTTGCTTGAAAATTCCACCGTGAGACAATTCACCACTTTCTGAAGCAGATTCTTTACTGTCAATGTTTTGTATCACCAAAAGGTCCTCCCAATGTTTAATTGAAATCCCCTTATAAATTGAACATGTTGGTTCTAATTATGTCTTCTGAATCAATAGAAACTCAGTTTGCCCCATCAACTATGTGACAGCTCTTCAAATGCTTAAAAATGACTAATACATCACATTTTTATCATGTTTTTTTCAGGCCAAACATAGTAAAATATTTCAGCTTTTTTTCATAAGGCTGCACACCATCTTTGTTGTTTTCTAATATATTTCAGTTTGCCAATATTTTTCTACAGAGCAGTGTCCAGAACTCCTACTGAAATCTCATCAAAACAGAATAGACTGTAGTCGTATATGTATTTTTAAATATGTGTCTGATTGTACTCAGTAGTTCTCCCTTTTGAGCAAGTATTATGTGCTTCTCCTGCAAACAGAACCATTTTTTTTCTGGAATAATAATAATAAAATAATAAAACTTTATTTATATCCTGCCACCTGATGTATCCCAGCCTGCACCTGAGCTGTCAGGTGAGCCTGAGGTTGGTCCTGTTCAGCCTGTGATTGTGTCTGCACCTGACCTATCAGATGAACATGGGTTGGGGCCTAGGATTCCCATGGAGCCAGAGATGGATGAAGCTGCTGTTCCTGGACAGCCAGAGTTTGCCTCTGAGGATTCTGGGAACAAGCATACAATGGTTTCAAGCAGGCAGCTTGAACTGCATTCCCTTGGAGAGTCAAGGTCGAACCATCCCTTAGCAGATGGGCATTTCAGTTGTAATAAGACTAATGAGGTTGACAGAAAGAACGCTATATTTCAACAGAGACAAGAAAGGGAGGCTTTGAGATGAAGCAAAAGGCTGTTAATGAGAAAAGGTTTTGAACAAACTTCCCATGGAAAGAGGCATTGATTTCAGCTTTTAGAGGAACTGCTTCTGAGAGAGATTTTCAGAGGTGGTATCTTTGCCCATCGAGCATGGTTCCTATTCATGGACTCATAGAATCTTGTTTCTTGTGGATTTTTCATGACAAGTTCGTGTAGCCTTGTATCTTGGGTTTTGTTCCAGTCCTTGTTCTTGCTCTTGGGGAATTTTGGATTATTCAGTCATTGTTCCTGAAAGTTTTGCAGTTTGGATTCCTTGTTCCAGTCAAAGATCTTGTTATCTGTTCCAGCTTTGTTCCTGTTCCTTGGACTAATTTTGATACCTTATTGAAGTTTATTCTTGTGTTTGATTTTCATGGACCCTTGCTTCAAGACTCTCAAGTATCTTGTACCTGATGGACTAAAATCTTGCTTCATTGACTTTGAACTTTGATTTGCTATTCCTTATATATATTCTTAAATAAGAAACTTGCTTTGCTTATAGTCTGGGGCTCCAGCATGTTTTTGAGGTGTCTCTGCAGTCTAGGGGGGCAACACCACTGTGACACCTCTGGGCAGCATGAGCACTGGAAACCAGACACGGAGGCCAATAAACAATCTAATATCTTTATTAAGGAAATAAATGAGACAACTAAAAATAAGCAGAGTATATAGTCCAGCAATAGACCTTTCAGAAAAGGTCAAATATAGTCCAGTAATGTGAAAGTAGATGTCCAGTATTAGAGTTAAGTTTTAAATCCAATAACCGAAACACACTCAAACCTTTAGGCTGTTTGAGTGGGGATTAAGGCAAGATCTGTCAAAGAGTTCCAGGGCTCAAATCCGAGGCTAGGATGCAAGGCAAGGCAAAGTTAGTCGTGGTAAAGCTGAATCGCTGTCCAGGCTCGACAGGGAGACGAGATGCAATGCCAGTCTACTCGAGAGTAGCACGCTGCAGAACTAGAGTCGATGTGAATTCCTCAACTGACACGTTGAACACTGCAAAGGTCAGTGGGCGTCCAGAACTTTTATGGAATTTCGCTCTCCTCTCCAGCCAGGTGTCTGAACACTCTTTCCCAAGGGAAAGTGGACTAAGTCAACAACTTGCCAGATGCAATCCTCCCGGGAAACTCTCAAGGGAACCGGCTTAATTAACGCTTGCTCTCTCCGCTAATCTAATAATAAACAGCTCCTTTGAGCAAGGAGTCTTTCCAGAGGGTTTAAAAGAGGCGGTGGTCTCTCCCCTGCTGAAGAAACCAGATTTAGATCGTTCGGTTCCCTCCAGCTATCGCCCAGTTTCGAACCTCTCGTTCCTGGGCAAAGTGATTGAAAGGGCAGTAGCGGAGCAGTTGCAACAGTTCCTAGACAACACAGCCGGATTAGATCCCTTCCAGTCCGGCTTTCGTGTGGGGCATGGGACAGAGACTGTGCTGGTCTCCATCACGGATCATCTTCGATGCCAGCTTGATCAGGGCGGGTCAGTGCTGCTCGTGTTATTGGACCTCACTGCAGCATTTGACACAGTCGATTATAATCTTTTGACCCACCGCCTTGCCGTTGCTGGAGTCAGGGGGACAGCTTTAAATTGGCTGGCCTCCTTTCTTCACAACCGTGGACAGCGAGTGGAGAGGGGAGGCCTGGTCTCTGAGAGGTCCCCTCTACTTTGTGGGGTGCCTCAGGGGGCCATTCTCTCCCCTCTGTTGTTTAACATCTATATGCGACCACTTGCTCAGCTGGTCTGAGATTTCGGGCTCGAGTGTTATCAATATGCTGACGACACTCAGCTTGTGTTAAAGATGGAAGGCCAACTGGATTCTGTACCTGACAATTTTCATCAGTGCCTCGAGGCCATTATTGGATGGTTGCGTTCCAGTAGGTTGAGGGTGAATCCAGCAAAGACAAAGATCCTATGGCTGGGCTGACCGGGTAGTGGGGATATCCAGTTGCCAACCCTGGATGGCGAAGCGCTACGCCCGTCTTCACTAGTAAAGAGTCTGGGAGTCCTCTTGGACCCTTCACTGAGGATGGAGGCCCAGGTCTCCACCGTTAGCAAAACCGCCTTTTTTCATCTTCGGCAGGCTAGACGGCTAGCCCCCTATCTGTCTAGGGACAACCTGGCTACAGTGATCCAGGCTACGGTCATCTCGAGACTGGACTACTGTAATGCCCTTTACACTGGCCTACCTGTCTCGGTGATCCGGAAGCTCAAATTGGTGCAAAATGCAGCGGCCCGGCTCCTTGCGGGAGTCCCAATGAGATGCCACATAACACCAATCTTACGGCAGCTGCACTGGTTACCAATTGAGCACCGGATCACTTTCAAAGTGATGGTACTTACCTTTAAGGCCTTGCATGGTCTAGGGCCGATGTACCTGAGGGACCGCCTCGCTCCCTACAAACCCCAGAGATCCCTCCGTTCTGAGGACCAAGACCTGTTGGAGGTCCCCAGTTTTAAGACCTTGCGTCTAACGGCAACTAGACGCAGCCTTTTCAGTAGTGGTGCCATCTCTCTGGAACACCTTGCCACCTGAAGTTCGTGCCTTGCGGGACTTGTCGGCCTTCCGCAGGGCATGTAAGACGCATCTGTTCCGGCAGGCTTTTGAGTTCTGTTATTGATGTTTTAAAAGGTGCTTTTAGGATGTTTTTAAGATGTTTTGTTAAAGATGTTTTAAAGATGTTTTTAAGATGTTTTTAAATTGTTGTTTTAGCCAGTTCTTGTGAGCCGCCCCGAGCCCTAGGGGAGTGGCAACATATAAGTTTGAAAAATAAACAAATAAATAAATAAATAATCTAGCGCTTCTCCTCAGATTCTGTTTCTCCGAGCAAGATGTTTCCCAAAACAATCTGCAATCAAACATAGCGTTCTCTGGAGAACCGGGCTGTGAGTCAAGGCCCTTTTTAATTAACTGTGGGCTAGAACTGTCAACAGGGGACATCTGGAAGGGAGCAGATTTGTGCAGAAATGGCACAAACCCCATCTCTTCTTCGATCTGATCCATAATGGCGACGGGGTCATGACTCGGGGGTCTCTGAGACACTACAACCACCATCTCCCAAAAAGGGACTGGAGGTGGCTTACAAAACAGCACATTTCATGTCACAAAAATAAATGTTTCAGAGAAAGAGTCTTACTTTATTTTCTAGATTTTCTTATTACCATCCACCCACACACCACCATTTTGAAAAAATGGCACTTTACAGACTTGTTTTGAAGTCTGCTTAATCCTGTTTGAGCACTGGCCAGTTTTTTTTTCTCTAAAATGGTCTGGAATGACTCCAGTTATGAAATAACCCCTCTAAAACCATCTAGACTAGAAGATGATGGTGATTGCTGCCCTCGTGGAAGTGAATCCCATAATTTAACAACTGTTTAAAAACAACTTCCTTTTACCTATCATGGCCATTCTACTATTCAGTTACAAAGGATGACCCTAGGTTTTGAAATTATGGGAGAGGGAGTAGAAAACTGTGATTATATTATATATTTTAAGGGAAATCTATCTTTATTTGGCTAACTGGAGAGCTCCTGAAATGAAAATGGAACACATTTAGTGTAGATTAAGTAAGTCCAAAATCTTTGAATTTGTTTTAAATGAAATTTGTGTAATTGTCATGAGTTGATAGGCAAATTGAAGGCACATGGTTGGAGGCACAGTTCCATCAGTTCATCTGATGAAAGCTGATGAAAGGCACTCCTCTACCAAATGACACTGATGTCCTTAGAGGAAGAGTACTAGCATTGTATAAATTGATGATGGTGGTGGTGATTGTGATAGACCTGTGTACAAATGGTCTCTTGAAACTAACAATTTCTTTGTGAAATAGCGGGGGGGGGGGGGCATTTTTCTTAAGTATTGTAACAGTGAAGCTTACCTTTAGCAGTATCAGCAGCATTTTAAATTTTTTATAAGGGTTTTGTTCTTGAGGTTTTTCAGTAATAAATAAAGTACCAGCAATTCTAACAGTATTGATATCCTGGCCACCATTTTTTCATTTTTCCCAGTGCCTAGAACTACTCTCATCCCATTGCCTTGCTGGATAGTGGGGAGATACAGCAGATGTCACAAATGTGGTAAAACTCATTCTCTTGATGTCTTTGACTCAGTTCTGTCTTTAAGTGACTTTGTTGTGACATTTATAAAATAGGAGTTGTTTTTGTTTCATCATGCATGCCCACTTGGCACTGTACTGTTTTCAAAAGAAAAATATTCTTGTATTTTTCACACCAAACTACATGGGTAATTATTTCCATCTAGTGGGTATTGGACATGTACATAAGCGATGGACTGTATACCATCATGTATAATGAAGAAATACCAGAAGGTGTGTGTGTGTGTGTGCGTGTGTGTGTGCGTGTGTGTGTGTATAGATAGATATAGATATAGATATAGATATAAACCATCCTCTTGCCCACACTGTTTATGAACTGTTTGTAGAATATTACCAGTGAAGAGTGTTAAGGACAAATATATACAAAGCCATCTGTAGTGGTTTTCCATCTGTAGTGGATTGCATTTTCAGAAAATTGGCAAGGATAATTATTGAGCATGTAATCCATCACATCCTATTTTTTATGTACACACATACACAATTGCTTGCAAGCTTATATAAGCTGGAGTACTAGGCCTATTTTACTCTGCTTGATTTTCTTTTAAACCTTAAAGGGATCTCACAGAGAAATTGTGCAAGGTAGGAGTAGCATTACCCATCTATGCAATTATATTAGGCCATGTAGGTCTTCTTATTTATGAAGAGCACTCTCCCTGAGAACAGGAACTCCTTCCCTCTTTCAGTCTCTGATAATAAACCAGAAGCAGGTAAAAACCCTCCCAGGCTATACATTTATATTTAGTGTAGATCCACTCTCAATAGCAGACAGAAGAATATCGGTGACTTGTCTGGGAGATCTAGGACCTCATCACATTGAGGTCACTAATGCGGGTGACAGTGGGAGTAATTTTCCTGGAAGCATGGCAAATCCATGGGACAGCAAGGGAAACTGTCGTCCTGTGCCCTGCATCAACATCTTTCACGTAACACAGGGGAAATCATTGCCACCTGGTTTCCCCCTGTGCTGCCCTCAGTTTACCTAATGAGAACACAGGTAACCATCTGTGTTCTCAGGGCTCTGTCATAGGATGTTTCCAGAATGAAACCCCACACAAAGTATCTCTGCATCATGTGAAGGCCTCCTGTGGACTCCATCTTGGAAGCATTCTAAGACAGAGCCAGAAATCAATGTGATGAGGTCCCTAGTTACTTTGTCATCACTTTGACATTATTGTAATTATCATAACTCCCCCAACCTGTTTTATTAGGGATCAATTAGGCTATCATCAGTTTTGGGGATTTGGCCAGGAAAAGTTACTAAGTTAAGTATACATAAGTATATCTAAGTACACTTAGCTAACTCACTTAATTAAGTAGCTGATCTAGAATCCTGGCCACTGTCTTTAGTAAAACATCTGGCCAAGATCCTAACTCAAGGATTGGCAGTACTAACATACAAACTGATGGTCAAAGGTAGTGAATATATGAGAAAAACAACACAAACTAAATAGCAGAAACAAGGACAAGTCAAACAATAGAGAGCTTAATGAAGGGGCTCAAAAATTAAAATGGAAAAATATAAAGAATTAGAAATAAACTTTTTTTTTAAAGGTATAGGACCCCAACCCAATGTACATATATGATAAAACAGATAAGTCCAATGTGTTGGCATTGTGGTATAAGTGAAGGTGGATATACCCTTATGTGGTGAGAATGTTCAAAAGTCAAAACGTTTTGGAAAAAAATATTAAAAATGGAAAAAAATTAAAATACTGCTCAAAGTGAATGTATTACTGATGTTAATTGACATGTTAGGGAATAATAAGATTAATACAAAAGAACAGGAACTATTCAAAATAATGATTCTAGCAGGACAAACTGTAGCCCGGAATGGAAAAATGAAAAAAATGGACCATAGAAAATTGCAATAACTGCATTTATGATCAGGCCCAATCCAAAATCATAGCATATGTAGTTTGAGAAGATACACAGGAGGATAAAACAGAAGAAATTAAAAATAGCTGGAAGACATATATAGAATTGATAGAAAGATGTGAAGGCAATGTAAATGTTGTACAGAAATTAAGGAAATTGTGACCATGATTAAAGATAAAGATATAGGGTAAATATGTGGTCAGAGGGAAGAGTGATAGGGGTTAACAATAAAAAATTTAAAATGTCATCGAAGAAGAGGCTGTATAGAAAGAGAAGGTGCAGAGTGTTGTGGTTTGTAAAGAAACTGATGCTACAGAGGATGAGGAAGGGGATTTTGTGGGATCTCTGGAGGGGGTTTGGGGAAATGGAAGTGGCATGGAGAGATTGTTAGTGATCCTGGGAGTTCTCAGGATGTTAAAGAAAGTGAAATCTGTTCCCATGAGAATCTGCCAGCTCCTGAGAAAAATGTGGGGGAGTGTGCATTTTTCCCTAGGCCAGAGTGGCTGCAGCTGAGCCAAGAGAGTGTGAAAGAGAGACAGACTCACTTTTCCCAACAGCTTCAAAATAAGCAGCGAAGAACCAGGTGTACAAGGAGTGATGTCAAGAGAGGGAATTGAGACTTTTAAGTGGGCTCCATGGACAGTGGGCTCCAAGAGAGCAACATCACATTTCAAGTGGAAAAAAATCCTTAAGTTCTATGGCCTTGCTCCAAGTGTTCAGTTTCTGGATTTTGGGTCTGGTTCATAGTTACTTGGTTAAGTTTCAAGTTTCTGGATTGTTATTCCTGTTCATATCCTCATGGTTTTTAGTCTGCTTTATTCTGTTTTGTTCTCAAGTTCTGGATAAAACTTTGATCAAGGGTATGGATCTTGCCTGGTTTCACTGTATTGATTCAAAGTGAAGTTCCAGGTTTTTGATTTCCTGTGGTGTGATTCATGAAACTGATTGTCACCTATACTCAGCAACTTTAAAGTTTCTGGATTGGTCTTTTGGATTTTTTATTGTTATTTTATTGTGCTTTTTATTATCTGTTATATTTTTCATAATAAACTTTACTTAATGGATTCTCTCATCCCTACATGGTGTCTTGGTGAAAAGGTGTCCCAAGACTGGGGCACAACACAGACAAAAGAAATGTTACATGAAAATGAAGTGTGTGTAAGTATGAGCACCAATGAAAACCAAGTGTAAGCAAGATGTTATAATGTGGAAACAAAAAAATAGGAAAAAATGCCATACAATAAAAATTTTAATGATTAAAAAAAACAAGGAAATGCAGCATAGCTTTACAGTCACGTGTAATGGTTGCAGAATGCCACTTCATTCCTGGATTGAGGCATTGTGCAAATGAATGTGTAGCCCAATGCAAACGTGCATCTATATATGCAATGTGCATAATCTACATATGCAATACACAATGTGATGTGCAAACATGCACAATGTTCGTCCATGAACAATGGTACCAAATGTACAACACTTCCATAATCTTGACAATAATACAGCTATGAACAACAGACAAAATGTCCACTTGCTTCCCTAGGGGAACTTGGACACTCATAAACGCCAACATGAGAGTGGCTATCAGTTTAATGATCCAGTAAACATACTGTATATGTGCTGTATGGTATGAGCATGTTAAAAGTTGGCAGGCAGTGAAGTTCTACAGACTTCTATCTACAGGGAAATTTTGTCTAGCAAATCTTTGGTTTTTATGTCATTACCTTGCTGACCTTTTATCCTGGGTTTAATTAAAGGTGCAAAGGCTCAGGGCTGCATATATTCTAGGAAAGGGCCTGCAGAATAAACACACATGATTTATTTATTCTGTTCAAATTACTGCTCACTGAGGTGGTCACGAGGGATATACCTCATACATTATGGATGATTTGGAGCTACAGTTGCCAGATAGTCACACCTGAAAACACCAAAGTTGAAAGGAAACCCATTTAACCAGGTCAGCTTTTTATGTTGCCTGGGTTAAAATGCCTGTGATATGCCTTTGCTCATTTTATTCTGAAGATGACCATTGCAATGCCACTTAACGTGTGTCCAAAACATTTGGCTGGAGAAGTTTCTGTATTAATAGCCATACCATAATATATTTCTACATATGGATTGAAAGCTGAACAGTGACTTCTGGTGGGGAGAATTAGCTCATTTCTGTAGGGCTGGAGAACAGCCCTACAGAAAGCAGAGACTGTTTAAAAATAATTGGGTCCAAGAGCAAGTCAGGCTTAAACTTTTCAAGAATTAAATTTAATTTAATCCACAATTTAGCTTTGTCTCTAAAGCGTTGGTATCAACTGGGCATCCAAGGGGAGAGCATGCCATAAATGAGGTATCACAGTAGAAAAGGCCCTATTCCATGCTCCTGTATCATATAGCATTTCTACATAAATTCGATCAGAAGAAGAGAACAAAAATCCACATGCTGATAAAATCATAATTAGTTATATTTGCAAAACTATGCAAAATGCAAAGCTTTAGTTAACTGTTTTTTTTAGTGGAGGGATGCAACATGGAATAATTTGACCAAATGTTTTGAGATATGGGGTCTGTAGTTCGACTGTGTCCCAAGATTGAGACTGCTGGCTTGGTGAGTGATTGATAAGTCTGCAAGTCTTACATGACATCTAGCCATGCCAGTTGTATTTGCTAGACCAAGATAATGGGCTCCCATCTCTGGGAACTCAAGGATAGTAATAGCTCATTTGTCTACCTCTTGCCATAGAAAAGACTCAAAATTTTATTAGGCAGCATATAGCAGAAGTTCGAGTAAGTATGCAGCCCCTATCAGAGGTATACTGGAAAAATATCACTGCATTATGCTTTTATTTAAAACCTGGGAGAAAACATTCACTATGTTAATCATGTTTTTTTCACAAGTCAGATCAAGCACTTTTAGCAGTATAGCATGTGGATGATTAACATTTATGCTGCCGGAGTGAATTTACAACTAATTATATGCAGATTCTGAGGTTGTTTCTAATTCATATTTCCTTATATATGCTAGTGTCACAAGGATTTGTGTTCCTCCATTTGGCTTGTAATTAAGTATCTGTACTCCCCAATAATATATAGATCATATGATTAAGTGCAAATACAGTTCCCCCACACAAAAATATTGGTATTTGCTGTGTTAGATATGTCCCCCTCTACTCCTTCCATTAGAAACACAAATATTGGCAAAATTCATACAATTTCTTTCAATTTCACATATTTTTGAAATGCCATAATTTACTTGAGTGACAGTCCAGCACTGCACAGGGAAACCATTCTTTAAAGCTCTCAAATGAAATGAAGAACTCTCAGCTTTATGGCATAATATGTCTCTGAGTTACGAAATTTGTACAGGGGATTTTGTGCATAAAACCGACAAGGTGTCAAGATGATAAATTTATAATGAGTAGTCATAAGGGAGGAGTTAGCATATTCCTGCTTTGGCATTCTGAACCTGAAATATGTTGAAGGAAGCCAGAAGAACACAGTGGGAGCGATCTAATTTGTACATTTACAAGCAATCCATTGGATATTAATAGCAATCTCAGAGCTCCTGACAGCCTTGGCTATTCGCACTGATCAGCAATTATTTTAGAAAGATAGCCCCTCAAGGTATTCTACTTTTGACAAATGTTGGATCTGAACTTGCAAGCATTCTATATTTGGTTCTTGATCTAAAAGAAGATTCAAGGGCAGAAAACTTGCAACTCTTTAGTATTTCCAGCTATTCATACTAGGATCCTGAAGGCAATTCAGCAGCAGCCCTTTAAAATGCTGAATTTGGGAGACACAAGAAGCTGCCTTATACTAAGGACTTCATGGCACTTACCAAAATAAGAATCCTGGTAAGATGCTTTAAGCCTTCTTTGGGAACAAAGCCCCATGTCTGCCATCACATGACGTTGTGTAACTTCCGGCAGAGTCCTGCCTCTATCCCAAACACAGGAGCCTTTCCGTGCTGTGCTGGCTCCAATGGAGCCAGCACGCTTCTGCCCAGTTTGGACAATGCTCTCCCCTTGTGATAGGGAAAACGTTGCCACCCCATGCACCTGCCATTTCATCACACTTGCTAGCAAAATGGCATGGGGGATCCCTCGTGTGATAAGGTCGTAAGTCAGATCATTGGCCAATCCAGCTCAATAATGTCTAGGGATATAAATCACTGCCCTTCTCCGGAGCTCTTCTGGCTTGTACCAATGATGTGTCAGCAGAAGGGGGAGCCAGGAGTGATTTTCCTTCTCCCCCTCCTTCTGTTGCCGCATCATTGGCATGAGTCAGAAGTGCTCCGGAGAAGGGGAAATGGCTTTTGCGTGAGTTAGTTTCTTGTTTTTAAGTCTTTTAAAGGGGTTTCTTTTGTGCCCTGGTGCCCTGCTAGAAAGCCCGGGAGGGCATCTGGACTTCCCCCCCCCCCCGAAAAGCACACACTTTCTGGGGTGTGTGCAGACTTCAATGTGAGTCCAATTGGGTCTTTAAAACCCAGCTGGACTCACATTAAAGTGCTGTCTGGAACCACCCTAAATGAGATTAAATTGTCTGGTTCATTTTTAATGGCCTTTGAAGAAGTTTTCTTTTTGCGAAATAAGAACCTAGTGTGTTTTGCAAAAGAATTGTTCAAAAACAATATGGCAAGACAAAACTGCTGTTCTTTTTGGCCTTTCACAGGAATGAAAATTCTCACCTTCTTTTTATTTTAATGAAGGATAGGATAATCTGTGAATATTCCTTAATGTCTAGTATTGTCTATATTAAGGACAAGTAAAAGTGGTCCAGTCCAGTGCAAGTTGTCACAAAGGCGTATGGCAAACTCCAGTGAGTACCCAGGGTTTTCTGCCTTTATCCAAACTTTCCCTGATTTAAGTCCCTAGTTTCACAAAAATTATTGGAAGGCTAAATTCTACTGGTGTGTAGGTTTGCAAGACAAAAAGCTGGGACCAAAAAGTTTGTTATCTGCCATGAAATATGGTGATAAAAGGTAGCCATCCCTGACCCCCTTGCCAATTGAAAATCATTCTGTTTCTCTCTATTCTGTCCTTATAATAGTTTCTTGCCTTGTTGTAGAATTAATGCAGTTTGGAACCACTTTAACTATCATGGAGCAAGGCTATGGAATCCTGGGGTGTGCAGTCTAGTGAAGTGTCAACACCTGTTGTTAGAGAAAGCTAAAAATCTTGTAAAACTTCATCTTCCAGGGTTCCAAAGCATTGATCATTGAAATAGTATCAAACTGCATACAGTATAGGTGCACACTCAGATACTATTTACATTATAAGTTAATTTTTTCTATTAAATCTTTGCACAAATCAGGTCAAATTTTATTATGGTCATAGACTAGCATATGGGGAACGGGGTACAAACTCATAAAAGCATTATACATTAGAATCATGAGAATCTAGGGTAAAAGCTAAAATACATAGGTTTTTTTTAAAAAAAAGTAGAAGGAAATAAAAAAGAAAAGAATCTGGAGGTAGGAGTAGGAGCATTCAGAGAATATGAGAGAGCATAATACTGTATTAGCAAACAAAGATTTATCTCTGGAAAATTTATCTCTGCAAAATTTATCTTAGCAAAACAAAGATTTATCTCTGGAAAATTCAGCTTCCTTCCTGGTTGGGGAATAATTTGTTCCAGTTTACCTAACAAATTATGAAAGTTATGCAGTATTCCTATCTGGTCATTTCAAAACCTTAACTCACTATTCTGTGCCACCCTCTTTTTAAGAGATGGTAAACATTTTCTGGATAACTAATTACATCAACACTATGACAAAACATGAATCCATCCCTGCTCTCAGATTTTGACCTTAAAATCTCAGGGGGAAAAAATTCTGCCTATCAGGCAGTCCTAATTTTACTGTTGTTCCTAATTTTCTATTTGATTTTATTCCATGTTACAGGTGTTAATATGAAATATTGTGAAACTTCTCTGATTTCTAATGATAAAGTGCTATGGAAATGTTTTGGTAAATAAACAACTAAATATTAACTAAAGCCATTAAAAGTGGAGTAGGTTGAAATCAGGACCATCTAATTCCTCATCATGCTATCTCTTATTGTGTCATCTGCCTTTAAGAGATTTCTGACATTTGCTGAACTAAGGGCCCTTCCAGACAGGCCAGAAATTCAGGAGGAACTGGTAATTTTAACCCTGTTCCTCTCGGGTTTCTGTTCCCACCCCAAACCCAAACCCACGCTTTCCTTGGGTGATGGTTAGATTCCGGGATATGTGCCTTTCTAGAAGGGCCCTAAGACAAGCCCATCATAGGATTTTCTTGGCAAGATTTGTTAATTTTCCATTGCCTTTGTGAGCTACTGCAACTTGCCCAAGGTCATCCACTGGGAGTCCAAGACTGACTCAAAGGGGAATTGAACCTTGTCTCCCAGATTTGTAATCCAACACTCAAACTACTACACCATGCTGCCTCTTTAATCCAGACTGAAATAATCTACAGTATTCAAAGTTTGTCTTTCACTGGTGCACACAAATCATTTTCCCCCATTAAGTGATCAATCTTAGGGACCTTCCACACAGCCATATAACCAGGAATATCAAGGCAGATGATCTATAATATCGGCTTTGAACTGGGTTATCTGAATCCACACTGCCATATAATCCAGTTCAATGTGGATTTCATACAGCTGCGTGGAAGGGGCCTTAAAGTGTTTTATACTACTCAAATTTTCAAACCACATCAACAAATTTAGTTATAAAATCTCTAGGTAAACTAGTGTGATTTGAGACACTTAATCCACATATCTTTCTCACCCACCCCAATACATTTCCTTTACTCTTTCCCCGCTGCTGTTGCCAGCCGTGTTTGATGGGGAGGCATTGCTCATGAAAGAATCAAGATGAAACTCACAGCAGTGGCAAAAGTTCAAACATTTGAAGGCATCAGAGCTATATTATCTCAGTTTTGCAATTCCAAAAACAAACTGTCTTCTGAGTGCTCACCCTTCAGACAAGAGAGCATAATGTACCCTTGGACATCAGATAAAAAGTAAAGGCCTTGGAATGAATTTAAATAGAATGTACCAAAAAGGGTGACGAAAGAGATCTTTTTTTAGTCATTGCATTCTACACTCCAAAAGCAAAATACCTTCGAAATGCGAAACCTGAAGGAACTAATGCAAGAAAGACGATAAGGTGTTTCAATGTGGCTCAGACAGCTAGTCCACAGTGGATGCATTTACACTGTAGAAGTAATGCAGTTTGACACACTTCAGCTGGCATGGCTCAATGCTGTGGAATCCTGGGATTTGTTGTTTGATGAGGAATTAGCATTCTTTGGCAGAGAAGGCTCAGGAGCCTGCAAAACTACAACTTTTTTTTGATTTCATAGCATTAAGTCATACCAGTTAAAGTGTTGTCAAACTGCACTCATTCTACAATGCAGACACAGCCTTTGTGTTTTACTCCACCTTTAAATGCTATGCCTCCAGCAGCACCAACATGACTTTGATATGTTCTTCACCTTTTACACCATTGAGTTATTCCTTTCCCTTCAAGCCAATTTCAGAAGTCATTTCAGGAACAACCTAGATGATTTCAAACTGACTGCTCTCAGGAGAATGAGAAGGGAGTGTGTCAATCTCTACTAGCACAAGGGGGAAAATCTTGCCTAAGTAACTGGAAAACATGCTGACTCGGATGACCCTTTCAAATACACTGTATAATATCCTAAGCGTGGCTGCTTTTGCAAAAAGAGATTGCAGTTCATCAGTTTAACTTTCAGCATGCATTAAAACACATTTGTATTGCTCCTGCAGAAATGGTGCCTGGACAGAAAGCTCTGCAAGATGAAAATAGAAAAGAAACAAAATAACCATATATTTGCAGTGGTCCGGGGAAGCTCAATACCTTTTGCTAATACTTCTAAACACAGCAGTAGGAATTGAAAGTATTGACTTAAAGCCAGGGGCCAAGAGGATTGTGAATACTGTATATGTCTTGAGCATGAAAACTGGATAATATGTAATCATTTTAACAAATCCAGAATGCCAGCTTTCTGAAAGGGAATTAGGAGGATATAGTATATCAGCAAGGCTGTGTATATTATGCAGCTTCCCATAAGCAGTAGGAAGTCTGAGCTTTTGGTACTGGATATTATATTCAGCAACTTGAGACTCATCCCTCCTACTGGTTTGTTGCTTGTTGAAACTAAAACATTTTTGGAACTTGTGCTCTTCTATTAATAAGAAATGAGGCCGATAAAGGGCTTCTCTAGGGCTTGTGCAATAGATTCAGCTGAGCAGCCAATCTCTGTAACAGAAAGGAAATCTCTTCAGAATGTAGTCCAGCTTGCAATCTCAAAATGAATCCCAGGGAAGCCTTGACAATTCAATTGCAAAAACATATTTATAAGCGGAACGTATGGTTTCCAAGGTTGTAACTACAGAGTGGGTAAAATCATAGAATCATATATTTGGAAGAGACCGCATAGGCAATCTAGTCCAACTCCCTGCCAAGAAGGAAAAGCATAAAATACTCCCAATGATGGTCATCCAGCCACTGTTTAAAAGCCTCCACTACACTCCGAGGCAGTGAGTTCCACTGTTGAACAGGTCGTATGGTCAAGAAGTTCTTCCTAATGTTCAGGTGGATTCTTCTGTCCTATAATTTGAGCCCATTGGTCTGAGTCCTAGGCCCCTTCTGCACTGCCATATAATTCAGATGATCAAAGCAGATAATTTGGATTTTATCTGGCAATATAGATGGTCCCCTAGTCTCCAGGGCAACAGAAAACAAATATTTGAATATTTAAACATGCCAATCATGTCTTCTCTCAACCATCTCTTCTGCAGGTTAAACATACCCAGTTCTTTAAGTTGCTCAAGGACATGGTCTCCAGACCTTTGATCATTTTAGTCACTGTTCTCTGGACACGTTCCAGTTTGTCAATATCTCTCTTAAATTGTGATACCCAGAATCAGACACAGTATTCCAGGTGAGATCTAATCAAAGTAGATTAGAGGGGCACCATGATTTCCCTTGATCTAGACACTATACTGCTTTTGATGCAGCCCAAAATTTCATTGGCTTTTTTAGCTGCTGCATCACATTATTGACTTATGTTCAACTTGTTGTCCACTAAGACTCCAAGTTCTTTTTCACTTGTACCGTTGTCAAGCCAGGCATCACTCATCCTTTATCTTTACATCTCTTTTTTTTTTAACCTAAGTGTAGTATCTTACATTTCTCTTGAAATCCAAACTGACCTTAACAGAATAGAGAGCTTTGCCAAAAGTTACAAAATGAATTTCAACAGGGAGAATTATACAGTACTACACTTAGGTAATAAAAATGAAATGCAGATATAGGATGGGTGACATCTGCCCTGAAAACAATAGACCGCAAGCTAAAGGTGAGTCAACAGTATTAGTCAGCAGCCAAGAAAGTCTATGTGATTCTAGACTGCATCAATAGGAGTGTAATGTTGAGTTTGAGAGAAGTCATAATCCCACTCTATTCCACTTTGATCAGACCTCACCTGGAATATTGTGTCCAGTTCTGGGCATTGCAGTTCAAGAAGGCTATTGACAAGCTGGAATATGTCCAGAGAAAGACAACCAAAATGATCAAAGGTTTGGTGATCAAACCCTATGAGGAGCAGCTGTGGGAACTGGGAATGTTTAGTTTGAAGAAAAGAAGGCTGAGTAAGTATATGATAGGCATGTTTAAATATTTGAAAGGATGTTACAATTAGGAGGGAGCAGGCTTGTTTTCTGTTGCTTGTTTTCTGACCAGAACACAGAGCAATGGATTGAAATAGCAGAGAATTAGACTTAGGACCTCATCAAATGCGGGCCCTGTCCCCCTCCTTCCTCAACCTATTTCTACATACTTAAAAATGTTTAGTGACAGGGTCCCATATAGGCCATCAAGCAATGCTAAACAACTTCAGTTGGTTCTCCGTGATACTTCATCTGTAAACTGTTTTTGAAGTGCATACAAATGCATGATTATGGAATCAGGGAGCAATTGATTAACAGCAAAATGTGCTTAATTTAGTGTAGGATGGGATCCATCAGATTTGCCCATATTAGACTGCTTTAGTGATGTGTGAGAGTAGCCGTTCCTGTGGGCAGTCTACCAATAAGCAGCAGTGCTCCTTTTCTTGCCAGTTTTGCATGATTCTTTAACAGTATTTTTAAAAATCAATTTACTTGTCAGGAGTGGTACAATTTTGGCATATCACCCCTTCACTGTTGCTATATTTGCTTCTTCCTAAAAACCTTGGATTTCCACATTTTAATATAGTGTATTACTTTTTCCCTTTTCTATTATTATATATACTGTATTTTTAAAAGAATGCAGAATGAGCAGGACTACACTCACCTATGTGATAGCTTAGAACACAGGTGATTTAATTAGAAATGGTCAAAATATATTGTGTGTGATGGAGTTGAAAATATTATCCATTTTCATTATAAATGCAACTGAACAAATCGCTACAGTAAGAGGTTTTCCTGCCCCCCCCCCCAAAAAAAATACGACGAGAGGTTTAGCTGGCATGTGTTGTTTCTTCCAATTCTATGATTCTATGAAGTGGAATGTGCAGATTTCTCAGTGTGATGGTCTGTGCTCAAGTCATGTGGACTAGGGAAATTTGCAAAAACAATGCAGTGGAAATTATTTGTCACCTATTCCTACTATCATATGAGCCATAAATAGAGATGTTTCCCAAAGAGGTAGAACAGTTTGGGTGTACATTCAACCTGCCATCTGTTTCCACTCAAAACTAGTATTAGAACACACGAGTATATCATTTTAGCTCCAACTATTTGCAAAATTCCAGGAAAATTCTAAAATTCTGACTGTTATATCTGGTTTATCCTCCCTCCTCCTCCTCCTCTTGCACCTCTTATAAATTGTGCCCAGGACAACCAATGTTTTTACTGATACACACTGAGTGGGGATTTTGCAACCATTCTTTTGCAGTGTACCCCATTGCTAGAGAAAGGTTAAAGGCTTTTCACATAGCATTGCTCAAATTATGCTGCAGGAGATGCCTGGAGAATAATGGATTCTTTACAATACTAAACCATTGGTAATTCATTTGAATATGCTCAAAGTATCTTAGCCACTGTCAACATCTTAAGAACAATTTCATCAGCTTATCATCCTGGGAAGGTGGGGCATAACTCAAAAAATTCCTGTTAGAATTAAGTGCTGTGACACACCATAAGGAACTAAAATGTATTAAAAGAAATAAAACATCAGTCTACACGTATTGAATGGATTTTTTTTACCCAGGAATGATTTCTTTGGAGAATGATGTACTAGTTAATGTCTCAGTACCACTTTAAAAACAGTGTGAGATAATGGTCTGTTTTAGAATCTGCTAGCATGAAAACTATTACAAAGGAATTGAGCATCAAATCAGTCTAAACCTAAAGTGCAAATAGGAACTAAAGGGTGTGTTCAAGAGGGTGAGTTAACTCCTCCAGCAGAAAATTGGAGTATTTTCTAGGACTGTGCAAAATTCCAGAGGCTGATTCATAATTCAGGTAATTTGGTGATTTGGGCATATGGTCTGCCAAAAACAGAACGGGGAAGGGCCCCTCTGAAGTCTTACCAAAAGAAAATGTGGCCAGATTTGTTAATTTGGACTTTTTTTCATGATAATAGTACTCTGCTGCCCAAGGGGCGGGGATAGGAATAATGATGACTGACAAGAGCAGCTGCATGCAGGTTTTTTTTCCTCATTAGCCTAGCCATAGCTCTTCAGAAGAAGAAAGCAGATCACATGGCTTTTGGCCAAGTTGGTCTATATATAACCCATGCAGAATTCCTCCATTTTGTGATGTGGTGCTGTGTTGGGGAGAGAACTTGTAACTCCATTCGCTTCCCTTCTCTTCTGTTCCTGTGCAGTACTGCTGCCTGTGACTCAGGATTTAAAGTGCTAGTGCTAGCTTTTTGAAAATCAAATAAATTATTTTTCTTTCAACATCATTTTGTCTTCTTACACCAACTTTTATTTTCCAAATTCTACTAGGGAGGTGTGTGTGGGCTTGCATTTGAGCGGGGGGAGGTGAGTTGAAAGGGCATTTGGAGTGTTTTTTATTTATTTTACTCAGCTAACAGTACTAGGATTTTATTTTTATTTTATTTATTTTTTTGCTTTTGAAACTTCAAGTGCCAGCCCTGCTTACCTACCTACCAGTACCTGCCTCCCTTGCAGTTTGTGTGTGTGTAATCCAACACCAGCAGCCTATCCCCCCCACACACACACACACACACACAAATATGTGGAAAGATGAGCCTTACCAGTTTTTCTATTGGCATGAATGAACCAAATGTTCCCAAAACAGAAACAGAACTCAAATTATGAATCCAAATGCCCCCTCCTAATTTCCTGAAATCTTCCCAAAAATGGAATGGGGGCAGCCAAAATTCGAAACAAAAATGGAAAAGATTTCTGTCACACACCACTAGTATTTTTTTCAAAATGCAAGTTCCAAGGTTCTCTAGAACAGAGCCATAAACTAAGGAGTCTTCTCCATTTTTCACCAATGAGATCAATACAATGTATTGTGACATGGGAGGGAACTTTCTGAGCGGCATTCCAATGTGGAAACATGGAGACCCAGCTGATGCCTCCACTCATGTCATTCAGACATCAAGTTAAAAATTAGAGACTAAATATTTGGGCCTCATTAATTCAACCCATCTATGAGTATGCATAGATTTAAAAGCATTTAAATATTTTAAATATGTTTTAATTTATTATTGTTGTTTAAAATGTTTTAGCCTAATTATTCTACTGTTTTATTTTAAAGTTTTTCTTAAGTTGCTTTTTGATACAGACTGAGGTATAAATATTTTAATCACTGGCTTTTGAATCCTCCAGTCCAGTTCTCCAGACTGCCATGATACTGCAGGATACTCCAGAGTTTCATAAAAACAGACAGCCTACAATTTGAGATGAGTCCAGATAGTTTGGCTAGTGTCAATAAGCCCTTAATTAGAATCACTAAATCAGTAGCTAAAGGTTAAATAATTTTATGGGTTAATCCCATTGCTGCATTGATTCAGACCATGATTTGAACTAAAAAAAAGGAAAATTGAAAGAAATAAAACTGCCCAGCCTCCATTCTTAAACTTGGCATCTCGCTGCAGTTCCTTATGCATTACTTCCTCTGACAGTGGAGGATATTCAGGAATTGAACATGTTATGACTGGGGTTTGTGGAAGCGATTGGTAGAAAATGAGTACGGCACCTTGCAGGAATATAATTATCACAAAGTCATGGTTACTGAATTTTGCTATGTGAATTCTGACTACAAGTCATCATAGTACTTTCAAAGGAATATTTAGACTTTCTTTACTCCACAAAGCAACATGTTACCTCTCAGCTGTGGGGGAGTTCAATATATAAACCAGTTTTGACATTTGGCTTAAAAAAAATTCATGTCCCTGATCCCACATTTAATATTGCACAAATGCTAAAACAAAGCAGAGCTCATTTGTGATGAGACACTAAAAAAAGAGGTTTTTAGACTGAAATGGTAGCTACTCCAAAGTAGAAACCAATGGATGATTGAAAAGGAGCTGTCTTGGCAATATCTCCTTCATTTCCTCTCATATATTCAAAAAGGTATGAATTTTATTTTCCTTGCATCACTAATGTAGAAAAATGATTAGGTATTGAGTAACAAGTCATACATTAATCTTAGCAAATTGAGTGTATTCGTTTTCCATTACCAGCCTTTCACCCTACCCTTCTTATTTCTTAAAATTACTAGTAGTTTGGGTGATGTCAATTATCTCCCTATGAAAAATAATCTCACTTTATATGATGTAGTGTGCTATTCACCGATACAAATGAATGAAACTTCAATAGTTTGCATTAGTCAAGAAGCTGGACTGTGGCACAAATAGGCCCATAAATGTGATGGTGCCTTATAGATGATAGAGACCTTTCTATGTCTGTTATAGAGATTTATCGGTGTATATAATAGCTAGGTCCTAACATTCTCTGCTGCAGTCTCAAAAATCCAATGTTTAAATGCCATATCAAGTACAATGGTAAAAGTATGCAGTTAGGTGTGGCTAATTTCTTAATAGTTACTATTTGAAAATAAATTGGTGATCATGGGGGAGAAAACTGAAAAATGGGCCAAATCCACCACTTATCATAGATATTAGGCCTGTGCAGTCAGTGAAGAAAATGTTTCAATACTCAAAATTAGGGGATGGAGGGGAAATTGTTTCTAAAGTGTTTCCGAAATTGGACATGGTTTGTATCGTAACTATAACTAGTTAACTACTTTTTTTTTTACTTTTTGTTAAGTAATTAAATGCGCCAATAGGGAAACTTCAGGGGTGCCTTTCTCCCTCATTGTTAAAGCTACTGGCATGAAACTTGCTACAATTAGAGAACACAATTATAGCCCATCAGGCTTCAGAACATTTCACTAACATGGAATTTGGGGATTTTTTTTACAGACAACATCTTTTAAAAGACTACATGAGATATCTCCTTGAATTTTCTATACAATGACACATAATAACAGGGGATCATTCCCACCAAGTTTCAGAAATATTCATACATCTATGGATACTTTGGAATTTTTAAAAGTTTTGACATGTTTTTTTTAAGTCACAACAGCTATCTCATTGAATGTTTCTCATATTAATGGAGCTTCAATTTTGGGGTATCTTCCCAGCCCAGCACTGATTTACTTACTTGTAAGGAAGTACCAGTCAGTCCTTCTTTTGGCAGATTCAACCATTGGAACTCTGACAGATGCTATTATGGAAAAATCCTAACTGGAACTTTCTGATTCTCAACAGAATTCTGGGAAATGTAGTTTTAGGGCAGGATCTTTTGAATTCTCTGCCATAGGGCTTCCTGCCTTCCCAAATTACATTTCACAGAATTCTGTGCTCTATCAGTTTCACTCAGCTCATCCTGCCCGGCTGTTTTCCCCTCCACATGGTGAGAGGCCATTAATTTTAAAAGAAATGGCAGCCTTTTTGGCTTCACCTCACTCATGCTGAAAATAAAACTGACTATGACAGGCTTCTGAGCATTACAGAATTCAAACGAAAAAGCATTGGATGAGTCTTGATTTTTACGTTTTTGCATGGGTCCCTCCGCCCAGTGTTTCTTAATATCTGTTTGTATATACAAAACTTACAAATTAGATATGACTTACTAAATAAAAAAGGAATTTTGCACACCCCTAATAGATATAAAGTACACCAAAGGCAGACATTGCTCAACCTTCATTGTATCTTTGATTGCATTTCTTTGCTGTCCCATTCAACCCAAAGTGTGGGAAGAAAGGGGATCATGTGCTGTTTTTCAACACAAATACAGGTTGATTATATGAGATATAGATGAAACATAAATAATTTTCATGTTTTGGATTGGATCCCATCTCCAAGATATCCCATCTCCAAGATATCTCATTATGTATGCATATGCAAATACAGATAAATCCAGAATCTGAATTCAAAATACTTTTTGATCCCAAGCATTTCATATAAGGGATGTTCAACCTGTATTACTATTGGGAGATTCTAGTATAGAAGGCTAAGGCATGGGGTGAGGCTTAGTATGTAGTTCTGTGTGCAGCATGTAAATACATATTTGTAAGCACACTTCTAAAACTATTTTATTTGAAATAGAATTCAAAGGACTTAGATCATGTCAGAACACAAAATGAAACAGTTGCCTTCACTTCAGGTTTGCTCATTGCCTCATTTTGGCAATGCAAAATACAGCTGCACAGCATGATGAAGTTGCAATTTTGTCCTGGGAAAACTACAGAAAATAGTAAAGGCTCTTCCTATTCATCAGTGTTGAACACATTCTGTATTGGCATCTACATCAACTACTGTGAAATATACTTTCAGAGCAGATGTGTATCTTTGTTCTTCTTTACTTGAAAAATACAGAAAATATCATTGAATCAAAAGAACCTGAACAGACTTTTTTACAATCAAATCCAGCCCTGGCTTTCACTGCAGAATCCCTCCAAAATGGAAATAATCCAGCGATATTTCACAGGCCAGAAATTGGGCTCCAGGGTGCTCAGATGACAAACCAAAATAAGAATTCCCTCAGATATAGATAGTCTCAACCCACCCTTGTTCTTGACAGCGTTTACACACTAATAATATACAATGTGGGTGCCAAGATTACAGAATGAAATAATACAGAAAGCATTTCTCATGGAGTCTGGCTGCAAAGAAGTGCTTTGTGCATGTACTCTGGGCTTCCTGCTTTTTTACAACATCATTATAGAACATATGCGTATATATAATATATATGCCTCGTGCTGACTGAAGGAAAGTGCAATTTGTATAATTTGTAGTCCACAATGTAGTCGAGAAGCCACTTGCTATTTTCATATGGCCCTGATATCAGCCTAGTTATTATAAAACTGAAACACAAAGAATAATGAAAGAATATGTACATAAAAGAAATGTACTGTGTGTGTACGTGCCTTCAGGTCATCTATCAACTTATGATGACCCCATGGATTTCAAAGGATTTTCTTAGGCAATGAATACTCAAAGGTGGTTTTGCTAGTTTCCTCCTCTGAAATATAGCCTGTAGCATTGGGTATTCTTTGATGGTCTCCCATCCAAGTACTAAAAAGGGTTGACTCTTTTCAGTTTTCAAGATGAGATAGGATTAGGTACCTTTAGGGTATTTGGGCTCTGAAGAAAACGTAAGCAAGGGGAAAAAATGTAGAAATAAAGTACAAGAAAGCTTGAGAAAAAAAATTCTCTTCAAAACAGGCAATATGTATAACAAAAAACATATTGAGCACAATTTTCCCACCCACCCACTCCTATTCTGACTTGAGAATGTAGAGAAATCCACAACGGTTAAGTCACAAGTGAATCCTCCCTTCAAACATTATTCAATTAGTGTTTGGTCAAGAAAGAGAAGTAGAACAATGATTAAAAACCAAAATAAATATGAAAAAAATGCCTCAGCTAGCAGTGTTAGTTACAGTCCTCAACACATCTTTGGAGAGTGGAAGTCATAAATTCACTGTTTGCCAAGGGGTACTGGCATCTGACTATACTAGCTAGGAATATGCAAAACAAACATTAATGTAGTACACAAGGTATTTGATGGATTTATCTGGGGAAGATTAAAAATGTATATTTTGAAGTATCTCTGCCTTTTGCTCGCCTTGTCAGATTGATTGTCTCTGTACAACAATTCCCTGGGCAGATTAAGAAGCCTCGAAGGCTCTTGCTTCAGCTAAGCAGTGACTCTTACTGTAAGCTTCTTATACTCAGTGTTTCTGTCTTCTGCACTGTCCTCATGATTAGAAAATAAGTATGTTCTATCTTTCAGTACATCTGTAGCTTTAAGTCGCTCTGTATATTTGAAAAAGCACCCTTTGCACCAATGCTTTTCCCAATTTCTCCAAAGTGCTTTCCAGTCTCGTTCACAAGGGACATACACAAACTCACGCAAGAAAGAGATTCATATCTGTTTGTTTATTTTTGCTTCGAGTGTATAAACAAACAAAATCACTTGGTTTAGTTAGTGTCTGCAGTCTTTCCATGCAGAAGTCTACAAACAGGTGTCAGGCAATCCCATTAGGGAAATCACAAAAACCCCTTGATGGATCTACTCAGCCAAGCAGACTGTGTTACCTTAACACAGGTTCAGCATTGATCTTCAGCTGGTAGATGAAGCTCTCCATTATTTGCAAGTGTTTCCAGAAATAAGAGAGATATCACGAAGAATTTTGCATTTTCCCAACACAACTATTTAAGACAGGGCCAAGAAACTTCGGAAATCTATGAGGCCAGATTAGCCCCACAGATTACCTTGGAGGGCAACACTCCCCCACCCCATAATGCCCCCCCCCCATTTTCCTCGAGGATATTATTACCATGTGTCAGTTAGAGTCTTCCTGGGGCATTTTAGACGCAACAGTGTCATTTCATATTCATTTCCATTTTAAAAGGGCTTCGTTTGGGCATACATTGCCTCATGGGAAGGCAAAAAAAAAGTGGAAACTTCTTTCACATACATAGAAGGTATTTGGATGTCTCTGAAGGCAACAACATGTTTTGGATAAAAATTCAGGTTTTATTTTTTACATCTGGACAGGCAGAGGGCCTCCAAGCAGGGTGGGAAATGCCATCCGCACACACTAAAGACCAGTTTGGAGCACCCCTGCATCATATTCAGCAACATAAATTGCAAACAAAAAACTGTGATCCAAGAGGTGCTGGGGGCTACAAAATTGTCCTGTGGACACTGTATGTGAACCAAATGTCACACTTTGCCCGCCCTTGATTTCAGAAATAGGATATACTTTTTAAGGAACTCAGAGTGGGTTCTCAACCCCATTGACATGGAAGCCCCATTGACATAGAAGCTTCAGCCACCACTGGGAATAGTTCAGCATATTAATATTATTGGTATTAGCATTATTTCTTAATTGCCCTTTCCTATAGATCAAAGAATGACAACAACAGATTAAACATATAGGTAAAGGTTTCCCCTGATGTTAAGTCCAGTCGTG
Source organism: Anolis carolinensis (assembly GCF_035594765.1). Lineage (NCBI taxonomy): Eukaryota > Metazoa > Chordata > Lepidosauria > Squamata > Anolidae > Anolis > Anolis carolinensis. The sequence goes on along the minus strand of NC_085843.1, from coordinate 254,770,573 downwards.
TCCAACTCTGGGGGTTGGTGCCCATCTCCATTTCTAAGCCAAAGAGCCGGCATTGTCCGTAGACACCTCCAAGGTCATGTGGCTGGCATGACTGCATGGAACGCCGTTACCTTCCCGTCAGAGAGGTACCTATTGATCTACTCACATTTGCATGTTTTCAAACTGCTAGGTTGGCAGAAGCTGGAGCTAACAGCAGGCGCTCACTCCGCTCCCCGGGTTTGAACCTGGGACCTTTCGGTCAGCAAGTTCAGCACCACCGGAGGCTCCGATTAAACATATAGCATCAGGTAAAAGTCCACATAAAATCAATAATTATATGGATGGGAACACCAGAAGAGACTGGTCTTTACTACTACAGTATTTTGAGTTGAATCAGAATATCCAGCTTACATATCTCCTCTGGCAGATCACCCCATACGTTGGGGGTAGCTGATGAAAATGTCTTCCAGATAACAGTTGTCAGTCCAGTTTTGCCTGACTGATGACATAAATGTTTCTCAGGGGACCTGTATTTGTGGATTTGATAATATGGGAAAAAGTTATCCCACAGCTAAACTGGACCAAAGTCATGTAGGTAATAGCACTTTGTATCTTGCTTGAAAACTGTCAATCATTAAACGGAATTTAATATTGATATGATATAATCACTCCTGAATGTGTCAGTAGCCACTCTGGCTGCCATATTTGAACTATGGACCTTACTGTATTTGCCGCTGGAATCACCACAAATCATGGTGAATCTGGCAGTGCTTGGAAGGTGGTGTGGGGACCCCAGCACCCCGTGCCCCACAACAATTGACTTTCCCCTTCCCTCATCCCACAGGGGGAAGTATCTGCTGCCCAGCTTCCCACTGTTGATCTCTATGCAACACAGTAAGCTTCCCATTTTGCCATGGTGGTGTACACCAGTTCTGCTTCAGTTTTGCCATAGAGCCCAGGAAAAGTACGTGTACATCGTGGGATGGGAGCCAGTGGGATCTGTGGCAAAACTGAAGAGGAACCGACATATGCCACCAAATTGTAACCAGTCTGGTGAGGTCATAAGTCAAGTTTCTGTATTTGGTACAGAGGTAGCCCAATGTACAGCTCATTGCTATTGATAAGAAAGGGAAAACATTTCTGTTTATGCTGGAAATGGAAATCCTTCATTATTTCATCCTTCCATGCAAAGATGAATAATTACTGCATTGTTTTGTATTAACTTTATTTAAGAACAGATTTTTTTCAATAACACCCTACATGCCTTTTTGAACTTTTTTAATGAGTGGTTGCATTAAGTGTAAAAAGAATAGTTTTCTCCCTGCTGTGAAAAAAACCTATGATTTTTTTTCTCAATATTGTTCCCATATTCAAGCATCCCAAAATAATCTGGAGAGATCTTTCTGCATTGAAGCATGTTGCAAAGTGCAAAAAAGGCATTTCTTATACAAAGAAGAATCTTCTGGAATATTTTGGGATGTTCAAATAAAGGACAAAACTACACAAAAGTATTTCTCTCCTATTATTTTCCCCAATATGTTTTCTTGTCTATTGAGAAGTACATTTTTGACCAAGAAATTAATAACATAGCATATTTTTCCATTCCTACTCTGTGTAAGGGCAAGGGTAGTTAGTTGTCTAGAACAAGGTATTAAGAAGTGTATTGGCATACACAGAAAGCTGTATGTGATCTGAAATACATAGATCTAGTAAGGGCTCTTACTGGGAGTAGCAGATTTCTCCTAGAAAATCATATTTACACAAAGATGGGGTGGGAGCAATGTTGATTACATACAAGAATCAGAAATATACACACTAATCACTGTCTGGGAATTAACATAACTACACAAACCTTAATAGTACATTTATTAGCTTTCAAGAAGCAGGCACTCCATTACACCTCAGGCATCTGAGGAACAGAATTAGATACAATAAAATCAATACACTGAATTGTATGGGGAAACAAGCTTTGAAGTCAGCTTCAGCAAAGTGAAGGAAGCAATTTTCAGCAAGAAAAGTGAGTTGGCAACCACAGTGATTTCAGCAAGGAAACTGATCTTCTTCAGTAACAAAGTGAATCATAACAAGAAAGACTCCTAGGCATTGAGGTATTGTGGTTTATTTTCCTTAGCCAAGGCACAACAAAAAGAAAATATGCCTGATCCAGGTGATCTCTTTTATACTGGACAAAGGGATGCAACCCATTCAGTTGCTCATCCATCTTCATCCAGTGAAAATATTCCTTCCAGACAGGCCTTCACACTTATTTTGCCTTTAGTGTCACAAAATTGAGTAGACTTTGTATTGTATATGGGTCGTTGACTGTTTCTGTAGATTTACTGTAAAATGAATTTTGAAAATGTATAGATAATATATACCTCTATAATTTCATTTATTTATGTTCTGACTCTGTTATTTATAAGTGAATGTCTATATTCTCCCCCCCCCCCCCCCCCCGGGTCTTTGACTGGGATATCTATTGTAAGTACATAGCATTTGTGCTTTGGAGAATTGATAGAGACAGTTGGTCCTGTTTCTCAGAAAGTTCAAAGTTTTATTATAGAGTAGTAATGATATCCATTCAATCTTACACTTATTTTGACGTTTTGATGTTTCTGATAAAATCTTTTTTTTTTTCCATGTCAGGAGCGACTTGAGAAATTGAAAGTCTCTTTTGGTGTGAGAGAATTGGCTGTCTGCAAGGACGTTGTTCAGGGGACGCCAGGATGTTTTTGATGTTTTTACCAAACTTGTGGGAGGCTTCTCTCATGTACTCGCATGGAGCTGGAGCTGATAGAGGGAGCTCATCCATGCTCTCCCCAGGCTGGATTCGAACCGGCAACCTTCAGGTCAGCAACCCAACCTTCAAGTCATCAGTCCTGCTTGCACAAGTTTTAACACTACCGAGAGCTCCTTCTGATGAAATAATTTTAAAAGTTAATCAAACCTGTAGAAAATTACAAAGCACACGGAGTTGCAGTGGCATGGATAATTTTTCACCACAATCTTTGCAAACCCCCCCCCCCCAAAAAAAACCTTCATAAATGAATATTGTACAACTTTGTTCCACATTATACAGTTTGAAATGAGAATTAAGCAAATAACACTACCCAATACAGAGCACAATTTAATTTTATGTAGATATTAATTTAGTAGTAGTAGGTTATAAGGCACAGATATCTATATCAAAATGCTACAAGAATGGTATATATAGAAAAAACTTAAATGTATATGTTCTTATACAGATTTAAACATGTGTATTATAGTATGCTAGTATTGCTGAGTATTTTCTTTACAGCCCCAACTGGGTACTATCTTATTATGTAACACATAAAGCAAAACATACATCAATCTCAAATGGTAAACAGTCCACAAATGTGGTGTATATACAAGCACAACTATACAATCTTATTATGTAACACTTAAAGCAAAACATACATCAATCTCAAACGGAAAACAATCCACAAATAATAGTGTATATACAAACAAAACTATACAACAACAAGGAATCCCGGGGTACAATGCCTCATTTCGGGGAGTCCTTCTTCAGATTGTGAATATTTGTACTAGATCTTAAACAGTCTTTTGATGTATGGTAATTGTCTTCTTACTGTGATTCTCAGAATCTTCTCGTAGTTAACTATGGTATGCTGTGGATATGTTGCTGTCTCTCTTAATCTTAATTACTTGCTTAGTCCTGCTTCAATTCAAGGCCTTTCCATGTTGTCAATATTCTAAACATAAACATAGGCACATACTAATAGTAACTGTGATTGTTATACCAAAATAGATATGTGTAAACACCCCATATGTTGTCCAATTCTTAGTCTAGTATATACAAATATAAAAGAATTTACAGAAATACAATTGACTTACATGTCGTTGCACATGGAGGGCTCTGTGTGTTTTTCCTAAGTTGCAAGTGCCATCTGGCCTGCATCGTGACCTAAAATATTCTGCTAAAGAAAGCAGCTGAAGTCAAGCCTATCATTCAGCACTTTGGGGAATACAGAATTTAATTTAAAGGTCCAGAAAGACTCCCTTTGTAGAAGAAGTATTTTACTATCTCCAATAGGTTTTACTTTCTCTATCACAAAAAACTTTAAACTCTCACCAGAATGAGCGTTTTCTTGAAAGTGTATACATAACGTAGAGTCTGTGCATCCATTCCTGATTCTGGATCGGTGTTCTTGTATCCGTGTTCTCAATGCCCTAGAGGTCATCCCCACATATAGCAATTTACATGGACATATAATCACATATATTACATAAGTGTCTCAATGTGGTGTGAAAATGTAGTATGGGGTATGTATCTTGTTGAATTCTTATGAATTGTTTACAACAATTACAATGGCCACATGGATAATGAATGGCCTTTTATGATTTGGCTTACTGTAGTAGTGGGTGTCGTGAGATCTGCATGTACCAGAAAGTTTCTAAAATTTCTAGAACTTTTATGGACTTCCATAGGTGGTTTTTCACAGCCGCTGATCTCTTGTATTAAATGCCAGTGTCTGTTGACAATATTCTTAATTTTGGAAGATAGTGGTTTGAGTGTAAGTGGCCAGATAATACAATCCTTACTAGGATTAGTTTGTTCTTGTAGTAAGACACTTCTATTGACCCTTTGAGCTCTTTTGACTGCTGAGTCTACTATTCTTTCAGGGTATCCCCTCATCTTCAGTGCCTGTTTGAAGGGGTCTATGATGGATTCGAAGTCTTCCTGTAGGCTGGTGTTACATTTTAATCTTAATAGTTGATTGTATGGTAAGTTAGATTTCAAGGAGTGATGGTGGAAACTACTGAAGTGTAATAGGGAGTTTCTATCAGTGGGTTTGGTGTAGTTTGGTCAGAATCCAGACCTTTGTTGCAGTTCTTTGTCCCACAAGATACTGCTGGTGGGAGGGGTCTCAACCAATTATCCTACAGAGCACCAAATGCCAACAGAACAGACTTCCATTGGCCACCAGGTTTGAGAGACAGGCTGGGAGATGATGCGTGTTTACTAGGCTTGAGCAAATTTTTCGTTAGTTCATTAAATTCGTTAAAAATTCGTTTCGTAAGCACTTTTGAATTGATATTGAACCATCTGCTCACTGCCCTTACAAATATTACGAATTTGAATAATAAAAGTACCTTTTTTCATTTTTTTCTGATGTCTTCGGATGAAGCTGTAGCCCCTCTGAGAGGAGAAGCCATGTTGGCATGCTCTCAGCCAATCAGAGCGGAAGAGGGAGGGAGGGAGAGGCATGGCCATCGATCTGCTAGCATTTTAAAAAAAATGTTGCTTCAAAAATCCCCAAAAATCAGTGGATGGGTCAAACATTATGAAACTTGATAGGCTAAGAGTACTTAATTTTTGCTTCCATTCTGGCAAATTTCATCATAATAGCTTTCATAATGCAGGAGAACGAAGCCTCTGAATATTGACCATTCTTTTAAGTGGAAATGAAGCAATTCGCCATAACGAGAGAAAAAACTTCATTTCCCAGAAGCCTTAGCAAGCCAATCAAAGTGGAAGGAAGAAGGACAGGGAGGCGTGGCCATCGATCTGCTAACATTTTAAAAAAATGTTGCTTCAGAAATCCCCAAAAATCAGTGGATGGGTCAAACATTATGAAACTTGATAGGCTAAGAGTACTTAATTTTTGCTCCTATTCTGGCAAATTTCATCATAATAGCTTTCATAATGCAGGAGAACGAAGCCTCTGAATATTGACCATTCTTTTAAGTGGAAATGAAGCAATTCGCCATAACGAGAGAAAAAACTCCATTTCCCAGAAGCCTTAGCAAGCCAATCAAAGTGGAAGGAAGAAGGACAGGGAGGCGTGGCCATCGATCTGCTAACATTTTAAAAAAATGTTGCTTCAGAAATCCCCAAAAATCAGTGGATGGGTCAAACATTATGAAACTTGATAGGCTAAGAGTACTTAATTTTTGCTTCCATTCTGGCAAATTTCATCATAATAGCTTTCAAAATGCAGGAGAAGGAAGCCTCTGAATTTTGACCATTTATAAAAGCATTGGGCTGAAGCAAACGTTTCTCCAATAGTACTATGCCCACTTGCAAACTACAATTCCCAGGTGTTCCAGGCCCTCTCTCCTCTTAACATTCCCCACCCCCTTTTGTCCTCACTTAGAATCATAGAGTCATTGAACAGTAGAGTTGGAAGAGACCTCGTGGGCCATCCAGCCCAACCCCTTCTGCCAGGCAGGAAGACACCATCCAATCCCTCCCAACAGATGGCCATCCAGCCTCTGCTTAAAAGCCTCCAAAGAAGAAACCTCCACCACAGCCCGGGGAGAGAGTTCCACAGCTGAACAGCTCACAGTGAGGAAGTTCTTCCTAATGTTCAGGTGGAATCTCCTTTCCTGTAGTTTGAAGCCATTGTTCCGCATCCTAGTCTGCAGGGCAGCAGAAAACAAGCTTGCTCCCTCCTCTCTATGACTTCCCCTCACATATTATACATCATGTCTCCTCTCAGCCTTCTTTTCTGCAGGCTAAACATGCCCAGTTCTTCAAGCCACTCCTCATAGGGCTTGTTCTCCAGACCCTAGATCATTTTAGTTGCCCTCCTCTGACCATCTTGACCAAACTTTCATACAGTATGTGAATTCTTGGAAGGTATGAGAAGTTTAGAGAGAAGGAGGGAGGAAGAGGTTTGAATTTTGGACTCCAATTGTGGCTTGATTCCCCACTCAGCCACCCACTTGGGCAAGTCACACACTCTCAGCCCAAAAAAGCCAATGAAACAGGAAATAGCACTTTCAAACCAGGAACTAATTCAGAGGCTGATGGCCATCTGTCAGGAAGGATTTGATGGTGTACTATGATTTCTGTTCCTGGGTGATAAATGTCATTTCCTAATTGGTTCTGTCATAGAAACATGGCAAAATCTATGACACTGCCTGAACTTTGTGCAAGCGACTTGGATGGAACATATTATGGTTTGGTCCACCAATTTAACAAAGTTTCAGCCACAAAAACAAAGTTTCTGAAGTAGAACAATGACTTTCACAGTAAAGACAACCCAATGAAACAGGAAATAAGACTTTCAAACCAGGAACAGATTTCTGCAATTATTAAAAAATGGTTTATTATAAAAGCTATGAAAATTCGCCAAAAATCAGAGGATAAGGGAAACGTTCCAAATTTTGGTGAGCTATCAGTGTTAAATGTGTTCTACCACTGTACCAAGTTTGAAGAAGATCACTCAAAAAATGAGGGCGGGAGAGTCCTGTAAAATCTCCCCTCGTGCTGTTTTTTTTGGCCACTCCTCCTGCGTCCGCCATTAACGAATTAATTTAGAAAATAACGAATTTTCGTTAATTTCGAATTTTTGGGGGGGCAAAATTCGGAAATGACATCAGAAACGAAACGCTGGCGCCCCCTACTTTTGAAATGAGTTTAGAATCAATTTTTTCATGGATCGCTCAAGCCTAGTGTTTACACATTCATTCCATTATTAATTTAAAAATTAGTGTTCAAAGAAACCATAAGAGTGTGAATCAAAATTTTTGTGTCATGCAAAACCTTTCAAGCAAATGAGATGCTCCAAAAGTGGAGGGTGCACTAATGCTATGGACAGATATATTTAATTCACTGAGAAAATATTACTAGTAAAGCTTCTCTTCCCTTTTCCTATTACTCTCCTTCTGCAGTTATTTGTCTGGGCTGCCCCCTTGTCCTAACAAGTTAATTTCTTCTATCATTCATAGAATCATGAGACAGGAAAAGACCAGAAAGACATTAAGTTCAGTTTCCAGAACTGACCCAAAGAAAGTAAACTGTCATTCACACATTAATTCCAGACAGCTCACCCTACTCAGATTATGATCCACAGAATAACTATTGCTGCCAATGAACTGTCCAACTGATACAGAAAAACGAAAAGAAAAAAAATCACACACACACACATACACACACACACACACACATATATATATGGAAAGCAAAATAATGAAAAATATTGAAAAAAGTAAGACACAATGACAATATAAATTTACATGTGCTGATCATGTCAAGATTATTTCAGGCTTTGATTGGATGGGAGGAGACTAAAGAACATCATGCAGTTTCAGATCTGCAGGTTTAGGGTCCTTATCACATTAGCCAGGTGAAGTCTCCTGCTTTGCCTGGCTTTGCCAGAGAACTGAGGAGTAGCAGGGCAAATCCATCACCCCATGCACCACTTGCTCACAGCGATGCTTCCCCTATCACACAGAAGAAGCATCGCTAAAGCTATGTGGATCCATGCTGGATCCACTGGAGCCAGCACACCACAAGCAGGCTCCCGTTTTTGAAGGGAAGCTTCCTACAATGCTTCCACCCCGGTTATGGGTGGGACCTCCTCTGGAAGTTCAGTGATGTGGCGTGATGGACAGCATGCTCATCCATCACTGGACTGGCAGGGAAGCATCCTGGGGTGCTAAAAAAGCCCCTTGTGATGGAGTCAGCCAATGATGGATTTGGACCAAACTTGGCACACAGACCCCAAGATGGCCAACTTTGAATACTGGTGGAGCTTGGGGAGAACTGACCCATGATTTTGGGAATTATATTTCACCCACGTCCTTATGCATTTTCTAATGGAGGCATTCATAAAAAACAAAAGGAAAGCTGGACTTTTTCCCAATAAATAACATTAGAAATTACCAAACAGATATAACCTAACATCCAGAAACAACCAACGCTTTTTTCAAATAATCCTGGCATCGCCCAAGCTAGTATACAAATAAAATCAGAAATTGCCAGAATAGTTATGGTAAAATGATATTACCCATTAGCTTAACCCCTTGAATGGGTTTCAGAAAGTAGCCAATAGCCATAACTTTATAATTGGTTGATTTCAATTGTATATATATATGAAATGAAAAGAGAAATGGTGGAGGGGAGGGAAAGAGAAAGAGACATCTTTACAGCAGAAAAATCATGGAAATGAATAGCTCTTGTGCAGAAGCTTTCAGAATTACCTCCAGATACAGATACAAGAGTTGATTTTCTTTGAGTTCAGCTTTTTAAAAAAAAATCCGAGGTAGACAAAAGACAAAGACATTTAATGAAACAATGGAACTGCATATCTATGACTGTGAAAGCAGGCTCAAGTCCTGCTGCAGCATTCAGAGGGATGAAAACCAATGGTATTTAGTAGAGAATTGGCTGGATAAGCCCCATTGCTTTTGATAGGTTTATTTGGGATATTTGTGAGTGCAGGAATTGTCATTACTGATTCTGAGATCAGACCACAGGACTAAATATACTTGAAAAATCACAGTTTTTCAGACAGACCACTTTCTTCAAGATAGATGGAGCCTTATCGGTTGATCAAAACAAGAGAAAGGTAACTAACTCACTGGCCTGTTCATGCCATCCCTGGCAGGTGAGGCCTTATTCTCCTCCTCTGGAATGCAATCTAACAGGAATCCAAGATCCCATTACAGAAGAAAAAGCAACAGGATACTGCAAAAAGCAAGATTTTCTCTCCAGGCAGACTGAATTCATTTCTTTTTGTCTAGTACACACATCTGGAATGTCTTTAAAAAGAAGGCACAATAAATTGGGGAGAACTGAAGAATAAAAAGCTGGAAGATTTGGAATAATACATAATGCCTCTGTTCAATTATTTTCTGTGTATGAAATTACTTACACTGAAAAAAATAAGATCTTTATGACTGGCAAGGTGCAACACTTCTACACATTCATGTTTGTTGGTTTGTGTGTCAGATGATCAATGCTTATCTATTGCTGTACTCCCTTTGCTTTGCTTAAGGGAGCACAATAAAGAAAGTAATATTTTGGGGTTTTAAGACTTGTCACATGTATGTTATAGGTACTGCCCATCTGCCAAATATCAGTTGTTGTTGTTGTTGCTGCTGCTGTTGTTAGTGCTGCTGCTGCTGCTGCTGCTGTTGTTGTTGTTTTTCCTGCTGTTGTTCTTGCATGCCTTCATGTTTCCAGTTTTGATGCCCCTAAGGTGAACCTGTGGTAGGATTTTCTTGGCAAGATTCATTCAGAAAAGGTTTATCATTACCTTTCTTCTGAGACAGTGTGAGGTCCCAACTATACTAAAGCTGCATTATATGCCAGTTAAGATGGAGCCCCATTTATTCAAGGTCATTCAATTTACAGGCAGTCCCTGAGTTACAAACATCTGACTTATACATTATTCACAGTTAAGAACAGGGGTGAGACAACAGGAGAGGGAGAAATCTAATTCTAGGAAGGGAAATTCTCTCCTGGAAGAGTGATCAAGGGGGAAAGATGTCTTCACTGTAGCTTTATCACCAATCCTTGTTTCCACAAGTAGCCAAATGTTTCAAAATTCAGTTGTCACAGGGACAGAAAGTGAGGTGAAATCTTCTAAGTAGGGGCACAGACAACCATAGGGGTGTTAACCCTTACCTATGCTATCCAAAGTTTATATACAGGGTGTTTGAAAAAGAACTCCCTAGTTTTAAGTTAAAACACATTAAAACTAGGGAGTTCTTTTTCAAACACCCTGTATATTGGTGTCCTGACCCTGTCATCAGTAATGGACTGGATGAGGGCAAACAAATTGAAATTTTTTTAAAACAAAAAGAGAGAGAGAGAGAAAGGGGGGGGGAGCAGAAGGGGAAAGGGGAAAGGGATAAGGGTTTTTTCAGTCTTCCATTCTCGTCACTTTGGTATGGTTAGTCACTTCTTTTCCCTTCTTCAATTACTACTGGATGGCTTTCTCCTGGTAGTATAGTTGTGCCGATCAAAGTGTATTGTTCTATGAATTAATTCTTCTTCCTTTGTTGCTTGTATTCTTCATAGTGCGACCAGTCCGTACGTTTCATTGGCTTTCCTTTATGTTGTCTAACCAAAAAGGTTAATGAGTCCATGTCATATATTTCATCTATTTTGCTCAGCCATTCTTCAATATTTGGAATAATCTGTGTTTTCCAGTATTTTACAAATAAGATTCTTGCCGCTGTATTCATATATGTAAATGATATATCTTCATTTCTGTTAAAGTTTGTGTCTTTATCGGTTATTCCTAGGAGGTAACTTTCTGGTTTTAAAGGGAAAGTCTTTTTTATTAATTTCTGAGCTTCTGTATGAATAGTTTTTCAGAATTTCTGGGTTTCCTCACATGACCACCATACGTGGCAAAATGAGCCCACCTGATTTCTACACTTCCAACATTTGTTTTGAGCGTTCGGATACAAGTTAATGTACACGCTCAGCTTTTGAGTACATTGGAGATAGCCTTCCTGGTGGCTGTTCCCAGACTTTGAAACTCCGTCCTGGGGGGAGGTTCAATGTGTCTGCCATCATTTTTCTGGCAGGCAATGGCTGTTCTAATTCACTTCAGCCTTAACTGTACAATGATGAGTGATATGCAATTACATGTGCAATTTTGGCAAGTAATATGTATGTATGTATGTATGTATGTATGTAATTTAATTGTTAATGTCTTAGAACTCATGTTATAAAAGGGTTTAGATTAACTTCTACCCCCTCCCCAAGTACAGTGAGGATTCATTACCTGGGTCCAGTGGATACATACAGGGGTCCATGAACTGGGTCCAAAAACATTTCTATGTCTGTCTTTTTTTCCTAGGGAGGGGATCTATAGCTTTTATCCGATCCTGAAAGTAGTCTGCTACCCATCAGGGGTACTTTAATTTCAAATCCACTATCCAGGGGTACTTTTCCTGCATGTCAGGGGTTGGATTAGATGGCCCATGCAGCCTCTTCCAACTCTTATTGTCGAAGGCTTTCATGTCCAGAATCACTGGGTTGCTGTGAGTTTTTTGGGCTGTATGACGATGTTCCAGAAGCATTCTCTCCTGACGTTTCACCCACATCTATGGCAGGCATCCTCAAAGGTGTGAGGTATATTGGAAGCTAAGCAAGGGAGGTTTATATGTCTGTGGAAGGTCCACGGTGGGAGGAATAAGTCTTGTCTGTTGGAGGCAAATGTGAATGTTGTAATTAATCATCTTGATTAGCATTTAAAGGTCTTGCAGCTCAAGGCTTGGCTAATTCCTGTCTGGGAGAATTCTTTGTTGGGAGGTGTTAGCTGGCCCTGCTTGTTTCATGTCTGAAAATCCCTTGTATTCTGAGTGTTGTTCTTTATTTATTGTCCTGATTTTAGAGTTTTTTAATACTGCTATCCAGATTTTGTTCATTTTCATTTCCTCCTTTCTGTTGAAATTGTCCACATGCTACACTTTCCTCCCTGTAGTGGTGGAGAAAGTGGGTGGGGCCTGCCATGCGTCCTGTGATGGTGCACGGCAGACCCTGTCCGTGCCATGAATAAAAGCAGCAAAATGGGGCAAAAATGCCCCATGTGAAGAAGTCCTGTCATTCTTCAGTTTAAAAAATCTGTGGCTACTGTTGAGGATGGATTTTCAATTTTAAAAACCCTGTGACAAAAATATATCAAATGTTAAAAGATGAAAGCTTGCCAAATAACAGCCTTTCTGTCATGTGACAAATCAGCCATGGAAAGGAATAGAGGCATTCTTAAGATGTTGTTGTTGTGTATCTTCAAGTTTTTTCCATCATATGCCAACCTTAAATTGAATTTTTCATGGGCATTCTTGGCAAAACTTGTTCAAAAGTGGTTTGTCATTGCCTGTCTCTGAGGCTGAGAGGGCCTGACTTATCAAAAGTCACCCAGTGGGTTTCATGGCCAAGCAGGGATTTGAACCCTGGTCTCCAGAGTCATAGTCCAATGCTCATATCATTGCACTATGCAGATTACAAAGTGACAGGCTTATTTTTCAAACAAGCAATTGAGAGAATGAGAAGGGACTGGATCTATTTCTAGCACACTAGGTGTTCACGATTAAAACATTCCCTTAGGTTTCTGACAGAAGTAATTTGTTAAAGAGCTCGAGTTGTGGTATTTGACTCTCCCTGTCTCTTCCAGTTAGAGACAATCCCTATTTAGACAATATTAAAATTAGGAGAGTAAAACAAACCTCCAGATTCTGGAAACTGAGTTAATCTTATTAAGCAAAGGATTTTTCACAGAACTGTCGTCCTAGGTTTAGTCCACTGCAAAATTTGATAATTTAAGCGGGGGGGGGGGGGGGGAGCTTTTCTGATTTTCTATACTATGCATTTATATAGTTTCAAAACACAGTAGTAACATAAAGCTTTCTTTCTGGTGCCTGAAAACTATACATTGCACTACCGCCAGGTCCAACCAAGTCAGAGAGGCCTCAGCTGAGGAGTGGAACTAAGTGCACCTAACCCATTAGCATTATGGAGAATCAAACCAAAATGAAGTCTATACTGGCTCGGCCGTCACCCAGGATAAAAAGGATTGCGGTGGATGCTGCTGATTCTGGAGGACATCCATCGACAAGTGAGCTACGGAATCAAAATACAAATGAACAGTCACAGAAGCTGCAGAAATATACAATGCCAGAAAACTGCACAATTATTATTATTATTATTATTATTATTATTATTATTATTATTATTATTATTATGGCAGTCCTTTTTAATAGAATTAATTGCTGGAGCATCTCAAGTAGACAGTAGTAGCGCAAAATAAAGTGTTGTTCTGATATGTCAGACAAAAACCAAACAATGTGTAGAAACAGCAGGGACTGATAGATTACTGTATTGACTTGAGTCTACTTCTCAAGAAAGAGGTCTAGATACATAATCAACAAGTGTGTCATCACCCCACAATTTATCTATTTGTCACATATAACTATGTGTCCTACTTTTCCTCAATGGCACTCAAAGCATAGCACAGTGGGGTTCATTTATTTATATAAAATTCTTAGCAACAACTCTGTGAAATTGGTTAGACTAATAGACAGGAGCTTGCCAAGAACACCCACAGAGTTTCATGACTGAGAAATCCTTTGAACACAAGGCTTCCCACATTTAGAAACAAACAAACAAAACACACAATGCTCTAACCCTTAAGACCCCACACTAGCTCTGTGTAGCATCATATATCTTTATTTATTGCAGAGCTCAAAAAGGATACTTTTTCTGGATTAGAAGTTCCCCAAACACCTCAACAGGGCCGGTCGGAGATAAATTTAAATATTAAGCGGGGGCGCTGAAAAGCGCCCCCCGCCGGCCCCGCCTCCTGCGCCCTGGCCCCGCCTCCCAACCAGCGTGCCCTGGCCCCGCCTCCCGCGCTGCGTGGGAGGCGGGGCCAGGGCACGCTGGGTGGAAGGCGGGGCCAGGGTTGGCCCCGCCTCCCATGCTATTCGCCCTGGCCCCGCCTCCCACGCAGCGTGGGAGGCGCGGCCAGGGTTGGAAAGAGGGAGGCTTCGCCGCCCGGGGAGGGGAGGAGGGATCGCCTCCTCCCCTCCCCGGGCGGCGAAAGAAGCAGGCTTCGCCGCCCGGGGAGGGAAAGAGGGATCGCCTCCTCCCCTCCCCGGGCGGCGAAAGAAACAGGCTTCGCCGCCCGGGGAGGGAAGGAGGGATCGCCTCCTCCCCTCCCCGGGCGGCGAAAGAAGCAGGCTTCGCCGCCCGGGGAGGGAAGGAGGGATCGCCTCCTCCCCTCCCCGGGCGGCGAAAGAAACAGGCTTCGCCGCCCGGGGAGGGAAGGAGGGATCGCCTCCTCCCCTCCCCGGGCGGCGAAAGAAGCAGGATTCGCCGCCCGGGGAGGGAAGGAGGGATCGCCTCCTCCCCTCCCCGGGCGGCGAAAGAAGCAGGCTTCGCCGCCCGGGGAGGGAAGGAGGGATCGCCTCCTCCCCTCCCCGGGCGGCGAAAGAAACAGGCTTCGCCGCCCGGGGAGGGAAGGAGGGATCGCCTCCTCCCCTCCCCGGGCGGCGAAAGAAGCAGGCTTCGCCGCCCGGGGAGGGAAGGAGGGATCGCCTCCTCCCCTCCCCGGGCGGCGAAAGAAACAGGCTTCGCCGCCCGGGGAGGGAAGGAGGCGATCCCTCCTCCCCTCCCCGGGCGGTGAAAGAAACAGGCTTCGCCGCCCGGGGAGGGAAGGAGGGATCGCCTCCTCCCCTCCCCGGGCGGCGAAAGAAGCAGGCTTCGCCGCCCGGGGAGGGAAGGAGGGATTGCCTCCTCCCCTCCCCGGGCGGCGAAAGAAACAGGCTTCGCCTCCCGGGGAGGGAAGGAGGGATCGCCTCCTCCCCTCCCCGGGCGGCGAAAGAAACAGGCTTCGCCGCCCGGGGAGGGAAGGAGGCGATCCCTCCTCCCCTCCCCGGGCGGCGAAAGAGGGAGCCACAAGGCCAGGGCGCACTGGTCGGGCGGCGGGGCACCGTCAGAGCGGTGCCCCGCCTCCCTCCCAGCCTGACGGCGCCCCCCGGGACCTGCGCCCGAGGCGGCGGCGTCACTGGCCTTTATGGTGGGGCCGGCCCTGCACCTCAATCAGCATGGTTATCTCTCTCTTAAGACACAACATCACTAATATACACATGAGGGCCTAGGAGTGGGGTAGGGAGATAATATTGCTTGCAAATTTCTTCCCAAACCTAGATTTAGCTGCTTGATGTCACAACATTCCAAAATGTGCAATATTGTGTGAATATTGTCAATGTCAGTAATGTGGCAAGTATTCTGTAATATGTGTGTATATTTTCCTAGCTATCTCTCATTTCTAAATCAGAAGCATGACTAAAGTTTTGAGTCATTCTACAGGATAGGTAGGAAAAGTATTGTCCATAGGACACATGCAACCCTGGTCCCTGCTCTTGCAGCCCCACAAATGTGCCCCAACACCTCTCAACCTTATTTCCCTGCTTGAAAATGCCAATGAGACAAAAGAAATCCATTTTTTCCTAATGATTGATGTAAATTAAAATATTTGAAGAGTTTTTCCACAGCTTTTGATGTATGTAGGTTTATTTTATTTTTTTAGCAAGAGCCAGCATTATGCAGTGGTTTCAGGGTTGGACTATGACCCCATCTACACTACCATATAATGCAGTTTGAACTGCATTATAATGGTCAGTATAGGATGGATCTACAGGATTTGATCCCAGATTATCTGATTATCCCAGATTATCTGGCAGCTGAGATTCATATCGTTCAGTTGAAAGCAGATAATCTGTGATCAGATCCTGGGATATAGGGCAGTGTGGAAAGGGCCATAGACTCATATAATGTAGGTTGAACTGGATTATAGGAGGCTACACTGCCATATAATCCAGTTCAATGCAGTCTACATTCCGAAACTGCATTATATTGCAGTGTAGATATGGCCTCTAGGGACCATGGGCTTGAATGTCTGTTTGGCCATGGAAATCCTCTGGTGGCCTTGGGAAAGAAATCCTGTGATATGAATTAGGGGTGTCATACATTGGAAATGACCTGTAGGCACATGTTAATTTTGTTGTGAATGAACACAAACATACTTCAGTCTATCTGAGGAAAGAGGGCTTGTAAGAGCGAGAGAGTGGAGGGTCTCAACCAGGAGTTGGAAGGAACCTGTTTCTTTTAAACTGATGAAATAATCAAAGATATTGAATCAATGCCTGTATGTAAACAGCTGTGGGCTAATTAGAAGGGGGAGTGGGAGGTAGAAGAGGAGAGAGAAAAGAGAGAAGAGGGGACTCCATGGAATTTGCCTTATCGGGGTATCTGAATAAAGAAGCTGTTGGGAGTGTTTCAAATAGCCTGTCTGTCTTGTTTCCTGTAGCTGATATTAAACAACAGATTGAATGGATGACCAGGCTTATGCTGTCCCCATTACCCATGGATTAAGGAGGACACGCCCACAGGGCTATGACACTCAGTATATTAAAAGCGGAAAATCTCAAACTAAGGATCAAATTAATTCTGGTGGAGTCGTATTCCTGTAGCTTTTATGCCTTAAATGAAAAGGATGCAACTAAAGAGACTGGCATATTGCAACTTAAACCTCTTACTGTCAGTAACCTACACCCCATCTACACTGACATATAATGCAGTGTAGACTCATATAATGTAGTTCAGTGCAGTTACACTGTGTTATATGGCAGTGTAAATGGGGCACACATCTTTGAAGAAGCTGTAGAACCATTTAGAAAGAAAACAGCTTAAAGGCTGGGAAATGATCAAAAGAGAGTCATGGGCAAAATCTTGGATTGTGATCCAAGAATGGCCAGAATCAGTCCCTGGGGTTCCCCACCACTGTTACATGCAACAAAGCATAAATTTGAAAAAGAACAGATCACAAGCAAGAGTGGTAAAACCATTCAAAAGGAGCACATGATTGAAAAAAGATAATAGAGGTGAGAAGATGTTTGAAAATTCTTCTTCAGCCCCCCCCCCCTCGAAATTCTCAGAGTGGTCCGCGAGAAGGCCTTACATTTATTATTTAAACTGTTATGTTTATTCATATCATGATGTGATCACCATGCTCAATATATCCCATATGCATGGGGATATTGGAATAACGATACAAAAGGTTTGCTAGGGTAAAGTAGTAGTAGTAAAAGTTTATTTGTATACTGCCCTCTCTCCCGAAAGGGACTCAGGGCGGTTTCCAATATAAAATCAGCATAAAACATTGTACAATAAAACACTGAAAACACTATAAAACGCTATAAGAATTAAAAACAAAAACAAAACATAACAATTGACTAAAACAATCACATAAGCAGAAGGAATATAATCACTCAAATAACATGAATCTGCAAAGAAAGAGGAAAAAAGACCACTGGGAGGATGGCCTGGAGGGACCACTAGAACTAAAATACAATGTTATATTCTAAGATGATTTCGGGAAGAGGAATATAGTGCAATGTTTCAAGTCAAAGAGATGGCCTGTGCAACTACTATAGCTATGGGTTCGGTTATCCAAAGGTGCAGCGGAAGAGCCAGGTTTTAAGCAGCCTTTTGAAGGACGCCAGGGTGGGTGCTTGCCGGATCTCCTCTGGAAGGGAATTCCAGATCCGGGGAGCAACAATAGAAAAGGCCTGCTCCCTCGTCCCCACCAACCGAGCCTGGGATGGTGGCGGAAGCGAAAGAAGTTCCCTACCGGATGAACGAAGAGGACAAGTGGGTTCATAGCGGGAGATGCGGTCAAAAAGGTAGGCGGGTCCCAAACCGTTTAGGGTTTTATAGGTAAGAACCTGCACCTTGAATTGGGACTGGAAAATAATCGGTAGCCAGTGGAGCTCCTTAAACAGGGGAGTAGATCTCTCCCTGTAGTTTGCTCCAGTTAACAACCTGGCAGCCGCACGTTGGACTAACTGAAGTTTCCGGGCCGTCTTCAGGGGCAACCCCACGTAGAGTGCATTGCAATAATCCAGTCTAGAGGTGACTAAGGCGTGGACCACCGTGGCCAAGTCAGACTTCACGAGGTATGGTCGCAGCTGGTGCACAAGCTTTAATTGTGCAAAGGCCCTCTCGGCCACCGCCGACACCTGAGCCTCAAGTGTCAGTGATGAGTCCAGGAGGACCCCCAAGCTGCGGACCTGCGCCTTCAGGGGGAGTGCGACCCCGTTGAGCACAGGTTGCCACCCAATACCCCGATCAGACTTGCGACTGACCTCGAGGACCTCTGTCTTGTCAGGATTGAGCTTCAGCTTGTTCGCCCTCATCCAGGCCATTACAGCGACCAGGCACTGGTTCAGTATCTGAGGAGCTTCCTTGGAATTAGGTGGAAATGAGTAGTAGAGTTGAGCGTCATCTGCGTAGAGATGGCACCCAACTCCAAAACTCCGGATGACCTCGCCCAGCGATTTCATGTAGATGTTAAAGAGCATGGGGGATAAAATGGAACCTTGCGGGACCCCACAGGTCAAAGGCCAGGGGTCCGAGCAGGTATCACCCAGCTTCACCAACTGGGAACGGCCCTCCAGGAAGGACTGGAGCCACTGGAGCATAGTACCCCCAAGGCCCATCCCAGAGAGCCATCCCAGAAGGATACCATGGTCGATAGTATCGAAAGCCGCTGAGATGTCCAGGAGAACCAAAAGGGACACACTCCCCCTGTCTAGCTCTCTGCGGAGGTCATCCACCAAGGTGACCAAAGCCGTCTCAGTACTGTGACCAGGCCTGAAGCCGGACTGTGAATGGTCCAGAAAATCAGTGTCATCTAAGAATCCTTGGAGCTGAGAAGCAACCACCCTCTCCAGTACCTTGCCCAAGAAAGGGAGATTGGAAATTGGTCTATAGTTGTTAAGAGTAGACGGATCCAGGGATGCCTTTTTTAGAAAAGGCCTAATTACTGCCTGTTTTAGGCTAGACGGAAAAATCCCTTGTTCCAGAGATGAGTTGATAATTTTCTCAAGCCAAATTAACAAATCTCCCCTGGTCAGTTTGATTAACCAGGAGGGGCAAGGATCTAGGGAACAAGTGGTCGCTCTCGGAGCTCCAAGGAACTTGTCCACGTCATCAGGGCGAACAAGCCGAAACGAATCCATCAAGATCGGACAGACAGATGCCTCAGGGTAGACTCTCTCCCGCTCAGACTCAGCCCCCCCCCCCCCGAACCAAAATCCCAGCCCATCCCGAAACAAAATCCTGGCTACGGGCCTGCCTGAGGGGCCTTCCGGCAGCACAGACCCCTCCATAGAGTACTCCAAATGCTCAGGAAATGAAGCTTCAGGAAATGGGAGGGGGGAAAGAGGAAAATACTTTCTCTCCTCTCCCTCCCACATCCTGACATGTCATTTTGAAGCATCAGGAGTACTCTACAAAGGAGCTTGAGCTGCCAGCTGGCCCCTTGAGTAAGGTTTTTTTTTGGGTGAAATAGGGGGCTGGAACCCAAAGGATCAGGATGGCTGTGTGGATTGAGACGATCCCCAGTGGGCTAACACTGGAAAGCTTAAGATCTGGATCTTTCCAGTGTTTAATTAATGTGGAGTAAACTGGGAAACCCCAGTTTTCTCTACATTAATTTGCTTTTACCTGAGGCGTTGTTTGGATGCCTCAGGTAAAAGCAAGACAGATCCCACATTTTGGCCCTATCTGAAAGAGCCCACAAAGTCTATATGCGGAGAAGAAGCAAGATAATTTTGAAGGAAGGAATGTCAGCCAAGGAGAAGTTACAAGGAGGGTAATGGAAAACACCTGAATTTCACAGATTGATTTGGCTGCAATAAAACGTAGTAAATAAAATACGTTAAACATGCAAGGATGGCGTTATGCAAGATTCATATTTTAATTAATCCTGTGCAATAAAGCTTTAATTACAATACACTTTCCAACCTATAGTTCATTACATATTATGCAAAAGTATGAATGGGAAAGAACCCAATTTATTTTTTCTTTCCAGACGATAGCCTGAGGAATTAAGGCTTTCAGATATTAATAGATGGTGAAACTGAATTCCAGCATCTTTGAACTTGCTCAAGTGTTTCAAAATTTAAGTAAACATTCACTCACAGAAACAAGAGCTACATTCAGTGACTTCAGCCAAGGCTAAAGAAAGGCATGAAGCAATATTGTCATTAATCATCATTTCTTAAGCATTCATGAGAAGTTCAGCATTCAAGAGGCATCAGAGCAAATAAGAGCAATTTCTCCTTCAGAATATGTAGCCCAGATTTTAAAGCAGGGCTTTAAAATCAACAATTTTCTTTGGAAATGGGCCTTGAAACACACTTGGTAATGGGTAATTCCTTCATTACAACCTTATGTGTCCTTATTAGGTAGTAGCAGACAAGAGTCTGGACCTGTGTTATAATTTCCAGACAGTCTTCCAAAATTACCCCACCTACAGTGCATCGTAGTTGCTATTGAAAGCTAACCCATTTCCCCTCATTCCTTCATTTACATAATTACAAGAGGCAATCTTTTAAGAAATACAATTTCCAAATGAAAGGCACAAAAGTCCCTGCTAAGAAGAATGTTACAATAGAAATTATAGAACATTTAAAAATACCAAAGTGCTAGAAAGCTTTACAGGAGGAAAAACACTATAATTTAGTCAACCATTCTCTTGAGCAGTAGTGTTTGCAAGATCTTGTGACAATTCAGACTGGTTCCAGGAAAGGGGAAACAGACATTTCAAAAATAACTAATAACGTATGGGTAGGAAAATACCATATTTCTTCAATTCTAAAGTGCCATCAATTGTAAGACGCACAGTAATTTTGGTACCACCAACAGGAAAAAAAAAACCCCTATATTTATTTACATTAAAAAGCACCCATGAAGCTAAGGCTACTTCTACACTGCTCTATATCCCAGGATCTGATTTAAAAAATACAGTATATCTGGTGATGCGCTTTGATTTCAGTAAGTAATTTAATAAATACAAGAGAGAAAGAACAACAGAATAACATAAAAAATCTTCATTTCCATTCATCGTTTTATTTACATCCTGCGTTTCTTCTTGGCTGGGATTCAAGGTGGCTTAGAAAAAGAGAGAGTATATAATAAAACACAAACAAAATTAAGATTAAAAAATTAAATGACATCAGAATTAAAATCAATTATAAATCTTACTTTGAAACAGATTAAAAGCAATAAAGCACACTAGAAGTATTGTTTTTTGGTTAAAATTGGTTTCCAAAAGCTTGTTGGAAAAGAAACCCTTAACCTGTCACTAACAGGAAAGCATCTTAACTTTCCTGGATGGGGATGTCAGATTCCAAAAAATGGGAGTAGTCACTGAACGTATATTGAAAAATAGATTGAAAACTCTATTTAACATTTTGCAGTATTTTTGTCTTCACTTCATTCTGCTATTAAGATAGAACTTTTCTTTGTCTGGCTCTGACTTTGGATTGCTAACAACCAACTCAAAAGTCTTTGGCAATTTGCCAAAAGCAACAGTTGTTCAGTAATAAAGCTTGCAAAACAGTATGTGTCATTTCCATTTGTAATATTCTGGCATTTTAAATCCTCAAATATTGTATTGTCTCTTCATGCTAGCCATTTTTTAAAAAAATCAGCAAATTAATGTCAAAAATGCACTAGAAGGAGGTGATACCTCAATGAATGGATCTGAAATTTGACAATGTAGTAGAGCTCAGTTTGAAGATCACTCATAAAGTAACAACCAAAGAGCTTATTTTCTGAGATTCAGAGGACCAGAAGAATATCAAAATATAACTGTTCACTATTCTTAAATTCTATATAAACATACAAAAGGGGGGAGGGTAGAGGAAGATGAGATAAGGAGAGCAGCCCTGCATGATATGATTTGCAGCCCTGCATGTATACAAGAACCAATGTTTTGTTTTGTTTGGATATTGCACTGGGTTGTTGTCTACACATGTGATTAAAATCTGCTTCAACTCACATTTTCTACTCTGTAGTGATCACGTTAATGCCACATAGGAAAAGTTCATCATGACCTTAACATTGAACTAGAATTTGGAGGTCCCCTTAGAAAGGAGTGGGACCTGGAATCTCCCGTGGGATTGTTACTTCTGGCGAGAAGGAGAGAGCCACTGCGAATCAGAGATCCCCAATTCCAAATAATTCTCACCAAAAGCCAAAGGAGGAGCACCGAGATGTTTAATTCAATCCAGCTGGATAGGATGTCAAACTGCAATCATTCGTCAAGAAAGACATCATACAACAGAAGACAGCACCCTTTATAGTGAAAAGACAGGGCGGAGAGGTTTGAATTTCCCTCCCCGCCTCCCTCCGCCCGCTCTACGTTGATTGGTTGTTGGAGTGAAGGCGCGAACATCCTGTCCAATCAGAGAGCTATCCCCATTCCGGCTCCTCAGCTAATCAGGAGCGAGGAGGTGGTCTGAGTCTTTGACAAACAACAACTGAGTGAATTTGTGAATGAATCAGCGGTTTTAATCTGTACATGATGACACCGATATCTTAAAAAGCTCTCAAGGTGTCCAAAGATTATTTCCAGGGGTGAAAATATACATATTGGTCTGGCATGGCTTGCCAGATTCCGGTTGTCAAATAGCTGGAGGCAGATCAGATGGGTGAGTGCTTTGTCAATATGTTCGGCTGGGTAAATAGACAAAAGGAATAATCAGGCAGGGCGATCTTGGCTTTCCAAAGGCTAAACCACACCAGTGCTGCAGCATTTGCATTGGCTTCCAACTGATTACCGTGGTCTATATAAGATGCTAGTTCTGACCTTAAAAATTCTTTACAGCTAGGGCCTATTATACCTTAGGGACCGTCTCTCCTTCTCCCATCATCGGAGGTCGCAACGACCATCCCAACACGACTTACTTTATATACCGGGTCCTAGAGAAGTGCACTTGGAAAGGATCAGACGCAGAGCTTTTTCTATTTCTGCCCCTGCCTTATGGAATGCCTTGCCGCCCTATATGAGAGCCATGCATGAGTTAGGGCCTTTTACCCTAGCACTTAAGACCTGGCTTTTTACTAGAGCTTTTGATCTATGTTAATTTTATCAATATTTGTATGTATGTATTTTTATCCTTTACAATTTAGCTTGTAAATCGCCTAGAGCATCTTGGATGGAGGGTGATTAATAAGTAATTAAATGATGATGATGATGATGATATGAATGTGACAAGGAACCAAGTGATCAAATCCTCTTTTTGAGTGCCTTGCTCCGAAACTCAAAAGGGGAGACCAATGTCTATTGTTCATGCAAGGGATTTGGTGATGTCCTTTTGTGAGAGGATTGCCCCTCTCAGGAATGCGGATGACTTTCTGCCAACCAGGTCAAAAAGGGGTGGCTCACAATATTTTCATACATTGGGGACATAAAAGAAAAGGGGACATATAGGGGTACATAGAATACATTCATAAAGTCAGAAATCATATTACCCACTCCCACCCACCCAAAGCATCCAGGGTAAATTCATAAAGCTCATAGAAAAGTTCAGAATCCAAGGGAAAAGGATAAGGAGTTTCATTGAATGTTCATAGCATGGTCAAGCTAGTCAGAGTTCAGTGCAAGGAGGGGCCGATTTGAGATTGGGGTCTCTGCCTGAGGTACAAGGAGACCCTGTGGTGACCCTCTACGTGTTCAGCATGCAGCCCGAACTTGGCAATCCTCAAAACGGCAGCGTGGTGGGCAGCGCACCGTCAGAGAGGTTTGATTTGACAATCAGTTGTTGTCTCTTTAAATCTTGTTGCAGTGGTAATAAAGATGATATTTCCCGGAGCGGAGAGATCTCAATACGGAAAGTGAAATAGTAGTCATGCTTAGGATTAGTTCAGGAAGAAACGGTGTGAATTTGGGGTCAATCCGTTAGTGCGTGGTTACGGAAACCCAGGAATCTCCATAACCGCAGTTTAAAGGAAGGCATTCCAGACTGTTGCTGGTGGCTGCCAGCAACTTGAGGAGGAAGGGGAAGCATGGTGAAAGGTTAGTTATTAGACAGAAAGGATAGGTTCCTATGCCAAAGTCAAGGAAGGATACAAAATAACTACTATGAGAAAGGAAGGTTAGAATGAAATGATACTTTTATTTGGGATTAGTTACATTGTTAGGGATAGGGAAGGAGGCAAAAAGAAACATGTTATAAGCTGCTGTTGGAACACACATTTCATTTATTGATTGGTTCAGCAGGGCTTCTTTTCCGGATCTGTGGAACCCCCTGCTGCAGGTCAGATTAGGTTGAATGCAGGAAGCCTATTCTGTTCGACCTCAACCTGGAGTTATTTAGAAAGTACATAAGTACCACCCATACTTGTACATTTTTTAAAAGGAGACATGAGCTGAATACTATCCATTACTGTAGTAGGAACAGCTTAACCCCCAAAGCGATCCTGTCTTAGAGTGTTGGTGATCCAGGTTTCATGCAATATCCTCTGTTTTCCGGTACATGCCTTTCCCTGTGCAACCCTGAGAAGGCCTGGGCCAGAAGCTAACAACAAGGCTAAGAGTTTCTCTCACCCCATGAGCCATTAATGCAAGAGGTTTTGCAATATGCCTCAAAGAAAAACCCTGTTCTTCTTATTGTTAGAAAAAGAAGTCACAACCAATAATTTTAGAAACATTTATAGATGCTGCAGGATTTTGATTGCCCACATAAAAACTTGCCAGTAAATAAATGGAGGCTTATTTATTCTTCACCCCTTTCTGCTGTAACTTTTTATTATATGGTACAGAGAGAAAGGCAATAGGCTCAACAAAAAAATGGACTAAAAATATTTTTACTCTCCTTAGTCTTACTTGCTCAACAGCCACTTCAAAGCAACACCGACAGATACAGCTAAATAGAGCAGCTGAAAAGGAAATGGCTAAAATTGGATGTGTGGTAGTTTTTTCTCCCAACCCCCCTCTATTTCTAGACTTTTCTTTAAATTATTCCACTTAATTGCCAAACTGCTTATTCTTGTGGGTGTTTAAACAGTAATTCAGAAAGTCCAAGGGACATCTTCTGAACAATATACTCTGCAAAACTTTGGATAACCGGTTGCCCTTTTGGATGGTGGTCATTACATTGCAAGTCTCTTTTTCATTTTCTTATAAATGCCTCTGCTGCTAACTCAACTGAAACTCATTAAAGTGGGCTTTCATTTCTTTGGAAACATACAGTGGGAAATCTAATGCCTTTAATTTAGGCAACCGAAGCTTATGTGGTTGGGGATTTTTTTTGTCCAATGCCATTGGCCTCAAAACAATTATTAAGAATTTATCAGTACAGGAAGCATTCTGTAAAAATTAAAGTACATGTGCAAACAGGTTCTGCCAGAATTTTTGCTCTGATGTGAAAAGAACTGCAATTTTAAAGAAGAAAAAGAAAACAATAACTTTAAACTACTGGCTTCATTTTAGTTTGACTTTTTGTGCTATCCTTTTATAAAATAACCACTTTTAAAGTGTTGTAGAATAAAAAATAGTAAATATATAAAACATTTCAAAAACAAATGAGCAGAACCAACATTTAAAACAACCCCCGAGATTCAGCAAAACAGCTCAACTCAAGATTACTTTAGTGCCTAGGCAAACAAAAAGATCTTTGTCTAGTGTTAAAGTAATCTTGAAATTAATAGCAGGTATTGTTGCACCCAAGACAGAGTTCACCTTGCCCTTAGCACCAACCAGGAACCCAACAGTAGTAGTAAAGCAGTTTATTGAAGAAAGTACATATAAATAGGGAAAAATCACCAAAAGGAATAAGGAAGGCAAAATTCAACAGGTAATCAGAAAAGGTAGTCAATATGTAAAACCCCAAACAAGCTGGTGAGGGGTAAAAACACTTCAAAGGCAATAATCCAAATAATCCAAATGGTACAAAAAAATAAGAATAATAACATGAGCATAATCCAAGGAAAACAAGAATCAAAACATGAACATGAATCCAGAAAAACAAAGTCTATAAGAACTTCTTAAAACATGAATCAAAATTCCCAGGAAGTAAAACATGAACTGGACATCCTTACTACTCAGCAGCGTTGCCTAATCTAAAATCTCAATGAGACGCTCTCTGATTTAAGGGCTGCAAAACATGAAAACATTTGTTTGACCTTGAGGTCCCTCTCTCTGTGTAATTTTCTCACAGATTCATTTGGATTTCCTGTGCCTAATGTTTTCCCCCCTCAGATGCAGCCTGGTATCCCTGTCTAACCCAGCTGTTCCCTCGGACAAGCTATTTTGGTCTCTCAGGTCCCATGTACACAGCCAAATAATGTAGCATGTGAAAAAGATTAGCCTGGGCTGTGCAAGGGCCTATTCAGACAGGCCCAAAAACTGAGACCTGTCTCAGTTTTTACCAAAGGCATCCAAACGATGCCTCTAGTAAAAATGAATTAAATAGGAACAAACCAAGGTTTCCTTGCTTTGTTCAAGATTAATTAAATTCTCCATTAGATACAACCCTTCCTCAAAGGCTCAGGTCTACTGTGGTATAGGGCCTGTGTGGATTCACTACGGATACTTCCGTAGTGCTTGGAGGTGCTTGGAGGTGTTCAACTTCTTGGCCATTGGCCTGTGGGGTCCTCATAGCTCTGTGCTGTCCCCCATGCTGTTCAACATATACATGAAACTGCTGGGAGAAGTCATCCAGAGTTTTGAAGTGTGGTGCCATCTTGTGATGCCTCATGGGCCTTGTAGTCCTGTTCCTAGTACTATTGTGGCAGACAAAGAGGAAAACATGGGGTTTTCGCCGGTTCAGCGAGAGCCGGAGTCCCTTCACCTGCAGGATGTTGATGTTTGCCCTCAAAAATTCAGCCAAACAGGCCTTGGGCAGAACTCCCCTCCGTTTCCCAGAAAGGAATCTTATTCTAGAGAAAGGGGAGTCAGAGAAGCCCAACGGAGGAGTTTACGCATCGCTGCCAAAAATCAAGCTGATTAGGCCTGCTTCCCTTGGGAAATTCTAAGGAGTCACATCTGGACAGAGTTGGGTTTCGCTTCTCATTCTCTAGGGAAAGAGTTCTGTTGGCGGGAAAACGAGACCCAATATAGGTGTTTGGTGCGAGGGATTCTTTGCGGAGTCAATTGATCACCTTCAGGAGAGAGATCGTGTGTGGACTTCGTAACCCCAGTTCCTTGTTTCCCGGATCAAGCTTCAAGCCTTGCCCTGCCTCGCGGTTTTACCACGGACCCTGCTTCATGCTTCATGTTTTGCCTTGTCTCCAGTCACGGACCTAGTCAAGAATCAAGTTTATTTCCAGCCTTGTTGTCAAGCTTCATTGGACTCTAAGACTCTGTTATTTCCCCACACTATTGCTTGGCAAAGTGTGTGTTTCGGTCAAGTGGATTAAAACTTTGAACTCTAATATCATTTATTGGACAATACATTTTTGGACTATATTTGACCTCATTTGAAGGGTCTGCTTCTGAACTATATTCTTCACTTGTTTTTATTGATTTTATATATTTCTTTAATAAAGATATTAGATAGAGACTGGCCTCTGTGCATGGTTATTGGTGCTCTGCTGCCAGGGTTCTGACACATCTATACGCAAATGACACCCAACTTTATCACTCCTTTTCACCTAATTCCAAGGCAGCTGCTCCTGTGCTAAACCGATGCCTGGCAGCTGTAATGGATGAGGGCAAACAAATTGGAGCTTAAACCAGACAAGTCAGAGGTGCTCCTGATCAGTCGTAACACAGATCTGGGAATACGGAGTCAGCCTGTGTAAGATGGGGTTACACTCCCCTTGAAAACACAGGTTTGCAGTTTGAGAATACTCTTGGATTTGGCTCTGAATCTGGAGGCCCAGGTATCAGCATTTACCAAGAGTGCTTTTGCACAGTTAAGCTAGTGCGCCAACTGCTCTCATTCCTGGAGAAGTCGTATCTGACCACAGCGGTACATGCCTAGGTTATATCCCAGTTGAACTACTGTAATGTGCTTTACATGTGGCCGCCTTTGAAAAGTACTTGGAAACTCCAGTTAGTCCAAAGAGCAGCTGCCAGACTGCTAACTGGGGCTGGCTACAGGGAGCATACAACTCCTCTGTTGCAATAGCTCCACTAGCTGCCAAAACCAATCCAAATTATCTGAAGGACCACATCTCTTTCTATGAACCTGGGAAACATCTATGATCTACTGGGGAAGGCCTCCTCTCGGTCCCACACCCATTCAAGCACACAGGAGAGGAACATTTCAGTGGCTGCTCCCAGACTGTGGAACTCCCTTCCAAGAGAAATCAGAATGGCCCCATCTCTGCTGGCCTTCCGCAGCAGGTCAAGACTTCCTCTGTTAACAGACTTTTGGGGAAGGAGAAGGGGAGACCCTGGAGAGGGTGTGTGGGATTGGGGGGGGTGAGTTTTAAAGGCCATTTTAATAGATTTGCAATATTTTAATTATATTTATACCACAGTTATTTTTAAATTGCTTTTTAACTTTTGTATTGCACTTTTGAACTATTTAGTGTGGATAGATGTTAGCTGCCTTGAGTCCCCATGGAGAGAAAGGCAGGATGTAAATAAAGATAATAATTCTTTGGGCCTTGAAAAGCCCAAAGAGTGGTATGGTGCCCACCATCTTCCCCAAAGCCTCAAATTTAGCCCTTAAAACTTACTTACAAGATCCCTGGTCCTCACATCCTCCTGCTGCATTAAAATGGCATGCAAGGAGAGGGGGTGAGGAGGGATTTTACTCCTCACTCCTTCCATCTCCTCAGGCATTTTTTCTAGCACCAGGAGGATGTGAGAAGAAACTGTATGGCAGCCAGGGACCTTATAAGTTACTTTTAGGGGCTAAATTTGAGGCTTTGGGGGTGGCTTCATGCCACCTCAATTTCAATCAGGATGGCTTGTAGCCACCATCCTCCTTCCAGGAATAACCCATGCCAACGTGTGGAAGCCTGTGTGGAAGCACCCCAAATGATGCTCCAGGGTAATCAATTTCAACGTGAAATAAACCTGATTGACCATGGTGGTCCACATCTTAATTACCTCAAGGTTGGATTACTGTAATGCACTCTACGTGGGACTGCCCTTGAAGACGACCTGGAAACTGCAATTGGTACAAAGGTAGACGGCCAGGCTACTAACTGGAGTGACTTACAGTCAACCCCCCATTTAAGCGGCTCCACTGGCTGTGGATAATATTCCAGTCCCAATTCAAGGTGCAGGTTATTACCTATAAATCACTAAACGGTTTGGGACCTGCCTATCTTCGTGCCTGTGTCTTCCCCTATGAACCTGCACGATCGCTAAGATCTTCTGGGGAGGCTCTTTTCTCGCTTCCACCTCCATCCCAGGTACGACTGGTGGGAATGAGAGAAGAGGGCTTTCTCGGTCGTGGCCCCCCGACTCTGAAACTCCCTCCCCAGGGAGATTAGGCTAGCACTCTCCCTGTCCACTTTTTAAAAAGAGTTAAAGACGTGGATGTTCCATTGTGCCTTTGAATAGACAGCCTTTCAGATAGTTAGTCTAATTGGGTCCTAAAATCTATCATTGCACTTTATCATTGCTCTTACTCTATTTACTAAAAGGTAAAGGTTTCCCCTGACGTTAAGTCCAGTCATGTCTGACTCTGGGGGTTGGTGCTCATCTCCATTTCTAAGCTGAAGAGCCGGCGTTGTCTGTAGACACCTCCAAGGTCATGTGGCCAGCATGACTGCATGGAGCGCTGTTACCTTCCCGCCGGAGCAGTACCTATTCATCTACTCACATTGGCATGTTTTCGTACTGCTAGGTTGGCAGGAGCTGGAGCTAACAGCGGCCGCTCCCGCCGCTCCCGGGGTTTGAACCTGGGACCTTTCAGTCTCCAGCTCAGTGCTGTAACGCACTTCACCACCGAAGGCTATCCTTCATTGCTGCAATTGGCTACATAACCACAAAGACAATAGGAACTGAAATTGGATGTTGGTTGATGCTTTTTATTACTGTTATAATGTTTTGTTTTTATTCTGTTTTTACATTGTGAAATGCATTTTTATGTAATTACATTTTAACTGTGTTGTTGGGCTTTGTCCCATGTAAGCCGCCCCAAGTTCCTTTCGGGGAGAAGGAGGCGGGGTACAAAAATAAAGTTTTATTATTATTATTATTATTATTATTCCAGGTTTATCAAATACTTGAGAAGATCTGGATCTTATCGAATGATGACGATGACGACGATGATGATGATGATGTTTATTTATGCCCTGCTTTCTCTCTCTACAAAAGAGAAGATCCAGTCCTTTGCAGGTATGGAGGCAGTGGGGACTGTCTCCTGGGATTGCCAGTCCCCATAGCCATAACTCTTCCCAGGCTCAGGTAGGGAGGGATGGCAGTGCCAGCCTCCCCTTGCTGCCCCCCCAAATTTGGCCCTTAAAAATAGAGACAAAGCCTCCACATGGCAACACGAGGCTTACCTTATTGGAGCTTGCAAATGAAACTACAGAGCTTTGGAGAGGGGAGATGGAACTCAAGTCTAAAAGTTCATGCATATCTTATACACATAGGTTGAAGTAAAGCTTAAAATAATTTTGTGCACCAAACTAAGATTGTGTACATTGAACCATCCAGAAGCAAAGGTGTCATTATCTCAACCTTACATATGGACCATTTTGGATTTCAGAATTCTGGATAAAGGATGGTATATTAGACTATATCTTTTGCACCCTAATATGAATTGGATCGAGAAGCATTTTTTTAAATTGAATTCCAACTGAATAAAATTGCAAACAATAAATTTATATATAAAACAATGCATCTGAGTTGTGCCTTATTGCAGATGGTAATTTAGAAAGGATGTAAAAGCCCTGGTTTTTATTGTTCTTAATGGTATTTAAAATGTTTTATCAGAAACAGGAAGAGAACAAAGTGAAAAGATTACTGTCATATACACAATATACTGTACCACATATTAGTACAGCAGTATATTGTAAAAATACCACTGTATATCATCTAAAAATTACTAGCACCATTTATCATCAGTATTGCTTTGTAGATGATTATTGAAGAATTCTACATATGTCAACATGTTTGTGCTCTAAAATATTGTCCAGTCAATTTCTTGGCATTTCAGTAGTGTCCACTCACTTCCTGCATCCTGTTTGCGTTTCTTTTTATTCTCACTCCTTGATTGTTGTTTTCTATAGTTCCTTTAATTTGTGGTGGAAGACAAATACATAATGCTGTTTAGCCCTCACAAAAATTTGCAAATAACATCATCACTTGTAACCTGCTTGTAGTATTTCTTCTTTTTTGTGGTGCGACTTCAAAATATTTCTAATTTATGAGGACAGTACTTATCACAGGGTTTTCTTCAGAGGTTTATCATTCCTATGAAAAAGTGCTGAAAAAGTGCAACTTGTCCAAGGTCATTGAGTTAGTTTCCATGGCTGAGTGGGGAGTTGAGCCCTAATCGACAAAGTCCTAGTCAAACCACTCTGCCATACTGGCTCTCTGTAGTGCTCTAATATACAATGCTTCAGTCTTCTAATCACATACTATTAAGGTTTCTGCCCACTTCTTAATTTTTGAAATGTCACAAAGGGCCTTGCTTTTTGTGAAACAAATAAGACCAACTATTAACCTTCTGGAAACCATATAAAGTACCCTTAGAAAGGTCCTGTTTTCCATCCCTCCCCACAACCAGTACTGTGCCGAATTGCCCACCTCCCTAGCAAGAACACAATGAGGCACAACAGAGCGGGCTGGTCCATTAGCACTGCGTTATTGGTATGAACTTTTGTGTTCTTTTATCCCATATGTACAGGGTAACAATAAAGGAAATATAAATCTCTCTTTACTGTGTTGAAAGGCTTGATTTCATTTCTCAGCTCTAGCAGTCTATACACCAAATATTCAAAAACATTAAAGGATTGGATGTCAGTAACATTGCATTATGGCTTTTAAAAAAATGGCATACTATAAAAGTTATAATTCTAGTCTTTTGCGCAGGAAGCTTTAATCCCCCCCCCCCCCCCCGCTGTTTCTAGAGTATTAAATGACATCTTGAAAGTCTGGGTATATTAAAATCAGGAGGAGGCCAAAGTTTTGCAAACTCTGAAATATCAAACTTTTCATTTGTGGGGTGGATAGTGGAAATTGATAGCAAGTGACACAAACTCTTGGCAATTTATTTTCCCCTTTCGGAGAGAAGGGGGCTTGCCTACTGTGATTTGTCTCTCTTGTGAAACGCCAGCTCTTGACATCCTATAATTAGCACTAAACAGCACTTGAGGCAGAAAGAATGTAATCGACAATAATTACTTACTGCAGAACTGAGAAAGCCTTCCTATGATTATTACTGCCACTAAGTCTTGCTGTGTAGTTTAAAAGCAGTTCTGACTTTAAACAACACAATAATAAGTGGGGAATGGGGAGAGTGATGGGAACAGAGAGCAAGAAAGATAGCACACTTCAAATATTTCCTCTAATGCCCTAGGCCCAAACTAGATGTTATATGCAAATAGATAAAATAGTATCTTAATGTTATTCCTTTCAAAATACAAGCAAGTATATCATAAGATTCATAAGAAAAGGAAAATGAATTGGGGAGGGAATACTTCACCACCATTACCATGTACATCCTTCATTGGGATTTCTCTGCCAAATCATGCCCCGGTGTTCCAACGGCATAGAACTAGAACACACTAGTAGAAACCTGCATGGAAGGGTAATTTGACACATGGAAATGATGGGTGCTAAGAAATATCTGCTCTCCACTATTCAGCATTACCTACATGAAATAAAATACTATTTTCCATGCTAAGAACACCACATGTAAAGGAGAAGTTCCAAACTGGAAATAGTCTTCAAAAACTAGACTATTTTGAATGATTTTCTTGCAAAGTAATAAAATTGCTAAAATTATTCATTCATTATTTCCTTTGAGAACAACTGAGTGAAGAATGTCTTCCCTATTCTGGCCACTGGTCAGCCTTCCAGTTTACTAGCTGGCCTGGTAGGGGATGCTGGGTGGTCTGGTCTGGATGAGACTGACACTCCAGCCACTCCCACACCTAATTGCTCCTCCCTATTAGTTTTGCTTGGCAACAAAAACTAGGTAACAGTTAATAAGACCTTATTTCATCCCATGTTCTTGTGTCTGGTTTTGTTAACCCAGGGGAAAATTGTGAGCTTATTTTGAACTGTGCACATGCACTCTTATGATTTCATTACACACAATAAAATCAGCTTTTGTACACATTTAAGAAATAGCAACCCACTGTGCCCTTCGCATGATGCAAACTTCAACTGTGGGGTGAGGTATTTTGGAGTTTGCAATGATTTGCAGTTTGCAATGATTTCTGAGTTGATTGGCTAGTGGCTTATTTTTAATTCCCCAAAGAGACAGGCAAAATGGACAATTTCCTAGTGTAATGGTAAGCACTGTTGATCGCTTTTATAGCCTGCTTGTAAATAAATGTGACGCTGTGTGAGAGAGAAGCTGAAATGCCCATTTCCCCAGATTGCCCATGCAGAGGCATGAAGAAAGGGTTAATTTAAAACT
Organism: Anolis carolinensis; assembly: GCF_035594765.1. Taxonomy (NCBI): domain Eukaryota; kingdom Metazoa; phylum Chordata; class Lepidosauria; order Squamata; family Anolidae; genus Anolis; species Anolis carolinensis. The sequence goes on along the minus strand of NC_085843.1, from coordinate 254,736,949 downwards.
ACTTCCTACAATAAAAAGATAAATAATCAAAATCCTGCAGGGACAATGGGAGGAAATCTCAGTGCAAATGAACCCAGGGAAAGTTCCACTTTAAAAAAGGTGCTAATGTTTCAGTCAAAGGTCTTGAGTGAAATCAACCCCAGTGACATCTTAAGAAAAGTGCTTCTGTTTCAGTCTAGGGTTTGAAGGCAGGGCTGCCTTTAAAAGTGTTTTTAAAAGTGTGCTGGTATTCTTGAAATGGAAGAAGTTATCACCTGCCCATGTGATGGAAATTAAATGGATGGTTGAGTTAGAAGCTGAAGGAGGCAATATTAGTGTGATGGGAATGAACAAATTCTTTGTCTTCTTTAAAGACAGAACCCCATGAAACACCACCCTTTCCCCTGCTTTCACTTGTTTTCTCTAGCTAAGTGTGATGAAGTCCCTTCTTGTCACCACCAAAACCTAGGCTCAAGACTAAGTTCAAAAGTTTGTCCAAGCTATGGACTAGATTTGAAGGGAAGCATAATACCATCCAGAACAGGCTACATCACAGTTCCCTAATCTACCTTAGGGCGCACTTCTGTCTCGTCTGGATTGTGCTTCAAATTGTTTGCTCTCAGTTCATTACTGATAACAGCACTAAAACAATTTCCTCGGAATAAGATGGAAAGGAAAGAGAGAATTGGGTACTATCAGCATAATGAATACAATGAACCCCCAAACTCTAGACAACGTTTTCCAGTGTGTTTAAAGGACTAAGGGACCCTTCAGATGTATGGTCAAAGTGTTGAACCAGAATCTCCCAGGAGCACAATTTGTCCCTCCAAATTAGATTGTACATGTGCTTTCACTTCCATTTCCAGACAGACTATGAAGGACACCATAGTGGATGACATCAAAAGCTGCTAAAAGATCCAGCAGAACCAACAGGGCCACATTCCCTCATGTCTATTTCCTGCTGTATGTCATCCATGAGTTGACAAGAGCTGTCCCTGCCCCATGACTAGGACTGCAGTGGGATTGAAATCGATCTAGGCAATCTGTTTCATCTAGAAACCTCTGCAGCTGAGAATGCTCCAGATTCTTTGGCACCTTGACTAAGAAAAGTATATTGAGAAATATGTTTTTAATGTCTTGTTTGATACCTGTCTTGGAAATGACAAATGAAAAGAAGGGTTATAAATACTTACAAGAAAAGCTCATTGACTCATAGTGAAGTGATTTGGGAGGCTTTTGATATTTAGGGAGATGTAAATTACCTGCTGTTATTAATGTGCATGCAGGTATTCTGGATGCACAATAACTGGAAATGTCAAATCTTGATTTCTAGGTACTGAATCTACATGACTGGCTTGTGCTGGGTTTCTAACGTGGCAGTCTAAATATATATGCAAGCCTCTTAAGAGCCGGTGTGTTACTTTGCTTTAATCACACTATCTTGTGATTGTGCAGATATTCTTAGAACATAGGAAAAGCTTGGTGCTTTTTGGACTATAACTTTCAGCCATTGGCCATAGTAATTGGGGAATTCTGGGAGGTGTAGTCCAAGAATGAGAACCTATTATTCTGCCAGTGTAATCTTTCCACATGTGGTGGCCATGACAGCAAGGAGAAGGAAAAAGAACCACCAGTGGCAGTAAGAAGATGAAGAAGATAGTGATGAGAGAAGAAAATGACCAACATGGGCATATTTCAACTTACATTAACAGGTAGTTTTAATTCTCTCCTACTAACTCACTGATATCTAGAAATAGATGTGTTATAGTTGGCAACCTTTACACGCCTCCACAAACTGATGGCTCATTCTTGCTTTCTGTTTTGCTTCTTTTCCCATTCTGCATCACTCCAACATGGAGCCCCTTTTCTCTGTCCTCCATTAGACTATGTATTTTTCATGCACATGGTATTATAAATACAGCTATTTATATCTGTGTGTGTGTGTGTGTGTGTGTGTGTGTACACACACAAGAGGCATATTTCTTTTCTCTGCTAGAACCTGTGTGAGTTAATATGTGGCTGGACATGAATTGATTGTTATTCAGCTTCTGCCTTGCCAATCTGATAACTCTGCTAAAGAGATCCACTATGATCTCTCACATGAAAGCCATCCTCCAATAATTATCACAATGATCACAATTTCTCCATGGCTAAAAGGGATGAGGAAATAGCTATCTTCAAAATGGGATACGTGTTTAATGGGAGAGACTTTTGCAAAGAAATTATAAGAAATGTGCAGACAGAAAATTAAGAGAAGGCATTATGCCCAACATAATCTATGAAAGGAGGGGCTGACATTCTTCAAACTACATTGCCACTTGGAACAGTAAGAGACACAAATATATGACCATATAGCATGCTGGACCAGGTCAATTGCTTTCCTGGATCATTTACTCTTGCCTAATGTGAAGAAGTAAAGCATAACGGTGCTGTCTCTGCAGAACTTGGAAAGAACCTGTAGCAGTCAGCATTTTCAGTTCCAAATTAACATCTATCAAATCTGCATTTCTCCTGCCTCTTGAGAACCAGTCTTGAGAACAATACAACTCTCTAGTTTCCTGGATGCTGTTTAATGTTGTGCACTGCTGGTCAAGCCACATTATGTCATGTTATGTAGTGGGTCAGCAGGACTGTCATGTCCAGAGCTACCTGACTTTTTTGCCAAATCATTTGGCATTGTCTTCTATTCTCATCAATTTGAATTACACATAGATCATCTCAGTAATTCCAGATAATTCTTGGCCTCCAATCAAGCAAAGGTAAGGAAGCCAACAAAGCACTCAGTAGTCTTTCCCTATTGATCTATAAATTGCAGAATAGGCATTTTAAGTTAAAACAATATATATGTGTCAAATCATTCTTTGTGCTGTTTTGGCTTGCATTTTATCTTTCTCCAAGCAATATTTCAGTTCTAAATTTGTAAAGCAAGATGTAGTGATATCAAATTCTTTGATGCTCTGTTGCAATCACTACCCCTCTAGGCTGGACACAACTAACCTACCTTAGAGAGAACTGTCTTTTATTTGAAGATGTCCTTTGTTTGAAAGGATGGCCAGTCTAAGTCCAACATAAAGGTGTGTGTGTGTTCATTCACTCAGTTGTCTCCGACTCTTCATGACCTCATGGACCAGTGCATGCCAGAGCTCCCTGTCGGCTGTCGCCACCCCTAGTTCCTTCAAGGTCAAGCCAGTCACTTCAAGGATACCATTCATCCATCTCGCCCTTGATCGGCCTCTCTTCCTTTTTCCTTCCATTTTCCCCAGCATCATGAAAGCTTTTCCAAGCTTTCCTGTCTTCTCATGATGTGGCCAAAATACTTCACCTTTGCCTCTAATATTCTTCCTTCCAGTGAGCAGCCGGGCATTATTTCCTGGAGGATGGACTGGTTGGATCTTCTTGCAGTCCAAGGCACTATCAGGATTTTCCTCCAGCACCAAAGTTCAAAAGCATCTATCTTCCTTTGCTCAGCTTTTCTTATGGTCCAGCTCTCACATCCATAAGTTACTATGGGGAATACCATTGCTTTAACTATGCAGACCTTTGTTGCCAGTGTGTCTCTACTTTTCACTATTCTATTGAGGTTGGCCATTGCTCTCCTCCCAAGAAGTAAACGTCTTCTGATTTCCTGGCTGCAGTCTGCATCTGCAGTGATCTTCGCACCTAGAAATATAAAGTCTGTCACTGCCTCCACGTTTTCTCCCTCTATTTGCCAGTTAACAATCAGTCTGGTTGCCATAATCTTGGTTTTCTTGATATTTAACTGCAACCCAGCTTTTGCACTTTTGCACAACATAAAGGTAAAAAAGTGAAAACAGTAAGGGTTTTCAATTTGTCCATGGATGATGAATATAAATTTTGCACAAATTTTATGCAACTCTCTGTCTTTCAGGGAGGATGTAATCCCATCCAGACCTGGCTGACATATCTCCATTCTCAGATTACGACCCTTGATGTCAAACATCTCTTTTTTGTCTGGATTCAGTTTCACGCTATACTTAGCTGAGGTTGCTTTTGAAGGCATGGAGAAATATATTTGGGTATCCTCTGTCTTTCAGGGAGGATGTAATCCCATCCAGACCTGGCTGACATATCTCCATTCTCAGATTACGACCCTTGATGTCAAACATCTCTTTTTTGTCTGGATTCAGTTTCAATCCCACCCCCCACCCCCCTAATCCAGCCCATTACCTCCTCCAGGCATTCATTCAGAGGAGACACACTATACTTAGCTGAGGTTGCTTTTGAAGGCATGGAGAAATATATTTGGGTATCCTCAGCATATTGATAACACCTCACCCCCTGCCTCTAGATGATCTCTCCCAGCAGTTTCATGTAAATATTTATAAGCATTAGGGATATAATGGCACTTTGTGGAATGCTATACTATACAATAGCTCCTTTTTTGAGGAGCAGCTGTTATGATTGAGCCTCATGGCTCTGTTACTGACAGACGTGGGCGTAAGACTCCTCGAGAGTCAGATACTCTCGAGGAGCGAGAGAGAAAAAGACTGCGAGACATATTTGCAGCACCATCTGACGAGGAGTCTTTCGAAGGGTTTACGGAGAGAATGGAGGAGGGGCTGGTTAGCTCAGAGGAGGATGAGATGGATTGGACTCGGGTAAGGGAGGAAGTGGGTGCCACTGGCCATGATGGGACAGAAGATGAATGGGGACCTTCAGGATTAGACCCATGGTTTAGCTGGAGGGATGGGACGGGATCCACAGCTGGAGATGCTGTTGGGCGTAGTCAGAGGTGTTCCAGCTCTGACGAGGAAAGTGATGAGGAAACGCCCGGGTTAAGGAGGACAGCTGACAGTGATGAAGATTTGTAACTGGCATAAAATGGGGCTTGAGAGCAATTGCAAATTGCGTTGGGCAAGGTAATCTGGGCAAACGCTTGGGATCCGTGTGTGTGTGGGACGCTTCCCTGAAGACTTGTGTGCTTTCCTGTGCTGTGACGTAAGTTGATTGGAATCCAGGGTCAGACGGCGGGAGGGATTGTGTGGGCATTTGTTTGTGCAAACCTGTGCTTACTCTTATTAGCTTGACCTTCCGTCGTCTTCTTGACGGACGCCATCTCCTGCTTTGAGAACTCGGACTGAACTGACCACGGCTTGTCTTCTCCCCCTTCTTGGACTTGGAAAAACTACAAACGTCTGCTTCTGGCTTTGATCTACGGAACGGAACTGGTCTACTCAACTGCTACAATCCTTGGCTGATTTACTCGTGTCGGAGATCCTGTCTGCTGTGTGTGTGGGGGAGCGACGCAAGTTACTCTAAGCACAGTGTTGGCAGCAGAGAGGAATCTGCTGCCAATTAGTTGCATTCTTTGTATCTTTTGTTCCTTGGCTCTCGTTTCGTTTATACCCAGGCTGAAGCAAGCAGTTTGTTTTTACCCGGATTAAACTCCGGTTTAATCCGGTTTATCTTTTGAACATTTACTTTTGCCCCTTTTTGCTCCTAAAGGCAAAAACTGCCTGGCCCTTGTGTTTTACGGGCATTTTTGAGTTCTGTAATCTAATAAACTCTGTTACTTTGAATCTTGTGGCGTTCTGTCCTTGACAGATTGCCCAACGCCCATAAAAAGTTTATTGCAGCAATAAACCCGTCAGGAAGACGATGGATGAGTTAAGGGCCAAAGTAGACCAATTGCAAACGGCTTTTACCGTTAGCCAAACAGCTCAGGCTGTGAAAGGACATGTTTTGACTCCTGAACGCTTTGACGGAACCAGGTGCAAGTTGCCAACCTTTTTGGCACAAGTGGAGCTTTATTTTTCTCAGCTCAGTGCTCATGCTTTTCCTACAGACACTAGCAAGGTGGCCTTTATTTTGAGTTTGTTGACCGGTCCCGCAGGACAATGGGCCACTAATTTAATTTTGGGAAATGACCCAGTCAAGGACAATTTGAATAATTTCAAAAAGTTGTTAACTGATACTTTTGGGGATCCTCTCCGCACGGAGAACGCTGGGTGGGCTCTGTATCGGTTGAAACAGGGAAAGGGGACTGTTTTGGATTACTTAAATAAGTTTAACCTGTATCGCCACCAGCTGGATTGGGGGGAAAATGCATTCATGCTTTTATTTACTGCCGGGTTAAGTGATATGCTCCAGGATGAATTAGCACGCTTGGAGCCGGCTGAAAGCTGGGACGCCTTAGTAGCTAAGGTGCTGCGTTTAGACGCAAGGTTCGAGGCTCGTAAACACTCAAAAGCAATGTGTGCGCCACCCATGCATGTAACCAGGGCACCTGTGGTGATGGGGGAAGAGCCCATGGAGCTTGGGGTCTTTAAAAAGCTGTCTACAGAGGAAAAGAGCCGTAGGAGGCAGCTGGGCTTGTGTTTGTACTGTGGGAATGCTGGGCATTTTGCCAAAAATTGTAATGTGAAACCTTCCCAGCTTTCGGGAAAAGGCCAGCCCTAGTGCGACGTGAGTCCAACGCACTAGGGCTCCTCAAGCAGTCAACTGAGGGGAGGAAGCATGTTTTCGTACCCATTACATTATCTGTTGGGGGAAGGGAACTTGTTTCTACTTTGGCACTGCTGGACTCAGGGGCTACGGTCTCCTATGTAGATATTGAGTTTGCTAAGAAGCATGGCATTCCTAGAGTGCGCAAGGCATGCGACGTGTGGGTGGAAGGAGCAGATGGGAGACTGCTGGAGACTGGGGTGGTTAACCATGAAACCTCAGCAGTAACGTGGGAGGTGCAGGGAGTAACGGGAACGTTTGTGTGGGATATTACGAGCTTGCCTAGATATGATGTGATCCTGGGGATGGATTGGCTAGCTGTAGTAAACCCACAAGTAGATTGGGCAACACGTAAAGTGATCTTAAAGAGGCAGGATTGTTGCACTCTAAATGTTACTCATTCTGATATGGAGGGAGTGCCTGCTGAGTATGGGGAGTTCTCTGATGTATTTTGTAAAAGAGAAGCGGACAAATTACCACCGCACAGGCCATATGATTGCGCCATCAAGTTGGCAGAAGGTGCGAAACTGCCAGCAGGGAGGCTGTATGCCTTGACTGTACCGGAAAGGCAAGCTTTGCGGGAGTTTCTAGATGAAAATTTAGCCAAGGGGTTTATTCGCCCATCTAGTTCTCCAACTGCGGCACCAGTATTCTTTGTAGCCAAAAAGACTGGGGAACTTAGGCTGGTCTGTGACTATCGGATCCTAAACAAATACACCATTCGGGATAGGTACCCGCTCCCTTTAATCTCGGAACTGTTATCAAGGGTGCAAGGGGCTAAGGTCTTTACCAAGCTTGACCTGCGGGGGGCCTATAACTTAATCCGTATACGGGAAGGGGATGAATGGAAGACGGCATTTAACACGTGTTTCGGATGCCACGAGTTCCGAGTCATGCCTTTTGGGCTTTGTAATGCTCCTGCGGTATTCCAGAGGTTCATGAACGATGTGTTCAGGGACCTAATTGACCAATTTTTAGTGATTTATTTGGATGATATCTTGATTTTTTCTAAGGACGAGAAAGAACATCGTCAACATGTCAAGCAGGTTCTGCACCGACTGCGGGCTAATGGGCTTTTCGCCAAGGCTTCCAAGTGCGTCTTTCATGTGCCTGAAGTGGAGTTCCTAGGTCATGTAGTGTCAGGTAGGGAACTTAAAATGGACCCACATAAGGTTGACGCCGTCAACTCATGGCAGGAGCTGAAGACTAAGAAGGATGTACAAAGGTTCTTGGGTTTCGCTAATTACTACCGGGAGTTTATTCCGAATTTTGCAAAGCTCACGGTACCTTTGACGCAGCTTCTGCGCAAGAAACAGCCATTTGTGTGGGGGCGGGAAGCTCACGAGGCGTTTCTACAACTAAAGTCTAGTTTTCAATCGGACAACATACTAACCCATCCTGATGTTGACAGACCGTTCGTGGTAGAAGCGGACGCTTCTAGCTACGCGTTGGGGGCTGTATTGTCTCAGAAGGATTCCTCAGGGACCTTGCGTCCCTGTGGATTTTACTCGCGGCAATTAACACCCTTCGAGCAGAATTATACCATATGGGAGAAGGAGTTGTTGGCGATTAAGGTGGCGTTTGAGGTGTGGCGGCACTGGCTTGAAGGGGCACGGCACCAGATCGTGGTCAGATCTGATCACAAGAACTTAGAGCACTTGCAAACAGCAAAGAAGTTAAACCAGCGTCAAATCCGCTGGGCTTTGTTTTTCTCCAGGTTTAACTTCAAGGTGCAGTTCGTGGAGGGGAAGGCAAACTTGCGGGCCGATGCTTTATCCCGCAAGCCGGAATTTAAGACCAATGAGCAGGTAGTATGTCAGACCATCTTGCCTACTGCCTCTCTGTGTGTTGTAGATAATGAGCTTGGGTTACATGACCAGATCCTTGAGGCTCAGAAGGATGATGTGTGGACTCAGGAGCAACTGATGCTGCTCTCTGCAGGTAACCGTACCATACTGCCGCATCTCCAGGATCAAGACGGGGTATTGGTGCGTAGGGGGCAGGTTTACGTACCAGTAGGGACCCTCAGGTTGGAGGTGATTAGAGCCCACCATGACGAACCCATGGCTGGGCACTTTGGCAGGTTCAAGACCGTACAGCTTATCACCAGGAGCTACTGGTGGCCAAAGATGCGGCAAGACATTCTGCGCTTTTGTGACAGCTGCGCCGTTTGTCAGCAGAGTAAGACGCCTGTTGGGCGCCCTAGAGGGTTGTTATCGTCTTTACCTGTTCCGGAGAGGCCATGGCAAATCATTTCCATGGATTTTATTTCAGATTTGCCTAAGTCTGGGGGTTATACTTGTATTTGGGTGGTGGTGGATTTATTTAGTAAACTGGCTCATTTTATTCCTTGTTCAACCATTCCGGCGGCCCCTACGTTGGCCTTACTATTTACAAAGCACATCTATCGTTTGCACGGAGCACCCGAGGTGATTATTTCAGATAGGGCTCCGCAATTTGTGTCACGCTTTTGGAAACACTTCCATGAGTGTTTGGGGACTAAGTTAAACGTGTCTTCAGCTTTCCATCCGCAAACGGATGGACAGTCGGAACGGGTTAATGGGCTCTTAGAGCAGTATCTGCGTTGTTTTTGTTTAGATCAACCCACGGCTTGGGTAAAGTGGTTACCGGTGGCGGAATTTGCTTACAACAATGCGGTGCACACGTCTAGTCAGCATACGCCATTTGAGCTAACTTATGGTTTTCACCCACGGGGAGGTGTGGCGCCGTCGACCAATGTGGTCTCTTCGGACCCTGTGTACCGCTCTTCGGAAATGGCTGCATTGCATGATGTTGCCCGTCGCTTACTGTTGGAAGCTAAGGCAACGCAGAAGACTCAGGCTGACCGCCACAGGCAGGCAGGGGAGGAGTTGGAAGAAGGGGATTTGGTGTGGTTATCTTCCAAACATATTAAACAGGCTGGGGGAAAGTTTGCGCCTCGGTATTTGGGTCCCTTTCCTATCGTTAAAAAGATTTCTTCTGTTGCGTTTCGTTTGCGTTTACCGTCTAGTTTAAAGGTCCATCCAGTCTTTCATCGTTCGCTGTTGAAACTTGATACCTCTAGTCGTCGTGGTGCTATAGCGGAGGGTATCACTGCCACTTCTCCGCCATCGGGGGAGGAGGCCTTTGTGAGAGGGGATAGTGTTATGATTGAGCCTCATGGCTCTGTTACTGACAGACGTGGGCGTAAGACTCCTCGAGAGTCAGATACTCTCGAGGAGCGAGAGAGAAAAAGACTGCGAGACATATTTGCAGCACCATCTGACGAGGAGTCTTTCGAAGGGTTTACGGAGAGAATGGAGGAGGGGCTGGTTAGCTCAGAGGAGGATGAGATGGATTGGACTCGGGTAAGGGAGGAAGTGGGTGCCACTGGCCATGATGGGACAGAAGATGAATGGGGACCTTCAGGATTAGACCCATGGTTTAGCTGGAGGGATGGGACGGGATCCACAGCTGGAGATGCTGTTGGGCGTAGTCAGAGGTGTTCCAGCTCTGACGAGGAAAGTGATGAGGAAACGCCCGGGTTAAGGAGGACAGCTGACAGTGATGAAGATTTGTAACTGGCATAAAATGGGGCTTGAGAGCAATTGCAAATTGCGTTGGGCAAGGTAATCTGGGCAAACGCTTGGGATCCGTGTGTGTGTGGGACGCTTCCCTGAAGACTTGTGTGCTTTCCTGTGCTGTGACGTAAGTTGATTGGAATCCAGGGTCAGACGGCGGGAGGGATTGTGTGGGCATTTGTTTGTGCAAACCTGTGCTTACTCTTATTAGCTTGACCTTCCGTCGTCTTCTTGACGGACGCCATCTCCTGCTTTGAGAACTCGGACTGAACTGACCACGGCTTGTCTTCTCCCCCTTCTTGGACTTGGAAAAACTACAAACGTCTGCTTCTGGCTTTGATCTACGGAACGGAACTGGTCTACTCAACTGCTACAATCCTTGGCTGATTTACTCGTGTCGGAGATCCTGTCTGCTGTGTGTGTGGGGGAGCGACGCAAGTTACTCTAAGCACAGTGTTGGCAGCAGAGAGGAATCTGCTGCCAATTAGTTGCATTCTTTGTATCTTTTGTTCCTTGGCTCTCGTTTCGTTTATACCCAGGCTGAAGCAAGCAGTTTGTTTTTACCCGGATTAAACTCCGGTTTAATCCGGTTTATCTTTTGAACATTTACTTTTGCCCCTTTTTGCTCCTAAAGGCAAAAACTGCCTGGCCCTTGTGTTTTACGGGCATTTTTGAGTTCTGTAATCTAATAAACTCTGTTACTTTGAATCTTGTGGCGTTCTGTCCTTGACACAGCTATTTCCAATCATCACTATCTGAAACCTGCCGGAGAGGTACGACTGGGACAATTGCAGCATAGTGCCTCCAATTTCCAAACTCCTCATGCATTCCAGAAGGATACTATGGTCGTCGGTATCAAAGGTTGCTGAGAGGTCTAGTAGCATCAACAGGGACACACGCCCCTTGTCTTTGTTAAGACAGAGATCATTCAGTAATATAATAATAATAATAATAATAATAATAATAATAATAATAATAATAATTTCCAGGGAGACTCATTGTCCCCTCTGCTTTTCATTATTGCCATGATCCCTCTATCAACAATCTTACAAAAAACAAATCTCGGCTATCAAACATCTAAGAATTCTCACAAAATTTCGCATCTGATGTGCATGGATGACCTGAAGCTGTATGGAAAAACGGAAACTGAAATCCAGTCTCTGACTAACACTGTCCAAATTTTTAGCACTGATATCAGCATGGAGTTTGGCTTGGACAAATGTTCGACAGTGGCATTGAAGAAGGGAAAAATCATTGAAAGTGAGGGCATAAATATGCCTAATGGCCAAACAATAAAGTGTCACCAGCCAGAGGCCTATAAATATCTGGGCATACTACAACTGGACAACATCAAGCATGAACATGTGAAAACTGTGGTCAGCAAAGAATACACACAAAGGGTCAGAAAAATTCTCAAAAGCAAGCTCAATGGAGGCAACACCATCAAGGCCATAAACACCTGGGCCATACCTGTCATAAGATATACTGCTGGCATCATAAACTGGACACAGATGGAACTGGACAATTTGGACAGAAAAACAAGAAAACTCATGACCATTCATCATTCACTGCACCCTCGCAGTGATGTTGACCGGCTCTATCTGCCTAGAAGATCAGGGGGCAGAGGACTCTTACAAGTAAAACAAGCAGTCAAAGAAGAAGAACATGCCCTGGCAGAATATGTAAAGCAAAGTGAAGAACCTGCTTTGACTGAAGTCAAAAATCAGAAACTCCTCAAAGCACAGCAAACAAAAAACCAGTACAAGAAAGCCACACTACAAACTAGAGCTGACAGCTGGCACAACAAAACATTGCATGGAAAGTTCCTTGACAAAATTGAAGGAAAAGCTGATAAGGAGAAGACCTGGCTCTGGCTCATGAATGGGACCCTGAAGAAGGAGACAGAAGGCCTGATCCTTGCAGCCCAGGAGCAAACCATCAGAACAAATGCAATTAAGGCCAAGATCGAAAAATCAGCTGATGACCCAAAATGCAGACTGTGCAAGGAAACTGACGAAACCATTGATCATATCCTCAGCTGCTGTAAGAAAATTGCACAGACAGACTACAAACAGAGGCACAATTATGTGGCCCAAATGATTCATTGGAACTTATGCCTCAAGTACCACCTGCCAGCAGCAAAGAACTGGTGGGATCACAAACCTGCAAAAGTAATGGAAAATGAGCACGCAAAAATACTGTGGGACTTCCGAATCCAGACTGACAAAGTTCTGGGACACAACACACCAGACATCACAGTTGTGGAGAAGAACAAGGTTTGGATCATTTATGTTGCCATCCCAGGTGACAGTCGCATTGACGAAAAACAACAGGAAAAACTCAGCCGCTATCAGGACCTCAAGATTGAACTTCAAAGACTCTGGCAGAAACCAGTGCAGGTGGTCCCGGTGGTGATGGGCACACTGGGTGCCGTGCCAAAAGATCTCAGCCGGCATTTGGAAACAATAGACATTGACAAAATTACAATCTGCCAGCTGCAAAATGCCACCCTACTGGGATCTGCACGCATCATCTGAAAATACATCACACAGTCCTAGACACTTGGGAAGTGTTCGACTTGTGATTTTGTGATACGAAATCCAGCATATCTATCTTGTTTGCTGTGTCATAATAATGATGATGATGATGATAATAATTTTTATTTATTTATTTATTTATTTATAACCCATCCTCTCTCCACGAAGGAACTCAGTAAGGTGACCATAGCAGTCTCAGCTCCATATCTTGCTCTGAAGCTGGTTTGAAATGGGTCAAGGAAGTGTGTGTCATCCAAGACTGCCTGGACTTGGAGGGCAACTGTCTTCTCAATCACCTTGCCCAATAAAGGAAGGTTAGAGACTGATCTGTAATTATTAAGGTCCAGGAGATCCAGTGAGGACTTTTTCAGCAGTGTCTAACTACTGCTTCTTTTTAACAGGATGGAAAATTCCTCTCCCTGAGTGATGCATTAATAATTTATTATATTTGAGATCTAATTGCCTCTTCTTCCTGGATTACCAGCCAATAGGGGCAGGGATCAAGAAAGCAGGTTGTCCTCCTTACTTGCCCCAGAAGCTTGCTCACATCAACAGTATTCACAGTTTTCCTCACATAGACACACACTTTGGTCCCTATTTTGCCTCTAGGCCAATGCACTTCTTCTCTGAAGCCTTGAACAGAACACTACTGAAAAGTTATTTGAAGTGAGGAACAGCATAAACAGATATCAATGTCATCATCATTCAGAGACTATTTTTATATTTAAAGAATAGGAGTTTGAGGTTCATTCAGGCCATCTTCCAAAGAAAGATATTGAAAGATAGTGGAAATATTGAAATCCCTGAATCAAGAAGTGAAGAAAAACTAGAGGTAAAGTTAGGGAATCCTGTGGCTGTATTAACCCTGCAGGTCATGTAGACAATTCATGGAATAAAAGCCTCCTGAGTATTATAGAAAATGTGGACCCAATATAATGAAATTAAATTACAATAAAATTCAATTATATCATATTATATGAGTCTACACTGACTATACAATGAAATTTCAAACTGCATCATATGGTAGTGTAGATGGGACCATATAGATGTTTGCAAACCCAAGGGGAAGCAACTAGAGAAATCCCAAAATAGCTGCTATCACAGTAGAAAAAAAAATTTAACCAGAAGCTTGTGTGCTTAAAATTAAATAGAGGAAATTTTTAAAAGAAGCTAGCCCATTAACTCAGATATTAATCAAGGTTCTCAAGCAATACACATAAGAAGGTATAACAAGTTTAGTAATTTCTTACCATCCAAAAACACAGAGCATAGTGGTTTTTAAAAAGAAAGAATATGTGATGGCTTTTGTACAAATAAAACAGAAAAAAACCCACTTGGGTTGCTAAGGAGAAATCTATATGCATCTTGATTAGCATCCTCATCTATCAGTTGCCATCTGCTGCATTTTAAACACTTTGTTGCTTATCTCTAGTGGAATAAAACAGAGACCTTACATGGGATGTAATTATCTCTGTTCAACAACTTTACTATTTTTGCTGCTCAGAAATGGGAAAATCTTCTGAGAGACCAAGCAGTTCCTCTTGATTGTACCTGTCTGACTTGCAGGGCCAAAGCAAGCTTGAGCTAAGAATAGGAAATGTTTGAGGAAAGAGCCATCAGTTCCTATCTCCAGCTGAGGCATAAGGAAGAAGCATTTCTCTTTTGGTTCTACATCAGAAGTAGAACACTTTCCTTGATAATACAGTAATATATAGCCATGACTAAGAGCCCTTTCGGGGGCCCTGGTGGCACAGTGTGTTAAAGCGCTGAGCTGCTGAACTTGCGGACCAAAAGGTCCCAGGTTCAAATCCAGGGAGCGGAATGACCGCCCACTGTTAGCCCCAGCTCCTGCCATACTGGCAGTTCAAAAACATGCAAATGTGAGTAGATAAATAGGTACCACTCCGGCAGGAAGGTAACGGCGCTCCATGCAGTCATGCCGGCCACATGACCTTGGAGGTGTCTACGGACGACGCCAGCTCTTCGGCTTAGAAATGGAGATGAGCACCAACCCCCAGAATCGTCACAACTGGACTTAACGTCAGAGGAAAACCTTTACCTTTACCTAGGGGCCCTTTCACATTATATAATTATAGAACTATGATTCCACTTTAACTGCTATGTCTTTATCTAACAGAACCATAGAGTTTGAGGAGACACTAGAACTCTCTGGCTGTGAATTCTAAATACTCCTCACTAAATTGCGGAAACCAACCACCTCATCACATGTTGAAAAATCAATGTCCTAGCAAGCTGCCAGCCCATCTGACAACTTCACATGATCCCAGGCAACTTCTGGTGGGGCTCCATGGAGGAAGCGTCCTGACTTGATGCTTCCCTCAGAACAGGGAAGGCTTCCTGTGCTCCATAAACAACAGTGGGAAAAGCTGGGCAGCAATGCTTCCTTCCATGGGATGGGATAATGGCTGCAGTGGCAATGCAGGGCATAGGGCAGTGGTTTACCCCTGGTGCCCCATGATTCACCATACTGTGTGGCAAATCCCCACAGAATAGTACCTCATTGTGTTGAGGTCCCAAGATTCCATATGCCTTAATAGATAGTGGAGATTTATAATTTTATGATGTGAAAGGGCCCAAGTAGTCCTTATAGAATCATAGAGTTGAAAGAGATCACATAGACCATCTAGTCCAGCTAGAGGGCAGCAGAAAACAAGCCTACTCCCTCTTCCTTATGACATCCTTTCAGATATTTAAACGTGGCTATCATCTCTCTTCTCATCCTGCTTGTCTGCAGGCTAAACATATCCAGCTCTTTAAGACACTCCTCATAAGGCATGGTCTCCAGACGTTTGTTCATTTTAGTTGCCCTCCTCTGGACACATTCCATCTTGTCCATATCCTTCTTGAATTGTGGTGCCCAGAATTGAACATAGTATTCCAGGTGTGATCTGACCAAAGCAGAATAGCGACACTATTACTTCCATTGACTTTACCCAATTTAGCCCCATTCAGGCAGACCGATGCCAATATATTCATGATTTTTAGCCATTTTCATGCTTAAACAAGAAAAAAGATACAGCAATAAAATTATTTAAAAGGAAATTCAAAAGGAAATCTTCTAAAACAGGAAATTAAATCTTATATCCAATCCATAAAAACTGTTAATGTGGTGTATCAAAAATTTGCATGTTCCACCAACCAATTGAGTCTGCTGTATATAAATATTCTTAGTTATGTAAAAGGCATATGGATTTTAAGAGATTAGCATATTTCTGACTGCTTGATTTCCTAAAGGACAGATGAAAACAATGTTTTCAGTATAGTTCAAACATCCATATTATTATAATTATTTTAAAGACAACTCTTCTTCAGTGCCTTCCAAAAACTATTATTTTAAATTCAGTCTCATTTCTGATGCAGTAGCAGCCTAAGATGCAATTCATTTATTTACTAAAACCATTCTGCTCAACTTCTCTTCAAAAGAATCCAAAGCTGCCAACAGCTAGAAAATAAGGAATGCAATTCAAAATGATGAGATAAAGCCCATACAAAGAAACAGAAAATGCAAATATTGAAAATAGGCAGCACATAAGAGAGGACCTACCGCCTCCCCAGGCCATCACCAGAATGAATCAGAGGCAATAATCTTTCCAAGACCTCCCAAGCAAATCATATCTTGGCCAAGCTTACAGCATACACTCACAGTAGCCAGATGCAACAGATAGCAGAACTCCTGCACCTGTTCAGGTTGTTTAAAGGTGAGAATTTTGCGAGGTGTGACTTGCATAA
This sequence comes from Anolis carolinensis, assembly GCF_035594765.1. Classification (NCBI taxonomy): domain Eukaryota; kingdom Metazoa; phylum Chordata; class Lepidosauria; order Squamata; family Anolidae; genus Anolis; species Anolis carolinensis. Next base: position 254,720,658 of record NC_085843.1, on the reverse strand, counting down.
CACCCAAGTTATATTTGCTGAAATTCCTCCCTCTACCCAACAATTAAAAGTGTGACTTTACCCTTTCCAGTTTTTCTTTGCCCAGCTACTCTCAATAAATATTGCTGTTATTTCAGTCTTGACACTAGCTCCACATATCTACAGAGAGCATACAAATTCCTTGTTGTAACAGCTCAATTGACAGCTACCGGTAATCCATGTCTAGGCTTGCTTTGACCTATAAAGACCTATATGACTTGCATTAAGGATGTTTGAAGGACCATATCTTCCCCTTATGAAGCCATTAGAGCACTAAGGTCATTTGGAGAAATCCTTCCCTCTAGCTCTCCCCCCCCCCCCCCCCCCCGCAATCTTCTAATACTCACTTTGTGTGATCAAGGGAGATGATCTTCTCAATGGCTTCTCCCAAAATTTGTAGTCTTCACTATGAGAAGCCAAGATGACGGTATCCTTGTTCTCCTTTTGTTGTCAAGTCAAAACATTGTCATGCCCTCAATCTTACTAGAGATGGAGTTTTAATACTGTGTGGCGCTGGTGTTTTTTTTTTAAACAATGTTTTTATTAAGTTTATTGCGTTTTCAAGCTTTTTAAAAGGGATATAGTCCTTTAATACTTGCATTTTAATATTTTGAATGTTTAATGCTTTAATTTATACATTTTAAATTGTTTTTTAAAATATTTATACCTGCATTCTGGTTTTTGTATTGTTTCAGATATGTTGTTAGCTGCCTTGAGTCCCATTGTTGGAAGAAAAGGTAGATATAAAGGCATATCATTATCATCATCATACAATTATGTATTGTTCCATGTTATAGAAAACCTCAGATATTGATCAGAATGCATGAGAAGGAATACACAGAGAAGGCAGCCCTTAAGAGAACCAAGTTGTAATTGATTTAGGATTTAAAAGACCGAGTTAACCATATCAGCTTGAGCCTAGAAACAATAATTCCATCTGTTAAGGTCAGAGAATAATAGAATCATGTGTACCACATAAACAGTCCCAAAGCAGTTATGGAAATGGCAATTTGTGGGGGGAAATGGTGTAGATTGAAGGGTGATCCAGGACATCAACATACAGAAAAGAGCACTGAAAAGATGGTGAAAGAACGAGGAGCTGTCGAAGTTTTATAATATAAATGAGATTTTTAAAATGTCCATTCTGTTGAAACTCTTCTGTTCAAGCAATTTCAGCATGTCCCAGAATAGTTTGGCACACAAAACAAGATATGAATTAAAAATATAAGAAACAATATGAGACATTGAGGACTAATAACAGAATTCCGTATATGTCTATTCAGAAGTAAGACCCCATGGGGTTCAGTGGTACTTGCTCCCCAGATATGGTTCCCTGGATAAAACCTTTTGTGCTTTTCGCATCTTGGATGACCGGATTGTGTACATTTTTTGGCAAAAAAAAAAAGAATTATTAGAAACTGATAAGCAAAGTCCCAACATTTTATATGTTCCCTAGCACTGAAAAACACCTTTTCCCATCATGGCAATTTAGCACAGACATCTAATCAATATAACCCTTACTTCTCTCTTAGAAGATTGTTGTTGATGATTTCTTGATTACCTGCTTTTTATTATTTCCTGTCATTTTTGTTACAATTCCATTTTTGTTACAATAAGGCACAACATTTTTCTTTCTGTATCAACATTAATAATGGAGTGGACTTACAATCAGCCTCACATCAAATATTTATCAAAACCACAAGAAAGAAAAGCAGAAGCCTTCAAGTTACTCATCTGGAAAGCTTACAGGCTACCCAGTCGTGTTCTTATCTGTTTAAATTATAATAATTATTTGCATCTATATTTGAGAAGAAGGAACTGGTAAAACCACTTCTGAATATTCCTTGAATAAGAACACATTATGAAACTCATGGGATTACCAAAGGCAATTTGAAGACACATAGCTACACATATAAATAGCCAAAGGCAACTTTTATGGAAATCTAGGTCTTCTGTGGCCCTCTTTATTTTGTGATGCAGGGCAATCTACACAGACACTATAATGCAGTTCAAAGCCCATGCAAGATCACAGTGTCCTCAAAACATGCATGTGCTGCAGTGCGCATTAAGCCAGTAACAGTAACAATGGGATATCACTCCCCCTGCAGATTCCCTGTGAGAACAACAAAGACTGTCTCAGTATTGTATCCTTGCCTTAAGCTGTTCAGGAGAAGGTGTAAATATAGCCTTCTTCAAGGTAGCGGGCATCTCTTCCTGACATAGTGAGGCATTTAGCACCACTTTGACCCACCCAATGAATCTATGCCTGCTAGATCTTGAGATAGACAAGGCCCAAGACTACATGTGGTGTGATGGACAAGTGTCTCGTCCATTTCACCAGGCTGCAACAACTGAAACTGATCCCAAGAAAGTTGATGAGACATTGCAGTGAAAACCTCCCTAGACTCTACAATAACAGTGGCATCAAGTTCTGAAATAATAAAAACAACTTTCAGTAAACCGTGGTCAGCAAATTCATCACAGTAGGCAACTGAGACCTCTGATCCTGGCCTCTCAGAGCCTGACCTCAACAAGAAAAGCTCTCTGCACAGTATGTTGAAGATAGCATAGAAGAAACATAGTAAGTTATTTTTGCCATCTCCACTGCTGCAGAATAGGCACAATGGATTTTTGTCAAAAATCAGTCATATTTGTTCCATGACCTATGCCATTTGCACTATAGCCTTCATCCAGCTCAATCTTCAGTTGAGCATTTCAAAGTATAATTGAGGTATCCAAAGAAACAGCAGTTAGTTACCAAGGGAACGTGAGCATAGTAAATACAAGAGTTATGGATGGAAAAGACTTGCAATGTATTGCTGTTATACCCCTGAACAGCTCTTAAGATACATGAAAGAGAAGCTTACTTATCCCACAATAACTGCAAGTGGATTTTTACCTAAATAATAACTTTGCATGAAATATTGTATCTGGAAATCCTTAACAACCTCCTAACTAATGAGAAGAAATATAATAGCAAGTAAATATTTAATGAGTGCACCTATAAAGATACATATATCTATAGGTACAACAGACAAAGAACAGTTCACTGCTGCTATAAACCTTGAAAATGGTTTAGCTTTGAACAATTAATTACAGCACTAGAGATCCAATGTTATATGTGGAAGATAGTTGGCCATTCACTTTTCTTAATTTTTATGGCCTTGTTATGCAATAAAATCCAGTTTTCATATAAACCCTATTTTATTTAATAGGGCTTATTACTAACTCTATAACACTGTATGATGCAGTCCTATGTGAGTTTACTCAGAAATTCTAATTAGAGATTAAAAATTTGTATATTATCAGTAAAAGCCCTGAAACAAAATTCTTCTCTATTTTCAAGTGAAGTGAATTTCTATCCAAAATGTAAAGGAAGTTCAGAATCCTGTATCATGCCTTTACATTGGTGACTAAAACTAAGAATAGATTAACCACACCCCTGAATGACATGGGTCACCATAAATTCACATCTACAGTCACTCAGAGCCCTGAGCTTGGATGGAGGAATCTGTTAGATTCAGTATCACCCTTTAAAAAATCATGAGAGTTTTCCACCATATGAGCTATAAAACAAATCTGTAATATTCTGATAAATTATTATCAAAAATGAACTGAAGCATCATTCTTGCCAATATCTTGTCCTAGTGCATTCAATGAGAACAGGCTGCATTAAATTTCTTGAGAATGAATTCCTTGTAAAGATACGCAAGCTCTGCAGTGCTTAACAGACATGTCTCTCGGAAGGCTAAGGGTGCATCTTGATATGGCAGAAATGACAATGCGGATCTGGAGCAGGGTACTCCAGATCAGCATTGTTGGAGGCTACATTGCCTGCCCCCAATCCAGTTTGCACTCTGGATTGAGGCTACACTCCATGCTACCCAGTTGCTGGATGGCAACTATGTTGGAGTATGGTTGTATTTGCATGAAATGTAAATCAAGTGTTTACTGCTGATGAGCAAGAGTGTGTATTTTTCAGTAATGAAATAGTTAACAGCAGGCTAGTTTTGACTGACAGCCTGTTGTGATTGCTATGACCTATCAGGCATGACTTCCGGCCTTTGGGGGTCGGAACTTCCTCTGGACAGAGGAATGTGTTTCTTATCTTATCTGTGGTGTTCGGCTTGAGCTCTCGCTGGAGATGGACTATGAATGCTATGCTCTGAAGCCGAGAAATGCAACTGTAAATAGATTATGTAAATAAAGTTAAACAACAGTTAAACAACTGACCCTTCGCCTGCTGGAGTGTTTGTTTGACCAGTGCTGATTCTCCGCATGGGAATACAGTCTGGAGAAGGAGGTGAGACCGGGATGATGAATTTTGGAATCCACTCTGCACCCCATCATCCCCTGACAGCCTACACAGGCAAGTGACACCAAAACTAGCCACAACCCTTACCTTTCCCCCCTCAATCTTATGTTTGCAGTTCCTAATAGCCCAGAGAAAGTGGGATGGCATATTATCAACTATAGTGTTTCCCAACAGCAGTACTTCAGTTGATTACATATGCCTGAAGTTGCTGGTTGCTCCAGAGTATGGGGAAAGCTCTAGAGTATCCAGCAACTTCTCTTAACAAGGCCTTAACAAGGCCTTGTTAAGCACCCTTGATCTGTCGACCTTATTATATTAGCTAGGCAAAGTGCCCCACTTCACTTGGCTTAGCCTTGGAAATGGAGAGCAGCTAGGGTGAAGCCATTGTCCCTCATGTTGCTCCCGTGCAACAATCCTTCCCCATCACATGGGGGATCGGCGCTTGGTGGTACAAAATTGTGCTGGCACCATTGGAGCCAGCACATCACAGGAATTATAGAATCAAAGAGTTGGAAGATACCTCGTGGACCATCCAGTTCAACCCCCTAACAAGAAGCAGGAAAATCACATTCAAAGCATCCCTGACAGACAGCCATCCAGCCTGTTTTAAAGCCTCCAAAGTAGGAGCCTCCACCACACTCCAGGGCAGAGAGTTCCACTGCTGAACAGCTCTCACAGTTGGGAAGTTCTTCCTAACGTCCCGGTGGAATCACCTTTACTATAGTTTGAAGCCATTGTTCCACATCCTAGTCTCCAGGGTAGCAGAAAACAAGCTTGCCTCCTGGATGCTCCTCTGCATTGTCGGATGGGCACCGTGCCCATCTGACCTGCAGCTGGGGTGGAAGCGTTGTAGCCAGTGAAGAGACACCCTAAGATATAATGAGAATATTTGTTAAAATACAGTATTCCATTAACTGAGAATAGGAATGCATTCCTATAGGAGTGTTATCAATAATTAATAATTATAGTACAGTTTAGACTTCTGCATGTTTTCCCAGAAACAAGTCCAATGGGACTTATACCAGGGATAATATGATCAAAATATCACAAATATAATATTCTTCCCCTTACACCAGAGAACCTGGGGATTGTCAGAAAAATGCTGCATAACAACATATGAAGATTGCAGTGAAGGTATAACCATGAATGCCTGGATAACATCAATGTATATATCTTTGTACAATAAAAGAAAAGTGACTGTAATCTCTGTTTTTCCGCTTTAGTACAAGGAAAATGTTTCCAATAATTTAATTCTGTAGTATGTTCATAAGATTCGTACCATACATATGACAAACCTCATGACTTCTCTTTACAACTGAATTAAACAAGATTTCACATTTCTGCTGTATGACTCAGACTGAAGATATGATTTAAAGTGTAAGAACAACAAAAAGTGATGTGCTTACAAATGACACAAAGAGATGAATTACAATGAAGTCCCAAAATTTGGTACATGGTAATATTATTGTGTGAACTGTGAAATTCCATAAATGCAGTGTAATGAGGAGCTGGTCTACACACACTCAGGGAGATGGATCCTCCTTCTTGAATTCCACTTGAATATCCCATCTCGCCATGCTCAGATCAACTTGCCAGCTGCAATCTTTTCATTTTGTATTTTTTTAACCAAATATTTGTACTATGACAATTGCAATGAACCAACTAAATGCCTCGGATACAGTGCAACAGCTTTCTCATCGCTGAATTATATGAAGAGCTTGGAAATTTTTTTTCATTGATACTCAGATGATCTTCTTGCCATCATGGAGTTACATATCAATGAAGTACTTTTTCCATCACTGGGTTGCTGTGAGTTTTTCAGACTGTATGGCCATGTTCCAGAAGCATTCTCTCCTGTGGAATTTCCAGGGTGGGAGAAAGAACCCTTGTTTGTTTAAAGAAAGTATATATGTTGCAATTAGCAAGCTTGAATTAGCATTTGAGTAGCCATGAAGTCTGCAAGGTCAATCAGTGAGGGTATCTATATAGATGTAGCCTGGTTTTTGTTGCCTGGAGGCATCCTGTTTCTGAGTGGTGTTCAGTATTTACTGTCTTGATTCTGGTGTTTTTTAATACTGGTAACTGCGCCCAGATATGGATCAAAGTACACAAAGCAGGCACTGCAGACTAATTCAATCAGCTATAACACAGCACATGATAAACCAACCTGGACACAGAATATTATTTGAGAACACAGAAATTCTGGACCACTCTGACAAGCATTATGTCAGACTACACAGAGAAGCCATTGAAATCTGCAAGCACTTAGACAATTTCAACAGAAAGGAGGAAACCATGAATGTGAGCAAAATCTGATTACTAGCATTAAAAAACACCAGAATCAAGACAGTAAATAGCCAACACCACTCAGAGAAAGGAGAACTCCATACAACACGCAATCAAGGGCCAGTTAAGACATCCCAAACAGAGGGTGCATCCAGGCAACAAAGGCCAGGCTATCCAAGGTATCCACTATGTATGCATATGCAAATACAGGTATTCCAAAACATTTTTGCTCCCAAGCATTTTGAATAAACGATACTCAACCTGTAATGCTACATGTTATGGTACAGAAAAAGGCAACACGGTGCTGCCTTTTTCTTAGGCCGCTCTGTATTGATTGCAGAATGCAGTTTCCTCATAAAAGTTCAAAGCACCTTTTTCTTAGTTAAGAAGCACATTAAATGGTGGAGGGGAAGGAAAATATGTTGACAGTTTTTGAGATTGTATTTTTGCTGGTGTGTAGACTGGAAAAAATGTTAAAGCATACTAACAGAAACCCAAGTTAATCTTAATTTTCTTGTTATTACTGACACAAAATCATTCTGTTTCAGAAATCCTGGTGTGCTGCAGTGTTTAATAAATTTATTCCTAGTTGTTAATTATTTCTGCTTCTAGGGTTTGACACAAAGTAAGATAAGAAGGAGTTTCTTCTGGATGGTAAATATCCTCATCGTCTTCAATTTCAGTGGGATTCATCTGTTCCAGAAATATGACTTTATTACAGGGTTAATTGGGTTATTTTTGTATCAATGATTGAAGAAAGCTAAAGCTCTCACAGAAAGCAGTCATAAAGCTTTCTTCTTAAATGTAGATTATTTCCAGAAATGGAAGACTCTTTGTGAAAAATAAATATTGACGTACTCTGTGCTGTTTGGGGAGTTTTATGCATTCCCTTTCTTTCAAATGTCCAGATCAATGCATATCTCCCAAGCTGCCTTGATTAGAAAATCCTTTTTAATAAGCCAAGTAGAAAAGAACAGATACGCAATTCAAGTTTTCTCATTACCAAAGGAGGATGTGCATAGGAAATGGTGACTGCGTCTTCCATCTAAGACCTGGCTGAGCATAGATTGTGTTGAACAAGCTAGCTCTTGTTATAATGTTTTCCTCTCATGGTAAGCTTCAGTTACTAGAGTCTGGGGGAGGGAGAAAAACATCATGGCTCATTCCTCTTCAAAAAGTAATAAGGCTCTCTTTTAAGATTTAGTAACAAATTCCACTAAAACCACCAAACAGCTCCAGAAAAATGCAGCAAGGAGGCCTGAATAGTGAATACCTCTGCCATTCAGTAGGCAGGATAAACAATTTATCATAGTAAATGATTAATTTCACAATCCTATGAGAACTTCTTCAAAGACTTTCTGTAACTTTTCTCCTCTTCATCCCCCATGTATTCTGACAACTCCAGAGCACCTACTCCCTAGATTTGCCATTTACCTCTTATTCCAACTTATCATAAAAAGTTCCTTTATGGTGGGAACAGGTGTGTGAAACTGCAAGTCTCATCACTCCAAGCTAACATAGCCATAGCTGGGACTTTTAATCGAATAGCATTTTCAGGGCTGCATGTGAGTCACTTTTCTCCCTATGTACCACATTCTTGTTCCTGGCCAATACCTCACAACTGCCGCTGCTGCTATTATCATTTGTAAAACTACACACATTATTTCCAGTCCTGTAATTCAACACTTCACACATCAACGGGCAGTAGGGACACATCAGATTTCAAAGTAAAGGCACATAGGTCAAGCCAGAACTTTCTTCTGTGGTATCTGACCTACAATATCTATGCATATTCATCTTATAGGTACACCATATGTACTAGAAAAAGGCTTTGGCTTCTTCATTTGGGCAACCAGCATAGATTGACATATTTAATTACGCATGCAAATGTGTATCCAATGATTTGTGAGGGTGTACACTTGCTGAGACATCCTGGGATTGCAGGTGTCCACCCTCCAAAAAGAAACATGTGTGATTTTACTTTCTATCATGAGAAAAAAATGAGGTGTGCTTTGTTCTCAGTTGGTTAGCTCATTTTTCTTTATCCAGATTAAATCCTGACCCAGCTTTCTTAAGCCTTGTTTGCCACAGCATGTTTTTGAAATTGGAAGGTTTTGGGCAACCTGCCAGCCCACATCTGTCAACTTGAATCAAAGGTCCACTTGTTCATACTTGCCTGGTGAAAGAGAGAAGGAAGAAGAAGAGGTGAATTGTATGCATTCCCTATCACTTCAGGCTAAAGCAATATGCGAGAACAAAGAATTAGGCTCAAGTACAAGAAGACTGATCATGGCAGCCTGATTAAGTTTTCACTTGTACTCATTTCAAATATCGCCAAAGAAAAGACTACAGCAAGCTTGAACAGGATAAAGAGGTAATTGCTTAGGTTGAGCTAGATTCAGTGGATAATTTTAAGTTATTTACTTACTAAAGGATTGAATAGGAAAGGCAAAAATATTTGAAAGTAGTTGGAAATAGTTTACATTTGTGTCTTGAGTATCAGGAAAGCCTGAGAAGACATATCATGGGTTGATGAGAACCTTCATAGTTGGGGACTTATTCTGCACAAAATTGCCACGTAAACCTGGTGAGTTTTTGTTTTTTATATGAAATAGCATTTTCTGCATCAAAATGCTGATTTCTGAGCAGTAACTGTTTTTGTTTGTATAAATAGTTCGCATATTGTAGGCAATATAGTGGACCTTCAGGATCTGCAATAGTTTCTGATCATTTGTCAGAGGTTTTGAGGTTTTCTCTCAATAAATCAGCATAAAATAATGAAAGAGCAACAATTAACATCATGGGTTATTTTTTCCTCATTCCGGTCAGTAATAACAACAGGCTACTTTTTGTTCATGAACAAAATCTGGTTACCAGTATTAAAAACACCAGAATCAAGACAGAAAATAAAGAACACCACTCAATAACAGGGGAATTCCATACTTCCCAAACAAAGTATGCCTCCAGGCAACAACACCAATTGACTTTGCAGGTGCAGGGCTACTCAGTTCTAATCAAGCTTGCCAATTGCAACATTTAAACTTGCTTCAAACAGACGAGGGTTATTTCCCCCCCCCCCCCATCCTGGACAGTCCACAGATATATATACCTCAATTTGCCTCATTTCCAACAGATCTCTGGACAAACCTCTGAGGATGCACACAGATGCCACAGATGCAGGTAAAACAGCAGGAAAGAATGCTACTGAAACACGACCATACATCCCAAAAATTTTACAGCAACCGAGTGAAACCGCTGTTCTTCATAGTGCTGCAACCCAATTGTAGCACTATGATTCCACATAACTGCCTTGGCTACATCCTATGGAATCCTGGGGTTTGTGGTGTGATGAGACACAAGAGAAGGTCTGATGTAAATATGTAGTGTAAAAGGACATTTATTTATTTACAGTATTTATATTCCACCCTTCTCACCCCGAAGGGGACTCAGGGCAGATCACATTACACATATAAGGCAAACATTCAATGCCTTAACATAGAACAGAGACAGAGACAAACGCAGGCTCCGAGCTGGCCTCAAACTCATGACCTCTTGATCAGAGTGATTTGTTGCAGCTGGCTGCTCACCCACCTGCGCCACAGCCCAACATGCCATTATGATTCTCACTGAGAATTCTCTAGTGCGATCCCAGATTCTCCAAAGCCCATTTCCAAACACCATTGTTCTGCTTTGTTAACTACTCATCTGTGAATTCAAACGAATTATGATTAAACTCTGGCAGAGTCCTTAGGCTAAGAATGTTGCTATTTATTTTTAAAAAGATTTGTGTTAATAAACTAAGGATGAGTTGGCTACACCCCTACTAAATGCACTTTGTGGATAACTAAAGCCCAACATCAGCCAGTTGTCTGATTGGCTGCTAATAAATATAAATCAGGAGAGTGATGGTTAGAGTTGAAGAAACTGCAAAGATTTACATTCTTCCTTATACTTACACTGATTTCCAGTTTCACCCACATTCCCAAAGCAATCAAGTGATTATTTTCTACCTGAAGCCAATGGCAATATATTTTTAATCTTGAAATGGTAAATCAAAGTTGTAATGAGGGAAGGATGACTTCAGGCTCCTTAATTATGGGTGACTAATTCTGTCAGCAAGACTGCTTATTAGCTGAAACACTAGGAGAATGGCCTGTATTGTTTCACTCAGGAGAGAGAGGGCCCTTCCACACAGCCATCTAACCCAGAATATCATGGCAAATAATCCACAATATCTGCTTTGAATTGGGTTATCTGAGTCCACACTGCCACATCATCCAGTTCAATGTGGATTTTATACAGCTGTATGGTGGGGGCCAGAGAAAGAGAGAAAGAAATCTTCATTGATATGTAAACACCATAACATACTACATAAAAACACTAACAATACATTACAAAAAGCTTAGTACAACAAATAAGTATTCTAATATATCCCTTCTATTATAAAAAGCATAAAAATTGACTCCATGCCCTCCAAACTAAGGACAATATGGTAAAAAATATGTTAAACTTCTCTGCATATCTCAACTAAAATGGTATCCTCTGACCTAAAGTCTAGTAAAGAACTCCAATTTTCAAATCCTGCAAGCATGACCTTTCTTATGTATGAAAATTAAAGTAATTTCCAGTCTTCAAAGAAATTATTCAGTGATTTCCCTCTAAGCAATCGAGATAATTTGTCCATTTTGGCCATTCCAAAAACAGTTAAAATCCATTATTTTTTTAGCAAAATGGGGTGAGCTCCCAGTGTTAGCCCCAGCTTCTGCCAATCTAGCTGTTTGAAAACATGCAAATATGAATAGGTGCCATTTTGGAGGGAAGGTAACAGCATTCCATGCAGTCATGCCAACCACATGACCTTGGTAGTGTCTATGGACAACGCTGGCTCTTCAGCTTAGAAATGGAGATGAGCACCACCTCCCAGAGTTGGACTCGATTAGATTTAATGTCAAGGGGAAACCTTTACCTTTACCTTGTGAGCAAATAAGTATTTTTCACTTCTTATATTATGATACTAGGAATTAATTCTGCAAGTTTAATTTATAGATTCTGTTATGTATGGAAACAGAGTGAAAAATTGAGAGGCTTCCTGTACCTTTAATGCCTGAAAAAGTCCATCTTTACACAACCATCAAAGATCCAGAAGCACTCTCGATTTTCACTAACTTTACAGCAGGAAGAAACAATGTACGAGCCAAGAGTTCAGCTTTCAAAACACTCAACCCATACATTCTGAAATGTCTTAACTAAAAAATATTCTATATCTATATGATTTTTTAAAAATAAGGTCAATATAGTTATATTAGTATCAACTATTTAAAACTAATTCATGATTAGTTATTATGACCTTGACTTGATAATAGCACATTTCTACAACATAATTTGTAATTATTTTAAAATTAAAAAGTGTTCCAAAATACCAAAAGTTATCCCTCAAAAAACTATACGTTTTTATTATACCAACTAAACAAAGTAATTACATTATAATTATTACACATGATGCATGTCCCAAAATAACATGCAACAGCTAACATCATAAATATATTACTTCAATGATCAGAAAGTTTCATATCTAAAGTATAGTGGTGCCTTTTTCCCACATCCCAATCAATCCAATGTATTTGGCTCACAAGGAAAGTTTCCACTGGAAAACCAACCAAGTTCATTGTTTTGCCTTCAACATTATCTCGTAAAGCAACCAATAAAGTTTCTTGCAACCTGTTATCACCTGCATGGGATTGTCCACCAACCTGTTATACTGGTTTAAATACAGAAACTGGTGAAACTGGTAATTCGCCTATGGAAACCTAAATATTTATTTTTGTAGCACCACATATTCAGCTCATGTAAGATATTCTGCAAATAATTTTTAGGAGGGATGAATTTTATCTGGTCTGTATAATTATAGAGTGAAATCAAAATGACAGTTACAAGTTTTTTCAGTTGACAGAACTGGCATCTAAGTTATACTGCTGTAGAAACAACTTAAGCCTACATATATGAGCTCAGTGGAAGCAGAATTTCATACAATACAAATCTCCCATTCATCCCATGCTACATAAGCCTTGTCAACTATAATTATTTCTGTCAAGGCTGGATTCAGCTCCCATCAAACTGTATCAATGATCTGTCATATGTTGCACTCCAGAACAACAAACACACCTACAAAGTTTTATTGGAACATGGCTTCCAACTGGCAAACTGATCCTAACAGGTAACCACCAAGAGGCTCCTCTCCAGAATAACAGCTCAGTCATGCTGTTTTTGTTTTTCAGTCATTTTCTAGACTAGATATAAAAAGGAGGAAGATCTATAGGGAAAATATCAATTTTTTTTCTATTTTGGAAAGAGTTTGTACATTTGGGAAAGCACATTTTGCAAATTTTTGTGACTGCACAACATATCAAACTATGGGAAAAACTGGCTTACTGCATGGATGACTAAAAGATAGAAGCATTAGATGTGTTGTTTACATTTTTGTGAGCAATCATTTTGTCCCTTTCTGCTTGGTCTGTGTATGTGCCTTTAGAATCACAAAAAGAAAAAGACACTACAGATATTTCTGCACATATTACACAGCATAGGAGCAGAAACGCACTTGGCTGCTCATTCTTTTGCTGGAGGCAAAATCTCTCATGGGGACTTGAAAATTCTTGACAAGCTGTCTCATTACATCAAGGCAGCTTTTCTTAGCCATAAATGAGACAGTGACAATATTTTCTTCACATACTTATATCAAGAATATTAGTCTGCAACACATAATTATTTTGTGAACATTCATCACTGTTTTATAGAATCACAGAAACAAAGAATCTAAGCACCCCTGACAGATGCCCATCCAGCCGCTTCTTAAAACCTCCAGAGAAGGAGACTCCACCACACTCTAAGATAGCCTATTCCACTACCAAACAGCTCTTACTATCAAGAAATTATTCTCCCATAGTTTGAATCCATTGCTCCATGTCTTAGTATCTGGAGCAGGGGTACCCAAACTAAGGCCCATGGGCCGGATGTGGCCTTCCAAGGTCATTTACCTGGCCCCCGCCCTCAGTTTTAGACTTAGGCTCGCCCAAAGTCTGAAATGACTTGAAGGCACACAACAACAACAATCCTAATTAACTTGACTATCTCATTGGCCAGAAGCAGACCCACACTTCCCATTGAAATCCTGATAGGTTTATGTTGGTTAAAATTGTTTTTATTTTAAAATCTTGTATTGTTCTTTCATTGTTGTTGTTGTTGTTTTTCCACTACAAATAAGACATGTGCAGTGTGCATAGGAATTTGTGTATAGGAATCATTTTTTTTTCAAATGATAATTTGGCCCCTCAACAGTCTGAAGGATTGTGGACCAGTCCTCTGCTTAAAAGGTTTGAGGACCCCTGATCTGAAGGAACATAAAACAAGCATACTCCATCCACAATGTGACATCCTTTCAAATATTTAACACAGTTAGAATGTCCCCTCTCAGCCTTCTTTTGTCCAAGCTAGACATATCCAACTCCCTAAGTCATTCCTCATAGGGCTTAGTTTCCAAAACTTTGATCATTTTGGTCGCCCTTCTCTGTTTATTGGTTGTTTTTCCATGCCATGTTTCTTCCACTAAATTCAAGGCAGCACACATGGCCCTCCTCCTCCTCACTTTATTCTCTCCGTTTTGGGAGGTAGGTCTGGACACTGATTTCAATAGTCTTCAGTATAGACAGCACATTGGATTATAATCAACCACTTGCGATATCCAACACATAAAAAGTTAACATCCACTTCTGCAGCAAAACTTTACTTCCCAAACCCTGCAACTTTTTTCCCCACTTCCCAGCATTTGCTCCATAAGAAAGGGAGAAATCCATATACCTCACATACCTCTGAGGATGCCTGCCATGGATGTGGGTGAAACATCAGGAGAAAATGCTTCTGGAACATGGCCATACAGCCCAGAAGACATACAACAACCCTGTGATTCCGGCCATGAAAGCCTTCGACAACAAAAATCCATTCTGTGGATAAATGCTATTCTTTTGGGGAAATATACTATTATTTATTTATTTATTTATTTATTTATTTATTTATTTATTTATTTATTTATTTATTTACAGTATTTATATTCCGCCCTTTTAACCCTAAGGGGACTCAGGGCGGATTACAATGAACACATATATGGCAAACATTCAATGCCAACAGACAAACAACATATATAGATAGACACAGAGGCATTTAACATTTTTTTCTAGCTTCACGATTCCGGCCACAGGGGGAGCTGTTGCTTCACTGTCCACTGGTGGCTGTACTTCCTCATTCCTTTCTTCGTGTTTTGCTGGCAGTTTTATGATGTTGTAAATTAGTTAAATTAGCCTCCCACATAAAGCGTACCTAAATTTCCCTAACTGACAGATGCAACTGTCTTTCAGGGCTGCATAGGTCAACAGCAAGCCGGGCTATTTAATGGTCGGGGGCTTAACCCGACCCGGGCTTCGAACTCATGACCTCTCGATCAGTAGTGAATTATTGCAGCTGGTTACTAGCCAGCTTCGCCACAGCCCAGCCCTAGGTGGATATCAGCCATTACAGACAAAACTACAGGTAATATAGCCAAGACCATACTTATGTGGTACAATATGAGTCCATTGTATTCCGTGGGATTAACTAAAAAGATTGGGGATGCTGTAAATGTCTTCCAGATCAGAGTGGCAGATTTACATGTTAAGATTTGCACAGTTTTCTTTCATTGGTTTCAGAGGACTCACAATGACACTGCTAAAAAAATATCTGAGTTAAAAACAGCTTGTCCTTCACTCTCTACCAACCAGAAAATCAGCCTCTGAGGGAGTGTGAAATTGCCGTCATAACAGTTTAGGAGTTAAACAGTACAATAATAAATAAAGAGAAAGAAAGTTAGAGTGTGTTACACAAACTGGAAAGCAAAATTGAATAGAAATTAGTGCAACAGAATGTAGTTTCATTTAATCACTGATTTTTGAGATCTTATCCATTGGGACTAACCAGAATGAGAACATTCATAATACTTAAAGTAAAAAGTGATCTTAAATGTAAGTGGTTATTTATAGGCAGACAATTTGCTTATAATTTGGGAGGGTGGGGAATTTCACTGAATTTGTCTGCGGCCAGTTCCACACAACTGTATAAAATCGACATTAAAGTAAATTATATGGCAGTATGGACTCAGATGATCCAGTTCAAAGCAGATATTGTGGATTGTCTGACTTAATATTCTGGGTTATACAGCTGTGTGGAAGGGCCCTAAGAGTTTCCTCAATATGAGAGTTACCATTAGCAGTTCACCCAGTTTGTAGCCCCATCTATACTGCCATTGCTATATAATGCAGTTTTAAACTGCATTATGAGGTCAGTGTAGACTCATATACTGCATCTTAACTGAATTAAACTGCATTCTATGAGTCTATATGACCATGTAATACAGTTTCAAGCTGCATTATATGGCAGTGTAGATGGGGCCTATAGGCCAAGAAAGGGCTGCAGGCTCTAGCTGCTCCAACTAATCTCTGTTCCAAACTGAAATCATTCCTTCTGTTCTTCTGACAAAGCCTACTAGTACTGATGTTTTCTAGGCTTGTCTCTTAGGTCACGTCTCTACACTGAGAGCATAATCTCAGGCCAGTTTGGAGCATTATACTCTGGACTGGCCCTGGATTGTTATAATGGTAACCAGATGCATCAGTACGTTGATGTCCAGACAGTCTAGTCATGCTTGAGACTCAAAGTGGCTCATAACTAAAAGCATTACAATACAACTTAAATATATAAATATACAAATATTAAAATAGCATTAAGCATAATTAATATCAATGTTACAGTATCTTCCTCTTTTTGTCCTCTTTTTTGTGTGTTCAACAAAACTCACTAACTGACATCCAGTAATAAATGTTAGCTAAATTCTTTTCCATGAAAAGACATGTATTATGGAGCTTTCTATTAACTATGTGAACACATGGTTTTTCATGTTTTTGTAAAGCAGGAATAACAAAGATAATTATAGGCTACTGCATCCAAAAAGTCGAGATGCTTCCAACAAGTCCTTCCAGAATCACCAGTGTGGCGCCAACCAGACCAAATCTCTGGGCTTTTGTTAACATAAGTAATAAAGAACATGCGTGTCTCTGTAAAAGTGTCTACTTTTCCTCCAAAGAGAGCTTTGTTTTGTGCTGCACATTCTCATAAAGGTCAAGACCTTTTTTTAAAAAACAAAAAATCCCAATTGTGTGGGACAACTACAGCTTTTCCAAAAGTGCTCAGGAAAGCTTCCCAAAGTACTAATGATTTTGTTTCTGGCAGCTCTCTAGCATTAGCGATTACCATTCTAGGCTCCTCTAGTGCTACAATACCAAGGTACTCTAATGTTATAATTTTACCCCACTCTTGGAAATTACACCATTAATGCTTTGAGGACCACCTCTGGTCTTTTGGCTTGGATTTTGTTTTGCTTTAATGAAAAGAAAATATATATTTTAAAAAGAAGGAGCGAAAGAAATTTCTAGTAGTTTTGATGGAGTTGATCATACTTTGCATTTACAGTTTAGTGATTACTTGTATGCCTTGAATATTTATGATATTACAGCTTCCATAATCCCTATGATCAAACATAACTCAACTGCAAGAATCCAAGGAATCTGATGCAGTTGGATTACAAGGAGATCTTGGTTTTAGATGGCTCCTTTCCTGAATCTGAGAACTTGCAAGTTCCTGAAGAGACACCTCTGTCTTTTGAAATCAGGCCAAGAGAGAAGAAACTTTGCTGAAACTGTGTGTTAAATACAAGACCCTCATTCATCATGCACTTAACAGTCTTAGTTGTTTACAACCATTCAACCTTTTAGAAGGGCAGTGCTCTTGGTCTTCCACTGTTTCTTGGTATTCTTGAACCCTGGGCTGGCTATGTTTAACTAATCTTTGTCTCGTTCCTTTTTGGCTTTGAATATCAGGGTTATTGGCTTTGTGTAATAACCTCTGCATGAGTTGAGACTTTTTTTCCTTATGCTTCCTTCATCTTATAGGATTGCCTTGTCATAACCTAGACTAGCGATCTATCCATTTGGGCCACATACCCCAAAGTGATCAAGAAATCACTCTGTGGCATTTACATGGCACATGGAGTCACTTCTTCCCCCAACACAGGGCAAAGCCACTTAACAAACTTTTGTCTTTCATTGGGTAAAGTCACACTTTAGCAGGTGAACAGCTAATTTGGAACAGGCCCCATAGTCAATAGCTTGCAATCGCACAATGTTTCCATCTCTTTCCTTGTACAATGGATCAATTTCATCTCTGTGCCAACATACATGCAATAGGGTGATGTTTGGGGTGCAGTTCTCCTCCTCTCTCGCTGTCCCTCCTCTCCCTTGCTACTCCCCAACTATTTCACGTATGCTTAAAATATTACAGTATTATTTTCCCTTTTTTATTAATTGCTGCATAATTGCTCAAATAAATAAATAAATAAATTACAGAGCAGTGGAAATGCAGGAGGGTGGGATTATGAAGGTATGTTTACGCAGTATCACAAGATCACAGATTTCAAATTGGTACAATTGCTACTGAAGAGAGATACAATAACAAACGTGCTCATCCTAGTATGTATTTGCTGTCTAGAATACTGAAATAAAGTCTTTATAGAGTCATCATTCCCTTTTGAACAAAGCTTTCATGTACATTATTGATTTCAAGATAATCGGGTTTCCTAAACACTGAGATGATCAGAATCAATGTACAATCTCTGCACCAAGTATCTCTAAAAGGAAAACAGAACTTTAAAAAAAGAAAAAGAAAACAAACAAAATGCATTTTTAAAGAAATTGGCTGTTTTATGGAAACAGCCAATTTCAATGTATCATTTTCCCAGCCCACTGGTATGAAAGCTGTTTTATTTCCTGCAAATCAGGAGAGGGGCACTGTGTGGCTACACAAATCACTGGAGGAGGGGGGGGGGCAGATATGAGATAAAGACAATTTGTGTTATTGATGGCTCCCCTGACCTGTAAAAAACTTTAACTGAAGGACAATTTCAATTACTCTACCATTCAACACTAGCTACTGCCTGCTTCCTTTAAAAAATAAGGAAGAATGACTGAAAGAGTTCCTGTAAAATATGGCACTGCAAATGACAGCTTAGAACCCAGAAGTGCTGCTGGCTGGGTCAGAAATCATTAATCTTTCTGAGTGACATTCTCCCAGATCTTAGCAATATACCTTCTCCCTGAGGAGGAGGGAAAGAAGGACGCCTGCAGAGTGACTGAGTGACCTTGATGCGTGGAGAGTCACCATCACAAGTTGCAAGTCAGCCCTGCATGACTGCACCGCTCGGATGCTGGTGATGTTATTAAAGCCAAGCAACAGCAGTAATATCGCCAGAGGCGCTTATATTAGAATAAAGCTTGGTGGGAAAAGGGAAAACTGGAGCGGACAGAATCAAGGCTGGATATTAGAGCTGTGGGGGTGGGGAGGAAGACCTGAAATAAAATAAACCCAGAGCCATACAATTGTTGTTGGAATTAAGATGACTGTAGCAGGTGCAATTTGTCTGGTTACAGTCAGGGACAGGAAAGCTTTTTTTACCAGAATGTACACCCATCTCTTTTCAACACAAGTAGCACAGTGCATGTGGAGGATTCACATTTCAACCCCCACTAGCATCAGGGATAGCTAAGAAAAAACCCTACCTTGTCCCCTGGAAAACTACTGTTAGACAGTCAGAATCAGCATAAGGCAACCTCTTATAGGACTTTATTGCATGAGGTAGACAAACCAGCATTGCAGCTAGACTGTCACCTTTGGCATGTATTCTACTGCTGGCCAGCCCTCCCACCAATGTTCTCCCATCTCTGGTAACTAATGGATAAAACCAGTCAATAGCTTCCAATCCTGCAGCACTTCCATCATCTACCTTGATACAATGAACTCCTTCTACTTTTGTGCCAGCATGCCAGCAGTAAAGTGGTGTCAGGGGATAGCATTCTCCTCCTCTCCACTCCCTTCCTTGCTATTCCTAAAATCACCATTTTCTATTTATTTTATATTTTATATTCATATTAACTTTTTGCTTTGTAAATGCTAGAGTTATGCTAATAATAATAATAATAATAATAATAATAATAATAATAATAATAATAATAAAAAATTAAGGACCAGTATAGTACAGGAAGGAGAGGTAGTGATGCTGTCTGGAAGTCCTGTCTTGGCACCACAAATTGACAAATCGGTGAAATTGTGCAACTAAAGAGAGATGTAGTATTGAAGATGCTCAGTGCAGCATGAATCCAAGATCAACAGTAACATGGCTGTAGTGGAATAATAAATTCATGGGATGAGGTAAATGAATAAATCTGATTGGTAAATCAATTAGATTATACCTAACAAGACACTACCATATCACTAATAAAGGGATTAATGGTACACCAAAAATGAACATCGACATGCATTTACATGTTAAATTAAATGTACATGTATATTTAGAAATAATAACTGTAATTTAAATGCAATATCTCTGAGCATTCCATTCTATTCTTATTTAAATCACAGAAATTACATAAATTATTTATAAAAATGAATACACATATGAGTGTTGGGCTAAGACTGTAGGAGACAGTGGTCTGAATTTTCGCTCAGCCATGGAAACCCACTGGGTGATATTGGGCAATTCACAATATGATAGTCTTAGAAGAAGGCAAGGGCAAATCTCGTCTGAATATATCTTACCAAGAAAACCTTAATATAGAGTTACCATAATTTGGAGTTGACTTGAAGGTTCATAAAAGCAACATTTGCTGTACTTCAAATACCTTCATGCCTCATCCCTTGCACTGGTAGTTTGCTGGTAGTTTTGATCCAACAGCATTTGGAGGTCTCCACTTTGTTCACCTCAGATGTCTAGGTACCTCTGCAGGAAAATGAAATCTGAATGGTATCTCTAGAAGCTATAGCATGCAACTCAGGATGCTAGTATAGGACCCGCTGAGTAGATACATGTAAAATTGAGCTATACGTTGCTTAGCATAATGGGAAAATTGGTAAAAATTATATCTGGTTCTGTCCACTTTTCTTTGGCCTATGGCTACATCATGAGCCTCTTCTACTGCAAACATTCAGTTCTCAAGTCAATTCACACACTAGAATTTGACCACTAAGCTGAAAAGGATTCCCAACTTATGAAACAAAGAATGTGTTTATGGAGAGGGCCTCTTCTGCATGTGCTAAGGAGTATCTGTGGCTAACCTACCTACATCTGTCATACTGGTCTCTTTCATTTAGAACAGCAATGGCATTGCTTTCTACAAGGTGAGTTTATTTAAGGCCTGAAATTAAGTCAGAGAATGAGTCATAGCACTCCTCCTTTCCGCTGAACCAAATATTAGAGTCTCCACCTCTGATCTCCTATACAAAGTCTTCAAACCCAGCATAAAATTATCATGAGTACAACATCTCAGGATCTGTCAAGCATGAGCAAGCAGCACAATACACAGGGTACTTGAACGTCTTTGTTTTTCAAAGCTCAGTGTTTGTAGCTCCCTAGTTAAAAAGAATGGGGAAAGGGAGGAAACAATGTACAATTGTGCCATAAGCTTGAGTGCAAGGCTTGTACTCTGATTTGCTAGGCTGCTTGATGTCAAAGAAACATGCTATCCAAAAGGGATTGAATTTGTTTTCAAAGGAGGCTTCTGTCTGTAGAATGTTAGCAGGCACTGCAAGTCTTCTTTCGATATATCTGACCTCTGCAACATGCACAGTGGAAAAATGGGTCCTGCAGGTGCCTGGTCATACTCAGGTGGCATGGCAGTGTACAGTCAGAGATGTGTACCTCAACAACCCTCACAGGGGCAGAGCAAGAGGTGTTGTCATGTCACATCAGGGATGGAAAGAATATTTGCAAATATTGAAATCACAAGTGAAACTGAGGTTTTCCAAGTGTGGGAAAACCTTCATGAGGGCAATATTTTATGATGAGAATCTTCACACTTTGGAATTTATTCTGTGTAAAATGCCTTTACCTTATTGTACAGAAAACAAAAACTTTGTGCGGAAACATTGTATTTTCTGTGCAAAAAAACTCCACACAATAATAATAATAATAATAATAATAATAATAATAATAATAATAATACTTTATTTATACCCCGCCACCATCTCCCCAACGGGGACGCGGGGCGGCTTACATGGGGCCATGCCCAGAACAATACAATATAAACAGCATATAAAAGAACAACACATCACAACACAGTGAACAATACAATAAATAATAATATCCATTACAATACAAATTAAGGAAACAATGAAAACAACAAACAACAAACATGAACATTAAGTTAAAACTCGGGGTGAGAAAGACATAAGAATAAAAACCATAGTGAACAGGGTCATAAGGAAGTGGTGTAGTCTAGAGGATAGATATTAGAGGGAGCAACGAAAAAGAAATATAAAACAGTTACTCTCCAAAGGCACAACGGAAGAGCCATGTTTTCAAGTCTTTTTTGAAGGCTACTAATGTGGGGGCTTGCCTAATTTCAATGGGTAGTGAGTTCCACAATCGGGGGGCCACAGCAGAAAAGGCTCTCTCCCTTGTTCCCACAAGGCGGGTCTGGGATATCGGCAGTGGTGACAGGAGAGCTTCCCCTGATGATCGAAGGGATCGGGTAGGCTTATGATAGGAGATACGGTCACAAAGGTAGGTGAGTCCCAAACCGTTTAGGGCTTTATATGTGATGGTATACACCTTGAATTGGGACCAGAAAATAAACAGCAGCCAGTGGAGGTCTCAAACTCAGAGGGCTTTATCACATGAAGCTGCTATTCCATGACATTTGTGCAACCGTATTGATTCACCTTTCCCACAATCATATTTGCACAAAACTTGTAACTCAAACCTCTTCCAGTGACAGATTTAGGACAAATGGGGTCCTGTGCTAGTTAAGTTATGAGGCCCCTTTCTTGGGCCCTGGAGGAGGTAGACCTGGTAGTCCTACACTGCCTGCTTTGTGGCACCTGTCCATAAACCATCAACTCTATCATTATGTCTGGAATCACTTCAAAACAGAATGCCTTCAAATTTATAATTGTACCACATAAACAAAATCCATCGTAAAAAAAAAATGTTTGGGCAGGAAGATGCCCCCCTCCCCAGCCAACTGGGCCCTATGCTTAAGCTCACCTAAGCACAGTGATGAATACAGCACTGCCCGACACACTTCTGCTTCTCTGTATTTTTTTTCAAATACTGTTTAAAGCAATTTGACTATTCCAGCTAAGGTTATTAAAATATATTTTATTCAAATCAAACTTTAAAAAAATACTGCCTCATAAATAGCAAGGAGGAGGGGGAGGATTGGAAGAGGAGGAGAATCTCAGCCCCTGACATCACTTCAGTGCCAAGATGCCGGCACAGACACAGATCAGCCCTGTCTCACCAGCTAAATGATGAGAATGTGGAACAAGTCAATTGTGAGGGACAGGTTTATCACTGGAAGGAGGCAGATTGACAACAGAATGCACAGTGTTATACAATAGTGTCCTACTATCATGCCAGTTTGCTGTCTTCATGTGATAAAGTCCTGAATGTCCTAAAATGCTACAGTTTTCAATGACTTTCTCAATGACTATAGGACATTATCAAGCACTTATAGAAATAAAATTAACAAGAAATGTATATTCCTAGATTACATTTTGTTTCAGTGACTGTTGTAAACAACATAATTGAGAACTGAGTCTGTCAGCGACTTCTAGATATGACGGATATCTACTACTAAGGTGCAGTACCAAACTCAATATGATTCCCAATAACAGGTCTTGAGGAATAGGCGTCTAAAGTGGTACTCCCTCTATATCCTACTTGCAGGATTTCTATAGGCAAATACTGGCTGTTTTGTGAACAGAATGATGGAGTAAAATAAACTCAGCCACTACGCCTTTTTTCATATCGTTGAGAATTTGGCAGAATGGGGAAAGAGTACTGGATCAGTGCAAGTGACATAGCCTCCCTCCACCACAGATAGATCATTTGCTTTATGCAGCAGCCATTTCAAAATGCCAGTGTGGCATCGGTGAATGCAAATTATACCACAGAGCTTGGGAAAGCTACGATTTTGGATTATTATTTTTTCCATATTAATACATTTTTATTACATTTCTATTCATTCTGTTACAAGAAAAAGAAAAATCTTTACAATTCATATAATTAATTCTTTTCCGGTTTTGGATTATAACTCTCCATATTACTTAGCCAATATGGATATAGACCAATATATTGATCCAAAACAAAAAATGTTTCCAGCTTTTGTGATATATAACATGGTTGAGTTCTTTTTAATGACATATGATGGTGTAAATTGGATTTGCACCACTGTAAGCCTCTGTTTGGTGGTTGCAGAGGTCAACATGAGTCCCCATGGGGTGAAAGGCAGGATATAAATAAGGTTAACAACAACAACAACAAACAAACAAACAAACAAACAAACAATACTTCACAGCTATTTAGTGACATCATTCACCATAACCTCCAGATGACTGCAAGATGTCCTGCTGAATGCATTTTTTTATCTGGCTGTAGAAACATAGACACTTTTCTGATCAGAAGTGGTTCTCTGTTGGGGCACTTTGATTATATTTTTCTGCATGGCAGGAGGTTGGACAGGATGGCCCTTGTGGTCTCTTCCAGCTCTATAGTAATACCCCCACACTCCACTGGTCATTAAATGCAGCTTAGAGGGGAGATGTATCATAGGACTTTATCCCATGGGGGGAGGAGGGAACATCATATTACCATAGTGTTTATTCCTGTAGCATTGCAAAGCACATAGTACCATTATTCATTCCTTATCACATGTTGTCTGAATTTGCCAGTTTAACCATTGTCATACATTTAATCTTTATCCCATGAGCGAGTCCTCCCCCCCCCTTTTAAAGTGTCTAAACAGAGCCGGCCCTAGGTATTTTTCATGGGTAGGCGAACAGAATTTTGGCACCCCCCCCCAAAAAAACCAGTCACTGAAAAATAAAAGCGTTGGATAAGCGAAAATATTGGATAATAAGGAGGGATTAAGGAAAAGCCTATTAAACATCAAATTGCATTAAGATTTTACAAATTAAGCACCAAAACATCATGTTTTACAACAAATCAACAGAAAAAGCAGGTCAATACATGGTAATGTTATGTAGGAATTACTATATTTGTGAATTTAGCACCAAACATTGAACAGGGATATAGGGCAGTGTAGACTTAGATCATCCAGATAGTATTAAAAAAAACCTCGAAAATCAGGACAATAAATAAAGAACAACACTCTGAAAACAGTAAACAATCAGGGACAGCTAACACCTCCCAAAAAAAGATTCTCCCAGGCAAGAAAAAGCCAGGCCTTGAAGCCACAGGGTCATTAAATGCTAATGAAGGTGATTAATTAGAGTTCTTTATCCCACCCTGGACCTTCTACAGATATATAAATCCCACTTACCTCACAATATCTGAAGACCCCAAAGGTGGGCCCGGCATGGGCACCGGGAGGCCCGGGGCTCTGGCAAGTGCTGGGCCACCCAGTGAGTGCTGGGCCGCCCAATGCTCACCAGAGCACTGGGCGGAAGGGGAAGGCCTTGCTAGGAAGGCCTCTCAAGGAAGACGTTCAGCAGTCTGGGGAGCAGAGAAGCGGCACTTCTGTGCTCCCCAAAGCCCTGAATGCCTTCCTGGCAAGAAGGAAGGCATTCGAGACTTTGTGAAGCAGAGAAGCACTGCTTCTCTGCTCTCCAAAGCAGTGACCTCAGCTCCTTCCTTGCGGAGGGAGGCGCGGCGATGGAGGCAGGCCGCAGGAGAAAGGAGTTGCCTCGATGGCGCTCCCAACAAGATGGCGCCACAGGCAACTGCCTAGTTGGCCTGGTGGTTGAACCGCCTCTGAACGTAGACATCACAAAGGATCGAACCCTTGCTGTATCTTGAGATTTGTGTATTACTGTAATAATAAAGATCTAAATTTCTAGAAAATGCAGAGAATAGGTATCCAGTCAGATATAAAACCATAGCACTGATATTAAACCATAGTTTTGTTTTGGTTTTTTTTTTGGGGGGGGGGTCAATCCCAACTTTTTAAAAGGATAGTAAAAGCAGAAAGCCCCACTGTTTCAAAGGCTAACGTTAAAGGCAAAGCAAAGTTGTGATCTCCTAAAGTAGTGCTATTTCTTATTTTTAATTTCTTTTAAAAATGAAATGCGAAGATTGAGTGGCTGCATCATGGCAGAGTATGAGGGACTCACTGCTTGGTAGGAGACTGCCCACAGGACAGTCATTTACCCACATCATCAATTCAATTAAATGCAAGCAATTCTGACAGCTCCCATCCCATGTGTTTTTTTGGTTTTCTCCAGTTACATCCTGGTTACAGAGTCCAGAAGATGATCTCTGACTCTTCTCTCCCCTTCCTTTTTTTTGTATTTGGGGGGGGGGGGGTGGGTGTTTTATTGATTTCCCTAATGAGGCATGATGGGTGCTGACAGTTCCCCTACATCATGGGATGGGCTCTGTCCTTTTCCCCCTCCATATATTATAACTGTTTAGAAATGTGGGGGAGAGAAATAAAAGTTCCTAGTTTCATCTATACAGAAACTTATGAAACACTACCTCGGAGTGTGGTGGAGACTCCTTCTCTGGAGGTTTTTAAGCAGAGGCTGGATGGCCATCTGTCAAGGGTGCTCTGATTGTCTTTTTCCTGCATGGCAGGGGGTTGGACTGGATGGCCCTTGTGGTCCTTTCTAACTCTATGATCCTATGATTCTATTATCTCCTGCTGCAAAATCCTAGTCTATATTTAAGATGTTGTTTATAATTTATGGTATAGTGCAAGTCCACTGGACCTTAATGAGTCACACATGTGGCTTTGAATCAGAGCTCTGAAAACTAGCATTCCAAATGGTTTGATTACTATTCCCAATAGCCAGGCTGAATCATGGTGATGTGTATTAGAGTCCAACAACATCTGATGAAACATGTTCCCAGCCCTGCTTTAAACCTTAGCTGTAATATTTTGAGTTTCACTAGTAGCCAAATCTCCATTTTAATTTTATCATTTTAGAATTAATTGAGTAATTATCTGATTATTCTCATAGAGAATTTCAGTGGGGCACTTAAGCACTTATAGCTTCCTAAATGAAGTCATCAGGGCTTAGGATATTGACTTAAACTAAGAAATGAAGTGCATCTAGTTCAAGACTGGGTAAACTGTAGCCCATGGGCCATATGTGACCACCCAATTCTGGTTTGGTTTTGGGGGTAGTTGAGGCTTTGGTGAAATCAGGTCCCAGGACCTCTGGAGCATACCCACTCCTGACATAGATTTGTCTGCATTGGCTACAATGGAACAGTTCTCCCAGACTTCAGAATGGAATCATTTTCAGACTTGTGTGCAGATTCTATAGACTGCAGCAGAGCATAGGTTCTTCCTTAAGAAATGCATCAAATAAACTATGCACTGGGACCTCAACAAGATTGTCATTGTGTAGGTTCCTCTCCCAGTAGCCTCCAAGGGAAGAAACCACCACCTGAAGACAAATCCAGTCCAGCAACATCATCAGCTGGGGAAAATTACTCTTTAGGGAAAAAGAATTCAGAGGTTGTTCTTAAAGTCCTGTTTCTGACTTTGATGTCCAGCCATGACACATATCACAGCAGCATGCAAGGCCAGTAAGGACTACAAACAGAAACCCACCCACATCTGGTCTGCTGCCAAGCAGCTCCAAGCAATGCCAAATGTCCATTTTTAATGAAGAAACTGAAGATATAACTTTGTGAGAAGCTCTTTATCTGATGACTAATTAATTATTTTCCCTTCTGGACCTGACTTCTACTTATGTGAGAAACATGAGTAAAAAAAAATATTAATGAGCTCAGTTTTAAAGGAGCATAAATCAACAAAGCAGCAGTTGCAAGCAGCTATAAGCATTGACTCCCCCACTAGTATCTGAGAACTGTAAAATAAAGGCTATTGAGATTTAGTAACAACT
Source organism: Anolis carolinensis (assembly GCF_035594765.1). Lineage (NCBI taxonomy): Eukaryota > Metazoa > Chordata > Lepidosauria > Squamata > Anolidae > Anolis > Anolis carolinensis. Next base: position 254,693,033 of record NC_085843.1, on the reverse strand, counting down.
AGACGATTAACAAAGAGTTAAAAATTGTTTGCTTTATATTGTTTACCCTGTGTTATAACATCAAGCCTTTGAGACTAAAAGGAAGTGAATATTTGAACTTAAGAGAACTAGAATGAACTTACACTGCATCGTCATTGTGTATTTAAACAAATGTGATGCAAGAAAATCCATGATGTTTTAGATCAACTAGTAATTCAGAGGATTTCAAAGACAAATGGCTCTCAAAGAATTGCAAGCATTTGTGGATCAGCAAGAAACAAACATATAAACCCATATTTTTATGAATTATGAATTATAGAAAGAACTTTACAGTTGATATGAAAGAGATATGTGACACTTTAGAAAACTCAGATGAAGTTTAGGTTTCACTGATTTCAAAAATCAGTGAAACCTAAACTTGGGGCACAGAATCAGGCAGAAATGACAAAGAAATGAATGCGCACAAGCAGGAGGGATTTTTAGTAGTACCAATACTGGATTTTAAGGAGGGAGAGAGAGAACTTAATGGGAGAACAGCAGGAAGAGGCCATTCATGTCAAAACATTTGAAGTCCTGGCAAACTTTTTGGAAATTTCATACAAAGCTTCCAGCTGGGAAGTTTGTATCTATCAACTGGATTCCTATATGGCCACCAAACAGAAAAACCTGAACAGAGAGGCAATTGATAACTTTGTAATGTCACTGATTCATGATGTGACTCTACACCAACTGAGAACACTGAGGATGAGATACAGGAACATGATCGACAAAGCGGAGAATCAGATACATGGAGAAGGAAAATATGGGGAAGAGAAGATAAAGGATTATGAGAATGGCTGATGGAGACTTGTGAATTTGTTGTCAATTTGATTAGGGAGAATAAGGAGAAATATTTGTCCAACTTTAAGAATAATAATGTTATAATAATAATGGGGTCATTTGTTAATTGTGATATTTATGAATTAGAAAAATGTCATTAAAAGTACATGTATTGCTAAACAATATAATATAAAGGGAGTAGATGAATGAGAAATACAGTCGTCATATAAAGAGAGGTTCATAGATTAGTGGTTTGTTTGTTTTTCTTGTCTGTTAGTTTTATGCAAGTGTATTTATTCATATGTTTTATTTGTGTATTTATAATCTGTATTTTAACAGGTACTTAGTAGAGCTGTGCAAAAAGTCATTTGTGCCTCATATGTTGGATTTATTTCGTAAGATCTGCACATATGAGGCGATATTAAGAAACATGAGGGTGTCCACACAAAAAAATTAAGAATCTATGACTTTTTGTGCAAGTTCTCTACTCAACTTAATGAACAGAAGTGAACTGACTTCTGTGTGTGTGTGTGTGTGTGTGTGTGTATCATTCATTCTTTCTCTTCCTACATATTACGTTTCATGATTTGAGAGGGAAGTGACATTAAAATTGTTCTAATGAACAATTAGAGAAATATAGCTGAAATAGAATAACTGAAATAGAGGCAAATATCTGACTTTAAAAGCCAAATTTATCATTTAATCTGATTTTTATGGAGCATGTTTAGATTTGAAAAGGAGAGCACTGTTCTATATTTAAAATGTGAAGTTTTATTTGTAGAAAAACAACAACAACAGATGCAACATTCAGAAGGCGAGTTTTGGATGTTACTAGCAGCCAGGGGCACCATAAATGCAAGCCTCCTATAGAGACAGATATTCTTGGGGTGGAAAAGCAACATCACTGCATGGGCTCCTATGGCATTAGCAAAGGGAGCAGCAGTTTATCTGAAATTCTGCTGTTTGTTAGTATAAATGCTGTGAGGGACCAAGGATTATGCTTAACAAAACATGCCTGCCCAAGCAAACTCTAATACAGCAAGATTCTATAGGCCAATGATAGGATGACCAAATCAATATCTCCGGGAGTAGATGGCACTGTCCTATTCACAATATAACCAGTGCCTTGTACATATTTGTGTTCCTTTCACAATTGAACACAGAGGACATAATCTTTGTCTCTTTGTAGCTCATCTAGAACATTTCCATCCTGTAGTAATTCAGCCCAGTGGGAGGGGGCTGATTTTGTTTATCAGAGGGGCTGCTGTTGTTTATCAGCTCTATTGTGTTGGACTCCAACAGGAAGAAAAAGAAAGGGGCTTCCCATCTGTTTACATTTTCATTTCTTCTCCCTCCAAGAGAGACGGATAAATAACTGCATGAGCAGAGATTTTACACTCTACCTACGCAATATAGGATCTTGGATCTCTAATCCCTAGGCATAGCACGTCCCTGGGGATCTAAACCCAGCCCACAGTCTTTAAGACAGAAACGTACCCCACTCAAGCCTATCCAGTTATGATACCTTTCCTCCAATCCTTCTTCCTGTTCACTGAGATGAGGTGTCACCTTCAGTGAGTGATTGAAAATAGTCATCAGAATTCCTCAGGTCTTTGTTCCACCTCCCTTTCTTACACAGGACAAGAAACCAAGGAACTCCCACCCAATGCTTCCAGAAATAACCCCATTATCCTTTTGACTACATCTTCAAAGATCATCCAGTCAACATGGCTGATGGTTAAGTTGTCTGGGAAATTTATTATGGAAAATACTGTGTCCTAAAACCACTATCATGATAGTAGGACAGTTGTGAATGATTTTACTGGAAGAAGATGCAATGTCCTATTTTAACTCCCACCCAACAATTAGCCCTCATTGTGAATTTTTCCTGTATTACCTCTCTCCAGGATGATACAGGAACTTAGTTCTGCTACGTCTTCTGCTGTTAAGAGAGAAGCCATAGCTCAATGGTAGAAGAGTTGTTTTGCAGCACCTGGCATTTTCAATTAAAAGGTCTGAAATAATATCATTGGCCACAACTGTTTCCTGAGATACTTGTGCTCATGTTGGCTTCTCTCCTTTGGTTTCCAGCCAGCATCAAGGCTATTACATATGAAACTCAATGTATGTATATTGCACCCATACAGAAATTATACATAAAATTCCATATAATATATTTGCAGAAATGCAATTGCATGGGGAAGCTACATCATATGCAAAACACTGGGGATAGAATTATATTGTACCACTCCCCACTTGCATGTTATTGTTAAAGGCTTATGGAATGTCACAGTAGGGCTAGTGTCAGAATCAAATTCAATCCCACATCAGAATAATAGATTCCTCTTTTCTTTGCTGGAGGAAAAAGCCTGTGTAGGGTTTACAGGTGGTAGTTTGCATATTTTACTCTTTGCCTGTATAATAGTAGGGAAACTGAGCTCAAAGCAAATGAAGAAACAGTGAATGGGCTAAGGCAAATAAGCAATTATGCTAATAACAAGAATGTTAAAGAACTAAACTTGTTGCTATTTTGAAAACTGTGCAGCTTCCACCTCTTTTTTTCCTGCATGATAGGGAATGTATAGACAGAGGAGGATCTGTTGTTAAGAGTAGGATGCTAAACCCTTCCAGAGCACATTAGTTCTTCCCCACAAAAGTTCTCTATAAACTATTTTTCTGATCTTGAAGCCCAACTGAAGCCTTCAAAACCACTTAGAACCAGCATTTGCAAAATACAATTTAGGAGTAAAAAGAGTTGACCATCACAATCCACCATGCTGATTTTCTCTCCAGCAATAAATTGCATATTGATGTTACACAAATCTTTGTTTGGATTGTAAAATAGAGATCTTTTTGGCCACAGTTCTGATAAGTGTACCTACCTACTAATTGTTTTCTGCTCAAAAGACAATGTATTCTTTAGTAAATTGTCCCTTATTTGAAGAGCAGTGTTTTGATTTTTATTGGTTTTCTTGTTCCTCCTCCTTCACTCCTTCTTTATACAAAAATGACTGTGAAGGTTGAGTATTCAGTTTTCACTACTCTGTGAGGCCTACTTCCATTTAGCAGGGCCCCACTAATTCTATATTGTTAGATTGATGTTGAATCAATCTCCATAGTTTTCTAGGTACCATAATAGAACCTTTATACAATAGTTTGTCACTTTTGATGCCACTTCTGCATGTTATGTCTTGTCTGTGTGTCTGAGCAGGATCGCTAAGTAATTTACAATGAAGTTCTGCTCAGCAGTAAGTCCCATTATGTGAAGCTCCATTTTAACAGCAGCCATTTAAACCAAACAAACAGCACTACATTCTTGTGAAGGTAAAAATTAGATCATCTGCCAACCTTGAAGGAGTATCTGTTTGCTATTTACATTCCATATATTCACCAGTAGATGTCTGAATATAATATCATCGTTAAGAGTGATTTTTCTGAAAGTTGTCAAAAAAAAATAACCAAAGTTAGAGAGTAAGTGTGGAGATAATGAACAGCATCTTGTCAGCTGTAGGCAAGTATGTACGTAAACAAATGCATTCGACCCAGGAGTCTTCAGTTTGTTTCAGAAAACATTTTCTAGCAGGACTATTTTGAGGCATATAGAAATGCTTGCGTGTGTGTATGTGTGTATCCTTTTCAGCTCACTGCCTAGGGCAGTCGATGGACTGCTTTGTATTCCCTCAAAAGTAATTTTCCTCTGGAAAGCCTTCTCTTCTTGCTTCCAGGTGGTGATGGCTGTTGAATATGGTAAAAAGTAGTGCTGGGGTCATCACAGTATCCTAACCTACAAAAATAAATTATGTGGGGCTCATTTGGAGCTACTCTTAAACATTGTTGAGTCGGACTAGCCCTGGATTCCTATGCTGTGTTTGCACCTTTCTGTTCTTGAATCATGACTATGCCAGGAGCAGTGTCTTGGTCATCCAGTCAGCCTGAACCCAGTTCAATCCGATTAGATTGTCACCCTTACCTTTGTTGATGTTCGTTGCCTCAGCAGCCACCAGAGCTCTGGAGAGCTCCTAGTCATTGTTGGGTGTCATTGTTGTGTGCTTAATGCCTGCATTTCAGAACCAGCTTCCAAGTGATCTCTAGAAAGTTCAAAATACTTGTGTAAACTTATCAAAGACTTATCTGGACTGGTTATTTCATGTCACATTGTTGATTTTTAATCAAACGTTTGCTAAACACATTGAACTACACTTCTTTTTTCTTTTTGTGTGGTGTAGGAATCAATCCCTATTATTTCTATGCAATTTCTGCCTCTAGCACCACATTTTCTGTTAGAAAACTAATATGCAGGAATAACTCTACATCAATAACTGAGGAATACATGTAATATTTTGTCAAAACTGTTCTTACCATAGACACTACACAGCTGGCCCTGTCATTAGGCACAGTGAGATGATTTGCATTTCATAAAAGAACTTCAAGTTCTTGTTGTTAATGTTGCTAGGGAGGGAAGATGTGCTTTAGGGACTTTCTGCCAAAATAACTGGCTGGCTTTGGATATTATACTGTTTGGAGTAGGTACAAGAAGGGTGCAATTTTCCATTTAGCTTCAAGCTAAAGAGAGCCAAGATCACAGTATGGAGAACAACACTCGAGCAAAGTTCAAGGGCCTAACATTTGAAATACAGTAGAGTCTCACTTATCCAACATTCTGGATTATCCAACGAATTTTTGTAGTCAATGTTTTCAATACATCATGATATTTTCGTGCTAAATTCGTAAATACAGTAATTACTACATAGCATTACTGCATATTGAACTACTTTTTCTGTCAAATTTGTTGTTAAACATGGTGTTTTGGTGCTTAATTTGTAAAATCATAACATAATTTAATGTGTAATAGGCTTTTCCTTAATCCCTCCTTATTATCCAACATATTTGCTTATCCAACGTTCTGCCAGCCCGTTTATGTTGGATAAGTGAGACTCTACTGTAATACTAACTAAATCAGAAATATATAAATATATCAAAATCCTCTTTAAATTGTGCTTTCAACTGCAGACATTTCTACAGAGATAATCAATTTTACCTTCATATTTCCTGCTTTAAATGTAGAAGCCCCAAAATTTTGTGAGAAAGCATGGTGGACACTTAAACGGACTGAGCCTGGAACAGAGAATTCATTTCTCCTTTGTAATATCAGCAATTGATGGTTTTGCCCATCAGTGGCAAAGGATGGGTTAATCATAGAGAAGAGACAGACCCCACGTATAGGATAAAGTCCCTTGTAGCAAAGAAAGGGGCAAAACACAAGAACTCAGAGTCATGTCCTCACGATTCAATTTATGAAGCTTCTTGTGGCAGAAGTGATTCCATCTTTTTTTTACTAAAGATGAATCCAGTGCCTCTCAGGTTATTCATTTTCTTTCTTGAAGTTGCTTTTGGGTGTCAGAATTACCCAGGCTGGTAAAATGTATACCGCATCCCAGCTTGTGTTGTTTTATAATTAGGCTTTTCAGAGTCATCGAGGGAGCACAGAGACATATTCCTTACACTGAAAGTAATGGTTAGAATGTGTCATAGTTCCCAAGGGTGTCTTATAGTGCTACACCCTCTCAGGACAGAAATCTAGAGTAACAATCAGAGAGAAAAGCTGCATTTTCACAGTTCTCCTGCCCATTTTTTATTCTGAATCTGGCTAAGATTCTGCCTTGAAAGGTGGAGAAGAGGGCAGCAAGGAAATGTCCAGCTATATCTTCCATGGATCACTGACACCCATTTTTCATGGGTCACTGAGAATCAAGGAATGATTTTATCATGGTATTTCCAGCTGCAGGAGCCTAGTTAGATGCTTCTCTGTCATCTTACATTCTCCATGAACAAAACATCTCTATGGAATCCTAGAATTTGTAGTTTGTTGAGATACCAGCACTCTATGGCAGAAAAGACTAAAGGCCTACTAAAACTACAACTCACATGATTCCCTAGTGTTCCGTCCCCCAGGACGATGGTTTGCCTTACCTATTGGTCGTTTGTTTGCTTTCCCTCCTTTACATTTTGTTTGAGCCTCTGGCTGCAAAAGCCTAGGAAAAGTGGCTGCAAGAGCTGGCTGCAGTTTTCTTTGCAGTGATTGGTCAAAGAGTGCAACATCTTAGGACCGCCCTTTTTACCAGGGTCTAGTCTCCATTTTAGAGTTTCATTCTGGCTATAGTCTTCCAACGTGCTGGAGCTGTGCAAGGCTAACTGGGACAAATCATCCTCAAAACCAGGCCAATCTAAGCCTATCCAAATTAGATAAGTATTGAATTATATTGATCTGGAATAGGAAATCTAGTTAGAGGAGCAGAGTTATTCCATCGCTTCTAGAACTAATCTTTGCTGTAAAGATAGGGAAGGAAAGAGTTTCTCCTTCTAATATAGGCAGCGTGATTAGGGTATAGTGGTTTTATAATCACTTTTGCCTTCTGGAACCAGGGATAATTCTGTGACTAAAACCTATAGAAATTTGTTTCATTTTCTGCAACTTTAAGATCTGTGCCAGGTTTACAACCTTGTATGAATAAACATCCTTTTTTTGAAGTTATCCAGACTCAGTCGTTCAATATCTATAGGACAGCTTATAGGGATTTGCAGTTCGCCCGGATAAAGGACAGCACGTTTCAGTTTTATAGCTTTTTATTGTCCGGCGGACGGCACAGTTTTGAGGTAGATCAGCGGTTTTTCCGCTTCAGCTAGCTTGCACGGCCATAGAGACTTTGATTTTGTTGGTCTGTTGCAGTGAAAGCTTGCTGCCAGGCCGAAAGGCAAGTGAGAGAGTGGGGCTCCATTCCTTCAGCCTCTGCAGTATCCTGCTCTTCTGCTCGCGTGTGTGCGCGTAGCCCTGCGGCTGTTTCGGCAATTGCACGGCTGTGCAAAACCCAGCAGTAGGTCCTGGAGGTGGTGAGTCCAGAAGCACTCGGCCGGGACAGTCGCCTGGCGGTGGTGACCTGCCTCATCGTCCTGCGGTGGTGACCTGCCTCATCGTCCTGCGGTGGTGACCTGCCTCATCGTCCTGCGGTGGTGACCTGCCTCATCGTCCTGCGGTGGTGACCAGCTTCATCGTCCTGCGGTGGTGACCTGCCTCATCGTCCTGCGGTGGTGACCTGCCTCATCGTCCTGCGGTGGTGACCTGCCTCATCGTCCTGCGGTGGTGACCTGCTTCATCGTCCTGCGGTGGTGACCTGTTTCATCGACCTGCGGTGGTGACCTCCCTTCACAGCGGGGAGGAGGCGTCTCTTCTCTCCTCCTTTCCAAAGCCAGCCTCGGTGCTCCTTCGGCGGCAGGCCTCGAGCCGCAGAGCACGAGGTGCTTGAAAATTTGGCGAAGTCGCCATTTTGGCAGTTTACGTCACTCGGGCAAGGGAGGTATCAAGTGGCAAGTTGCTGTCAGTTGACATTTTGCAGCTTGCCCACCAAAGTCTGGCGCCAAAGGTCACAATCTTTGTAAAGTATAGTTACTTAGTGATATATATTGCTATGGTTAAGTGCTGTGAATTGTATTATATATTGAATTTGCTTTTATTGTAAATTTACTTGCAGGTATATTGCATTTGCCTTTGTTGTAAATTTACTTGCTATTAAGAATACATAATGTCTATGCAATTTCAAGATGATACAGATGGTATACCTCCTTCTGAGGCTGAAAGTAGGAATGAAAGGCCCCAAAGGATAAAGCACCCTTCAGCCAAGATGCTAGCCCATCTAATAGATGAAAAGGAGTTCCTCCATGTGAGGTTAGGTTCGGCATGGGAGCGAATTGTAACATTGATGGTCAGAATTGAGAGCTTGGGTATTACAAGGGTGCCATCCATATTACAGACAGACCTTGAAGAGACCTTCGGTCTCTGGAGGGGTTTGGTGTCTAAGATAGTCCAGGTCCTCGAGCGCATTAACGCCAAGGATTCAGAGTTAGAAATAGTGAGTGTTTTAGCTGACACTAATGAGAAAGAAAATAGGGTGAGGGCAATCCTAGCTTCCTTATGCAGCCATGAGACCAATCTTTTAAAATCACCTGCTGTGGCACTTAGTCTTAAGTCCAACCGCTCTAGCCAGGTATCTAAACTAAGGGAGCGTGCATCGTCTAAACACAGCCACTCTAGCAAGTCTTCTGCTGCTGGGAGTGCCATCTCTTCCCTAGCTGCCTTGCACATTAAGGAGGCTGCACGTCTAGAGCTAAAGAGCAAGGTAGTGGGGGCGGAGGCTGATGCTAAGGCAGCTGATCTCACCCTTCCCTTTAAAGAAGAAGAGCAACGACTGCAAATAGAACAGGCCCGTAGACAAAGCGAAATGCAAATAGAACAGGCCCGTAGACAAAGCGAAATGCAAATGGAACAGGCCCGTAGACAAAGCGAAATGCAAATAGAACAGGCTCGTATAGAGATGCTTAGAATAAAGATGGATGCCGCAGCCAAAAGGGTAAGGGCTGAGACTTTGGCCAAGGCCCTAATTGAGCCACTCACAGAAGAAAATGTAAGCCAGTTACCAATACAGGACCCTTCTGCCAAAGTGTTTGCGCACCTTGGCAGCATGTACAGCCAGTTTTCGGATGAGGAACAGGAAGACTTCTCTCCTTACCCAGAGCAGGGCCCCAAAGTCACGTTTGAGTTTCCTGCAGAGCAGAGCGTCATAGCGGGGAGCTCACCCTTGCTCGAGCTACCTGTGCCTCCTGCTAAAACCCTAGGTCAGTCAATCAGGGCCCCAAGGCCGAGCGCTAGTTGGCCCCTACAGACAGCTGCACAGGGAACCATCGATTCGTCAGTGGTCGATGTCATCCCTCCAAGAGGCCAAAGGTTGACGCAAGGTACACGGTGGGAGTCCACTCCACAACAGCAAACTCCTCAATTGTTCCCTTCGACGCCAGAGTCCCAGCTTGTCTCCATCATAAGAAGCCCCAGAAGAGATCTTAAGGACAAGGGTGTCGAAAAGTTTTCGGACAAGCCTGAGGAATTTCTTCTCTGGAAGGCCACCTTCCAGAGAGCAATCAGAGACTTAAAGTTATTGCCTGAGGAAGAACTGACTCTTCTGGCTGCATGGTTGGGCCCAGCCTCATCCTCACAAGTTAAGAAGATCTACGCAGCCCACGTAGCCGATCCCGACAAAGCCCTGGAAAAGGCCTGGGCCAGGTTGCAGCAGAGGTATGGGGCCAGCACAGAGATTGAAGCATCTCTTATGGACAAGCTCCAAAGGTTCCCAGCTTTAAAACTCAAAGACTTCAAACTCTTGTGGGACCTCAGCGATCTCCTTACGGAATTAGAGTCGGCCAAGGAGAATCCAGAACTGCCCGGTTTGAAGTGCCTCGATCAGCACCTGTCCCAGAGGCAGATCTTGACCAAGCTGCCCTTCACTTTGCAAGAACGCTGGGGACAGGAGGTCTTCAACTACAAGGAGGCCCACTCCCAGGCATACCCTCCATTTTCTCATTTGGTCCAGTTCATCACCAGGGCAGCCAGAGAAAGGAATGATCCACAGACGGGCCTCCCCACCTTATACCAAGGGACCCAGCCAGAGAAGGCACCTGAAGTGGACAAGAAACCACCTAGAGAGGCCAATAGACCTGTCAGCGTAAAGGCAGTCGAAACTCAACACAAGACTGACGAACCCAGGTCGGAGGTAAAAGAGTTGCTTTGCCCTATTCACCAAAAGCCTCACAGCTTGGCCAACTGCAGGGAGTTTAGTAGAAAGACATACAAAGAAAGGCAACAGCTAGTTCAAAAGCAGGGAATCTGCTTTAGATGCTGCAGAGCAACTCCACACTTTGCATCCAACTGCAAAGAAAACATCAAGTGTGAGAAATGCAACAGCCTCAAGCATTGCACCGCAATGCACAACTCCAATATCATCTCCCACCCCAAAGAGAACGCTTCACCAAAAGAAAAGTCAGCAGTCGAAGACACCGACAAGCCAGCCGTACCAGAGATGCAGGTGGAGGTTTCAGCAGTCGCCTGCACAGAACTATGCTCTGACCCGCACCAGTACAGAGTTTGTCATCCTATCTGCCTAGCGGATGTATATTCAGCCAAGAGCCCTTGGCTTAGAAAGAGACTCTATGTGGCCCTGGATTCACAGAGCGACGCCTCCCTGGCTACTCCAGAGTTCTTCCGCATGTTTGACCTTAAAACCAAGATGGTCGACTACACTATGACTACGTGTGCAGGAAAAAAGAAGTTGCAGGGTCGCATAGCATCTGGCTTTGTTGTCTCCTCTTACGACCAGAAGAGACAGTTCAGGTTGCCAGACCTGATTGAGTGTACCTCCATCCCTCGGAACAAAAAACAAATTGTAACTAGAGAAGTTGTGGAGGCTCATCCACATTTGCGACGGTTAAAGAATGCTATACCAGCCTTTCGGCCAGATGTGGACATTGCCCTTTTGCTTGGCTCGGACTGCCCGAGCTTGTTCTGTGTGAACGACCAAGTTAAAGGACCTCCAGGTGCACCTATCGCACAACAATTGCCATTAGGCTGGACAGTCATAGGCCCAGTGTGCATAAACAAGATGCACCCACCATCGTCGTTGGACTCCAATCAAGCACAGGTGCTTAAAGGTGGACGTCCTACACTTGTGCGCAGTTGCCTAAGTCATATCTCAGTCTACTGCCAAGCAATAACTCCAGAGTATTCCTCCATCTTCAAAGTCTCTGAGAGAGACGAAGCCACAGCGCTCTCGAAAGATGAGCAAAGGTTTTCGGACATTATGAATGCTCAAGTCTCACGAAGTGCAGAGGTGAAAGCCTGCAAATCAACCACAGAAATCAAGATGGGCCAAAGATCTTGTCTGGAACGACACCATTTTGAACGTTTTTCGGAATGGCACAGTCTTCTTAGAGCAGTTGCTAGGCTTATACATCGCTTAGTCTGCAAAGATAGTCAGCCTTTGCAAGTTCAGGACATGTTGAAGGCTAAGGGAGTAATATTCAGGTCAGTTCAGAGGCATGAGTTTAGTCTAGAAATAGCCAGGTTAGAACAAGGGCTTGACACCCCCAGCCGGAGTTTCTTGCGTGAGTTAAACCCATTTCTAGACAAGGAGGGTATTTTGAGAGTTGGAGGAAGGTTAGCCAAGGCTAAACTCAAGGTGTGCGTAAAAAACCCCATCATCATACCCCCTAATAGTCACACTGCATTGCTGCTCGTTCGGCATCACCATGAAAGGATCCATCATCAGGGTAGAACTCTAACTGAGGCAGCCCTTAGAAATGAAGGTCTGTGGGTAGTTAATGCCAAAAGGTTGGTCAACAGTTGTATTTTCAAATGTGTCAAATGTCGGCGACTCAGACGAAACTGTCAAAGTCAGTTGATGGCAGAACTACCTCAGGATAGGACTTTGACAGACCCACCCTTTTCCCATGTGGGAATCGATGTGTTTGGTCCTTGGGAGGTTGTCACTAGGAAAACCAGGGGTGGTGTTGTAAATAACAAGAGGTGGGCAGTTTTGTTTACTTGTTTAGTAATACGAGCTGTCCATATAGAAGTCATAGAAGGAATGGACACTTCATCATTTTTAAACGCATTGAAAAGGTTCATAGCCCTCAGAGGGCCAATTAAGTCAATTCGGTCGGACTGTGGCACCAATTTTGTAGGTGCGACCAAAGAACTCAATTGTGTGTCTAGGTTTGGGAGAGACCCAAAGGTTCAGAACTTTACGAATACTGAACAAATTATGTGGACTTTCAATGTTCCTCACGCCTCCCATATGGGTGGTGTTTGGGAGAGGATGATTGGTATTAGTCGCAAAATCCTTAATGCCATGTTTTTGAGTCATAGGTCATTGACGCATGATGTTTTGGTGACACTTATGGCGGAAGTTACCGCAATTATCAACAACCGGCCGCTGGTTCCCCTTACCAGTGACCCTGAGAACTTACAACCACTGACTCCTGCACTTATTTTGACACAAAAGGTGCCAGGATGGAAGGACGTCATGTTGCCAGTTCTGGACGGAACTCACCGTGCCCTGTGGAAACAGGTGCAGTCCTTGGCCAACCACTTTTGGAAAAGGTGGAAAGCTGAGTACTTAAGCCAGCTTCAAGCTAGAAGAATCTGGCAAAGCCCACAGGACAACATTGAGGTTAACAACGTTGTGTTGTTAAAGGACAAAGACTTGCCCCGCCATGCGTGGCCCATGGGCATTGTATTAAAGACCTTTCCTTGCCCGGACGGTAAGGTCAGGAAAGTTCAATTAAAGACGTGCAACAGAGGCAAAGTGTCCATTTTGGACAGACCAATTAGTGACCTCGTGTTGCTTATTGGAGATGTTTAAAGTTCTAGTGTTTGTATTGTTGTGTATACAAAGGTGTTTGTATGTTTTTGATTGGTAAATTCCCACATCCTGGGAATTTAGCGGGGAGTGTTCCGTCCCCCAGGACGATGGTTTGCCTTACCTATTGGTCGTTTGTTTGCTTTCCCTCCTTTACATTTTGTTTGAGCCTCTGGCTGCAAAAGCCTAGGAAAAGTGGCTTGGAATCTGCAAGAGCTGGCTGCAGTTTTCTTTGCAGTGATTGGTCAAAGAGTGCAACATCTTAGGACCGCCCTTTTTACCAGGGTCTAGTCTCCATTTTAGAGTTTCATTCTGGCTATAGTCTTCCAACGTGCTGGAGCTGTGCAAGGCTAACTGGGACAAATCATCCTCAAAACCAGGCCAATCTAAGCCTATCCAAATTAGATAAGTATTGAATTATATTGATCTGGAATAGGAAATCTAGTTAGAGGAGCAGAGTTATTCCATCGCTTCTAGAACTAATCTTTGCTGTAAAGATAGGGAAGGAAAGAGTTTCTCCTTCTAATATAGGCAGCGTGATTAGGGTATAGTGGTTTTATAATCACTTTTGCCTTCTGGAACCAGGGATAATTCTGTGACTAAAACCTATAGAAATTTGTTTCATTTTCTGCAACTTTAAGATCTGTGCCAGGTTTACAACCTTGTATGAATAAACATCCTTTTTTTGAAGTTATCCAGACTCAGTCGTTCAATATCTATAGGACAGCTTATAGGGATTTGCAGTTCGCCCGGATAAAGGACAGCACGTTTCAGTTTTATAGCTTTTTATTGTCCGGCGGACGGCACACCTAGCTTTGAGCCATGCCAGTTAAAGTGCTGTCAAATTCCATTAATTCCACAATGTAGATGCACCCATAGAAACATATCAGAACCAGATTGGACTCTTTGCTCATGCAAACTTCTTCTAAGATAGGAAACCTCTTACATTCTTTCCTGTTCCACAGAAGTCAATTTTGTCAGAGGCAATCCGGTTTCTGAGACTTTTGTTAATTTTCTATTTTAATTTCCTTCATAGGAAATACTCATGGAAGAGGAGGGAGAAGAATTGCTTGGTCTGTCCTCCACTCCCTGCTTCTTCCATGAGGCTGGAACAGAACCCACATATGTGTATATATCTGTACATAATGTTCTTTCCATAGAATCGGAAACTCTACTTTCCCAAAGTTTCTGATTGCACACAAAGTCATGGCAGATTTTATCTACTTCCCCAGCCTCATGTATTCAAATAATACTTAGAAAAGTCTACTGCTTCTTATCTACATAAAACATCTGTACCTCATCACTGGGGGGTGGGGGGAAGGGTCCCAATTCTGTCTGCAGATAGATCTAGAACAAAATTATTCTATAAAATATAAAGGGCATCTACAAGCAAAACAGCCTATCAGAAGATATTTAATCAGTTATTTAATTCTAGGATTAGTGCTTATGAAGGATTAACATATAAAACTATGTGATCAACACTTAGAATAGAATCCTGACATAGATGACATTTTACTGTGAATTCTGTTTTACAATAAGACTGAGGCTAGTAGCAAATGAATCATGAGGCTCTTGATTATAGTGGCAAAATAAATGAAATATACCAATCTTTCCCAGTGTCATATGCACTAGTCCTATATTTCTTATGTTATCTAGGATTTTTCTCCATTATGCCTGGGATCAGTACTCTATTTGCCCATTTATTATGATCATTTTTATTTTCTGAGAACTCTCCAAGGACTAGCTGCTGATGGGTCATGACTTATCAGTGGTCCATGGATCACTAGTTTTTGTAGCACTGCTCTATACACATGAGGCTACCATTTTTGCCATAATAATCTATCACATCAGGAAGATATCAGTGGAAACCTGGTCTAAATTGCTGTTCATATTTATTTGATTTGAATCCCACCATTTTTTCAATACAGGATACAAGGCAACTTACAAGGTTAAAACAAAATAAAATTGAAAACCCGATAATAAAAAAGTCAAAATACAATTATCAAGTCATCATACTATTATGTCATTATTCCTTTAAATGTGAAATCATGAAAAATATACCAATAAAAATAAATGGAAAACTACAGTTGTCCCTCCACATTTGTGGCTTGATTATTCATAGATTTGTTCTCTCTAGGTCCTCCAGCATTATTCTATGATCATGTTCCTCCAATCATGCTGGAACACCTCTCTAGGAATCTCTAGGTCCTCCTGTGTGGTTCTATGGTTAGATTCCAGTGGAATCCAATCACAGAGTCATTTGGGAAGACCTAAAAATTCCTAGAGAGATGTTCTAATTGGTGCAAAAAAATAGCATGGTTTTTCACTTTCATGTGGGTCCTGTGACGAATCCCCAAAAATGTACAGTGCACCCCCATTAAAAAATTCCATCACTTAATCCTTAATTTCTTCATTAATACAAAGATTTTTATTTGAAAGTGAAAAGAGGGAATTCTGTGGAAGGGAATTATAAAGTCAAGGAGCAGCTGCTGAAAAGGTCCCATCCTGGGTCTTCACCAGATGAGCCTGTAAAAGTATGAAAGTATTCAGAGAAAACTCTACTCCAAGGGTTTCAGAAACAAGCAGATTTATAGAGAGAGAGACAATATTTCAATAGTCTGGACCTAAATCAAATAGGGTTCTATAGGTCATACGCAGAACATTTAATAATGCTCAGAGCAAAATGGAAACCTGTGAAGTTCTTTCTACGATGGAACTGTTCAACAATACAATTATTCTGAACCACCAATCCTATTGGTACTGCATAGACCAGAAAAGTATCTTTACCCAGACAGAAGCACGCAAAATTCAGCCAAAAGCATTCCTTCCTCCAATCTTCTGCACTGAAAATTCCTTTCCTGCCCTCAGCATATTTTCTTCCAGTGAAGGGAGAGAAAATAGTTCTGGCCGGAATTTGCTGTGGGCGGGGCCAGTGTAAGCATGCCCCCCGCCCTTTACCTAATTCAGAAAGAAGTACAGAATAAGTGAGATTGTGCTGTTTCTCTCTGAACATGTTATCTAGTTTTGCATTCTACTTTGAAGGACAGGGCTAGCCCTGCATTCTAATCAGGCAAGATATCTGTGTTAACCTTCTGGTTCAAAGCCCAAGGTCTGCCTAATGCCATAGACAACTTTCATATTTGCAAACTGTTAGAGGGCTGGACTTGGGAGTACAGTAGGCCCCGCGACATGTGAAGCTCTTTCTATGAGGGAACTGTTCAACAATACAGTTATATACATTACATAGCCCATTTCTCCATTTATCAAACAATGATAAGACACCATTATTAAACAATTTGAGGTGATGATGAATAGGAGTGGCCTTGAGCAGGGAGAGTTATGGCATCAAAATCCTTTGGAGTTGGGACTGAATTCTTCACCCGTTTCCCGAAGGGTCACCTGGGAAACAACATTTGGGTTGCATCCAGGGACTGTGGTGTCTTATCATTGTTTGAGGATGAGTTGATCTCTGATGTCTACTGCATCATTTTATTACATACCAAATTCAAGTTTAAGTTCAAGTTCATGGTCATGCCCTTAAATTGGTTGGCAGATCACACAGAGATTGATTGATAACATATAATCAAAGTTGCCCATAGTTAACCCACACAGTTGTGTTGTCTTGTTATTTCACTGGCTGAAGAGCAAACCTAAGACTATCTCATACTCTAGTTCAGGCATGGGCAAACTAAGGCCCGGGGGCTGGATGCGGCCCCCTGGGCACTTACCTCAGGCCCTCCTCATTTTCCCTATCCTCTTGGCATAAAGACACAGTGGCCTGTTGCTTCCTTATGCCAAAAAGATGGGAGGAGGAAGGCACGTAGCAGCGGAGAGCCCTCTGGATTGCTCTCAGCAACCATGTGTCTCACCCTTCTGGCATAAGGATGATGCGAGTGACCCCATCCTTATGTCAGAAGGACGATCCAAGGAAGGCATGCAGTGGATGAGAGCTTTATGGAGCACATTCAGCCACCAACTGTCTCACCCTCCTCCTGGCACAATACCAAAAGGACAGTCTGAGGATTGGGGGAGGAGGATGGGAAGGAGGATTGGGGCAGTTGCCTCATGTCCCACATTCCTCCCAGCATAAGGATGGGATAAGCAGCCCCATCCTTATGCTGGGAGAACAACCTGAGGATGACCAGGGCCCTGTCCTGCCCCTTCCTGGCCCAGTCCTTTTCCGGGCCCTCCCCACCCAGCAAGTGCCCGGACTCCTTTCTTCCTGCCCCCTCCCCAGCTGGGCCCACAATGTGGCTCTTTAGTCCTTTTAACTTAGTGCTCTTTATACTGAATACCTGTGACACGTCTTGAAGATTAACTTCGTGACTTTTTTCTTATCTTTTCTAGTGCTGCCAATGATTGAATTTGGGACCTATGAATGTAAAGAATGTGCTCTGCTCTTGAAAAAGGGCCTTTCTGTGGTCGAACCACTTCTATGTCTTTAATATTGAAAACCATTTCCTTGTTTATTTCCCAGGAAGTACAGCAGTACTCTAATGGACCCCATTCCCCAATCTCTGAGATTTTGATCATGTACACTAAAGCAGTAGCACTTAATAGTTGTTGTGTGTTAACTGTTAGTACTTAGAAATCTTCAATGGTATTGACTTTTGAGAGAGGCTTAAATTCTGAAAGAATATACACAGAAAAATATTTGTGGTGTTAATAAATAAACATGAAGGAAAAGAACATAGATTTCTATATCACCCGACCTCAAAATTACATAAGACATACTCCTGTCTATTTATACTATGCCCATACTGTATACTTTGTGTGCCATGGCAAGAATAAACATGGAAGGTGAACACTGGACCTCCCTTCTAAGTGAGTATTGAAAGAGAGAAAATTTACTAAATAAATATAACCCAAAAATTACCTTATAAGTCATTAAAAAACTAACTCAGCACATTTTATTGCTGAAAATGCTTGCAGATGAGAAGGTGCATTGTTTCGTGTCTTTTAAAGATCTTTCAATTGACTTGCATATTGGATCAGAGCCCTGGTGGACCATGAATAGTCAATCTCTTCTGTGTTTTTTCCTCTTAACTTGACCAAACAAAATATTTCTACAATATTATGCTCATTTAAAAATGTGAGGTCTTTTGATTATTTGTATTCCTAACAAACTTATTCATCTTCGGTTTTTATAGGCATACAATAAGTCGCCTACTGTACTTGGTTTGTGGTTAGTGAACTGGCCTGGGAAATGAGAGAAATAGAAAATTGCTTTCTCCTTTAAATAACAAGAGATCATGCTCTTTACTAGATGACCAGAGACTGAATCCACAAATTGCATTTCCAAGATATAATTTAAAGGCTTGATAGAATAGGATACATCCTACATATAAATGATTGGATTAGGAGAAGTTTCCAACCTGGCCTGATACCATTCCTTGCTATTCCCTTCAGTAGTAGCCTAGTTGAATTAGATGCTATTCCTAGCTCCATCTATTAAAACTGGCTCAAAGAATGTCAGAAAGTATTCAGCCTCCTTTATATAATTCAAGGACTATGATTTTTCTCAACTATTTCTAAGCATTTATATGAGCTGAAGATGATCAAAGTGGCTTAAGAAGGAAGTAATTATAATAGCAACACCTGTAACATAATACAAAAGAGAAACTACAAATAAGTGCAAACAATAAGTTAACAAACAACTGGTTCAGACTGCAGATTATATTACATATTTGAAAATGTAAGGGGGAGGAAGTGATACATGGCTCTACTTTTTCCATTAAAATTAATTTTGCAGGCCTAAGCAGATTGGACCTTCTGTAAAAAATAAGAAATCATTTAATGAAGTCAATGCCTGTGAGGAAACTGAGTATTTTTCTCAGTTTTATAGCTGAGAGACTGAGACTTAGAAGATATGAGTCTGTTAATGTAAATTAGTACTCAGTGATGTCATAACGTGATTGAAATTTAAGCCCATCTTAAAACTTAGTGCTTGCTGTCTCCAGAATAAGTCTACTTATAAAACTCAGCTGGTGTTTTTTTAATGAGTACAAAAAGTATGGATGGAGATTCTGGAGCTTGGAAGAGTTACTTTTTTGGATTACAACTCCACAAATCTCCCAGCTCAGGGATTTAAGTGACTTTTAAAGTTCATATTAAGGCGACCTTATGCTTTGGATATGACATTTGTTTATTGGTTGACTTATAAATTTTATGATAAAGGAAATGATACTTGTTCAGGCCTTGGTGGCAAGTTTGTGTTTGTTTGTTCATTTTTTACGTTCTGTTTCACTGAGTTGTCAATGTAAAGGTAAAGGTAAAGGTTTCCCCTGACGTTGTCCAGTCGTGATCGACTCTGGAGGTTGGTGCTCATCTTCATTTCTAAGCCGAAGAGCCGGTGTTGTTCATAGACATCTCCAAGGTCATGTGGCCAGCATGACTGCATGGAGCGCCGTTACCTTCCCGCTGGAGCTGTACCTATTGATCTACTCACATTTGCATGTTTTCGAACTGCTAGGTTGGCAGGAGCTGGGGCTAACAGTGGGCGTTCATTCCGCTCCCAAGATTTGAACCTGGGACCTTTTGGTCCGCAAGTTCAGCAGCCCAGTGCTTTAACACACTGTGCCACCAGGGCCCCCTTGTTGTTAATGTATGTACATAAAAATTTATATTACAAAAAAGGTGACCCTATGCTGAAACTGTGAATAGATCTCAAAGTGATATCCACCAGGAAATGGAAAACAAGATGACTACAAGTTTAAGCCCTTTCATATCAGATCTGGTGTACTTCTAGCATCTACACCAGTGGTTCTCAACCTGTGGGCCCCCAGTTGTGGCCTACAACCCCCAGAAATCCCAGCCAGTTTACCAGCTGTTAGGATTTCTGGGAGTTGAAGACCAAAATATCTGGTGACGCATAGGTTGGGAAACACTGATCTACACCCAAATGATAGGTTTCCCAGCATTAGTAGATGGTTGCTGCAACTGCCCACTATTTTATATTTTTCATGGTGGAGAAGATTGAACTTTTGTTGCATATAACCCACAATTTCACAAATGAAAACCCAGGATGTGTGTAGCCAAGCAAACATGGAATTTGGTAAAGGTGGTAAAAGGTACTAATGAGAAAAAACAATCAAGGGAGGAGGTCTGCTATAGTTAGCTTTTGCCTGATTCTCTTTGGAAGGATGAGTCTGCCCCATCTATTTTTCAGCCTTCTGCTGAATTAATTGCCTGCAAACTACTTTTGCATATGGGACTCAGCAGAAAGTGAATGGTTCACAAAAATAGATAGAATTCTAAAAATCTGTACCAATATGGAATTGTTTCATAACTCTAAACAACAGACATGTCTCTTTTTCTAAAATTTTGCAATAACCTGTGAGCTTTTTTGTTTGATTTGTAAGCATGTGTCCTGGTACTTGGCATTTTGCTTGAACTACACCATAAAAATGTATTCTATCCTACCATAAATCACAGCAGTTTCCAGGGAATGGCAAGTTGCATCATGAAAACAGCTCTGTGAGCTATTGCTCTGGACCACTGAGGGAAAAGAAAATCCTCCATCTATCTGACTAAAGTGAGGAACTGAATCTTTATAACTGTTTAAATGCTTAACATGATCACTTTAACTGTGGACTTGTGTCATGACTCCCATGAGCCTCTTTAGACTTGATTTTGTAAACATTTATGTGACACAATAATAATGTATGTCCCTTGTGAGGCTACGCTCTCATGCTGATCTAACCTTTGCAAAACACTGAGCTTACAATCAAAATGCGTATAACACTATCACATATACTGGAGCATCCAATAGTTTGTTGTTTGTTGCTGTGTGCTTTCATGACATTTCTGATTTATGGTAACCCTTTGCAAGATTTGTTCAGTGGGTGTTTGCCTTTGCCTTCTTCTGAGGGTGAGACTTGCCTGAGGCCACACATTGCATTTCCACAGCACAGTGTGAATTCAAACCCTGGTGTCTGGAGTCATAGTCCTGTGCTCAAACCACTACACCAAGTGGGCAAATCACCATCAATAGTATTAATTGTACATGTTTAAATACATACATGTTATTCAGACATCACAAGAGATAGAATTGTTCAGAATTCAAATTGTTGAGGATGTTGGTGTATATTGTTGCTCATGCTAATACTAGGACCAGATCAAGGTCTAAACTAGGTAGAAGCGGGCATTCTCATAGGTTTTTTTCTGGCTTGTTAGAGAGAGAGAAAAACAATCATGCTAAACAAACTATGAATTAGGGGTACATGATTTAGTCACTTTAATGCATTTGGGAACAGTTGGGGCCACATGCACCAAGATGTACAAAATAGTTATGGTGCTGTGGACAGTAATAACAGATCAATTTAAATAGAACATTAGCTTGAGGAAGGATTTTTTTCTGGCTTGCTTATAGAAATAGGACATATTTTTGTTTCCTTTTCAAATAATATAACTAAGGGTTCCCACTATTTCATTTTTTCAAAGCCATCATACGCCTTTGCAGCCATTTGCTCCCTTGGTTAAGACTCCTGAATAAAGACATTACTAATTTTTTCACTTTGAGTCAATAAATGTTTGAGTTGCTTCCTGTTAAAATACTGCTTATCCAGCTTAGTTGAGACTTCATCATACTCAAGGTAAATCCAGTGAAATTTATTGTACTTAAATTAGTCCCATTGATTAAACGCTCATATGATCAGATCTGAATTCAACTTAAAGTCTGTTTGGCAAAATGTGTCACATCTTATTCAAGCAAAAGAATGATTTCACACAGAAGAGCTTTTTTATTAGTTAAGTTTTCTTCAGCAAATGTCCTCTTTTTGCTACACAATGATTTACTAAAAGGTGAGAACAATTAGCACAGGGTATGGTGGAAATATCATTATATATGACTTTCTGGGAGAAGAGGCTTTTGATGAAATGTTTTAAAATATGTATGTTGATGTAGTCAAAGCACTGTTCTGCAGATGACAGTTCAATCAGACTGTGTACATATTAGAACACATCTTTCTTCGAAAATCTTTATACTATGTAAATGTATTTTGGGGAAAATTTCTGTACTACTAAATTGTATGTATGTGCATATAATATACGTATGTATGTATGTATATAATATATATGTCTGCAATGGATGTATGAAAAATGTGGGCAAGGTTCACTTGCTAATACAATAAAAACCTTTACAAAATGCTTATGTTAGAATATCATTAAAATGCAGACAAAAGATGCAGACAAAATATGTACAAATGTATGTACAGGAAGAAAAAATAAGGAAACAAGATATTGAGATGCTCAGCAAACCCAAGACTGATAGATTTTCACATCCCTGGACTAGGATCTGTTTTTTTTCTTAGAAGAACAGGCCAATGTGACTCTTAATCTACATTTTATCTTGTTCTCATCTCCTTTCTGTTTCAATCTTTTCCTGCTTGGTATCTCATTCCTGACAGATAAACCAGCTAGATTCTCAGTAGAAGGTCATCAAAGGAAATGTAGTCATTAGTAGTATTATTATGTACAAAAAAATTTCCCGTATTTTTCTTTCTGCACTATTTTTAAAATTTGTATCTGTATTTCCTCCTGAAGTTTCCAGGGCTGTAGTAGTTGTCTCTGGACGGTTTCAAAAAGCAGACTTAGAAAAGAGTAGGTTGCAATTGTGGTTCTTTGAGTGGTCATATTTTTTTTATTGTATCAGAAGCTACTTGAGAAACTGCAAGTCGCTTCTGGTGTGAGATAATTGGCCGTCTACAGGGACATTGCCCAAGGGATCCTGTGGGAGGCTTCTCTCATGTCCCTGCATGGGAAGCTGGAGCTGACAGACGGGGAGCTCTCACTCCATCTCGTAAATTCAAACTGCCAACCTTCAGGTCAGCAGTTCAGCCAGCACAAGGATTTAACCCATTGCACCACTGCAGCTTCATGTTCATATGTGAATGCATGCAAATGGGGTCATCCATGCCTGGGAAATGCAGCATCTGAAACCATATAGAGATGAGAAATAAGCATTTGGGGAGCAGCCTTCCCCTCTACTCCTCAATGTACATGTGCAGCAAGATTCTGGCTCATTTCCTTTTTCTTATTCTTGTTTCTCTCTGTTTTGTATACTTTTTAATGTATTTTAATTTTTTAATAACATGTATTTTTAAAAAGAGATCTCAAAGACATGAGTCATTGTGGTAAAGGTACAGGTCTTAGTTCTGCTGAGGTTCCACTGAGGAAACGGTTTCAGGCTGGAGAGTCATGGAAACTAGAGGAGAGATCTGCTGGATTGGTCAAAGAGGAAATGAGCAAAGACACCCAAAATGAGTATGATAGGAAAGCTGTGGATCATTGTAAAGATGGTAATACTAGTATACTCATAGTAGCAGGGAGAGTCCCTTGAAGGGAACATCTTGTAATAACAGTATGGTAAGCTCTATCTCTTTCCATGCCCTGTCTTTCACGCTGAGTCTCTTTCAAAATATTAAAGGTCTCTTTCCGAAGACATTTGTTACTGTCCTTGGTCGCAAGGTGAGGATTACCCAGACCAGTATTCAAACCTTGAAATGGAAGAGTGAGAGCTGCCTGATTTTGAATACAAATCATAGGATTGACAATGTCATCTGGGGGCCCTTCCAGACAGCCTCATAATCCGGGACAAAGAAGTGGAACAAAAAGTCACGGTACCTGAAAGCAAGTCCAAACAAATAGTCCTCTGCTGTCCTGAAAGGTTTGTTTGTAGCAGATTTTAGAAATCTACAAAATGGAGATGGGACACCCACTGAAAGTTTTCTTTTCTTTTCTTTTTTAATTGACTCTCTGAAATGCGCTGGACCTCATGAGCATTGATGCAGATAAGTATGAGAACAAAGGAATGGTTGCAGAGAGTTCTCATGGGAATTGCTTTCCAGTGCTTCTATTTAGCCACCTGTGTGTCTGTGGCTCCATCTGTTTACAGCCCTCATAAGCTATTTTGGTATTTTAAAGTATGTACCTGTGCTGGAGCAGTCCACATCAGCATATCACAATGAAGTCCTGTGTTTTTCTTGAGTACAGGAATATACTGTGATGTGAATATGCACATTTTTTGGCCAAAATCAGATTTTAGGCACACCCTTTTAACCAGTGTTTTGCAGCCAATGATGCGATTTGGTGCACATTTTCAGCGTCATCTAGTTATATCCCTCCTTTTAATCCTTGTTTTCTCTCAGATTTTAGAGTCTGTGTAGAAGGGCCCTGGGTGAGTCCAGTGCTAGTCCAGAGACCTATCTCAGTGATGGACACCTCTGATTACTAGCATCTTGTGATGGAACAAAAGAATGCCTTCAAGAGGGCTCAACAATCTCACCATCTGACACTGTGAAAATAAAAAAGAACTTATTGTATCAGCTGTTCACATGGAAGAAAAATAAAATCAGGAGAACATGGAGGTGCGATTGAGATAGGTTTAGCAGTGACTTTTTCTGACTAAGTTGCATAGAAGGTTCAGGAGGAACATGGGGAAAAGAGGATACTTCACATGGTAAAAATAGTAAATTGGGAGTGGAGACAGGGAGCACCAGCCTCCTGAGGCTTCTTCTTCTTGTTTTTTCTAGATGATGCACTCCTAGGTCTTCTCTGAAGGAGATGTGTCAATGTCTAAAGACCTACCTGGAATGAGAGGGACCATGACCTTGTCAGTGAAACGAGACAGAAAAATACATACCTTCTCAATATATTGTAGTTCTCAGTACTGAAACTTGCAGTGATCCCTTCAGCTCACATTTTATGAAGAAAGCAGAAATGGTCAATTCAGAGCTATCAAAGAAATAAAAGAATGAGAAATAGAAAAATGAGGCCAAGAACAGAAGACTATTTTTGGCAGCGGTCAGCAACCTGAACGTCTTTTTCCAATCAGAGTGAACGAATAACTGATCCAAGAAAATAATAATAATACAATAATAATAATAACAACAACAACAACAACAACAACAACAACTTTATTTTTATACCCCACCTTCATCTCCCTGAAGGGACTTGGGACAGCTTACATGGGGCCAAGCCCAGGTAGTTACAAACACTGAAAAAGATGCAACAATATAAAAACAAATCTATAAAGCATATCAAAATCACATTTACAATAAAACATAGTTAGATAAAAACCTGGGAAATTTCACCTGTGAATTTCACAGCTCAATGGAACTGGAACCTCAAGTTCTTAAGTCCCTATTCAACACAGAAAGGGTTCAATCTACTATTGCTTTATTGAAAATGGGTTTCCATAAAAATAATTCCCAGAGGAATTACAGGTTACTGATAATGTACTGTTTAGTAAGTATGTGGTGAATATTGTTGTTTCTCCTTCCAAACTGTATCAGGATACAGAACACATACCTACTTTGTGAATGCACTTATACAAAGATATAAAGGACAAGATTGCAATTCCTTTATTTTGTCTACAAAATCTAGCCCCCAGCCCCAAAGCATAAAAACTCAAATTTATATTTATGTATAGGAATAATTCCTTTCATTTTTTTTAACACGGAATGTTTAAAATAGATATTTTATAATATTTTATTTTTTGCGGAACTGAGATTGTATTATTGGATGGTTTATGTTTACTATCTATTAATTATATGTACTTTCTGCTTTGCTTAATCAATACCTCAAGGACAATTCCTCCAGTCCATTTAAAACTAATAAAAGCTTTTAAAAAATAAACTCAGGAGTCCTAGTTAATGTGTGTCTTTGACTTTGCTTCTGAAAGCTGAAATTCTAAGCAGTGTCCTTTGAAAGTCTTTATCAAGTTAATTAATCTCAACTTTCATATTATGCAGGCTTTTATTAGAAAACCACAGTCACATGCTTTTTCTTCCTAGAGGTTGATGATTATGCAAGTACAGACAGGCTGCATTATTTACTCTCTTCTAGATTCAGTCCACCTTTCACTCATTCTCCACTACCCTTTAGATTTGGCAAGAGGTCAAGTATAACCATCTACCTAACTTTTCAGAATAACCTTGGCTCATGATTAATTATATACCATGTGTGCTAATGAATTAACCCTTGGGATGTCCTACACAAATGCATCTCTTATTTCATAGGCTTGTTCTCCTAACACAGTTTAAGCATAAATCATCAGATTTGTGAGGTGTTCCCTGAACACTTCGGGGAAAACAATCAAATGTAGTCAACTCTAAACTCAATCACAGAAGATGAGTTTCTATAATTAGAGGGCAATCGGTTGGTATGTCAGAGATGAACTTGGCAACTCACAGAATCCTAGCTTCCTTTTGTTTAATTGTTTTTAAATTCAATATCCTTTTTTCAAAAACAAGTACTTTCAAGCGCTGGAAGCAGTGGGAAGAGGGAACTGGAGTTTCAGGAAACATCACACAGAGAGGGGAAAGAGAAGAGTTAAGTCACAATGCAATCAGTATTAAATATTTTATTTTCAGTACATTCAAAGGACAGGCAGATTTTCCCTATTCAGTCATAGCTTGCAACATTATCCATATTAGTGCCACCTATTTCAGTTGCTGTTGTGGTCTCATCCATATCATGGAAGAACATAAGAAATAAGGAAAGCACTGATTGATCAGAACTAATCTACTGTTCCTTAATCTACTATTCAATTTGCTTGAACATCAGCCAGATGCCTATGGTTGGGGAAACTGATACCCTTGAGATGTTGTTGAAATCCAGGGGCTATGAACTCCAGCCAGTCTGATACATGGTAAGGAATGATGGGAGAATTAGCTCCTCAAGAACAGGAATTCACAGTTTCCCCATCTTAGACATATGAGAAGTTAAAGCAGAATATACATATAATGACATGCTTTTGTTTAGGTTCTTCAAGCCCTAAAATAAAAAGACACAATGCTCTGACAAGGGAGGGATGATATTGCCATCTTGACTAATAGCCCCTGGTAGTAATTTAACTACCCAGATTCGGTATGTTCATAAAGCTCACCATTTTGTTCCCTTGTGTGAAGACACCAATGCTGCAAACTTTTTAAATAATTACAATAAAGCCAAAATTACCATTCAGTCCTTTCCCAGTTCAGCCTGGAGACTGAAAAGATTGCTATTTTGGACAATGACCTCCATAGCAACTTGTAATAATAGCAAGGGTTGTAGCCCAAAAAGTAGCAATTTCAAGTTCTGAATTAACTGTTGACATGTCACAAAGAATCGTATTTATAGATGAAACTACAGAAAAGATGGAGAATTGTGGGTTTCGTAATAGGGATAGACATGTTCCCACTTAGGCTTTCAATTTCAAGGGAAATAAGTCCATCACAAAGTAGTGGTCCTGAATTACGAGTTGCTATGTGGTTGGAGATCATTGCTTTCATGCTTAGCCAGAGGATTTTCAGAAAGCATTCTATCTGGCCATTATAGCAAACAGGATGCTAGATCGGATGGATCTTTGATCTGATCCAGTAAGGATCCTCTTCCATCTTTATGCTCCATTCTTTCAATGGTAAGGAACTATTTGGCTTAGGTATGGTTGAGGTCAGTAAAATGGAAAATACTCTTTCCTGGTAATTTCTTTTTATGTTCCTAATTCTACTTTTATCTACTTCCTTTGTTGAGTTGTCTCAACAAAATATTTGTTTGAAACACTGTAAAGGGGAAGTCACAACAGGAGGTGAGAGAACAATGGAGTGAATAAGGAAAACATAAAACAACCCTTCTCTCTCCTCTGCTTCACATTTCTCCTCTTGTTAAAAATATACAGCCTCCCAAAGTTGTATTTCATTTTTAAAAACTATTAAGGCACCACAAGATACATCCGCTTGTAACATCTTAGTTTGCCAACATGCTTTTATTACTTGCAGTGTTGCAGAGTCAACTGTTAATTTATTCTGCTTCATACATCAGTAGTCAAATTGCTGGCTGTGCGTGGATGCTAAAAATTTTATTGCCAGCATTGTTTGGCAATCAACCCCAGTCTTCATTTAATATTTTGTATACCTTGTTTTCAAAACATAATTCATCAGGCTTAACATAATTCTCCTTACAGTGTCGAACAAAAACCCACAATTTGTTTTGAGATACTTTATTATTAACTAGTGTTGTCCACATCTAACTACAAGCATTCACTGTACAGTACAACCCCCATATCCACAGAGGATATAGTTGTAGACTTTGTATGGATATGTAGAACAATGAATTACAGCGAACTCAGTTGAAATGAAGGACATCTGGCCCACAAATACCATCATGAAGGCCTAAAAATGCTAGAGACAACATATGTAGTTTGCTGGATGTGAATAAACTGCAGGAAGTGACACAACGGATACAAGTGTCGTATTTATTTACTATAAATTTACTTATTTATTGGTTACATATATATTTCATGATGTCTCTAATGTACTCAAAGTGGCATTTATGTATATGCTGCTCACATTTATTTTCAAATGCCTATTGAAGATAAGTCAGAATAAAACAGCTCATCTAGCTCAAGGTCAGCCAGTGAGTATTCTAGCTGAGTAAGCACTGAATCTGAAGCATCGCAAACCCCAATCAAAGAACCTCATCATTATACACTCTGTTTGACATCTCCAAATTATAGTAAAATTGACAATCAAAAGGCTAGATGAAAAATTGTAATATTATGGTCAAGTTCCATTGACAATGCAAATTATACAACAGTCTAAGGGCCTCATCACATGGAGGACCTTAATGCAGAGGACTGTGGGGGGATCCATAGGGCAGCAGGGCAAATTGTGGGGTAATGGAGCAAATCCATTACCCAGCACCCCACATTGCCTGCATTGCTTGCTTGTCCATCACACGCCAGAAAGTGGACTTTTCTAGCATGCTCCCGTGCTGTCTCCATGATTTCTAATTTGAACATGTTCAGAATTCCTCTCCATGGAACACTTCGCCAACGCCGCCATCATAGTACCCCACCGGAAGTAACTGTACGTCATGTGATAGGATCTGGCAGGCTCAGTGCTGGCTGCATTGACAAAGTGTTCTAGGATGGGTAATTTTACTAATGTGATTAAGTCCTTAGTTAATGTTTACTGTAAGATGAAATGACATTTAAAAAGTGCTAAATCTATGAAAACTCCCAGAAACCCCCTGGAGTGATCACTTACCTTCAAATAGAATGCAGAATAAGAGTCAGAGTACAGTAGAGTCTCACTTATCCAACATAAGCGGGCCGGCAGAACGTTGGATAAGTGAATATGTTGGATAATAAGGAGAGATTAAGAAAAAGCCTATTAAACATGAAAATAAGTTATGATTTTACAAATTAAGCACCAAAACATCATGTTATACAACAAATTTGACAGAAAAAGTAGTTCATTACACATTAATGCTATGTAGTAATTACTGTATTTACAAATTTAGCGCCAAAATATCACAATGCATTGAAAACATTGACTACAAAAATGCATTGGATAATCCAGAACGTTGGATAAGTGAGACTCTACTGTAATTCAGGAGTTTGAGTATTGGTTTGAAGTACAAGAAGTGAAAGGCCTTATAAAACTACAAATCCAAGAATTCCATAGCATTGAGCCATGGTAGTTGAAGTGGTGTCAAACTGCATTCATTCTACAGTGTAGATCAGTGGTTCCCAACCTCTGGGTGCCCAGATGTTTTGGCCTTCAACTCCCAGAAATCCTAATAGCTGGCAAATTGGCTGGGATTTCTGGGAGTTGTAGGCCAAAACATCTGGGGACCCATAGGTTGAGAATCACTGGTGTAGATGCACGCCAGGACACTAGAATTCAAATCCCTGCTCAGGCATTGAAACCCACACTATGGATTTGACAATAAGATTTCAGCAAGCAACATTTTTTCAGAAGTAGCCTTTAACAATGTTTCTTTTCAAATACTGTTTGAAATATTTTTGTTTAATGAATATTCTTTAAATTGTTTTGAAAGCCACAGGCAGTTTAATTGCAATTTCTCAACAATGTAAATTCATGCATAGCAGTGGATTTGATTAGATGACCTTTGTGTGATTTGCTGTTTGTATGCTTTTATCTGTCTTGCAATTGCTTTGATGCAATGAGTCCCAGTTCTGATTTTTTAAATAAAGACAAGATATAAAATAAATTTTAATAAGTCATGCTTTTATTTTCAGACTGATCTCTTTTCTGTCTTAATTTCTTAAACTACTAAATTTCTTAGACTACACCCATGGAGCCAGTTCAACACCAGCTGAGTATCTGACACCAAATTTAAACCACTTTCTCTTCTATCTTCACCCTCCTCCAATCCCTGAGAAAGCATTGATTTCAGTCTGAATCCAATCCTGCTGGTGAAGGGACTGTTCAGTGAAAAAACAAATGTATTCACTAACTCCCAACGAGGAAATACCAGTTGATCACAGCCATCCTGCAAGAAATATGTTGAACAGAAGATGGATCAGATAGCAGCTGCTGTATCAACATGATCAGAGGTTTTGTGTCTGCTCATAGATTCTGAGTCCCCCTGGGGAGACAGGGCAGTATAGAAATAAAGAAGAGGAAGAGGAAGAGGAAGAGGAAGAGGAAGAGGAAGAGGAAGAGGAAGAGGAAGAAGAAGAAGGAGAAGGAGAAGAAGAAGAAGAATTCTTCGTAGACTGGGCAGGGAAAACCTTACAATGTAATCCTATGCATGTCTGCTTAGAAATAAGTCCAGGTGAATTCAATGGAACTTTCTCTCCTGTATGTATTGGATTGAAATACATAGCTTTTTTTTTTTTTTTTTTACTGTGTGGAGCATTTTCCATTTTTTTAAACCCAAAGAATTTGAAATCTAATTACGAGATAAATGTATAAAACAAGTCAAGATTCTCCAATTTATGCTTACAACTATTTATTTTTATAAGTTAATAATTACATCAGAATCCATAAATTTTGGAAAGCTTACCAAGATAATTTAAACCATTTGCCACCCTAAAGACTAACACTTTTATTTGGCATTTTGTTGACTGACATTCATCAGTTGCCACTAGACAGTCCATGAAAGCTGATCACAAACAAACTAGTTCAGAAGGTAATGCAGCACATTAAAAGGAGGGGTGTTGGTGAAATATACTAACATAATTATCCAAGCACGTGTGTGTGCAAGATATAAAAGGTTTCATTTTATTCCTGAATTAATTAAGATACTTTGTTAGAAACTCACTATGCAAATACAATTATTTCACTGGGTTGTAGAAAGATGTATCACAATCAAATATTTACATCTTCTAACATTTCACAGATGAAAACCAGGGCATACGTGGCCAAATATACTCAAAATGCTGAACTTTGTTAATGAGGACCAAACGACCAATGAGAAACTGTCAGAACCCTGCTACTAGAGCCTGGATGTGGCTCTGAGTTTCAGGGTCACTGACATTGATAAGACACCTGCGTCCCAGGACTCGGAGGAGAAACGGCTGCTGGACTTGGCGGGGAATTTGCGCGGGGTTTTACTGAGCGGGAAGAGACTGTTCAAATGAGGGGGAGGGTATATAAAGGAGGGTTGGCCGGAGCCTCCCATTCTTGGCTTTTCTGATGTTCATGTTTCCTACAGTAAAAGTTCCTGGTGATACCACAGAGAGTCTCGTGTGTTCATTCAGGAGCGGCTGTGGTGAGCTGACATTAAGCCAAGAATCGGACACCATCCCGCTGTAGCGGTGAGGTGTAACATGCAAGTGGAGGATGAAGAGCTCTTGGGCGCCGGAGGAGGAAGGTCGGAAAGGGCCACTCCCGAGACGGACGCTGAGTTCCACCAGCTGGCGGCCCTGGCGTCATCCACCGCTTATGCCCAGCCAAATGGGGTAACCCAGAGGCGCGGAGTGGTGCGGGGAGATAGCACCGGAGGAGAGGAAGGTTCACCTTCCCCAGGCCCGCAAAAGATGGTGTTTCTGGAGGAGAGGATGTCGGCGATGGAGACCACCCTGGCAGTGATGTCGAGGGCGATGGAGCGCCTGGCGGTTTTGGCGGAGCCGGAGCGAGGAAGGGAACTCCGGGCTAGCTCAATGTGGGACGTGAGCATGGGAAGCAGCCAGGGCTTTGCAGACCTCCCAGCACCGAAGGGAAGGGAAATGCGAAAGGAGCCCGGTGCCCGGCCCAAGATCCAAACGAGCCTGACGCGGGTGGAGGAGAGTGACGACGAAGGGGAAAAGCCTCCGAGAATCCCGGCTACGCTCCCAACTGAGACCCTGGTGCCCCTGGCGAATGCCGGGCGTGGCACAGGACAAAGGGAAGCAGCAGCGGGGCCCACTGGCCCGCAAGGGGGCTTGCGACGGGCGGAGAATTGGGGATTGCCACCACAGGGACCCCTACCGAGACGAGAGGAACTAAGGATCGAGTTTGGGGGAGAGTCCTCTGAACTGGATTTTTTCCTGACCACGGTGAGGGGCTATATGGAGGACAATGCCCACACTTTTAGAACGGAATCCAGCCGGGTACGGGCCATTGGTGCAGTGTTGAAGAGGGGAGCGGCCAGCTGGTACGTTCAACTGCACGCGCGGCGCGACCCATGTCTGGGGTCACTCCGACGCTTTATGGGGGCCCTGGAGACCCGTTTCCGAGATCCACTGGAGCAGATCCGGGCGAGGGAGGAGTTGAAGACCGTCTCCCAGGGGCAGAGGTCGGTATCTGAGTATGCGGAGGAGTTCCAATGCCTCGCTGAAAAGGTGCCGGAATGGTCTGCAGTGACAAAGATAGAACTCTTCAAAGAGGGGCTCAGGCGGGAGATCCTCTCCTGGGCGGTGCATCGTGATGAGCCTGACACACTGCGCGGATGGATTCAGCTGGCGGGGCGCATCGAGACATCGCTGGCCCAGGCGAGGAGGCACCGAGGAGGGCTACAGCAGCGGCCGCAGATGAAAGAGGGGAGCCGGAAGGAGGGATCAACCCCAGCCGGGAGGAGAACGGAGCCGACAGGGAACGTGAGCACCAGCAGGAGGGGCTGCTTCGTGTGCGGCCGTTTGGGCCACAGGGCTGCCGAGTGCTGGCAGAGAAAAGGGGAAGGCGGAGGCCCGCCCAAACCAAGAGCCGTGGCAGGGAAACGCGCCGAGGAAGAACCACCGATGAGGCACCACTCGGGGGGGTTGGTAAGTCAGGACAAAGCCATGATAGTGGTCCCCATTCAGCTGGAAAGTGGCAGCAAACAAGCAACCTGCAAAGCATTTGTGGATTGTGGATGTTCCAGGAACATCATCTCCCCTGAATTAGCCGAGGGATTGGGATGCGAAAGAACGAACCTAGAATCCCCAATAGCTTTTTCGCAGTTGGACGGATCCACAGCATCGGGATCATTAGCTAAGTACAGTGCCGAAGATGTAAAGTGTAAGATAGGGAGTTGGGAAGGAAAGGTGTCATTTGTGATATCACAAATAGCCAGCTATAATGTTATACTAGGCATGCCATGGCTGGGGCAAGCCAACCCGCAAATCAACTGGGAGGATAAGAGCATGATCTTCAGGATGAAGTTGGAAGGAGGGAGCCAGGAAGTGGAGAGGGAGCCGGGGAAAAGGGGGGAGGAAGACTCTATCAGGATAGCAGAACTGGCAGATAAATTACCCCCAGAGTATCGGGATTTTGTGGACGTATTTGATGAGAAGGAAGCAGACAGTTTCCCACCGAAGCGGAGAGTTGAAGTGAAGATAGAGCTAGTCCCAGGAGCAGAGCTTCCTAAGGCAAAAATATACCCAATGTCGGCTAGGGAAAAGGAGGAACTGAGAAAATACATTGATAAAAACCTAGCGAGGGGTTTCATAGAGCCTTCAAATTCCCCTCTAGGGGCGCCTGTGTTGTTCAGGCGCAAAAAGGACCAAACGCTGAGGCTCTGCATTGACTACAGGGGCCTGAATGCAATCAGTTCTGGAAATAAATATCCCCTACCTTTAGTGAAGGACTTGATCGCCCAGTTATCGGAGGGACAGATATTCACTAAATTGGACTTAATTGAAGCGTACCATAAATTGCAGATTAAACCAGAGGACAGGTGGAAGACGGCCTTCTCCTGTGCATTCGGATTATTCAATTATCGTGTGCTCCCTTTCGGTTTGTGCGGCGGAGGCGCCGCGTTCATGCAATTAATCAACGAAGTGTTGCATCCATTGTTGTACAAGGGAGTCTTTGTTTTTTTAGATGACATATTGTTAGTATCTCGGACTAAGGAGCAACACATAGAACTAGTCAGGGAAGTCCTGCAAAAGTTGAGAGAAGCAAAACTGTATGCGAAGCTTGCCAAGTGCGAGTTCAATAAAGACCAGATAGACTTTCTGGGGTATAGGATTTCCTCCCAGGGAGTGGCGATGGACCCTGCGAAGGTAGAAGACGTGAGGGGGTGGGAAGCCCCCAAAACACGGAAGCAGCTGCAATCCTTCCTAGGGTTCGCAAACTTCTATAGAACATTTATCAAGGACTTTGCGCGCCTCACTTTGCCATTAACGGATTTGTTAAAGACTAAAGGTAGGGGAGAAACAGCCAAAGTGAAGGCCCCGGGGGCCAAACTGACCTGGACAATAGAATGCCAGGAAGCTTTCGAAGCCCTTAAAAAGCGTTTTACTGAGGAGCCTGTCCTACAGCACCCTGATATGTCTAAAGCCTTTGTATTACATTGCGATGCGTCAGACCGGGCATATGGGGCAGTTCTGCTACAGAAAGACGAGGGGGGGAACCTGAAGCCATGTGGCTATCTGTCAAAAAAGTTTAGCGATACAGAAAAAAACTGGCCGATTTGGGAGAGAGAAGCCTTAGCGATTCTAAAAGCACTAGAGTGCTGGAGACACTTTCTGGAAGGAAGTGGAACACCGTTTGAGGTGTGGACTGATCATAGAAATTTACAGTATCTAAGATCCCCTCGTAAACTATCAGCGAAGCAAATTAGATGGGCCCAATATTTCAGCCGTTTTGATTTCAGACTCAGATTCTTCCAGGGGAAACATAATATACTCGCTGACGCTCTCTCTCGGATGCCTCAGCACGGGGGAGGAATTCAGGAATCTGAAGGGAGTATTTTTCTTGATAAGCAATGGGGCCTGGCAGTACTAACTCGAGCACAAGCGGCCAAAGAAAACAAACGTACTGCCATTTCCACGGGGGGAGGAGAAATATGGGAGGAAGAGTTGAAGCGAGCGTATGGAATGGACAAATGGTTACAAACAAACAAAGAAAAGGGAGAATTGTGTGGGGATTGGGTGTTTGTAAATAAGAAATTGTATATTCCTGAATGTTTAAGACGAGAAATGTTAAGGAAGTACCATGATAACAAGGGTGCGGGTCATCTAGGCCCCACCAGGACTATTAAACTGTTGGCCAAACAATGCTGGTGGCCCGGAATGAGGAAAGACGCCAGGGGGTACGTCACGCAGTGTGAATTATGTGCAGAGGGAAAAACACCACCGGGGAAGCCCCAGGGGCTATTGCAGAAGGTGGTGGAGCCCATGAGGCCATGGGAATGCGTAGCCATGGATTTTGTAGGCGAACTACCCCCCAGCAGAGGCCACAGATACATTTGGACAATATTGGACCTATTCTCAAAACAGGCACACTTTGTGGCCCTGCCAAAACTCCCTTCAGCTGAAAAACTTGCTGATTTGTATGTGAAGCATGTATATCGCCTACATGGGTGTCCCGACAAGATAATTAGTGACCGGGGAGTCCAATTTACTGCAAAATTTTGGGGAAAATTCTTACAGCTGTTAGGAGCAGAAAGGAACCTGAGCTCGGCCTTTCATCCCGCGACCAACGGGGGGGTCGAACGTACCCAACAGACACTGTGCCAATTCTTAAGGATGTACACCAATTATAGACAGGATGATTGGGCGGACCTTCTTCCGTTTGCTGAGATGGCTTTTAACGGGGCCGTACATTCGGCCACAGGTCGTGCCCCATTCGAAATAGTATACGGACAGGAGGTGGCACCTTTCCCCAGGCTACCCGAGTGGAAGGAAGGGGAGGGCCAGACCGACGAGGAATGGCCGGCCAAAATCAAGCAAGGGTGGCAAACCGTGGTAGAGGCATTGCGGGAAACACAAAAGAAGTACAAGCTCTTTGCGGATCGTAGGCGCCGAGAGGGGGACAAATTGGGCGAAGGAGATCTGGTTTGGCTGAGCACAAAAAACCTGAAATTGGGGTTCCCATCCAAGAAATTGGCTCCACGCTATATAGGGCCATTCAGGGTAGCAAAAAGAATAAACGAAGTGACCTATGAGCTGAGGCTACCAAAGGACCTAGGAAAGGTACACCCGGTATTCCATTGCAGCCTGTTAAAAAAGTATAAAGGAACTCTGGACAGCGGAGAACAATAGTTGTGTTTAATCTTTTCCTTCCAGGACGAAGGGGAGGAGGACGCCATGTCAGAACCCTGCTACTAGAGCCTGGATGTGGCTCTGAGTTTCAGGGTCACTGACATTGATAAGACACCTGCGTCCCAGGACTCGGAGGAGAAACGGCTGCTGGACTTGGCGGGGAATTTGCGCGGGGTTTTACTGAGCGGGAAGAGACTGTTCAAATGAGGGGGAGGGTATATAAAGGAGGGTTGGCCGGAGCCTCCCATTCTTGGCTTTTCTGATGTTCATGTTTCCTACAGTAAAAGTTCCTGGTGATACCACAGAGAGTCTCGTGTGTTCATTCAGGAGCGGCTGTGGTGAGCTGACAAGAAACTGCAGCAGTTTGCTTTTACCTGACCACATTGAGAAGGGCAAGATTCTTCTCCCTCTCTTTGAGATTATTTTAGTTCAAACTACTTTTGCACTTGGGGCTCAGTTTATTAATGGGGAAGAGCACACACTCTAGGGGATGACACAGCAGTTTGCCTTTTCTAGAGATTTCCTGAAAGATTTCTGCTCCTTCTCTCTAACCCCCCCCCCCCCAAGTTAATTGAGTACAAACTACTTTTCACTTGGAATATAGAAAGTGACATAAACAAGGATGAATGGGGAAAGTGGAAGGGCAGCACAGAAACTGGGATATTTTTTTAAAACAATTCAGAAATTGGGCAGTAGAGGATTAATCAGGATTGTCCTTGTCTAAGGACTTCATCCCACTGGGGTGGAGGGGATCTGGGGAAATCTTAGCATTATGGTTTGTGTTGTTTTGATGATTCCCAAGTGGCTTTAAAATCTTTGCATTTCTACACACTTAGGAAAAGAGACAATCTTGTGTCATCTGATGGGATCCATGGGGTTCCATGTTTTAAGTGTATAAAAATGTTTTCCAAGGCACCATGGGATGAAGACCTAATAAGCACAACTGTACGGTGTGGTTTTGGCAAAGTTATTCCAAGCAGTGTAACAGTAAAAGACAGCCTCCCAAAATATAATGCATATAATATCCAAACCTGGCAATGTTTTTTGTCAGCTGAGATAGGAAAGCCAACAGCGTCTTTCCTTTTCCCTGGCAGTAAAAGAAAAAAGAAAAGAAAAGAAAAAAAGAATGATATTTAAATAATATGGTGACCTCCCAAAACCTGCTACCTCTGATGGCCACCCTACTTGGACCCATGTTCACTTAACTCCATCTTCTTTCATGTTGCATGTAATTGGGTTCTAACATTTGCGTCACTGAAATTCCTGCACTCCTATAAAGATCACTGGCTAAAGCTAAATCATTATTTCTACATCACAACACTCTTTCAACACATCAAAGTTAACTTACAGCATCCCATTTATTTTATCTCAATTTTTCCTTCCCTCTCCACAGGCAATTTGATTAAAGTTTAACTCTGAGAAAAAGAAAAGACCATAGTTTGAGGGAGGAAGCATAGCTCACAGAAGGAACACCCTTTGCATGCAGATAGAGCCCCTGTTATCTCCAGTTAAAAGATACAGGAAGAAGATGCTTGCAAAAACAAAAACACTCCACCTAAAATTCTGCATACTTACCAGTAGCTGAATAAATAAGGAAGCACCATATGTTTGGGGTGAAATCACTCCCAGTAAAAATGTTTGCTGAATGAAAGCTAAGCAGAGCTGTCAAGAGAATTCCTGGCATCTAACACAAAAATAATGTCACTTTCTCTCTCACACCAACACATGGAATGACATTTCCAAATACTCTGCTGTATCATCATGCTTCTAATTTAGAAACTGTAGTATTAATTCACATAGTGATAGCACCTAATTTTTAAAAAGCTGAAAGTTATATTTAATCTAACATCCTGTTTTAGTTCCTTAAAGGATTTGTGATGAGGATACTGGAATAAATACCAGTCTTGAAATGTGGAACTTTTCATCTATAATTCAGGAGTGTGTAAGTGATTTTTCACCCATTTAAATTTGGGTATTTTGGGTAAAAGGATCAGGCGAGCTATGTACAAAAAGACTGGGGACTTTTCACTCAAAATACCTTTGGAACACCACAGGGAGAAATTAGGAAGCCACCCTGCCTGATACGTTTGCTACAGGTACCAAGTACCAGGCTTTATTTTGGCTGAAGTCAAACAAACATAGGGTAACACAAGCAAATCATTTCTTGAGACCTCTGCCCTTTTGTTCATCCGGGCCTTCCTGATGCTCAGATATCACGGCATGATATTGGTTACTGTTTGAAAACCCCACTGGAAATTTAGATGCTGAATTGAACCATAACCCACATGGCAGAAGCAATTTACTATATAGCCCAAGATAAAAACTCTACTGCAAGATTATTACTCAGAAATATTACTAATGCAATCTGATCTCAAGGTCACTTCCAGAACTCTCCAGGAACACCACACAGAGGCTTTACTGCCTATCCTTATTGTTCAGTAGTCTAGGAATGGTTGCATTAACATGTGCAGTAAAATACTTTATGCCATATGGCTTCATAGGCCTCCTGGCTATGGATCTCAACAGTCAAGAAAAAATATTCAGGATTAATGTAGGCAGATTTATTTGGAATAGGAAGTAGTCATACCAAACTCCCTAAATCTCAGTGCTGTAAAATTCTACATTCCAGGTACATAAGGAAAAAAACACCCCTAAAATATTTTTATGTTGGCAACTGAAAAACTAATTTTATTTAACTTCAGCTTGCACATCCATCTCAACGATCTATATTTAATTCTGAAAATAATAAGCAAGTACAAGTCTCAGGCTTGTGTGCTGCTTCCTAGAAGCATCTTTTGAGTCCCCACAGAGAAAAGGGCGGGTATAAATAAAGATGATGATGATGATGATGATGATGATCATCATCATCATCATCATCTTTTGTTTTACTTTTTTGAGGCAGAGGTGACATGGCATAAAGATATTGTTTTGAGGACCAGTAACATCATTACCTCTTTAGTGAAACAAGTATTGTTTATTAATTACTTCTAAAACATGGCTTTTGGGAGTCATTGTGGTGATATGGGGCCACTTTTGTCCATTTGTCTATTTTAATTATATTTTAATTTTTTTTAAAACAACATAACACAGTTATTGGAATGTCTTTTATTTAAATATTAAATAATTGTGTTTTTAAAGCAAGGCAGCTAATTTTTTTAATTATAAAGTCCCAAGCTTTTCACAATTTGGGAATTTTTCTCTACTGCTTAGACTGTTCCACAATAGTAAGGGGTTTCTTTGTAGTAACAGATACACCTGCTATTTGTTTTCAGCTATCTTAAATTATACATACCACTCCTGAAGATGTGCTACAAAGTGATAAAATAAAAGTGCTGCTCCTTATATGTTTCAGATAGTAAGCGTAAATGCATTTTCTTTATAAATAAATGTTATCTCATTACCTGCAACCTCCATTAGGATCCAGCAGACCATGAAATAGTCTTTGCAAGATCAAGCCATATGCTAAGGATGAGGGGTAAAAGAACATTATTTTGGTTTCCAGCTTCAGAAATTATGAGAGAAATGAAGCACTGCATTACAGTTTGGAGCACAAACACTATATAATAGTTTCCACTCAGAAGAATTGCTAAAGAGACTTGCAGATTACACATGACTGGAAAAAATAAATCTAGTTTGCTTGCTACCTCTCTCTTTGTCTAAACCCTCCATTTAGTTTTTAAATTTCTTGTGGATAAATAATTTTCACCAGAAAGGAGTTTGTTATGATTTCCTAGCAAGACAAAATATCGTAAACACATTCCCATGATAAAAAATGCAGATTTGCTCAGATTTATTGTTTCAAGGGAACAAGAGAATTCAAAACAGCCAGTGTGTAATGGATAATAAAGGTCTTGGATTGTGAAGATGAGTTTGAATTCCCAGTCAACCATAGATCCCTTTCACGTTAGATTGCAGCCTTAATGCAATTGTTCTCTCCCAGCCTACCAAATGTATGTGGCACAAATACACTCAGAGAGATAGAAAGAGATTTATCAGTTGAGTAATACCTTACCGTTGACTACAGCAGATGGGGTTGCTATGGGTTGTAGACAATGGTAGCTCTTAACCATTGCACCTCAAAATAGTAGGGGGTGTGCACGATTCCCTTTCGCAATACGGGATTCAGGGAAATTCAGCAATCCAGCAGCCAGACCAATGGAAATCGACTGGGGTGGGGGGAATCGAAGGCTCAGCTGAAACGAACGATGTGGTACTAGATCTTTTGGATACATTCAGGAGATTGTATGATTGACGAGAGCAGCTGTGCACGAGTTTTCCCCATTAGCCTTGCTAAAGCCAATCAGAAGAAGAAAGAGGATCACGTGTCTTTTTGCAGAGCTGGTCTAAATAATAATAATAATAATTTTGTTGTTTATTTGTTCAGTTGCTTCCAACTCTTCATGACCTCATGGACCAAGCCCCGCAAGAGCTCCCTGTCAATCATTGCCACCCCCAGCTCTTTCAAGGATGAGCCAGTCGCTTCAAGAGTACCATCCATCCAGCTGGCCTTGCCCTAATAATAATAATACATTATTTATATCCTGTCCCATCTTCCAACAAGTGACTCGGAGCAGCTTAGAGTCGCCCTATATATACCAGGGCAAGATCCTCCATTTTTCTGAGACATCCTGGCATTTGAGAGAGAGAGATTGTGTGCTAGCTAGCTTCGTGTTTATCCCAGTGCCATCACTGCTTAGGATCACTTTTTGAGAATTCCAGTCTTTTCTTCTGAATTATATTATTGAATTTACTTAATTAATATATTCTTTATAGTCCTTTTATTTTACTAATTTCACTAGGGAGGTGTAAGTGGGTTTGTGTTCAGGGGAGGTTGTGAGGTTAAAAGGGACATTTTTGGGGTTTGTTTAAATATTTTTTACCCTTTTTTGCTTTAACTTGACTGAGTGTGGTTTAGGGAAGGGAGGGACAGCCTGACTCCCTTGAGTCCCCATCAAGAGAATATTATTTCATTTTCAATCTCTTCCCATCCCTACCTTGTGGCTGCTATAATCTGTCCTGCACCAGTAGCCCCCCCCCCCCACACACAAAATATTTAAACATTACAAAGAAACGCCCTT
This sequence comes from Anolis carolinensis, assembly GCF_035594765.1. Classification (NCBI taxonomy): domain Eukaryota; kingdom Metazoa; phylum Chordata; class Lepidosauria; order Squamata; family Anolidae; genus Anolis; species Anolis carolinensis. The sequence continues at coordinate 254,651,739 of NC_085843.1, read as the reverse complement.
TCTTCTAATTCACCTCTTTGACTCTCTGCTATTCCCTACCCAGCCCTACTTTCTGGCTGTGTGTACTCCTGCACCAGTCCAGCAGCCTTCCTTTCCCCAAGTTTTTTTAATTATAAAAAAAGAGTCCTTTTTCTTGTTAGTTCACCTTTTGACTATTTATCTTGTGTATCCTGTTTCAAAAAATTTTTGTAGTGACAATGTCCCCATTCATTTTATTTCTGCAGTTTGCATCACTCTTACACTTTGCAGACAAGATAAAACTAGCTTGATTATATAAAGGCAGTACTAACAACATTTTTGTTGGATAGCCACAGTTAATTATTTCTGCAAAGTTTTTACAAGAGCCTTTAATGTAATGATGCTCTCCAAGCATTTTATTTGTTATGAGCTGAGCACATGATGCAGTTGTCACATCTTGAGCTTGCAAGAACAAACCTTCTTTTTCTGTGCCTGAATTAATATTTATGTCTTGGAAGGAATATTATTTACAGAAAATTCTGTTTCCTTTGCAAAAATAGTTCCCTGCCATGCATTTTCATTTCTAATTTGAAAAGAAAAGTGAGATTTCAAAGTAAATAAATTATTTAAATAAATCAGAATTTGATATTTTCTGATTATACTACAACCAAAATAGCCCCGAGAATATCAGCTAGGACATCCTTTATTTCTTGTGCCTGTGATTAATATTTGCTTTAAAATCAGTCATTTATTTATTCTCAATAGGCTGCTTAATTTGTCCCTAAACCAATGGAACTTCTGGCTAATCAGATGTGGCTGGACTACATCTTCTACTGTCCTTGATCACTGTCTTGGATTAATAGGAATTATGAGTACAATCACATCTAGAGTGCTTCTACACACATCTTAAACCATGGTGTTTTTTTTTTTTAAAAAAACCACCAAGATAAATGATAGGATTTTGAAAGTGATAAATTAACTAGACTAAAAGGATAAATTTGAAAAGCTACTGTATCGTGAACTGTGTAAGTTTGCAATACTGTTCAAGGAAGTGAATCAAAGCTCCTATTTGCCAAGAAAGAATCCTGATCTTACACAGAATATCAACTATCAGCTGAATGCAATATTAATCAGGTAGGTCTTTGATAGAGGTTTAAACTCAGTAGGAGACAGAATGACAAAAATTTTGCACAAGAAAACGCTGTATTGCCTGAATTTAGAACTGGCAGACTTCCACAAACATAGATAAGAATATTTTACAGCAGAAATATGTAGACTGATGAAATATAGAGAATAGAAAAGCACAGTTGGCTCACAGAAGATTTGCACCTTTTTTCCTGTGGGTACCAGAATAAAGTAAATGCTTTGAAGACAAATAGTCACTATATATCGATATTTATTGCATCATAGAAGATACTTGACAACCCAAGAGGTTCATAACTTGTAATGCTGAAATGACCTCTTTCCTAAATGCAGTCCTGCTGAATCAGATCCAAGTCTATTTATACCAACATTGGGAAAGCTTGTTCTTCTAGATATGTTCAACTACAAATCCCATAAACCTTTGCCAGTGACCATGCTGGCTATGTCTTCTAGAAGTTGCTATCTAAAATTTTGGAAAGGCCATTTTTCTCATGCTGACATTTGTCAACATCTTGTTTCCAACAGTAGGTAGCTAGACATTTCTAGGACCCCTATAAATAGGGTACTTCTTTTCAAGCCCTAGTTAACCTCTCTACAGCATGGGGACCTCTGACATTAGGCAGATGGGTACTAGAATTCCTGTAAGCATCATGTCCAAATGTTAAGAGCTTTGCAACAGCATCAAGTGTTGAGTAAACCCAGCTAGATTTGTGTTCAGTAAATCCTGCTAGATTAGGACAGTGAAGATGTGGGGTGGAGATGAGGTTAGGTAATACTTATGTGTCCATGTCCCCTCCTTGTTTCAGTTATTCTTGTTTTGCAGGTGCACTCCCCTCAGATGACATATGTTTTTGTAATACACTTCACGCTTCATGGCAGATGTCAGTCCTGCAAAAAAAATCCAGACTTTTAAAAAAGCAACATAATTTTCATTTGATATACAATTTGTTTTCCTCCAGTCTTTCCTTGACACAAGTTCATCTAATCCTGTTGCTATGCAACTATTGTTACTTTCGATACGTAATAGAAGCCCTTGGATAAGTGGCATAGCAGAAGTCAAGAGAACACTTGAAGTTTTTTTTTACTAGCGGATGCCCTCCACAAATAATTTCTCCCAGTATACATATGAGATCAAAATATAGTTTTCAAGGTCTGTTAATTAAAATGGATAAAAGATACTGCAGCATATTTTACCTTTTGCATTTAATAAAACTACAGCTAATAAACTAAACTACTCTCGTAAAGTTGGTTAAGTGTCCTTTTCAATCCAAGCATGAAAAGATGTAGAAAGGGGCACCAACCCTCGATTTTTCCTCAATTTATAAATAAGGTCTTTACTGACCTTGACGGTATGCCACTGTGGCATAAAGGTTTACCTTGAGTAAAAATACCAGATCTCTTTCATGTAAATGTAGCAAGTAATATAGTAAATATGTGTTTAATGTTAGGTTTGGTTGTTCTAATCTTAATACTGTGAAGAAACATTTTTTTCTATTTGTAATCATAAGAATGTCATTTATACAATTTTCTGGAAGACCATGGAATCATTTTTAGCTTTTTTGAGATCTGGATGATATACTCACCCTTCCGAATGTGAAAGATACAATTCCCAGAGAGCTGATGTAGTGTGGCAAACCAAAATTGTCTCAACCAATAAGGTGTTACTACAATGGTACTGGTCCCCTCCCTGCTGATTTTTTGCCATCACTTTCCCTATCAGAGAGCATGGGAGAAAGCAACACATCAGAGAACCCGATCACTTCTATAGAAATGCATCTCCTTGAAAATCTTACTTCTGAAGCAGTAAATATGTCATTTTCTGTTGGATATAGTGGCAAAAAGGAAAACCCCATGTGCTGGTGATGGGATTGAAGAACTAATCTGAAAGCAATCATTCATCTTTAAGATTTCAATCCTGACTCATAGCATTTGCTAGTACTTTGACCAAGCTAGATGCATAGCTGCAGAATAACTTCATGTCTAGTTCCGCCCAGCCCAGAGGACGATTGCAACTTCAAGATGAATTGTTGTGTGCCTCTTTGAAAAATGTAACATAGAGATTTAAACAAACGAACAAACAGATAACAGTGGTGTACAATTAAATATAGGTAGAGAAGCTGGAAAAAAGCATTTAGGATAGAAAATAAGGAATGATGCAAGTGAATACTACAAACGATGCCTTAAAGCAGATAGAAGGAAAATGAGGCAACAGTAGTTTGGTGTGGTTGAGCATGCACAGAAGGTATTGAAGGTTAGGGTTTCTGCTAAACTACTCAGTTCTAGGAAGTTCCAAATGAGTTCTCTGTGCAAATGCAAAACGCATCTGTATGAGGCACAGAGGTTACAAAGATGAACCCAAGATTCAGCTTTCTTAAGGTTAAGAGGAAGGAGATACCATAGTTTCTATCCCTTAAAGAAAGAGGGAAATAATTTAACTCATACACAAGCATACATATTTGAAATGCACACATGCTATTACTGTCTTCGCTTTTCACAAAATAAATTCCCCAAAGAAATGCAAGAAGAAATGCATTAATTATCATTGAACTAAACTGTCACTGGGAGGCTTAAACTCATTTTAAAAATCTCACTTTAAAAGAACAGGCTGAGAACCATTTCCCTAACTTATATATACAAACATAAACAGGAAATATCCCTAAAAGTAACAGAAAGTTATTAGTAAACAATGGACAATAATTATAAGGTTATCTTTTGCACTTTGGAATTCTGCATCGAAGTAACGGGATGGATGCCTTTGAGGGGCAGGGGATTTGGCTTAAGGCACAGCCGTAATACATGTCACGCTACCATCCTCAACTTCATTTCTGATGTCTTATGAGCCCATGAAAATTACTAGTGTCACAACATGTCAGAATCAGTTTAAAGTGCTGAATGATTTATTTTTAAAAGCATAATACAGGGTGTCCCAAAAATGTACACACACTTTAAAAGCTGATAGCTTAATTGATGTTTTAAAAATGCAACTGGAAGTGTGAAAATGTAGTTGAAATGCAAATAAAGTTTAGGAGGGAGTTTCAAAGAGATCCCTCAACACAACTTACTATTAGTCAAATTAGAGATAAGTTTGAATTCGATGGAACTGTTCAGAATGTCCATGAGAAACATTTGGGAAGACCACATACATCAACAAGCCTCACAATGGAAGAGTACTAAAAACATATCACTGAAGCCCAAGAAAATTGTCTGACAGACAACAGTCGTGAGGTAGGTAGTCAAAATGCGTCTGTCCAACGCATTTTGAAGCAATGTCAAGATTTGAGTTTGAATGTAGCTTCGTCACTCCACACAATCTTTGTTGGAAAGTGTGCCTCCTCTACATATTGTGCTATGTACCACTTGCAATACAGTACTCAACTCTTCGGTCTGGATCATCTTAACTAATAGAATGGACTAATCTTGGAATGTAACTTTTCCACTGACAGTGCTTCAAAGTGTGTTCAGAGATACCTAGTACCCCACAATTAGCTTGTCTCACAAATTATCACAAATATGAAACATGGTTTTTTAAGGAAGTGCATATATGTCACAGAAGATACTGCCCTTAAAAGATACACCTCTTCTTCTTTTAAACCAATGCAGAATTGCTCTTGTAGAATACTATTTTTTCATTGGCAATTTGTATTGCCCAATTACGTCATTTTAGTGGCTCACTGTTTTAGCAATTATTTGACTATAATAGACACTAATGGAGATAAGTCAAATCAGTGACTTGAAGACCTAAAATCCATTGTCAGTGGAAAAGCAAGCTAACTGCTAAACATCTGTGGAGGAACTAAAGAAGCACAACAAATGTTTGCCAGCCAAAGGTTTATTTGTGAACTTGTGAAGAGACAATATTTTGAGAACAGAAAGAATGCTAAAAAAGAATGTTTAATTTAACTTTAGCCAAAGTCTCTGTAGGATTATCTCAAGTTTATTATTGTTTTATATCTTCCTGACCTTTGGGATGCATTGTCTAAAATCCAGGCTTCATAAGCAAGAAACTAAAGTTTCTGTGAATTGTTTTTAGAATCCAGATTATACAGGCCAATTTAAAATAAAACATATGCCAACATGGTTTTGTTTGCTACAGTATGATCCCTATATCTACTGGGATGTGTTCCCACTTTGTGGTTATGTGAAACCACAGATAATAGTGAAATGTGTTATTTTCTATTGAATGAATGACAGAGGCACTGAGAAGGGTATAGCTTATACAAGTGGCCAGAAGTGGGAAAGTGAAACTGTGTTCAGTATATTGGTTCAGCAGATATGGAGGTTGTACTGTATTGTATACATCAGTGGTTCCAGGCATTTTAGACTTCAGCTCCCACAGTTCCTAACAGCTGGTAAACTGGCTGGGATTTTTGGGAAGTCCAAAACACCTGGAGGCCCAAAGGTTAGGAACTACTAGTATAGATATAAGCATACTGATTTAAATTAACTAACGTTGTCATTCTGTTAGTAGGACTGTTAGATCCATACTATGTCATTCAAATCCATGCAGAGCTCCCACTGCCTTTCATATTTACATCTTATATCTTAAGAAACCAAAGTTTGCCAGTATGTGCACAAAGCAAGAGACAGCCCAAACCAAGCTATTCAAAATTCTCAGTTTTCATGTATGTGGATTCAACATGTTTTGCAGTATATTTAAACCACAGACTTGTTGCTTTATGTTGAAATTGGCAACCTGGACATCTTGGATATGCTACTGACATATACTTTGGCCCTGCAACACTTTTTAAAATTATGTTTATTTATACCCGCCTTTTCTCTCCACAAGGAGACTCAAAAATAGCGAACACTATGCAACACAATTTGAAAAAAATAGTTTCTGGTTTGAAAGTTTTATTTTCTGTTTAATTCTGAAGTACTTACTCTGAAAGTAGTTGTTATACTCCAGAAACTTTGCCATTTTTAACCTTTCATACCATTTTAAACTGTTTGTTTAATAAACTTTTCCCATGTTTTTATGATAGAACCAATTATGAAATGACATTTATAACCCAAGAACAAAAATCATATTGTGTAGTGTAATTTGCCCAGCTGCAAAGTTTGTAACCCTCAACTGTGTGGTACTCCAAAACATTAATATGTGGTAGCAAAACATATTTTCTGTCCCCATAAATCCCTATTTCTAGACTAAGATTAAAATCAGGACTTCTTCCTCAATTAAATATTATTAAAGCATTCTATATAGATAATTTAGGGAACTCAAATAAAACACATCTCTTCTCTTCATAGTTCCCTGCATTATATAAGCAGGAGCAACCCTTGCTCTGGAGTTCTCCCAACAAGTTTGTTTTCAATACACATGTACAGAACTGTGCTAAAATGTTCCTTCTGCAGTTCCAGTGCTCAACCCATACCTAATTATGGTTTTGGCTTTGATGCCTCTCTGTGGGTGAGTAGAAAATGAGACATAAGTAAAAGGTTAGGCCATGTAAAACAGTGATCAGAGTGCCTAGAGAACATGTTTCTCTTCCTCCCCCCCCCCCCATTTTGAGGTACCTATCCTACATTTATTCCACATGAATTCCACAAGCAGTTCACAAAAGGTGAAAAACTCTTCCGTTGACTGCAAAAAGCCATTTCTAAAGAGACTGAGCAACTGCACAGACTAGCAAGCCTTGTGACCAATAATTAAATCAGCAATAGGAAATCATGGGAAAAGGTCAGGGAAAGGGTTACTAGATTTTAAGACTGGTAGATCCTTGGTGAACGTAAAAGGTTTGAAGCATTTGTTGACATATGACCTCCGGGGGAAAATGTAGAGGGGAAAAAAATCAACATATATCACTTTCTACTTAAACTAGATAAACAGTTTGGTAATTGTTTTACACTAATTCTATACAAGGAAGCAACAGCTACCATAAAGAATTACTTGGTGAAGCAGCGGCTTGATGGTAAAGTTGTTCATACACCTGTGATTTTAGCATTATGTTCATGAGACTGAATGAACCCTGCCAAGCACTGCATTCACATCTTCCTCCCACACAGTGAGGCCCCTAATTTGGCAAAGTGTACTTTCATGCCTCATGATCCCAGCTTAGAATGTACAGACCATATATAATAGTTTAAAAGAACCAACTTATTTTAAACCTTGGGTCATGAATAACAAAACCCGTAACAAAATATTTTAAAGCTATGTTTGGTGTGCATGCAACATGATTTGTAAAAGGAAAAAGAAAGTCTGCTCCTTGTCACATGGAAAAAGCATCAAGTAAAACTGCAAATAAAGCCCAATGCATCATCAATCCAGGCTTGTTCAAGTACTGCTAAAACACCATTAAGTTTTCTATTTAAATCATCCCAATTACCTTGCACTAATCTAAACTTTAATCTACTGGTAAAGAAAAAGTAGTGTTGCTTCATCTTTATTAGTTGTGATAGTCTCAGATAAGCAACCTCCAAGTAATATAAGAGCAACCACGCCAGGTGAGATCAAAATATATCTATTGTATTTCCCAAAGCTGCCAAGCAGACATTTCCCACACACCAGCAAACAAAAAACAAAGCAAGCAAGTTCAAAAAGCAAGGGTTCACCTATACCAGTACCAATTTCCCAGCATTTAACAGTCAATGGGATATTGCTTCAGAGTGCAGGGCTTTAATTATTTGGGTAACAAAGATCCGTAAAGTATAAATCACGGCAACTTGTCTTGGGAGCACACTATATGTTAATAGTGCTCAAGAGTGCTGCTCTTGTGAACCTTTCACTCCATTAAAAATGTCCTTCTGAACTAGCTGCCGTTCATGGGAAAGAGGCATGACTCTTAATATCATGGTATGTCAATATGCAGTACACTTAAAGAAAAGTAAGAATTTCTTAAATTTTTTTATTAATAGTCAAGAGAAGTTGTAAAAACAACCTTAGTATAAAGGCACAGGAGACAGTCTTGATAATCAAATTAAACAGTAACTTACAGTACAAAAGACAATTTTATGCACATACAAATCCCAAACATGTCGTTCAAAAATATTTCACCATTATTTGTGGGCAATGACTAAAAATATAAATTGTCCTTGTACAATAAATACTTGATAGGTGCAAATTGAAGAAAACTTATTGCTTTCCACATAGATGTTTTCCCTGTAGACTGAAAATTTTGGATTCTTTCTGTCATTAGAATCCTACATATCAGCACATTATTTCAAGAGGGAATAATGAACTCCAAACCCCAACCTCACAAGGAACATTTGGCAGCTGAACTGCCTCAATAGTTGGCAGTGTTTTCTGTTGTTTAAAGCCTACAACAATCATACATCTCATTCATCAGAATGTGTGGGTTAAATTAATATTGTGGTAAAACAAGGCCTTTTGTGGCAGGCTAGTGTTTTCTCTCATGTTAAAGTTTTGCTCAGTTCATGAACCAAAAGAAAGCCAATGAAAATCAGATGTGAATAAATGAAAAGGAATTCAGAGAACGTTAGACTTTCCAAAATAAGTAGCATTTCACACTGAAATCTAAATTATTTCAGTGGGACTCAAGAATGCCTCATGTTCTCTGGGTTGTCATATCAGAGGTGAAAAAAGGTTACCATGGCAAAAAAGAAGTATTTTGGATGAAGACAGTACAACAATTAAATGAAAGGAACTACACTGCAAAGACACAATGTGCAAATAAGCAGCTTTATATTATGACTATCAGCCCAAAGAGAAATTAATGAAAGACTCCGCAATTTATTTTTTTCAACTTTGAGATAATCTGCTTATTTTCAAAGCTTTGAAATGGAGTAGGCTTTTTCATTCTTTTCCTACTACTTTGCTCAGTTTGTATAGATTCATTTTCAGCACCATACTGATCATTCTCAGATCAAAGCCATCCTTTTTCACTTTAAGGAACTGTAGTTAGCTCTAGTCACTTGGCTCATTTTGTAACTAGGAGCCTTTCTTCAGGACAAGAGTCCCTGCATGTTAATCAAGACAAAGTCTGTAATTGTAATCATGAAGAAATAAAAGGAAAGCACACTTTAAAAAATCGTGTTAGTAATGATCCACTTTTTCATTCAACATCTGGTCCATGAGAGCAATGTCAGGGTACAAAAAACTCATCTGAAGTTCGCAAATTAAAAACTTAATGCAATGCAAGGCCTCTACAGTAAATGTGAAGAGTACTATTAAATAGTCAACCTCATGGTTGAATGTTCCGTAAACATCATTACATTGCAAATTCAGCAGAACTGTGAATAATGCAGAACAAATGCTAGCCTGCTAGGCATTTTCCCATTTGTGTCTTGATCTTCCTAGGCTTTTAACTAGAAGGAAGCTTCTTCAAAGAGTAAGTATAAACCTGCTGAAAACTGTCAGTGGGTTAGTGTCACTACAGTACATAATATTAAGTAACTAGAGACTGATACACAACCATTTTCTTTGGCTTGTGGTTTACTATACTAGTAAAGTTTGTTTTGACTTCATTTTAACTAAGTGTACTGCTTCCTTCCAAACAAATTTCTCACTGATATCCAAATCCCATTTAATTACAACTGATTTGATGCCACTGCTTTCAGTGGGTTTACTGTAAGCACAATTAAGTCTGAAATGAATCCTTTACTTTTATTAGCAGTTTCTTTAGCAGTTATTCCCTGTTGAGTGGACATTTATAAATACTGGAATAGAGATGGAATTTTATACTTATCCAATCTGTGAATCACTACCTGCAGATTTACAAAGTTTTCAGATGTAACTAATTTATGTTCACACAACAGTTAAGACTGCTTTTATAAGCATATCTTTAATAAGGCATACAAACAGTAAGAAACAATGGGGAAAACTCAACATAAAGAGTAATCATAGGAAACTTGTACTCAAATGGTACACAGCATTAGATGAAAGCCTACTAGTTTCAGGAACAAGGAACACCTAGGGCTTGTCAGCATGTACTTAAACACCACTTAAGTAAGTTGGGTGCAAGGGTGGGATGAGGACAACACAATGATGTCAGAAATAAAAGCCTTTAAAACAGGCCAGTATAACTTGACTTTCCAAGGAAGGACATCTGTCTCATAAAATTGTGGTACTAACGTAGGTTTATGTAAAGTCTTATTGATGTGAGTCAATTAAGTTGTCACTCCTCCCATGCAAGTCAAAAATAGTTCAAGCTGCAGTGAGATATGTAGCTTTGTCAGTTTATACAGAACACATCCTCCATGTACCATATTGATTTATGGATTTTTTCTTTCATTTTGCTTGATGTTCAGAACTCAATTGTCCATATGCTTTAGTCCCAGCATCAGAGTTTCTGATCATCTATGCATTATGAACTACCTCACATTATTACTTAGTCGGCCAAGGTATTCACGCAACTCTTTTGCAGCTTGGAATCTACCATATCGCTTCTTTGGATTGGCACATTCATCCAGCAAGGCCTCAAGTCGACCATCTTTGGCAATTTCAGCTGGAGGATCATGAAGCAGCCCTCCAGAAGTGCCACGCCAGGTGGCATGTCTTGATAAAAGGTTCTGGCAAATAGCATAGTAGTTATGGTCCACAGTGACCCGAGTGCACAATGTCTCCTTTGAGAAAGAGAGACAAGCTTCCTTATCACAGTCATCAAACTTGCTTTCGTACCATACATCCCAATTTTCAGGTTTATCTGTGAAATGCATAAAAAGAACAAAGTGAAGATAACAGGCCACAAAACAAAGTATTTTCCTGTTCTCTAAATCTCACTACTTTTTAGAGGTTAGAGTTAAAAACTACTAATTGTTACCTAAGAACATTTTGTGTACAGTCAGTTTACAGAGACTGTGTACCAGCCAACATTAATATTTAAAAGGTTTATCATGAGTCCACCAATATTAGCTGTTGTTTTCAATAGCTACAAAGTAGATACTTTGGGATAGCTCAAAACAGAAAATAATTGGAGTGGATTCAAGGAACTATGACCTTAATAAAGATTACTTATAAACTACCATATCAAATCTAGAAGAAAAAGCAGAGAAATATACCATGAACAGTTTGAATGTAATTACATCTAAAAGGTGGGGAAGTTGTTGAATGATCATGATAAAGTGAGCAACAGCAACCCTGAGTTATTTTATTCTGTTGTAGAATACCGCATACGCACATAGTAAACAATGTGATAGTTTCAACATGATCAAATATGCACTGCTACAACTATTCTTTAAGCATTTATTTCTGTATTTTGATAAAATCCAACATTTAAATTGTTTACATGGAAACACAGAACCCATAGTCATAAAATGAAAAGAAGTCCAACTTACTTTGTTTGATCAGCCTTTTATCTGCCACCAAAACGTTTTCTGCATCCACAATGATGACCTTCCCATCTCTAGGGCCTACTGCAAAGTTGTCAAAGCTGACATCAAGGAGGTAGAGTGCAAAGTCAAAGTCATTGTTTGTCAGTTGTTCTGCTATTTCCATTAACTGCCATGCCAGGTCAACTCGTTTTTCCCATGGGGCACTGAAGTAACTCCACAATTCTTCTCCCACATAGTTTACAGCCACCATTCTTCCACATGCTCCCAAATACTTTGCAAATGGCCATCCCTCATCAGAAGGGAAACTCTGGAAAGAGAAAGATCATTTAGTAATCCTGGGGAGGGGAAATACCCAACAAGATTCTAAGAAACAGGTCATATAAAAATCAGTTTTTAGGAAATAAAATATTTGATTTAGATTTTTACATGAAAATATATACATATACTTTCAATTAAAACTAAATCTCATCATAATCATGTCAGTTAAAACCACAAACTATTGCATAGATATGAAATGAATAATTATGAAAATGGTAATGTGCAGGCTGCTATCTAATTGGAGACCCAAGTCAAAATCTAAAATTATGTTTCATATACACCTTATACACATAGCCTGAAGGTAATTTTATACACAATTCTGTGCATGAAACAGTTTGTGTACACTGAACCACCTGAAAGCGAAGTGTTACTCTCTATGCTACCCATATGGACAATTTGAAGTAGCTTCAGATTTTGTAATATTTCGGATTTCAAGAAAAGGAGTACTCAAAGCTCTGATGGGGAAAATCTTTACATAAATTGGTGCTTTAAATGGAGCCCCAAGTGGTGCAATGGATTAAACCCTTGTGCTGGCAGGACTGCTGACTGATAGGTCAGCAGTTCAAATCCAGAGAAAACGGGTGAGCTTCCTCCTTCAGCTCCAGCTCCCCATGCGAGGACATGAGAAAAGCCTCCTACAAGCATGGTAAAACATCAAACATCCGAACGTCCCCTAGGCAATGTCCTTACAGACAACCAATTCTCTCACACCAAAAGCAACTTGAGGTTTCTCAAGTCACTCGTGACACAGGAAAAAATGCTTTAAATCAAATGTTCTTTTAGGAATTCAATCATAAAATAAACCTTGATTTAAATTGCCTGCCCTACTATAAAAACACATTTATACTCTAAAAATAAAGACTTGAATCATTTAGCTATCTGAGAATGCTATGGTCCATACCCTATAAGAAACTCTTCATTCCACCAATAGTAGGAGGGAAGTACACACATTATACCTCACAAGTAGCTTTGCAACTAAAGCCTGCCCTACAATCTTTCCCTCTTCTTCCCAAGTCTATCATTTCCTGTAAGTGAATAATCTACACACCTATGAATAAGAAATTCTTCACCCTCCAACAGCTTCTTATTATACAATTAAAAGTTGAAAGCTTCACTTATCTTACTGTAACAATGTCAATATTGTGGCTACAGCTATTCTAAATATAAGCTTTTATGTTCAATAATAGTGATTGATTTTTTTATAGTACCTGAGCTATCTTGCATATCTATGACACTTTACCTGTTAGTAAACTGGCCTACATGTTTTCAGATGCACTGACTTACCATCAGCTAATTTACACATTAATAATAATAATAATAATAATAATAATAATAACCATCATCATCACCATTTAATTTTTGTATCCCGCCTCCATCTCCACGAAGGGACTCAGGGCGGCTCACATGGGGACAAGCCCAACAACACAAGTTAAACACACAGAACAATCGATTAAAAACATTTTAACTACATAAAACAATAAAAGACATCAGCAGAATTAAAACCAGGATAATAACAACTAAACATTCAGGGGGTAAAATTGTGTAGAACTCTGAATAGGGCTCTTAGAAGGTATAAGGTATAATGTTACCAACTCATCACATCTGCATTTAGCCATTTGCACTACATTTTAACTATAGTATTTCAGTGAAACGTCATTTGAAAGTAAAAGCCCGTGATGCAATATTTCATTTTTTTTTCAAGTTTCCAAAAGACAGGGAAGACAGAAAAAGCTGTGTGTGTCCATGAATTAACACAGTGTTTCTTTAGACAGAGGTAGTTTGTCATTGCTTTCCTCAGAAATATAACCTAGGACTGCTATACTCTGATGGTCTTCAAGTACTAACCAGGTCTGAACCACCTTAGCTTACAAGATCTGATGCATCTGGTTATCTAAGTCCTTAACATTCCCTACTAAAATTGGATAATAGTAACAGTTACTCACAGTGCCTCGCCTGTTCTTTCCCTATATTTATGTTGTTAGGTGTATAAGCCACTTATTATCTAAGGAAGATATAATTCCTCTTCTCATTTTTATCTTCAAGATAATCTTGTAAGGATACATTAGGCTACAAAAGAAAGTAATAGCCCAGGATCAAACAGTGAACTGCATAGTCAAGTGGGAGATTATATCCAGTCTCCTTACTCTTAAGTCTGATACCCCAACAGTGCACGTACCATCCACATTGCAATATCTCCTATCTACTGATTTCTGCAAAATTTCCAATACTGTAAAAACCAACTAGGTTCTGATGAAATAATTATCTGATAACTTTATAAATTGTAAAAATACCAGCATTTTTGAAAATAAAACATAGATTTTTATTTAATTCAATGTATTAGTTTACGCAATCATATTGACCTTGAGGTCATCATTCAGGTTATAGCGGAATGTATTCTGTCTAGGTTGAAAGAATCTTCAAACACTCACCCAGAGAATTTCCCTCCTACTCAAAATCTAGACTCCACTTCCATCAGAAAGTGACATTTCCGACTGTTTCCCCATTTTAACTGTACTATGTATTCAAACATCAAGTAGTATCTAAATGAGCTACACCATCTTCTATCTTAGAGAGTCAATATAATATAGCAGCTTTATTATAACTGGGAGTTGAAGGCCAAAACATCCGGGGTCCCACAGGTTGAGAACCGCTGCCTTAGAGAAGTAGTTCTCAACCTTTGGGCCTCCATGTGTTTTGGACTTCACCTCCCAGATATCTTAACAGCTGGTAAACTGGCTGGGATTTCTGGGACTTGTAGGCCAAAACACCTGGAAGCCCAAAGGTTGGGAACCACTGTCTTAGAGGAAGGCAAAGGCAAACCTCCTCTAATCAACTCCTGCCAAGAAATACCTGACAAGGTTGCTCTAAATCATAGTCAAACTAAATGCACATAACGATGCAACAAATCATCTGACATTGCCCAAAAGTGAAACATCCTCCCTCACATCACAGAAGCTGATAAAGAGGGGAAACATGTTTCTGCACTTCAGGCTTTGTTAGAAAGCTAAAATAGGTCTATTTCTTTTATTCCACAATTTCAGATGGAATTAAGTGATGTAATTTACATGGCTGAGTATAGTAAATGAATTCGTATTAAAACAGACACTTGCTTTGTCAAAAATTTCTCCTCCTGTATATCAGTTTTGTACCTTTGCAATGGCCGTGCACAACTATAGACTAACGCAAATAGATCTAGAAATGACAGCACATACAGACAGATCAAGTGATAGCACATCAACATGAACTACTTGTCAAGCCTGTTATCTCCTTAGACTCAGACTTCTGATTAGTTGTAAAAGTGTAGCAATTCATCTTCCAGCTGTCAAAAAGACATTACAGGTGAACAACTTATTAAACTATTCAACATCACCACAGTAAAACGACAATATTGCACATAATCATTGTTATGAAGAATGAACTAAACTTAGGAGTTAGTTCATGCATAATGTAAACATATACACATTAGGTCATGCAGTTTTGGGGTCCATTTTCAGCTAACCCCTCATTCTGTTTACCAGGAAGTTAACTCGAATCAGGGGGAGTGTTGCAATTTTCATTCGCAAAGATTTGACCTATTAGATACAATGGGAAACTTTAAAGGCTTAACCCACAGTCATTTTAAAGCCTATCTGCATGAAACCTACCTCATTTTAGACCACATTTACAACTGCAGGCCTGCCAAGTTTCAGAACAATTCACCAATCCACTGATTTTTTTAGAATTATTTTATGTTTTTACCATAACATTTTAAAAAATAAGACAAATTGCAAGAGATAGTTCTAGGAGTTGTAACTGCTGGTTGTATCCATTTTCAGTCAATCAGAGCATCAACGCAACCAGGCCTTTTATTGGTTGAGAAACTGAGAGAAAAACTTCAACTCCCATCATGCTCCGACTTTTCAATGCTCGCCCACCCCTTGCATGTGCTGCTGGGAAAGCGAGTTCCCAGCAGGGCCCTCTCTGGAGGATGAGCCTATGGAACTTTTCCGCTGCCAGGACCCCTGCCTCAAGTATAATGCAAACTTAACTTCATCCTCTCCAATAGCGAATAAATCCGGCTCTCTTGACCCATTTGCCCAGCCTTTCAGTTCCCTCCTTCCCATTCAGTTTTTGAGGGATTACACAAAAGTGACCACTGAATATTACAAATCGATTTCGGTTAAACTGATCCGGGCCCAAGCCTAATACACATGGAGACTACTGTTAATATTTATAAACTGCCATTATAGACACCAACCTTTTCGCAGCAGCTTCCAATATAAATAAAGTATGAATAAGAAACTTCAAAATGAAATTATTAATATGACCCACCAATACAGTATCCAGCCCTGTAAAATACTAAAATCCAATAGTTACGAGTAAAACAAACACATAACAGAAGCTACAAACATTTCGATTCAACAGCTCAATAAAGCCTATTTAGGGAAATCATTTAGAAAATGTACTTTTAAAACCCTTCTTCAATGATACTGTCTCATCCCAACCAGCAACGTGTTAGAAACTTAAGAGATCCAAACTACAAATTACTTTATGAAATAATTTCAGCTGCTCTTATGTTAACTCAGAAAGAGACATGTTTAACGTTACTCAGAAGTACGTACCTCAAGCAAGCAGAAAAAGTATATCACAATGTGCTACTGTTTAATGTAGCATATTCCAGCAGTAGGCCAGGTATTGAGAACACTTGGCACTGAGGAAAAATGCTTTAATTGTCAAAGCAGAAATTTCAGGAAACAAACTCAGAAACCAAACCCAAAGAACATCTTGGCAGTACAGCAGTAGGGACTACCACACAAAAGAAATGAGGCCAAGCACCCAAAGGTTTCCTGGATTGTAGATAACAGCCCTATTAATTATATAATCAACATATATTTGCGGTAGAACAGTGTGAAAAGGCCACAGAGACATTTTGTAGAGCTCAACCAACTGCTAAGACCAACTCCCCATCACAAAATATGTAGGACTTTTATATCTGTCAAAGATGGCACATTGCAACTGCTGTTTGTCTGAGAGGAAGAGAGGAGCAGATAGTGAAGCAACATTCCTATTATATTCACTAGTGCACTACCCTTACAGACAGGAGATAATGCCTTCCATTTCACTATAACCTGCAAGAGACAGCCTGAAAAGAAATGGGATGAGATGGACCACCACCTCGCACACCCTGATACCAGCATACAAAGCTGGTAGAGTAGAACATTCATATAGTGAGGAGTAAGACAGGGTGGTTCCTTTTTAGCAGGGATAGGAGACTACTGACTTCTGGAATTTATTTGGGCAGTTGGAGACAAATAAATAATAGCTCAGGAAACTGGATGTTCACTTATAATTAAACCCATGATCAGCCCTAGAGTGAGTTTTCTTTCCAGTGCAACAACTGAGCTCTTAATGGCTCTTACACAAAACATAACTCCTAGTTTTTAAAACCTTCTGCAAGTCTTTATCTGGGAGATGGACAGGGAAACCATTTTGTTGTTAGTAAACTTTGGATCAAAAACACTAGCCTGTTCATTGGAAATCAACTAGAAATCTGTAAGCAGACCTTAATCTAGCTTCTGCTCAACCCTGCCCTACAATATGCTCTGTGGCATGCAGGATATAGAACACCAGTAGCAATAGTTAGTAATCTAGCAAAAGACACTTCACAAAAACCCCAATCAAGCTTTAAACTAACAGACCATAGACATGGGAAAACAAAATATTTGTTATCAACTTTAAGGAATTTTTCCTGCCACTGCAAAAATGATATATGAATATGATCAGGACACATTTGCTATTTCTACTCCAACGCCTAAAATGAGGAGAAAGGACTACATGGTAGCTTATTATTCCAAAATTATAGTTGTGCTTTGCTTGTGAACAACATAACATTGTGTAACTTCTAAAGATCCCAGCATCAAGATCAAGAAACATCTGTATGCTCAAAGTGCAATTAACAAAAAGAAAAGGCATTAAACTTTTTATCTCATTAAAAACCACTAATCTGCTCAGTAACTACTAGTTATTATCATAGGTCATGCTTTTTTTGTGTGACGAGAACAGCAACTTCAAAAACAATTTTTCTTACAGATCTTGCAAGACGACACTCACTTCCTCTCTCCCCATGCACACACAGATACTGGTGTGAATATCAGTTAATTCATATGTGCATTATGCCTAGCTATCAAATATGGAAAACCTTATTCGAACTGGTTTGGCTGGTTACCGATTTAAAATTGTTTTGATCTAAAACAATCTGCCCTGCTTAGCTAAGTGCATACTTGTGCAATATAAATATTTATCTCCCTTCGAAACACCTATGCACATTACAACGTACAGTAGAGTCTCACTTATCCAACACTCGCTTATCCAACGTTCTGGATTATCCAACGCATTTTTGTAGTCAATGTTTTCAATAAATCATGATATTTTGGTGCTAAATTCGTATATACAGTAATTACTACGTAGCATTACTGCATATTGAACTACTTTTTCTGTCAAATTTGTTGTATAACATGAGGTTTTGGTACTTAATTTGTAAAATCATAACCTAATTTGATGTTTAATAGGCTTCTCCTTAATCTCTCCTTATTATCCAACATATTCACTTATCCACCGTTCTGCCGGCCCGTTTATGTTGGATAAGTGAGACTCTACTGTATTACATTTTTAAAATTAAGAGCTACAAAAACATGGGTGTCATAATCATCACAATACTGTTCATTTGCTGTTACAGAATGATGAAGATACACTTGTTGATTGAGTGAAAAATTACTAATATGTGCTTCAAAAATATTTAAATTAAAAGGACACAATATTAAGGCCATTATGTATAATTAAAAGTAGTCAGTACACATGGTCAACAAAAATCAAGCCATAAACAAAAATTAATAACATAAATAGCAGAAGCAATGTCATTTTAAATTTACTTAGATGACACAAATATTAGCTCTCAACATAATTACTCTCCCTGCTCTAGCAGATTTGTGAATAATCAAACTTCCCATAAATAAGAAGACAGAATTATTTTTCTACCTCAACAGGATGGACTCAGATGAACAGTGACTGGCAAAAAGCAAGGTAAATGATATACAGCAGAATGTAACAAGCAAGCAGTTGTTGGAGAACCAACGGAATCTTACCAAAATAGTACTAAGCAAAATCATATTGTGTAGCACAGAACTCTATTTGTATTTCACTGTTAGATAACTAGCTATAATTGATTTCAGAATACTGAGCAGAGCCTGTTTGAATTACAGATAATTTAGATGGTAATATCTTGAAAATTCTTCCCTAAATTTTCCAAAGCATTTTCACAATATAGACTGCTTCATTTATGCCACTGAATCAAACAAATAAATTTGAAGTACATTAAGATACCTAGATTTACAAAAGTAAGCAAAAGAAAATTAGGTTTTTCTAAACACTAAGGAATATGAATGGTGTCCTGGTGAGAGATGTTTCTATCATAAAGCTTCTTCTCTCGCCTTTACAATCTCTTCAAATGTAGGTCAAGCTTAAATAATCTCAAAACTGGCTAAAATAAAAGCTGTCTGTTGTGGCAATGTGCACTTCATAAGCACTGCCACTTTACCAGTAATCCATACTCTAAATAGGCTTCAAACTAAGCCTCCAATCTCTGACAAAAAGTACTATAATCCAAGAATCACTACAGTTTAGTGGATTATTCAAGACACATTTCCCATTATAAAATCAAAGTTCAAGTCTTGTATTTATTGCCCAGTCATACTCATTAGTTGGACCAGTCTAACTTTCGAATCCCATTTAACCCCTTTCTTGATTATCACATTCTAATTGTAATCCAGACAATGAGAGTTTTTATATGTTAAGTTTTTAAAAATCTTTTCATACTTTTTGCAAACATATAATATGTATAGAAAAATCATCAACTTTAACTAATCCTGGTAGCATAAACAGTACCTTTTAGAAACGTGCTTATTTCCCAAACAGAACCTGAAATTAGCTTATACTATTTCATTGTGATAGTCTTTACAGGTTAAGTGACAATGTTGACAAGATTTTGAAGAAGTTAAGAGATTATCGAGAAAAGGATTTCCTGAGTCCAATTACAATTTGGGAAGGCAATGGCAAACCTCTGAACAAATCTTGCTGATAAAACACTATGACAGAGTTGCCTTAGGGTCACCACTGGTCAGAAATGATTTGAAGGCACACAACAAAGTATCATAATCAACTATCCTGCACAGAACCAACAGCTAAGACTGCATGAAATAAAAAGCTACTTTTAATTTTCCCAAAAGTGAAAAATGGAAATATTATTTGCGCATCTTAAGTTGCATTTTATGCATGCATGCCTGAAAAAGGATATCTAGAAGCACTATGATGCTTATGCCTGTGTAGGCATTTGTAGAATTATGCTCTTAATGTAATAACTGGCACCCACTAACAAGTCCTCTGAAAAATGTTAAATTTAAAAATATGTTCTACAGAAAAGTTAGTACATTTCTGAAACCAAAAACAAAGCACAACACTTGCTGGGCAGGTTCCCCAAGAAGTCGAAAGCAAACTTTATAAAGCATTATCAAACAATCAGCCCTCAAACTATAATCAATTTATATATATAAAGGATTAAAAAAAATTTGGCCTAGGACAAAACAAAAAAACTACACATCCCAGAAACACTAAACTTGGCAACACAACCCCTCATCCATGCCTCTACATTCATACAACAAAAAGAAAAATAAAGTCCTAATTAGAAGGAAAGGAATAATTGTTTTTTATCCAATTGCTTTTATCACTTGGTCTCCTAGCAACCTACTCAGCCCAGGGGACAGGCACAGTTAGGCCTCTTCCACACTGCCTATAAGATACAGATTATCTGATTTTAACTGGATTATATGGCAGTGTAGACTCAAGGCCCTTCCACACAGCTATATTACCCATTTATAATCTTATATTATCTGCTTTGAACTGGATTATCTTGACTCCACACTGCCAGATAATTCACTTCAGTGTGCATTTTATACAGCTGTGTAGAAGGGGCCTCATATTATCCAGTTCTAAGCAGATAATATAAGATTATAAATATACAGTAGAGTCTCACTTATCCAACATAAACAGGCCGGCAGAACATTGGATAAGTGAATATGTTGGATAATAAGAAGGGATTCAGGAAAATCCGATTAAACATCAAATTAGGTAATGATTATACAAATTAAGCACCAAACATCATGTTATACAACAAATTTGACAGAAAAAGTAGTTCAATGCTCAGTAATGCTATGTTGTAATTACTGTATTTACAAATTTAGCACCAAAATATCACAATGAATTTAAAACATTGACTATGAAAACATTGACTACTAAAAGGCAGACTGCGTTGGATAATCCAGAACACTGGATAAGCGAATGTTGGATAAGTGAGATTCTACTGTAATATGAAATAATTACTGTGGTAATCCAGTCCAACCCAATTCTGCCATGGAGGACACAATCCAAGCACGCCCAACAGATGGCCACCCAGCCTCTCAATAATAATAATAATAAGAAGAAGAAGAAGAAGAAGAAGAAGAAGAAGAAGAAGAAGAAGAAGAAGAAGAAGAAGATCATACAATCATAAGGTTAGCAGATACCCCTAAGGATCATCCAGTTCAACTTCCTTATATCATGCAGTAGGACACAATCCAACCACTCCTGACAGATGGCCATCCAATATCTGCACAATAATAATACACATCGAATCACAGCATCAGACAGTTAGGAGACACCCTTAAAGGCCATCCAGTCCAACCCAATTCTGCCATGCAGGACACAATCCAAGCACTCCCAACAGATGGCCACCCATCCTCTCAATACTAATACTAATAATAACAACATAATACAATCCTAAGGTTTGGAGTGACCCCTAAGGATCATCCAGATCAACTTCCTTCTACCATGCAGGAGGACACAATCCAAGCACTCCTGACAGATGGCCATCCAGCCTTTACATAATAATGATGATGATGATGATGATGATAGAAGCACAGAATCCAAGAGTTTGGAGAGACCCCTAAGGGCCATCCAGCCCAACCCTTTCTACTATGCAGCAGGACCCAATCCAAGCATTCACAACACATGGACAACGTATAAATACTATACAATACTACACAGGGACATAGACCCCCTCTACCCTCACCACTTTCACAGTACACAAACAACCAAATGCATACTAAACATAAAGACAACCATACAACAGACATTCAATACCACCACTACCTCAACAAGTTCTCACCAACACCACCAGACAACGCCACAGCAATGCATGGCCGGGCACAGCTAGCAAGTTATATAAGGATAATTCTTAGTTTTAAGACCAGTTACTTATATACTAAGGCAGCATGAAAGTTAGTTAATTAGAGGGTCAATGTGACATAGTGATTTGAGTGGTAAACTAAGACTCTGGAAGACCAGAGTTTGGATCTGCACTCAGCCATGGAAACTCATTTGGTGACCATGGCAAATCACACATTCTCAATCATAGAAGAAGACAAAGAACAAATCTTGCCAAGAAAAGGCCATGATACATTCACCTGAGGGTGCTATCAAGCTGAAAATGATTTGAAGGTACACAACATTCATAGGGATTTCCTTCTAAAGCAGAAAACTATGGCTACATTAAGTTTATAATGCATTATAGTACTTCCTATTGAGCTTCAAAACACACCTCCCTCAGAAACAGTATTTATATTAAACCACTTTACTCTCCGACTATTACTACTAATACTGAACTTTTTATAAACAGAAAAAGTATCTAGAATTTTCTTTAAATGAAAAGCTGCAACTGAAACCAATACCGACAGAGTTTTAATGTCAACTATCTTGCAAAAGGCCTGTCTAGCTTTCAAGTTAATGGCAGCCCTTTAAGAAATGTTAAAGACATACACCAGCTGGTTCATACCAAGTCACTAAGCAGCTGAACTGAGCACCAGCTGTTTTAACACTCTACTTTATCCTGCTTTGTCAGCCATCCTAGGTTGAGGAAATAAATCAACCATTAATTTTACATATTTATTGCTAAAAGGAAATTTACTTGAGAACCATAACTGGTGAAGACAAAAGTTTATCAGTACAACTTAATGTGCTTTTATTTTTTTTTGGTAAAATGACATTTCTCTAAGTTAAATGTTATCTGCACTGAAGTCTCCTAATGCAACACCATGGTGTGTCATCTAAACGATTTATTTCCTGAATTACCCATCTGATTGAAATACAGTTTCATAAAAAGATAACATTCGCTGGCAAATGCCTAAAACTGAGAAAAAAAATGTTAGCAAGAAAAAGTGCATATCTGGTGGTTACACTACATCTCTACAGATTTTTATTTTAAAAAAATACTGAACATGTAACTACGTATTAACATACAATAAAAGAGCAAGTCGGTGCTGCCATGGATATCAGGACAAAATTATTTAAATGCTTAAATTTAAAGTAACAGGGTGACTATAACATGAAGTTGCTTGTCTTTAGCTACAGTGCCATCAAGCCTGCTACCTGAGCAATGAATTTCAACATCCATGATTATTGGGCAAGGTAGAGTTTGCCAAAAAGAAGATCTTTAAAACAGCAGACTGTAAAAAAAGAGATGCCTATTATTTTCAAAGATACAAACTCACCTGAACGTTAATATAAAAGCAAACTTACACTTCATGCAGCCATAAAGAAAACAAGAGTTCTAATTTTAAAGACAATTTAGCTGAATGTTCAAAGCCACCATAATCCCATAATGACAAAAATTATATCAAACTATATTTTACTATTTCAATAATAGTGTCTAAACATTTTAATAAAAAAAACTTTAAAACAATTGGTGCTTACTCCCAGGATTGTGTATCTGGGTTTAAGACTATTTAAGCAGTAGACATTGGTAGGGAGCCTGTTCAGTATGTGGGTGTTTGTATTTCTGTGCTCTTGCAGCTAATGAAAGTAACAGGAAAAAGGTTGAAGAAGCCAGGCACCCTCTGCCCCCCCCCCCCCCCACAGAGTTTAACCCACTGAATCAAATTTCAACTGATTTAATACAGTCGGCTATACAAAATATAACTTGGATTTACCCTTATGGGCTGAATTAGTATCCTTAAGAAAACACCAAGGTCTAAACACCACTTCCACGCTATTTCAAAAAGTCAACATGGAGAGCAAAAATGTTTGCAGTGTTGCTATCTGTGGGACAGAAATGCACAAACACAAATCTCCATGAAGATTAGTTCTATATATTGGGTTTCCAGTACATACTTTAAAACATTTGTATTTTTTTAATTTACCCAATTCAAATATAAGCAGAATATAGAAGATATCGAGAAAGAAGAATGCTTGGACCTACAGTATTTTACAAGAACCCTTCAATGTTTATGCCATAATGAAATATCTCCTATCTTTACCATGTCTCTAACTGGTGGTCTGGACTGATACCAATCTATGAGCCTTTGATGAGTTTTCAGGAAAGATTAATTGTACAAAATTAACACAAATATAGCTCCTAGCCAAGCACGGAAAAACTGGCTGGCTCTCACTTCATTTAGTAAAAGTACTGCTATACATTACTTTCTATTGGCTTTTCTATAGGTAAATCCAGAAAGCTTTTAGTGGGGAGTTATCCCGCAGGAAGAACTAAACTGACAGTGTATCTACACTATAAATGTAATGCAGTTTGACACCACTTTAACTGCCACAATTCAATGCTAAGGAATCATGGGAGTTGTAGATCTCTGCAATGGAATCCTAGGATTTATTGTTTGGTGATGCACCAGCACTCTTTGGCAGAGAAGGCTAAAAAGACCTTACATAACTAAACTCCCAGGATTGCATAGCATGGAACAAGTTGGTTAAAGTGGTGTCAAACTGCATTAGTTCTACAGTATAGATGCACCCCAAGTCTCCCTTAGAAAATAACATGCAAGAAAGTTATCACTATCATTTTCGGCACATCAGGAGCCCAGAAAGAAGAGACACTGAGATAGAGTGTAGAATTAAACCAAAACCGGGCTGATCCAGAAAAATGACAAAGCCTTATAAGCAGCATTTGTAGCCACAGGGTTGCAACTATAGAATTGACCATATGGACCTTGGACCTGCACCCACCCCCAAAATGATGTGGGCAAAATTGGACAACCGTGATTCCTATGTAGTTGAACCACCTTAGGAATTCTCCATCTTCCATTCTTCTGGTGGAGCACTGAGAATGATCAAGACAACAATTTTTATCCAGCCCTCCCAGGAATAGTGAAGGCTGCTTGCCATCTATCCTATGTTCATTAACTTGGGAGTAGGGGACACTGAAAACATAGGGCACACTTATCAGTACCTGATGAGTATCCGATGTCTAAAATACCTGAGATCAGAAGTATTTTGGATTTAGGATTTATTTTATTGGATTCTGCATATACATTAATAATGAGAAACGTTGGAGATGGGACCCAAACCTAAGCATGAAATTCTTTTTTGTCTCATATGCACATTATATACATAGTATGAAAGTAATTTTAAACAATATTTTAAACCATTTTTTGTACATTGGTGTACTTGAACCACCTTAACCACCCGGGTGGACAACTATGGAGCATTTTGGAATTCTGAATAAGGGAAACTCAACCTGTACATAATGTGTTTAAAAGAGTCTTCATATGATGATAAAAGATAGGGAAAGGGATTTCCATGTCCACATTAGTAGGCAAAATTATTCCTGGTCAAACAACTCTAAGTGCTTCCTCAACAAAAAAAACAAACCCAAAACACATTCAGGAGGTTCCTGCCTTATTAGCTGCTAGGAAAGACAGATGAACTAAGCGATCCCTACAAGGACACTGATGGAGTAGCAGTTTGGATGGTGCTCTCCACTAGTCCAATCCCTAGCTACACTGATCATTTAATACAGTTTCAAAGCAGTATGTGCAGATGATTACACAGGAAATCGTGGAACCAGTTTGAGGCTCAGATGGAGGTTGCACAAACCACAAAGCACTGATGCAGACTAAGGGCTTTCTTTCGCCCACTTCTGCCTGAGTTTGTTGTTTGAAGCATTAAAGCAGAGCTTTCCAAACTGTGTGTTGTGACATGTTAGTGTGTTGGCTGCAGAGTATAAGTGTGTCATGAACTGTAACAAGAAGCCTCTTGAAATAAGCCTATGTGAAATAAGCAGTAAATTATATACATTTTTTTAAAAAATGAAAGGTTTTCATGAGAGAAGTTATGTGACCATACATTTCGGTCTACCATACATTTGTGTCTACCATATGATCCAGTTCAAACCAGATAATCTGGACTTTATATGGTAGTGTAAGAAGGGGCCTGAGTCGCGAAATGATGCATGTCTAAAGAGGTATGCCACCAACACAAAAGATTTGGAAAGTTCTACAGGATCAATACAAGTGGGGCTGGACAGAGCGTAAATTCTCACTCTCTACTTGCAGCAGGAGGGGCTCCATACTGCATTATAAATGGTCAGTGTAGATGGAACCATAGCTCAATCCTATGGAATACAGGCAGTCACTGAGTTACAAACATCCAACTCACAAACAGCTCATTGTTAAGAACTGAGCTGAGACAACAGGATGTGTGAGAAATCTCCACCTCGGAAGGTAAATTCACTCCTGAAAAAATTATCATGGGGAAAAGGTGTCTCCACCGAAGCTTTCTCACTAAGATTTCTTTCCACAAGCCAACTTTTCAAAATCCAATCATCACAGGAACAGAAAGTACAGTGCAATCTTCTTACCAGGGGCACAGACAACAAAATAAACACATCAGGGGTTACTAACCCTTCCCTATGCTATCCAAAGCTACTATATTTTATATATAAGGCACGGGCAAACTTGGGCCCCTCCAGGTATTTTAGACTTCAATTCCGACAATTCCTAACAGCCTACCGGCTGTTAGGAATTGTGAGAGTTGAAGACCAAAACACTTGGAGGGCTCAAGTTTGCCCATGCCTGTTTTGTGTGTGTGTATTATTTATTAATTTGGGAAATGTCTATATCGCCTGTTTTCCAAGGACTCAAGTAAAAACAGTCTAAAAATTCACAAGGAAATGTAATATTATAAAATGTAAATCTTAGGCTTCTGTCACCATTAATTCAAAGCTATTCCACATAGGAAAGGACATGAGGGTGGGGGACTGCTCTGATTATTTCTGACAGGGCATTCCAGATTTATTCCAGATATATTTATTATATATATAATGGCTGAAGTTACACTTTTAAAATGTACCTGTTCCTACTTGCATAGGAATTCAACTTGAGTAAAACCACAGAATCCTTTACGGTTCAGGTCCAGCCTATTTGCATGACCACGTCACCCCCTAGGAACCAACTCAGGACTTGTGGTCCTCCAGGGATACCCTTACCCTTCTCACAGTCCCACCATTCTCACAAGCACGGCTGGTGGGAATGAGGGAAAGGGCCTTCTTAGTAGTGGCTTTAGAATGCTCTCCTTTAAAAAATCAGACAGGTTCCCTCTCTAGCTATCTTTAGAAAAGAACTAAAAACCTGAATGTGGAAGCAGGCTTTCAAAAATGGTTGATTGCTTTTCATTATGACGGTAGTCTTTTAGCCTTGTCAATACCTATGGGTTTTTAACTGGCTTTGCCTCCGGAGTGCAGTATGTTTATAAACCCAGTACAATTTTTATTTATTGTGATATTGTTTTTTAAAAATCTTGTTTATGATTATCAGTTATATGTGATCTTGTCTTTTTGGTTTCTTCTTATGTATTTATCATTATTTGATTCTGTTTTGAACCACCCTTGTGGAAAGGGGCGGGATATAAATAAAACTTATTATTGGGTTGCTGTGAGTTTTCCGGGCTGTATGGCCATGTTCCAGAATCATTCTCTCCTAACGTTTCGTCCACATCCATGGTAGGCATCCTCAGAGGTTGTGAGGTCTGTTGGAGACTAGGCAAATGAGGTTTATATATCTAAGGAAGTTCTGGCGTGGGAAAAAGAACTCTTGTCTGTTGGAGGCAAGTGTGAATGTTTCAATTAATCACCTTAATTAGCATTGAAACGTCTTGCAATTTCAATGCCTGGCTGATTCCAGCCTGAGGGAATCCTTTGTTGGGAGGTGTTATTTGACTCTGATTGTGTCATGTCTGGAATTCCCCTTTTTCCAGAGTGTTGTTCTTTATTTATTGTACTGATTTTAGAGTTTTTTCATACTGATAGCCAGATTTTGTTCATTTTCATAGTTTCCTCCTTTCTGTTGAAATTGTCCACATGCTCATGGATTTCAATGGCTGGTTGTCAGAGTGGTCCAGGATTTCTGTTTTCTCAAATAATAGACTGTGTCCAGGTTTGGTCATCAAGTGCTCTACTTATGGCTGACTTCTCTGGTTGAGTTAGTCTGCAGAGCCTTTAATGTTCCTTGATTCGTGTTTGGGTGCTGACAATCAGGGCCAGCTAACACCTCCAAACAAAGGATTCCTTCCAGGCAGGCATCAGCCAGGCTTTGAAACTGCAAAGCTTTTCAATGTTAATCAAGGTGATTAATTGAAACATTCTCACTTGCCTCCAAACGAATAGAGTTCAAAGTGTTATCTAAGGCTTTCGTGGCCAGAATCACTGGGTTGCTTTGAGTTTTCCGGGCTGTGTGGCCATGTTCCAGAAGCATTCTCCCCTGATGTTTCGCCCACATTTATGGCAGGCATCCTCAGAGGTAATGAGGTTTGTTGGAAACTAGGCAAATGAGGCTTATGTATCTTTGGAATGTCAAGGGTGGGAGAAAGAACTCTTGTCTATTTGAGGCAAGTGTGAATGTTGCAATTAATCACACTGACTAGCACTGAAAAGGTTTGCAGGAGAGAATGGTTCTGGATCATGGCCATACAGCCCGGAAAACTCACAGCAACCCAGTGATTTCAACCATGAATGCCTTCGACAACACAAAGCCACAGAAGCCATCCCAGTTCGGTGAGACATGGGAAGAGGCTAAAGACTTTGCCAAACGATGTATAGCGGTGAGCGCGGGTCCCGTCCCGTGCGAGCCCTACCTGCAGGACGAGGGGCTCCGGGTTGAAGGCGAGCGTGATGAGGAGCTGCATGCGCTCGGCGTCCTTGAGGTTCCGGAGGAGGAAGCTGCCGGAGTCCTTGGTCTCGGCGTAGCGGCGGACGAGGCGGTCGAGCAGGCGCTGCGAGGGGCAGTGCACCAGGTCGGACCAGCCCTCCACGGCGTCGGGGGTGAGGAGCCGGACGTCGCCGTTGATGGCGGCGAACTCGGTGGCGTGCAGGGCCTGCGGGAGGTCGCAGCGCCCCCTGGCGGCGGGGCCTCCCCCCGCGGAGGCGCGCCGGCAGATCTTGGCGTCGAGCTCGGCCAGCTCCCGCGCGGAGCCCAGGCGCTTGAGCACGACGCGGCGGCTGCCCTCGCGGGGCTCCCCGTAGCGCGCGAAGAAGACGTTCTTGACGTTGAGGAAGTCGAGGAGGCGGAGGCGGCCCCAGCTCTCGAGCCGCAGCTGCCCGTTGAGGAACTTGCGGCACCAGCTGGTCCCCCAGCAGGCCGGGCACTTGTTCAGCTGCAGGAACCGCCGCTCCGAGAGCTCGTTCCGCTGGAGGGAGGCCAGCAGCGAGGGCGAGTTGAGCGCCAGCGCCGCCGCCAGCAGGGCCAGCGCCGCCAGCTTCACGTAGCGGTACAGCCTCCCCAACTTCAGCGACACCAGGCGGAGCATCGTCCGTTTCACCACGACGCCTCGGCCGGGCCGGGCCAGCCGGCGGGGGGACACCGAGCGCGCCCCCGGCTGCCCTTCCCCTCGCGCGGCCCCTTCCCTCAGCGACGCTCCGGCACCAATACACTCCCCACCGCGAGGCTCGCCTGATAAAAAGGCAGCCAAGTTACTAAGGGAGGCGGGGAAGGGGCGGGATCCCAGGCGGCCACGCCCCCTCTTTTGGAAAGGGGGAGGAGCTACAATAACCGCCGCTGCCCAGCCGTTAAGGTGGCACGCACGCGCACGCCTCAGGGTTTTGGTTTGGGTCTTTTTTTTTTTTTTAATCCTCGCGCGCTCCCGTTGAAAGGCGAGAGGTGACGCGCCTTACTCTCGTGGAGAGAGGCACTCAGCGAGGGAGGAAAAGGGGCGTAGCCAACATTCCGAAGCCGGGGATGGATTGGCCCCATCGTCGTTGCTAGGCCCCGCCCCTTCCACCCAAGCAACGCTATATAAGCCGCTGCCGGGATAGTTTCCCTGTTGTATTTTCCACAGAATTCCTGAGCGAGGAAAGAGGGAGGTAGGCAGGCAGGAGAGCTGCCTCCGCCATGTTGTCTTTATTTAAGCGGGGGGAAGGGCGGAGTTAGGCAAGAAAGCGCTCCTTGTGCCGTTTCTCTCGCCTTTGTTTTTCGTGGGGGCTTCCTAAAGAGCGTACGACGCCGGCTTGAAAGAAGCCGAGTGCCCAGAAGCAGGCTCTTCAAGCGGGGCCGCATAAAAGCTTCAGAAGAAATAAGCTAATTTTTAGGAAAGCATATATTTATCCCTATTCGTTTCTCTGTGAAAGGAGGAGCACGTCAGATCTCTCCATAGATAAGGCTGCCCAAGGACCTCATCACGCTAGAGCTTGGATCCACTTTGAATACACTTTAAATCCACTTTAGGGAGGGGCCTTTAAACAGCTCAGCCAGACAGGTCCTGCGCCTCACCAAACTACAAACCCCAGAATTCTGTAGAGGCAGAAACCGGATTTAAAGTGAATCCATGCTGTAGTCTGATGACGCTGTCAGATTCTTATATGGAGTAAAGCTTCTAGATCTCTTCCCCCCCCCCCCTCTTTTTGATAAGAGGAGCAGGCTGAGAGCTGCACTGTATAAGGTCGATATATAGTAGAGTCTAACTTATCCAACATAAACAGGCCGGCAGAACGTTGGATAAGCAAATATGTTGGATAATAAGGAGAGATTAAGAAAAAGCCTATTAAACATCAAAATAGGTTATGATTTTACAAATTAAGCACCAAAACATCATGTTATACAACAAATTTGACAGAAAAGGTAGTTCAATACTTAGTAATGCTATGTAGTAATTACTGTATTTATGAATTTAGCACCAAAATATCACAATGCATTGAAAACATTGACTACAAAAATGTGTTGGATAATCCAGAACGTTGGATAAGTGAGACTCTACTGTAGTTAATTATGGATCTTAGGAGTTGAGGCTGAATGGAGGATACGGATCAGACCCTTTGAGAAGAGAGAAATATATGTACAGTAGGTTAATCCCTTCTCTGAAATACTCCCAAAATTGTCCCCATCTGCGACTGAGATAGTGATAGTAATAGGTTGTTGTGAGTTGTTTGGGCTGTATGGCCATGTTCCAGAAGCATTCTCTTCTGACGTTTCGCCTACATCTGCGGCAGGCATCCTCCGAGATAGTGAGGTCTGTTGGAAACTAGGCAAATAGGGTTTATATATCTGTGGAATGTCCAGGGTGGGAGAAAGGACTCTTGTCTGGGTTGCTGTGAGTTTTCCGGACTGTATGGCCATGTTCCAGAAGCATTCCCTCCTACAAACCTTTTCAATGCTAATCAAGGTGATTACAGTAGAGTCTCACTTATCCAATAAATGGGCCGGCAGAATGTTGGATAAGCAAAAATGTTGGATAATGAGGGATTAAGAAAAAGCCTATTAAATGTCAAATTACGTTATGATTTTGCAGATTAAGCACCAAAACATCATGTTTTACAACCAGTCTGCAACTTGTTTGGGAGTGTGGCTACACTTGTGTTGTTGTTGGGCATGTTGGTCTGCTGCACGTTGTTGCCTAGAGCTGTGGATCCAGGCAGGAGGCAGACTGTTAGATAATAAAGAATGTTGGATAAGCCAGGCTCTACTGTAATTGCAACATTCACACTTGCCTCCAACAGACAAGAGTTATTTCTCCCACCTTGGACCTTCCAAAGATATGTAAACCCCACTTGCCTAGTTTCCAACAGACCTCACAAACTCTGAGGATGCCTGCCAAGATGTGGACAAAACGTCGGGATTCCCAGAGTTTGTGAGGTCTGCTGCAAACTAGGCAACTGGGATTTATATATCTGTGGAGTGTTCAGGGTGAGAGAAAGAACTCTTGTCTGCCAGAGGCTATTCAATGTTAATCAAGCTGGCCAGTTGCAACATTCACTCTTGCCTCAGGCAGACAAGAGTTCTTTCTCCACCCTATACATTTCACAGATATGTAAACCCCACTTGCCTAGTTTCCAACACACCTTGCAACCTCTGGGGATGCCTGCCATAGCTGTGGGTGAAACGTCAGGAGAGGATGCTTCTGGAACAGGGCCATACATCCGGAAAAACTTGCAGCAACCCTGACAAGAGTTCTTTCTCCCACCCTGGACATTCCACAGATATATACACCCCACTTGCCTAGTTTCCAACAGACCTCACAACCCAGTTATTCCGGCCGTGAAAGCCTTTGACAACATAGTGATTGTAATATTTGTAACCTTTTCCTTGCTTATCATATATCTCCCTAAATGGAATAATTTTGCTTGCTTAATCTAAAAATGTCCATATTAAAGCCCAATGCAATGCTCTCAATTCTATAGCTACAGGTTGAGCATCCATAATTCTGAAGTACTCTAGAGTTTCTACATTGTGGCTGAGATAGCAGCAGTTTTGCTTTCTGATGGTTCAGTGTACACAAACTTTGTTTCAGGCTGAAATTATTATAAATATGGTTTAAATTTACCTTTGGGCTATGTGTGTAAGGTGTTTACAAAACAAATTTCAGGCTTGGATCCCATCTGATATCTCATTATGTACAGGTATTTCAGAGTCCAAAAATCGCGAACACTTCTGTTCCCAACATATTTGGGATAAAAAGGATGCTCAGCTTACATCTGAGGTATAGATGCTTCAAATATAGGCTGAATCTATCCTGCCATATGATGCACTTTCAAACTGCATTATATAGTCAGTATAGAGAACCCTTAGAATTCAGTTAAAATGTATTATATTGCTCTATACTAACTGTGTAATGCAGTTCCAAATAATGCAGTGTAGATTCAGCCCTAGTCTGATCATAACCCAGCTAACCTATATTCACTGGGGCTGGTTCAAGATAGGTTTGTTGGTAGCATGCTATAAACTTTAAGATCCTAAATTTTAGCAACTGAAACTGTGTTTTAGTTGAGGATGTTTTAAGTTTTGCAGAAGTGAAAGATGCAAACGCTGGTATAATAAGCATCACTTATTAAAATAGCCCTGGTTATATATGGAAGTGCTTACTAGGCAGAAAATTGGTTGTGCTAAAAGCAGTCCTTCCTCTTATTTGGTGTGCAGCAGATCCCTGCTTGTGGCACCAAGAAACTCTTGCCAAAGTGTATCTTGTATTCCAATAAAACTGGTCCAGAATTGTACTCAGCCACTTCAGAAATCAAGTGATCAGTACATGAATTAATGTAACCTTTACTTACATAATACAGCAGAGGGCAAGGCTAATGATAGTCCAAATTGCTAGCTTCCCCATCAACTGGATGCTTAAAAATAAATAAAGCTTGCATCATCCTGCAGTTGGATGTTGTTGTGATTGTTTTTTTAAGTTTGTTTTTAAATGCCAAGGTTTTCCTGGAACAGGAGCAAGGGCAGGATGACAATTTCAGCTTTCAGGCTTTTTTTAAAAAAAACTGCTGTAGTGTAAAATAGAAGGCTTAGTACTTTTGTGCTTTAATTTGAAATATCTGTTTAGACCAGGCATGGGCAAACTTTGGCCCTCCAGGTGTTTTGGACTTCAACTCCCATCTGTTAGGAATTGTGGGAGTTGAAGTCCAAAACACCTGGGGAACTGAAGTTTGCCCATACCTGGTGCAGGCAGTAAAATGGGGGAATGTGTTAATAGATGGAAGACAGGCCACCAATGGAAGGAAAGCCATGTGTTCCTCAAGTTCATTGAAAAAGAGCAATATAAATATAATTCATTGACACTGATGTACATAACATATATATTTCTTATCTGCAAAATGATGCATACTTATGCAGATTTCTGTTTATCAATCTTTCTTCACATTGGCATGTGTAGTCAAAAGTTTGATCTCATTCCAACCTCAGCAAAAGGATGAGATTTACCACGCCAGTTACACAGGGAAGAGATTATGTTTTCATAATCACAAAGCATAGCCACAGCAGACCCTATCCTTCAACCAAAATGACTACCAGGGCAAATTAAAAATGGTTAATTTCTTAGCCTGCAAATTTCCAATCTATATAAGAAAATGTAGGGGGGTGATGAGGAGGAGGATGAAGTTCAGCATATGCAGGCTGCTCTTCTCTCCCTCAGAGGTCAGAGCCATGTAAGTTGGCCTGGCACCAGCCACTGAATCAAAAATAGTTATTTGCATTTGTGTTGAGTTACAAATTGTAGTGATTTTATTGATTAGCCCTTAGGCCATATCACAGTACCAAACCAAACAAAAAGGCTTGATAAATAAATAAAACACTTGTAACAATACAGTAAATAAATATAATAAACTGAATCATGTTTCCATATCACTAATTACATGACAACAATTACAAAATAAAACATTTTAAAAGCACATTAAAATATTTTTAAAATCCCGCGAAGGAATGTAGAAACAATCAAAGAATCAGCGACTGTGTCTATCTGATCCAGCAAACATGGCTGATCACCACCAGGTTTAAGATGAATGCATTTGGGTTATGGCAAGGGCCGAAATAGTTACAGCTTTTGCAAAACCAGCAGCAACCTATGCAGGAATGAATGCCAGGATTTTGGCTTGTCTGGACAAGGCCTGCCTGGAAGCATTCACATTCAACTGTTGTAGATACGGCCTGCCCATTATAGGTCTTCACATTGGCAAACTTTAACAAGATAGTGTTGTGTGCCATCAGGTTATTTCCATTTTATTTTTGACTGGGGTGGTGGTTCTTGGCAACATTTGTTCAGAGAAGGGTTTCCTTTTCGTGCTATGAATGTGAATTGTCTAAGGTCACCCTGTGGGGATTCAAACCTTCCTGGGATTCAAATCCTGCTCTTCAAGGTCATAGTCAACCCTCAAAGCATTTCACTACACTGGCTCTTTGCACAGGGCATACAATGTGCAAAAACAGCTCTCCTTATTCCTGCAGCATTACTGAACAGTGAAAACTGGCAAGTGCAGCATTCACTCCTTCTAAGCTCATGAGACGTTTCACTCTAATAAAAAATAATATCCATGAAGCCAGTTATATAACAAATATAGCTTGCAGAGTATTTTGCAAAATTAATACTTTCATAATATCCTTCTTTAAAACT
Organism: Anolis carolinensis; assembly: GCF_035594765.1. Classification (NCBI taxonomy): domain Eukaryota; kingdom Metazoa; phylum Chordata; class Lepidosauria; order Squamata; family Anolidae; genus Anolis; species Anolis carolinensis. The sequence goes on along the minus strand of NC_085843.1, from coordinate 254,616,870 downwards.
TGTTGACAGAATATGCAGCCATGTTAGAGGATTACAACAATATGCAATGGAAGAGCAAGCAGGAACTCTTTTTGTGTAACAGCAGTGACCACCACACTGCAAGGCATAGTAAAAGATAGTAAGATGAGTCCATGATGCCAATAAATTTACACTGGCCCCTGTTCTGGATTACCAGTGTCCCACAACTCTGTTGGGAACCATTATCCCCCTCTTAGATGCCCTCCCATTACTGTGCAAGGGTAAATGCTGTAAAATGGCAATGCTGCCTGCACAGTGCTCCCAATGGCGCAGCTATAACCGTGCTCCTCTCCTGGGAATTCAGTAGCTATTCAATAATGCAAAACTGAAATTGTCAGTTGGTTTACAATGTTGTTACAGGATGCGAGCCAGTATCTCCTAAAACTGGTTCTAGAATTTTCAAGTCCTCCAGAGATGAATTTGAGGCTGCAGTGGGAAAATGGGAATTCAGGTTTGCTGGAAAAGAGGACTTGTATGTAAAAGATGTGTGAACACATCTGAGAAGACATGCTAAGAATATGAGGTCCAATAAATTAATCATTTCTCTTGCTAACAAATTGTCCAGAACAGTGATTCCCAAATTCTAGTCCTTTACATGTTTTGGACTTCAGTACTCAGAAGCCTCAGCTCTCTTAGCAAATGATCAGGCATTCGGGGAGCAGCATTCCAAAGTACCTGGAAGACCAGAGTCTGAGAAACATTGGTCCAGAAGATGGAGAAATCAATGGGGTATCAGCTATTTGGAATCAATTCTAAGCAACAAAGAAGAGCTGACCAATAGAATACAAGTACAGGCAGTCCTGAGTTACAAAAATTTGACTTACAAACAACTTATAGTTATGACCGAGGGTGAGAACAGGAAATAAGAGAAATGTTAATCCTTCCTGATGCTATCCAAAGTTTATATTTATGGCTAGAATTACACTTTAAAAATTCAAGAACCTATCTTGTTTTGTAAGTTGGGGGCTGCCTGTAGTGAGACCCTTAAGTGAAAGTGACCACCTCCTCTTGGGATTTTGCATAGAGGAAAGGGACAAATGGATTCTGTATTTTAAGAAATCTGCTTTCAATCAGGAAATACTGAGTGAGAGATTCCCATGGTCTGAAATGCTCAAATGGAAAAAGTTAATGGTGGGTGGGAATATATTAAAGGCAAAATATTAAAGGAAGAGTTATAAGCAATTCCAATGAGAAGAGAAAGGGGAGAGCACATAAAAAAACAAGGATGGGTGTATAAAGAACTCTCAGGTAAGTAAAATGTGAGCTAGGTAGTACTGCTGGTGAGTGAATTTGTAATTGATTGACAGATCAAACCTTAGGAGCTCACCAATAATTCCTCTTTATCTTGGAGAGAAGTGAAGTCCCATGGGATTCTGTTCTGGGCCTGGTGTTGTTCAACACCTTTATACATTATTTGGATGATGTAATTAGGAATATTCTTGTTAAATTTGCAGATGATGCCAAAATTGGGAGAGGGAGATGGTATTTTCAAGCGTCAATAGAGAATTTAAATGAATGTATCATTCCTCCCTAGTAGTAGATAGAAACCACTATTACTTTATATCTGTTTCTCTGATCTGCAAGATGTTTAAATTATCTTTTTGTATCATTTTTCTGTTTCATTTTCTGTTTTCATGTTCCATATACAATAACATTCTTTCTCTGTAGAATACAGCTCCTGGAATCACACTGAAATGCATATAAGTCTGAAAATGCTTTTATCAGCACTGGTTCCAGACTTCAATTTTTGAATAAACATGACCATATGCTTTTCTTAATAATATTGGTCTTTCCCACACTAACAAGCATATTTACAAATGTACCTTCATGGATTACGCAAGTATTTATCCAAGACAGTATTTATTGGAATAATTGTATACTCGGAGATTGCTTTATTTATACTACTGTAAAACTCAGGGGCAGTCTGAATCATATCTCTGATTAAAGCAGCATCAGTGGTACACTAGAACCATCTGCTGGATATTGGAGGAAGCAACAAGGTGCCCTCTAGAGAAAGAGCTGTCTGAACATACATACTGAAAACAACATTTGGCTGAATGTCAATGAGAGGCAAAGAAGCAGTGCTTCGGTTGCCAATATCACCACCACAAATGCATGTCAAAATTGATAATTTATAGTAATTCTCAAGAAGATGTTAATATTCTTCAGAGTTTGTTATGCAACTTCCTTCTTTCCCTGCTACTGCTGGCAAGGACTGTTGTTTTCAGGAGGACCTAGTAGCATGCGCTGACAACCCGATGCTCATCAGAAATGTCACTTCACTTTCTGTAGTTTTACATCATCTTTAGCCGCCTCTGTCAAGGAGTGCTGGTGACTCTCCAAATTATAATTCTGCCTTGAGTCCCATTCCTGAGGAAAGGTGTCATAGAAATGAAATAAAGAAATATCAAATAGTGGATTTTGTTATGTCTTAAAAAAACTTTACTTAGAATCAAGGAGAAAGGTGGTGTTCCAATTTCAAAGTACTCATAACATCAGTAACAAGTGAACTGGAGGCTCCGTCTGAAGAATTAGTAATGCATCTTGTAACCAATTACTTCTGTATTAGTTTTCTACTAAACAGACCCAAACAGATCTGATTAACCATTGCAGTCCCCTTTCGCTTCAGTAGACCCCATTGTGATCTAAAAGCCCAAGAAGTCCCATAATAGTGATATAGTATGGGATAAACCTGTGCAAGTCAATCTGTGGTGAAAAGGTAATGTAAGTAAGTCATGATACACACTGCTATGAAATACCTTCAAAGGGGAATGCAATCATGTTTAATAAGTTAAGATATATAAGCTTCCTTCTTCAGATAAATGGCTGCAGGTATTAGCAAAGGAGATAGGGGGGGGGGCAGTGTTTGGAGATAAGAGTTTAAGATAAAAAATTACAAGATGAAACAATTCCATATAACTCAATAGGACACTTTTAGCATTAAAATAGCTTTCTCAAAGGCCATGATTGATGTAGCAGAGTTCTCTGCTCTCAAACAATACAATCTCATTGCAAGACTGATAGCCATGCTCAAAGCTTTCTATCTCACCTCTCCTGGTCTTAGTAAAGCCTGTTCTAATGCTTAAAATTACATTCCCCGCAACCTGTAGTTTCAGGACAAATTCTCTGTCTCTGTCCCTTTGCTAGAACATGATTCCCGTAATTTCTTTGGTTCCCTAGACTTCCACCAAGGACCTTGTGAGACATGCTGCCAAAATTATTGTGCATCATCACGTCCCACCAGCGGTCATGCAGGGAGTGTGGGGACCTGTCGCCTTAACGCTCCGTTCTGTCATGGCTTCCCCCTTTCTCATCACATGGGGGGGAGCCTTTTTTTGGGCAGCTTGACTCATTTTTCTTTATAGAAAGATGGAGAGCCTGTCATTGTCGTCACAATTTTTTCAGCAACAGCACTTCAGCCACAGAGTCACCCCAGAAGAAGTTGTCCGGGGTGTGATGGGAGCCATCAGGCTCTATGGCTGAAGACTAAAAATACCATGGTGCTGCAGAAAAAGGGTACATGTGAAGAGGTCCTATGCCTTTTATTTCTGCCATTTTTCTAATGGCATGTGTATGTCTTGAATTCCCTTTCTCCTTGATAACCTGACATTCCTAATTCATTTCTGACTATCATTTACTCCTTTCCACCACACAGCTTCATTCTCAAGGGTAAAACCTGGTTCCTATTCCACTTCTGCACATTCCTCTCTTCTACTCAATAGGTTCCTTTGTGCATTTAGTGGGAAATGTGTAGAATTATTGTTGGTTCATCAGATTTTTCATTACAAAGGATATAGTTTGATAGTATATAATTTCATTGTTATAATAAAGTATAGTTAATTTAGTTCCTTCCTGTTTACATAAGACTCAGAAATCTGAGAAAAGGCAGGATACAAATGTCATAAATAAATAAATCCCTGATTTCTGCTGTTTATTAACCAAGAAATTTCATTTAAGAACAGGATTGCAAGCCCAGAAACTCCATAGCTACATTTCTTTGCATCAGCAATCTATGTGCAGTATAGATTTTGAATGTTTAATGTGAATAACTATAGGACTACAGATAAGACCATGCTGAATGAAGTGCAGATGTCCTTGATGCCTGTCTGCCTAGCACAACAGCAGCACTATGTCATTGGCCATCCATTTATGATAAAAAAGGGGCCTTTGGGATGGTATTTACGACCACAGCCTCTGAAATCCCACAGGAAGCTTCTTGGCAAGCTATGGCTCCAGGCATTCATGTCTGCCCAAAAACAGGAGAGTAACGGAGGGGGCACACAGACAAGCATTGACTTTAGATTATTCTAGTCCCCATCGACATGCCACAAGGAAGACTGGCATCTATTGTTTCAGCTGAATTCCTTCTTTCGTTGTGACATCTTTGTAAAAATGTCTTCCTTCATGCTACACATGCTATAGCTGTGTGTAAAGGTTAAAAAAAAGTGGAAAAGACCATAAAGTAGTAAATACCTTGAGCTGTGGGAATTTTTTAATTTCTCTTAGCAATACATGAATATGACTACTTGCATTTTTATTATGAATACATAGAGATGCTTTCATTGGATTACATTGCAATGTATATGTTCAGTTTTCAATGAACCTGTGTCTAAAGTTTTTGAAAAAATAATGTTATCATACAGACAGGAAAATTTCAGGAGAGATGTTTGCCAATCTAGACATATATAAATGTAATGTGCGGTTTTACTATGGAGTAAACAACAAAACCACTGAACCAAATCACACCCAATTTGGCCACAAAAGACAGTCATCCAATCTATGTCTTTCAAACAAAAAACAGAAAAATAAAGCCCAAATTAGAGGATGAGAAAGAGTCATTTTCCCCCTTTAGAAATAGCTCAGAAAGGTAGGCCCCGCCCACTTCGTATCCTAACAGTTCCCTCAGCCAAAATGGCGCCTGGGCACAAGCAGAGTTCACTTAGGCCTCGCCCACTCTGCCTATAAAATACAGATTATCTGATTTGAACTGGATTATATGGCAGTGTAGACTCAAGTCCCTCTCACACAGCTATATAACACAGAATGCCAAGGCACATAATCCACAGTATCTGCTTTGAAATGGATTACCTTGAGTCCACACTGCCATATAACCCAGTTCTGTGTGGATTTTATACAGCTGTGTAGAAGGGACCTCATATAATTCAGTTCTAAGCAGATAATAGAAGATTATAAATATAATATATAATTACTGTGGTATAATACAGAACAATATAATATCTAAAATCTGGACAGTAAATGAAGAACAACACTGAAATTCTAGACAGGGTAAAAACAGGGCCAGCTAACACCTCCCAACAAAGGATTCCCCCAGGCAGGAAGTATCCAGGCTTTGAAGCTACAAGGCCATTAAATGCTAATCAAGGTGACTAATTGTACCAAACAAGGATTCCCCTAGCTATAACACAGCCAGGCATTGAAGCTGCAAGGCTATTCAGTGCAATTCAGCCAGACCAACAAAGGATTAACCTTGGTAGAAGGCGACCAGGCTTTGAAGCAGTGATACTACTCTGTACTATTGAAGCTGACCAACCAAAGATTCCCCTAGGTAGCAAGCAGCCAGGCTTTGAAGTAGTGAGGCTATTCATTGCAATTCTAGCAGCCCAAAAAAAACCATTCCCCTAGAACGCAAGTACCCAGCCTTCCAAGCAGCAAGCCTATTCCGTTGCATTCCAGCTCACCAAACAAGGATTCCCAAAAGAAGACAACAGCCAAGCTTTGAGGCTGCAAGGCTATTCACTGCTATTCCACCTGGCCAACAAATGATGCCCATAAGCCAAAGCAACGTGTGGCCGGGCACAGCTAGTATACACTAAAACAAACTATTCAATCATGAACCATAAAATGTTGCAGTGATCCAGGGGACATTTACCCGATGACCTTTCTGGTTATTTCCATTGGCTTTCTCACCATTTCAGCCTACCAAACAAAATTCTGATTAACTGCAATACGTATAATTGCCGATATTTTAGATTAAGATTTAATTATATTTGGCATTCCATTTCATTTCAAAGAGTTCTGAATCTGCTCTCAAATACAAAATTCCAGTAGAATGTGGATACCTAACATTGTCACATACCACTCCATCTACCACAGACCTTTCTGTTTCTTCTAAGAGCTAGCTGAGCAGTGTCTTTTTGTCATCTCCTCTGACATTGTGAACAGTCAAAGGTTAATAGATCATTTGCCAGCTGACTGCATCACTAGTTTTCCCAGTTTCACCTTGCAGGCTTTTAACTGTGGAATCGTAGCACCTGGTAGAGTGGTCCCTGGTCAAAGTGGGTCCTTATCAAGTGGGCCCTCATAAAAAAAGGTTAGGAGCTACTGAACTATACCCTCTTCTAACTGTGGCCTTACTAGAACATTAATCCATGTAGCAATTGTACCTCTATCCAGGAAAGATTGGATAATTTTTGCTGCTGGTGGGGAAGCAGCTCAAGCTGGTTAAAGATGCTTAAAGCAACTGTGTACTGATAATGTTGTATCAAGAGCCATATTGCTCTCTGAAGTGGTGCTCAGAAGCACCAAACAGAAGTCACTGATTGCTAGTGTTTGCTTGTATTTAATTTATATCATGCTTTTCTGATAAAATAGGATTTGGAGCAATGTGTCTATACTGTTGGGATTCAATTTCAGTCTACTGACCTTCATCCAAATAGACTTCCTCTGGACACTTTAATCTACTTTATTATATTTTACCACATTCTGGTTTTATAGTGTTGTAATTCACCCTGAGAAATGATATAGCATTAGAAGAATGCAGTAGATTTTTTTTAAAGAAGGCAATATTGTGTTAACTGGAAACATGCTATATCATATATTTACAGACTAAATAATTTAAACTCTAGACAAAAATAATCTCAGAAACAAACACAATCCCTTTAGAAGTTAAGAGGAGTAGTTATATGTCTTTTAAAAATGTTTCAGAATTCATACCAGAAACTAATTTCTTCATTTTTTTCAAAAAGAACCCCTGTTTTAATGAAAGATCAAAAGCAAAAGAAACCTCCCCCTGCCTATCAAATAAGAGAGAAAAAATATTTTACTTGCAACCATAAGAAAGTAGAACTGAATTTCAAGGACAAACAAGTAAAAATAAAATTATCTTCCTTGATCTAAGCCTGAAGGTGCAAGAGAAAAGAACAAACCAGGAACATCAAAGGCATTTCTGCAGATCATGAAATCCCAGCCTATCTAGCAAAGCTGTGCATCTTTCATAATAATGAATCAAAAGACCCTGAAATGCTGACTTCGTAAAATACCTTTAAAAAATCAAGTTTGTATAAATGGTTTGATACTCAGACAATATTCTGGAGTCCAAAAGAAAAAAAAGCATTTTGAAGAGTAAGGAAAACTTATCACCAAAATGCTGATGTGACAGTACAGTTAACTAGCACATATGCAATGCAATATGATAATAAAACTGGAGCTGCTAAGATTCTCTCCCTTCCTCTTATACTTGTAAAGTTGTTTTCAGAAGGTATTACTGCCCAACCTCTTCTTAAACCCATGGGAACTCACAAATGTCCATTTTGTCTGTCATCCTCTTCAAAGTTTATATAAAACTTCTAGGTAGGACTATCTGAGAATACTATAAAGTCAGAATGTGGTAAAATATAACAAAGTGGATCAAAGTGTTCAGACGAAAGACAGATGCCAGCTTGAAGGAAACCTGTGTGTACATACTAGGCCTGTACGATCAATGAAAAAAATTATTTCAATACTCTACAAAATTAGGAGTGTGGGGATCGTTTGAAAAGTATTTCTGAAATTTGATGGAGGCGTATCAAAGCTATGATAAGTTAACTACTTTTTTGTTACTTTTTGTTAAGTTATTTTGTTAATGGGGAAACTCCAGGGTCTCCTTTCTCCCTGATTGTTAGAGCTATTGACATGAAACTTGCTACACCTATAGAACATATTTACTACTGTTAGCCCAGTTTCAGAATGTTTCACTCATCCACAGATTTTTGGGGGGTTTTCAAAGTTTTTACAAACAATTTAAAAAAAACCTACAAGAGGTATCTTCTTGAATTTTTATACAATGACAAAAGATAACGGGATCATTCCTCCCAAGTTTCAGAAAGATACATACATCTACTGATTTTTGAGCTTTTAAAAAAAGTTTTGACAAAAATGTTTTAAAGCCACAATAGCTATCTCATTGTGGATGTCTCTTTCTATATGATACACAACACACCATATTAACCCATAAAACTTCAATTTAGGGATTTCCTCCCAGTCCAGCACAGATTTACTTACTAGTATTGAAGTATCAGTTAGTCCTCTTTGCAGATTCAATAATTTATTGGAACTCTGGCTGCTGCTAGGAGGGACAAATCTCTCCCCTATTCTCACTGGGGCTTTCTGATGCTGAACAGAATTCTGGGAAACGTACTTTAGCACAGGGCCTTTTGAATTCTCTGCCATAGGGTTCCTCATCTTCCCAAACTACATTTCCCAGAATTCTGTGCTCCCTCAGTCTCTTTCCCAGTTCACTCAGGTACTTTCCTCATGGCAGCCTGTCTCTTCTTAATTTAAAGAGAAATGGGGCCTCTTCGGCTTCGCCTCACTTGCTTGAGTTAAAAATGAAACTGATTTTGGAAGGCTTCCAAGGATTACAGAATTTAATAAAAAACGTTGTGTGAGTGTTTTGATTCTCAAATTTCTGTGTGGGCACCCCCTGTATTTCTTAATATCTATTCATATATACAAATCTTACAAATTAGATACAACAAACAATTTAAAAATGAAGTTTTTCACACCTCTATTACATACATCACTACATTCATCTTTTTATATCTGAAGCATGGTAACATAGGAAATGAGGCAAGTTTGGTTTAATTTTGCAGCTCCTGAAAGCAAGACCCAGAGCAGCAATTCAAATTAGAAGAAAAAATGTTCTGACTAAACTGATGCTAACGTCTGCATGACAATGTACTAGACTACACTGGACTATAGGCTTATAAACTGGTTGGATAGCCATCTGTCCAGGAGTTATGAATTCCTGTATTGGGACTTAGTGAATTAAATGGCACTTGCACAGATCTTCAAATGTTAGAGTTCTACATTTCTGTGCTATGATCCTATAATCAACAATACAGAAACTAAAATTAGAAATTAGATCCAGCTCAATAAAACTGATATGATGGTCTTTCTTCCAATGGCAACCTATCAGATTTGCATTTTGTTATCTTTACAAAATGCTGATCAGGGAAAAGCTACAAGTATATTTGCACTTGTGCTTGGTGGAAGGAGAAAGATGAAACTACTGCCCTCTTGTCTCTGTGCTTACAAGAGTTTTATGCCACTACTAAAGGAGTTTTATGCTCAGATTATTTCTGTTAGCAGGAACATTTCCAATGGCTTTCAGCTCATAGAGATCTCTGAGAGTGGAAGCTTTTGCAGGAGCAGAACTCATGCTGACCCACTGTTTGAGCTTCTCTTCATCCATAGATGGAGACCTCTGCCGAATTCTAACACCCCTTCCCATCAGGCAACAGGCAAGGGGGTGAAGTTTACCGTTTATGAACATAATAAGAGGCATACCAGATTAGACCAAAGATCTGTCTAGATCTTTAAAGGAGGTCCAAGGTGCTGAGTCATATCCTTAAGTAATTCCAGAACCTTGGATAGCCCTTTTAAAACCAGCGTTCATCAAACTAAGATTCATCAAACTACTGACTTGTGAGTGTCCAGCCACCACAGCTCCAATGCATCAATAGTCCAAACAGTTTCACAGTAATTCCATGACTATTTGGACTACTGGGGCAATCACTTGCTACTGGTCATGACAGACATATATTAATTTGGAGACCACTCATGTCTGAGAGATCCTCTGTATAGTATTCTTTGTATATAACAAACTCGCCAGCCAGCAGAGTCATGTAGTAAAGGCTACTATTAAGGCTTTGGCTGCACAAGCATTATATCCCATACCATGAGTAGTTTAAATATATTGCAGGTATAACAACCAGAGAGTGTGGCTTAAAGGCACAATATACCACATTAGGTCAATGGAGTGGGGAATCCATCTGGTGGGCTACAGTGAGAATGCCTAAATGGTCTTAAGGCACCAGATCCTGGTTGTTACTTGGATGAAACATCACCAACAAATGCCAGGTATCATAGGCTATATTTCAGGGGAAGGAACTGGCACAACTACCTCTTAGTACTCCATGCCTGAGAAAACCCTGTGAAATGCATGTGTTCACTATAAGTCAAGAAGTAGCTTGAAGACACACATACGTACTGTAAGATTAATGCATAGATACATTACATGATTATAAAGATAATTCCAAAGGGAATCAAATTACTTTATGCGAGTAGGACAAACTGGCCCTCCTTTATATAGGAGTTGTAAGCAAATAAGCATTCATCCAAATAAGAGCCCACAATCCTGTCCTCCAGATGAACATCTGTTATTTTTACTCTCTTACACACAATAACATCAACAAAAAGCTCACTAATGGCATGGGAACTTCAGCATTTGCTTAAATCTCCTATTGTTATAAATGGGAAGTTAAGTGGCTTGGGGAATACATTACTATGGTTACCATGAGCCACAATAGCAGTTATGACTTCTCTGTAGTGGGACCACAAATTAAAAATTGCAACATCTCTTTCAATTTTTATTGTGATTCATATTTGAGAGAAAAAGAAGATACACTTCAAGAGCTTCAATAAAATGTAAAATAAAGGCACAGTACAATAGTCTATGTAGCTCGGCTCTTCAAAATCTGCATAATAGTCAAGTGACCTATATTATTTTAAAACAAAAAGAGAGGAATTATTTGCACAGGGAAATACATTTGGAAACGTGCTGTTGAAGAGAGAATTAGGCATGAGCTAATTTGTCATTTTTTTCCTCTTCCACATTTAAGTTTTACAATTGGGAATACATTCTGCTTTAAAAAAATGAAACAGAATTATAAGATTAAATAAATGTATATGCTACTGTGTCTAAAATATTTGAAAATGGTGCTTCATAGCCATTCAGAGACAGAATGTTGCTAACAAGATGTTGAATGGTTTATATTCCATCTACCTTTCTGTAAGAAGTTCTTTCCATTCATAAATAGGATAGAGATCCAACTTAGCTGAGGGTAGGTCAAGGAGGCCCACTAACTCGACTTAAATCCACACTAGATCCCTTTAGTTACATGTTACAAGGCACATAAAGTTAATTCAGATAACGTTTAAATAAAAGTTGCCCATAGTTAAATCCACACTGTTGTCAGGTATCTTATTTCGGTGGTGCAGTGACAAAAACTTTTTCAAGCTAAAAACCAGCACTTTCCAGTACTTCCATGTTTTGTTTGGCTTATTATCATCATCTTGCAAAATCTTCCCCATCCTCAAAAGAATAACTATTTTAATTATAATAATGCTAACAATAATCACCAGGTGTTTGATGGTTAGAGATTATACTGATGATAATTGAGGGGGCAATAGAGCCTTATTGATTTTCATGGGACTTACTTTTTTAATGGAGCCCCCAATGGCACAGTAGGTTAAACCGCTGGGCTCCTGAACTTGCTGACCAAAAGGTCGGTGGTTCGAATCTGAGGAGCAAGGTGAGCGCCTGCTGATAGCCCTAGCTTCTGCCAACCCAGCAGTTCGAAAACATGTAAATGTAAGTAGATCAATAGCTCTGGCAGGAAGGTAATGGTGCTCCATGCAGTCATGCCGGCCACATGACTTTGAAGGTGTCTACGGACAATGCCGGCTCTTCGGCTTAGAAATGGAAATGAACACCAACCCCAGAGTCAGACATGATTTAATGTCAGGGGGAAACTTTACCTACTTTTTTAATGCTTAGAATCTGACATATCTTAAGTATACTTTTCAGGGTTTCTTTGGAGGGAAAGGAGAAAGCAATGTGATAACTGTAACCAAGGCCCCATCAATTGCAGTTTCATAATGCAATTGAACTGCACTGAAGTGCATTATATGAGACTACACTGCCATATAATACAGTGCAGATGGGGCTTGAGAGAAGTTGTAGTAGAAAAGAATAAAAGAAAGAGGAATGTGAAGGGAGGGAGAAGATGAATGAAACCAGGAGATTTAGAAGGAAATTGACAGAAGGGGATTAAATGGGATTAAACAAGAGAAGTATGATTTAAAGATGGAAGGAGAAGGCAGGTGGGAGAAGACTGGCTGCAAATCTGTTTCTGAACACAAGTCAAAGTGCTGGTTATTATGTAAAGTTTTATGTTGCTTACATCTGAGCTATCTGACAGACTATATCCCCCATATGAGTTTTCCCAGACCCTAAAATGGGCAGCACAGCCCTCTCTTTCATCCCCACCTCCTTCAAAAGTATCTTGGGTGAAATCCCAAGATAGGACCTTTTTGCTGTTTGCCCCTCGAATTTGGATCTCTCTCCCTAGGAATTGCCTCTTTGTTTGTTCTTCCATCAGCAGCCAAAGGCATATTTATTCAGACAGGCTTTGAGAACCAAAGGCTTTTAACAGCTGTAAGAGGATACTGTTATTGCATTAAATTTTAATGGATAATTAGATGAAAACATTCAACAGCAATCAACCTTATGAATGGAGTTGAAGATTGATAGAAAGATTTACCATACTATAGCATTAATCACTAGGTCCATATTTTTTCTGTTTCCACACATGTTATGCTTTTACTTCTATTGCTGATGGAGAGAAGGTCAGGAATGCAGCAGTGGATTTCACCTATCTTTTGCTCAGCATAGCAGGATCTTAGAACCCCCCATAGTTCTGCCTACATTTACTTCATGTACTTGTTCATGTAGCTGTGAACAGTTTCATTTACTGTACTTCTGAAATTCGCAGGCATTCATAAAGGAATAAGGATAAGTGATGTTAAGCCCTGAGGAACAAAATCTGGGAAATGGAAAGAATGTTGAATTTTTAATAAGGAAAGCTATTTAATGGTGGCAGTTGTGTAGTGTCCCCAGATAACAGAAGCAGGTGGCAAATGGCTATTAGAAGAGCAGTTCTATCTGAATGAGTTCAGCCTTCTTGTTCGAAGCATTGAATTGCTCTTGCAAAATTGTTATGTAAAATTTTCCTGCACTATAGATGCAGAATTCATACATATGCTTTCATGGTGATTTATTGCCAATGCTGAATACTCATTGCATCAACCTAAATATACAGAGGGTGAGGGGCAATTGTATATTGGGTTTCACCAGCTTTCAAGTACTGAAGTCTTTTCCATATAATCAATTTTAGTGTAATACATGTGTATTTGTTATTCTGTTGTTATATATGATTCACAGTAACCCACAAATCTTCCTGTAAAGTTTGCCTTCTGTTTTTTTGAATATTATACCAAACTCTGCAAGAGCAAAGGGAAAAAAATCCCTCACATAGTGCATTTATTAATAATACTATGATACACATACTATAGTTGTTAAATAAATTTTATTGATTAGCCCTTAGGCCATATCACCATACTGAACCAAACAACCAAGCTTAATACAACTTAATAAAATTCTAGGTAGTAAGTTAAATAAGACAATTATAATAATATAGTAAATAAATGTGATAGACTGAAAATATACATAGTATTTCCCATAGTAGTAGTAGTAGTAGTAGTAGTAGTAGTAGTTGTTGTTGTTGTTGTTTCAATCCATCATCCTCTCAACATTGGGAGTCAAGACAGCTTACAGTTTAAAAGAGCAATACAATTAGTTAAGGACATACAAAAAATGAACATTAAAAGAGAATGATTTCAAATCATCAAATGAAATCAAATGATCAAAAATCAAAATCAATTAATCAAATGAAATGCAATCAAAGAGATTCAAAAGCCATTAAAACTGTTCAGTTTAAAATGATATGGCACCTCCTAGCCTATTTATTTAGAACCCTCTGTTCTGAAAGCCTGTTGGAATTAAAAGGTTTTTGCCACCCAGTGGAAAGACAACAGGTAAAGGACTTCCATAGTTTAGCAGCAAACACTAATAGCAGCAAGCATTGAGGTCTTCTCTGACATTCCCACCAACCAGGTGGTGGGACTGAGAAAAGGGCCTCTCTTAAGGATCTCAAGACCTGATCAGGTATATACAAGGAGGTACAGACTGCCAGATGGCCTGGACTGAGCCATATAGGGCTTTATAGGTCATAACCAACACTTGAATTGCGTCTAGAATCAAACTGGGAGCCCGTGGAGCAGTTTTAACAGGGATGTAGTATGGTCCAGTTAACAACCTCTCTGCATCTCTTTGGACCAGCTGTAGTAGTAACTGGACCTGTTACATTCCATCTCCAAGGTAATTTATGTATGTATATGCAAATATGGATATTCTCGTATAAACAATGGACCAAAATCCAAAACACTTCTGGTACTAAGCATTTTGATTAAGGGATACTCAACTTGTACTTGTTACTTATTAATTTATTATTAATTACACCTATGCCTAGTCTTCTTGATCAGTGTGACTCATTATTTAAAGAGGAATACATAAATAAGTTACATTTACATTAATCTTTCATTATTATTAAATTTTAAAATGCATTTAAAATACAAAATGGACAAAGATTTCTCCTTGCAGTTTTTTATGAGTAAGAAGTACATGGGACTTGTAAGACCAAAAACATGTTTCCCTTGTTATCCACACAAGTAGTAATACTATCTGATGTATCAATGTGTATGCAACTGATGGCACTGATCAGAAATTTCAGGCGGTTGTGGAAGAACTGTTTATCTTCTCCTTCTAATTCTTGAGGCTAAGATGGCACCTTATACCAATGGATAAGGTCCATCTAGCGCAGTGGTTCTCAACCTTCTTAATGCAGCAACCCCTTGATACAGTTCCTCATGTTGTGGTTACCCATAACCATAAAGTTATTTTTGTTGCTATTTCCTAACTGTAATTTTGCTACTGTCATGAATCGTAATGTTAATACCTGATACGCAGGATATATTTTCATTCACTGGACCAAATTTGGCACAAATACCCGATATGTCCAAATTTGAATACTGGTGGGGTTGAGGGGGATTGATTTTGTCATTTGGGAGTTGTAGTTGCTGGGATTTATAGTTCACCTACAATCAAAGAGCATTCTGAACTCCACCAACCCTTGGCACACAAAACTCCCATGACCAACAGAAAATACTGGAAGGGTTTGGTGGGCATTGACCTTGAGGTTTGGAGTTGTAGTTCACCTAGATCCAGAGAGCTCAAATAATCATGAATCTTGATCAAACTAGGCAAAAGTACTCAATATGCCCAAATGTGAATGTGTTTTCTGATGGTCTTTGGCAACCCCTCTGACACCCCCTCGTGACACCCCCCCCCCCGAGGTCCCGATCCCCAGGTTGAGAAACACTGATCTAGTGCCTTATTTGCTATACCGAATTGTATCAGTTCTCCAGAATTTGAGACAGACCCAGTCCCAGCTGAAAATGGTAGAACTTGTTGTCATTTTCTTGCATCTCTTCGCTTATAGCTGATATGCGTAATTGCCAAATATATGAAATATATGAAATCCAGTGTTCAACATCACTGGTGACAAGCTGATCCCCTACTTCTGTGTCCACTTTTGACAACTTCTCTGTGTAATCCCAGTGTTCATCCTCCCTAATTAACAAAATAACACTTCAAAGCCAGCCTATTCCCTCTTTTTCATCACTCCAGCATTTTCATAGATTAGAGTTTTCTATCTTGTATTGCTTGTTACTCAATTGGCTCTGCACCAGAGCTCGAAGGATTAAGCCACTTAAGAAAAAGCACAATTAAGCACCTTTTTAAAAATTGTATGTGAAAAGCCAAAGAAACCCTAAAATCTCCAGTCACTAGTCTGAAGAAAATGAAACCACACTGGAAGAAATGAAGAGTTGTTGACTGAAAACTTTCTTTTCATCAGTATAATGAAGTGCAGAAGACTCTTTGGAAGATTAAAATAGAAAATTTTAACACAAAGCACGCTATCATTTTAATACCTCAGCTCTCCCTGCCTTTCGAATTCATTGCCTCCGCTCCTTTCGTCTAGAATGTCTTGAACAGTCCAAAGAGAAACAGTCTTAATGGGCTTCACTTGTGGAAAAGATCTTAGAGGAAAACTAGTTTCAGTACTTGAAAGGATGTATTCAGAAAGCAAAAGAACAGAAATAAAATATGCTCTCTTCATATTTAAATGTGCTATGGAACTTCAGTCACAATAGCTACTAAAAACACTATCTGGAGATTTGAGAAAGCTAATTAAAATCTACTTTAAAAACAGTTAAATTATACACATTTTAAAAAAGAACTGACACTGGAGGAAAATGCTAGTTTAAAGCAGGTGTTGGCAACCTGTGGCTCCCCAGATTTTGTCTATTATAATGCCCACTAGGCCTCGTGAGCATCACTATTGTGAAGAATGATTTGGGGGGGGGGGGGGGCTAACAATGTTTGGAAAGCCACAGGTTCTTGACCCTAGGTTCAAAACAGTAGAAATAAGCACTTCAAGGAATAATTCATCAGACTGGGAATTAGATAGAGGCAAGGGTGGCTGCTTGCACACTGCCTGATAGAAGAAATGTATCACCCAGAGCAAAAGAGGACATGGGAGAAAGATTATGTCTGCTGATTTTATATGTATGCTTTTAAAAGATTGTAATAAAATAAAAAGACACCTCTAATACAAGTAGGTAAAATGTATCTTAGTAACCTGTGAAGCTCAATATTCTATCCAGGGAATAGCTGCTGGCAAGCAGTTTCAAGCCACCCTTTGTATATTCTTGATTTTTATATTGGACTTGGATGTGACAGCCCCTTGCAATGGTCAATGCTTTCAATCAGATGACTTATCCCCCTTGACTGTCTATAAAATAAATGGCTGTAAGAGGATCAATGCTCATCCTAGAGTAGAAAAAGGGAGAAATCCCCTTGCTTTTTTGCCATCTCACTTTCTACCATGAATCATGGAGGCAAAAGAGGACACCATGGACAGATGGTACTATATCCTCACATCCTGAAAACTCACAGGATATGATAATGGCATTCCCATATTTATCCAGCAGTTTCTTATATTGAACATTTTCATCTCTCAATTGTTATCACATATAATTTCTGAGTTACATGGCTGAGCATATTCACGAGGAACATGAAGAAAGTGCACATGAACAAGTTTTGCCCATGCCTGGTGTTGAAGCAAGCCAGATATTATTTTCCTTTTCACTGCTGGCTAAGACGGTAGTTCCCACCCCCTCCAGCAGCTTTGAGATACATTATCTAATCAAAGAAAATATAGCTGTAGAAAAGAGTGGGTCTCCCCTTTCTTCAGTGCTATGGCAAATCATACTGGCCTGGAGCATTTACTTGCTAAAATATAAAAAGACTGGATAACACGTCATCAAGAGCAATACTGAGAGGGGAAAATGAATGAGCCCAAACAATTTTTTGTCTTCTATCTGAAACATACAAGTGGAGAATTGCTTTTGTCCCTGCTAGAACAATTATCTTTATATGTTGCCATAATATATAAAATTTCAAAGCTGGGGGTTGAGTTTCAGCCTGATACATGAGTACTGTATATGCTGCTGCTCAGTCGCATAGTCATTTCCGACTCTTCGTGACCTCATGGACCAGTCCACGCCAGAGCTCCCTGTCGGCCGTCGCCGCCCCCAGTTCCTTCAAGGTCAAGCCAGTCACTTCAAGGATACCGTCCATCCATCTCGCCCTTAGTCGACCTCTCTTCCTTTTTCCTTCCATTTTCCCCGCATCATGATCTTTTCCAAGCTTTCCTGTCTCCTCATGATGTGGCCAAAATTCTTCAACTTTGCCTCTAATATCCTTCCCTCCAGTGAGCAGCCGGGCATTATTTCCTGGAGGATGGACTGGTTGGATCTTCTTGCGGTCCAAGACACTCTCAGGATTTTCCTCCAGCACCAGAGTTCAAAAGCGTCTATCTTCCTTCACTCATGAGTATACAGGGCAAATGATTATTCGTAATGGTGTCTATGATACCTACAGCCTTTTACAGGAACTAAAAATCAATTTGGATCCATCTACACTGAATTTTTAATGCAGTTCAAGTCTAGCTTCAAACTGTGGTGACCAGACAACAAACATCTACAAAAGTAGGCAAATGCACACCAGTGCTCTCTGATTTGTGTAATCATCATCCATGCCTCAAAACAGTTCCAGGATTTCCTATATAATTATCTATACAATGAAACCCCTTTCTTCAATACCGGTTTTATATTTCATTGAACGATCTCTCTAGATGTGCCAAAGAGAGTGAGGGTTCTCTCACTTTTTGACAGTAGTCTGGAAGAAGCTAGTACTGAAGAAATCCATTTTTTTATCTGATGTTATTATGGAGCTAGGCTGAAGGGAAAATGCATCTCGCCCATTATTTATTTATTTCACATATTTGTATCCTGCCCTTCTCACCCTGGAAGGCGACTCAGGGCAGCCTTATTTATTTATTATTTATTTACAGCATTTATATTCCGCCCTTCTCACCCCGAAGGGGACTCAGGGCGGATCACATTGCACATATAGGCAAACATTCAGTGCCTTTTAACATAGAACAAAGACAAACAAACATAGGCTCCGAGCGGGGCTCGAACTCATGACCTCCTGGTCAGAGTGATTCATTGCAGTTAATTGCAGCAGCTGGCTTGCTCTCCCGCCTGCGCCACAGCCTTACAGCAGGCAGCAATTCGATTTCATTAGGGAGGGAGTTCCATAGACGAGGGGCCACCACTGAGAAGGTTGGGTCTCTTGTCCCCACCAATTGCGTTTGTGAAGGTGGTAGAATCTCAAGGAGATACGTTTGGACAGATAAGCTGGGCCGGAACCATTTAGGGCTTTAGGAATTAAAGCTCATATGATCTCGATACCTAGACTTATTGGAAATAAATAGCACTCTTTTAAAAATAAAGAAACAAAATGGAAAGATGTGAATTAAAAAGAATAATGTGAGCTTTTTCACACTACCTGATATTCAGTGAAATTGCCGAAAAGGAAGACTATGGAAGATTATGATTACAATATTCAGATTGTAATCCTGCAGAACATAATTAGAGCTTGTTTTCAAAGCAAATATTATACAGAGCTCATAATTTGCACAGAACAAATAGGTCTAAATGTGTTGTTAAATGCCTACCCTATAATTTCATATGGTAACTACATTCACTGTCCCCTGCAAACCACTTCAAGGACAGAATGGAAGATGCATAGATTTCTGAGGAAAGCAACCATTAGGAGACATTATAATTGTATAATTGCTTGATTTGAGTTTTATTTATAGACACATCTTTCAAATAATTTGATTGTGATTGGAGAGAAGGTATCATTCTAACCTCACACAATTCAGCTGTTTATTGATACAAGTTGACTGTCCTTTATCTGAAATCTGAAATGTTTGGCACCAGAAGCATTTTGAATTTCAGTTTTGAGGGGAGGGGAAAGATAAAGATTGCAGAATACCTGTATTTGTCTATACATCATGAGACACCTTGGGAATAGAACCCAATTCTAAACATGAAATTCATGTATGTTTTATATACATCTAAAGGTAATTCTATATAATATTTTAATAACTTTGCACATGAACACCATCAGAAATCAAAGGTGTTGCTATCTCAGCCAGTCCAAAATTTTAGATTTTGAAGTATTTAAGATTTTGGAATTCTGGATAAAAGATGCTCAGTCTGTATCTGTAGAAACAGGGATACATCAAAACTTTTGGGAGCATTACATTGGGCTTTAATATGGGCATTTATAGATAAATTTAAGGGAGGCAAAAGTTGTTTCATTCTGGGAAATATGAGCAGCAAGGGATTTAATTATTCTAAATATCACTTTCACTGATAGGAATGGTCTTAACGAGGAAAAACCAAGATCTGGCAAGATAATCAGTACATTCACTTGGAAGGATGATAGAGATAACTTTAAAATTTCATAGCCAGGCCAATTTACTTGTCTCATAATTAATTTAAGCCTGTAAGAGAAAATAACTCCTAACAGAAATGCCTAGATTTTACATCAATACTTAAAACTAATGTTGTAGCTTCTCTACTGCTCCATATTGAAAACCTTTGAAACAAAATAAATTAATTTTATGGAATGGATGCCCGTAGTGATACCACATGAATCTCTGCATAGTTCTTATCGATCTCTTCGTTCAGCCTAAATAGCCAATTGCACATCATTTTTTTCCTATTCAAAAATAAGTAGATGAGACTCTGGGGAAGATAATGGGTCTTTTCTGGACTCATCCAGGGCCATGCACCTTCTGCTAGTATAAAAATTTGCCGTGTAACTGCAAAAAAAAATTGCCAGGTTTCCTTTAAATGAGGAAAGAACTTCCTCCATGCCTTGATTTCCAGTAAGCTTATGCTTCTGGGAATGCACTAAAAATGCAATTCTATTTGTAGATCAAATCCATAAAACATCACTTTTATTTTTATCACTACCCGTACGAAAAATTAGGGGTACTATAATAACAGACAAATTGTGCATGCAACCCAAAGGCCTCATACTGTTTATCACTCAGTGAAACCACTGCTTCATTTAGACCCACAGTGGCAACTTGAGTGGCAACAGCATACCCCCCAACAGTTCATAAATGAAATATAGGCCACATATGGCTAAGCAAGCTCAGATGTGCTTGTTTGTTTCTCCTTTTGCCATCTTGCCCACAGACTAGAAGATGTTTCAGCAGTTTGCTTTTCCCTGAGCCTACTGGAAAGGGCAACACTCTGCCCCTTTTTGTGCCCTCCCACCTGAGGAATTGAATGCAAATGGTTTGCACTTTTGAATAAGTTTGCACCAATGAAGTCGGCTAAGAGCAAAGAGGGGAAGGAGAAGGAAGAGCAAAGATAAACAGACATTTAAATGCAGCAGAAAAATGGAAAGTCAGGATTCATTGGGACTATCCCTGCCAATCTGGGACAATTGAAGGCTATGGAACAGCTCTGATGAGCCACAAGCAAATATCTTTTTTTGTTATCTCCTGAAATGTTTTAGCAAGGAATCTTGGTTATTGGAATGTGGAAACAGGGTCATTGAAATTTCCTAATTTTGGTGATGGAAAAGTGGATCTAGGAGAATAAGGGAAGCTTTGAACAAAGGATTTCCTAGCAAACATTCTTATCAGGCATGATACATTATCCCTAATTGGCAGGTAAAATAACTCTCCTCCAAAGGGGATGCAGGTGCTATATCCACATTGACTCATACATTCACATTTCCTGTGTTTTGAATATCATGAAAACACCCAAACCCAACTTTTTTTTTCTTTATTCCAAAGAACCAGATGAGTCAAACAGCAGTTTGAAAATATGCTAATTTAGGGGAAAGAAAAGTAGGCTTAGTTCCAAACAATAAAACTCAAAATCCAGAATGGGAAAGAGAAAGAATAGTACATTCAGTAGCATAATAGGATGTGCATACAGTTGTATCATGAAACCCTGAGATAATGAATCCTGTTACAGGGAGGGCAAGCAAATGGTGAATCTCTGGGGTAGAGATGACTTTCTTCCCTTGGCCAGATGATCTTCAAAAACTACACAGGTTTTGAAGATATTCTCACAGTATGATGGATAAATTATTCATTCCTTCTTACAAGAAGAAATGTTTGGAAGAATCATACCTTTACATTATGTACGGCACGCAAGTTAAGTAGTTAGACTGTGTGCCAGTTCGTTTGCAGTGGGTTTTAATCAGAGGAATCATTACAGCAGCAATGTGCAGTATTCCTGTGGGTCTTTTATTCAACAGCTCAATATTTTTGACAAATACAAATTACGTTATCTAGTTCCAATCACATAAAACCTTGCAAACATAGAGCCCATTCCATTAGAGCAAGTTGCCATAAGACTGTAATTTAGCTGGAGACTCCTGTAGCACTATGCTGGGTCATTAATGCATTTGTAATGGGAATCCTTATCCTATGGATTTTTCTGTATATGCATGTTTTCAGAAGGAGCTTTTTAGAAGCACTAATACACACAGGGAAACACACACACACATGGGAAAAAGTTAAAGCCAGTATCTCTCTTATTATTGGTCTGGAAATCACTCCCAGAAACAGAATTGCTCATAATAACATGTAAACTAAGCATGGTATACAGAACTGCTTTGTTCCAGACAATTAATATGTGGGAGAAAGTTGTATAGCACTGATCATTCTTGGCAAGATTGAGGGTGTACATCTGTTAGATGTAGCAGTCAGCTACAAATCAGACCCACTTCTCCTAGGCAATCATTGATATAGTGTGGTAGACAAGAAAGAAAAAGAAGAAAATGGTTTCCCAGATCAAAGCTTCAATAGTTGCATCCTTTGGTTCTGAATCAGTTTCTGCAGAAATAAGGTCATTTGAGTCATGTACTTTTGCACTTTACTCTGCCTGACAATCTGTTGGTAATAATGCAAGAACACAAGGGCTCAAGTGGATTTTTTTTCCCTTGACACAGGCTGCCATCTGCCACCAAACACACTTAGAAATGCCATGTCTCCAAAGCAACCAACTAAACAGTAGCGGACTGTTAACATTTGTGTCTCTATTGTTATGTTCAAATTACTCAATGAATGCAGTAAACAATCATTTTTAACAAAAAAAAGTCAGTAGGCTTTTTATATATCTCCTTTCAAACTTCTGTACAAATTCCAATCAAGCATAGATGTGTTTTTTAAGACACACATAAGGAATGTTACTTATAAAAAATAATAAGCGCTTAGGTCTGAACATTTTAAAATAGTCTACAACAAATTTCAACAACTAAAGTGGGGAAAAATCCAGTATTTATATTGTTAGCTAAACATACAGCAGATTAGACCACAGAGGGAGTTCTTGCAAAAATAGAAAAGTTTTTATCTAATGGATCCCACATACCCCCGGTGCTGTAGTGGGGTAAACTGCTGAGCTGCTGAACTTACTGACTGATCAGCACTTACTGGTGGTTCGAATCTGGGGAGCAGGGTGAGCTCCTGCTGTTAGCCCCAATTTCTGCCAACCTAGAAGTTCAGCCACATGACCTTGGAGGCATGTATTACCGAGACATGGTTGGATGAACTGGGTGGGGTAAATCTCACCCAGATGTGTCCACCGGGTTTCGGGGTTCATCAGCAGGCCAGGGTTGAGGGGCGGGGAGGAGGAGTCGCGGTGATCTTCCGGCAGTCCATCGCCCTGATCAGGTGCGCCGTTCCGCAATCTACGAGGTTTGAATGTGTCCTGCTGAAGGTGGGAGCCCGAGACAGCTTGGTGATTCTGTTGGTGTACCGTCCACCCCGCGACCCAGCAGTCTCCCTTGTCTGAGCTAGCAGAAGTGGTTTCTAATGCGGCCTTGGTCTCCCAACAACTTATTGTTTTGGGAGACTTTAACATCCATGCCGAGACCACATTAACAGGTGCAGCTCAGGATTTCATGGTTGCCATGACGACCATGGGGCTGACTCAAGTTATATCTAGGCCCACACATCAGGTGGGACACACGTTGGACCTTGTCTTCATTGTGGACGGTGGGACAGTCAGAGTGGAAGAACAAAATATCCTTCCATTGTCATGGTCTGACCATCATCTGATCTGTCTAAGTCTCGCCGTGTCTTCTAACCTCCGCAGGGGTGGTGGACCCACTAAGATGGTCCGCCCCAGGAGGCTGATGGATCCGGATGGACTTCTGAGGTCTCTTGGGGATCTTCCTGTTCTGGAGACTGGCGATCCTGTCGATGCCCTGGCTGATCGCTATAATAGTGAGCTGGCAAGGGCATTGGACACGATCGCCCCCGAACGCCCCCTCTCGCTGCGTAGAGTCACGTCTACTCCTTGGTTCACTGAGGAGCTGGCTGTGATGAAGCGCGCGAGGAGGGGACTAGAGTGCATCTGGAGGAAATCTCAGGATGTGTCCGACCAAGCACGGGCTAAAGCCGCTATTAAGGCTTACTCCGTGGCTCTGCGGGCAGCCAGGAAAGCTTTCACGACTGCCCGCATAGCGTCTGCGGCCAATAGGCCATCGGAGTTGTTCCGAGTTGTTGGGGAGCTCCTGCGGCCCCCTGAGACCCAGGAGCTTCTCGATGACTTGGCAACTCGGTGCAGCGAGTTCGCACACCACTTCGCAGGCAAAGTTGCTCGGATACGTCGTGAGTTGGACTCCAGCTTAACTGTGGTTTCAGCGGAGGTAACCGAGGAACCTGTCGGTTCGATCTTATGGGATTCTTTCCGGCTTGTTCTTCCTGATGACGTGGAGGGGATTCTTGGGTCTGTGAGGGCGACCACTTGCGCTCTGGATCCTTGTCCTTCTTGGCTGGTTAAACTGGCCAAAGATGGGTTGTTGGAGTGGTTTGTGGCTATAATAAATGCCTCCTTGGGTCAGGGATCATTTCCATCCTGTTTTAAACAAGCGGTGGTAAAACCGCTATTAAAAAAACCCTCGTTAGACCCATTGGTTTGTGACAATTACAGAGCAATCTCCAACCTCCCATTCTTGGGCAAGGTGCTGGAGCGGGTGGTTGCCACGCAGCTCCAGGGGTTTCTCGATGACACCGATTTTCTGGACTGCTCGCAGTCTGGCTTCAGGCCTGGGCACAGTACCGAGACGGCTTTGGTCGCCTTGGTGGATGACCTCCGTAGGGAGCTGGACAGGGGGAGTGTGACCCTGCTGGTTCTCCTGGATATCTCAGCGGCTTTCGATACCATCGACCATGGTATCCTTCTGGGGAGGCTCTCTGGGATGGGGCTCGGTGGCACAGTTTTGCAGTGGCTCCAGTCCTTCCTGGAGGGCCGTTCCCAGATGGTGAAGCTGGGGGACACCTGCTCGGACCCCTGGCCATTGACCTGTGGGGTTCCGCAGGGGTCTATCTTATCCCCCATGCTATTTAACATCTACATGAAACCGCTGGGAGAGGTCATCTGGAGTTTTGGAGGGCGTTGCCATCTCTACGCAGATGACATGCAAATCCACTACTCGTTTCCATCGGATTCCAAGGAAGCCCCTCGGATGCTGAACCAGTGCCTGGCCGCTGTGGCGGACTGGATGAGGAGGAACAAGCTGAGAATCAATCCCGACAAGACAGAGGCCCTCCTGGTCAGTCGTGCGGCAGATCGGGGTATTGGGTGGCAACCTGTGCTGGACGGGGTTACACTCCCCCTGAAACCACAGGTCCGCAGTTTGGGGGTCCTCCTGGATTCAGCGCTGATGCTTGAAGCACAGGTGTCAGCGGTGGCCGGGAGGGCCTTTGCACAACTCAAACTTGTGCGCCAACTGCGACCATACCTCGTGAAGTCTGACTTGACCACAGTGGTCCATGCCTTAGTTACCTCTAGACTGGACTACTGTAATGCACTCTACATGGGGCTTCCCTTGAAGACGGCCCGGAAATTACAATTGGTCCAACGCTCGGCTGCCAGATTAATAACAGGGGCAAATTACAGGGAGAGATCCACTCCCTTGTTTAAGGAGCTCCACTGGCTGCCGTTCATCTTCCGGTCCCAATTCAAGGTGCAGACCATCATCTATAAAGCCCTGAACGGTTTGGGACCCACCTACCTCCGTGACCGTATCTCCTTCCATAAACCTGCCTGTTCTTTGCAATCATCCGGGGAGGCCCTGTTATCACCATTGCCTATATCCCAGGCTCGCCTTATAAGTACAAGGGAGAGGGCCTTCTCTGCTGTGGCCCCCCGACTATGGAACTCACTACCTACTGAAATAAGGCAAGCTCCCACTCTGTTAGCTTTTAGGAAAGAATTGAAAACATGGCTCTTCCGTTGTGCTTTCGGTGAGTAATTTCTGTCATATATCTCCGTATTACTCCCCTCCGAACATCTATCCTCTAGATTACCCCTTCCAAATGTCCCTGCCCATAGTGGAGTACTCCTCTGTCCCTCTCACTCCGGGTTTTATCTCTGTGTTCACGCGGCCTGCCCTTGCTTTATTGTTTTTTTGATTTCTTGATGTTCTGTTTATTATTATTTATTGTATTTTAAATGGTGTTATGATATGTTGTTTCTATATTTTATTATGTTGTATTGCTCTGGGCATGGCCCCATGTTAGCCGCCCCGAGTCCCCATTGGGGAGATGGTGGCGGGGTATAAATATAGTTTTTATTATTATTATTATTATTATTATTATTATTATTATTATTATTATTATTATCTATGGCTCTTCAGCTTAGAAATGGAGATGCGCACCACCACCCAGAGTTGGACACAATTAGACTTAATGTCAAAGTGAAACCTTTACCTTTATCTTAAAACATACAACAGATTAGACCACAAAGGGAGTACTTGCAAAAATAGAAAAGTTTTTATCTAGTACACAAAATATACCACAGTACTAGATGCTCTACCCCAAACAACTGCATAGCACATGAAAGGAGCATATGGTAATAGCAAGAAGACCTCTCCAGTCTGTGGGTAGAGTTCTACAGTGAATCAAGCCCTTCCTGGAGGGACAAACTTGGAAACTGGTGTGGGGGATCGCCTTTTGACACCCTGGTCATTGGTATGTGGGGTCTGTCAGGACTAAGTTTGTTCTTTATGCTGCTAAACATACACATGGAAACACTGGAAGAGGGCATCCAGAGTTTGGGAGTTTGGGAGTTCAGTATACCAGTGATCAGCAACTTTTCCTCTCCTTCTCATATGATTCCAAAGAAGTTGGCTGAATAATGAATCAATAACTGCTCTCATTGGGTGACAGCAAACAAATTGAAACTTAATCCAGACAAGACAGAGGTGTCCTTAGTCAGCTGAAAGGCAGATCAGGGAATAAGGATTCAGCCTGTGCTGGATGAGTTCACACTTCCCCTGAAATCTCAGGCCCACTGTTTGGATAACTCCTGGACTCAATCCAAATGAATCCCCAGGTTTCAGCGATGGCCAGGAGTACATTTGCAAAATTAAAACTACTATCTATAATAATACATGCCTCGATTATATCCAATTATTGGGATATCAATACAAAAGGTTTGCTAGGGTAGATCCTCTCTCTCAGACTCACCTTTCTTTGGTCAGAAATGAAGGAAAATTAACCTGAAGAAACAGAAGAATTTTGAGTAATTTTCTATCAACTGTTATATAAGCTCAAGTCTTTTAACAATTAACTACTCCACCAGAGCTTGAAAAAGTCACTTGGGGACTCTTTGTCACCTTTCTTTGTTCAAAGATAATAGAAAGATTAACCTGAAGGAAGTGGAAAAAAATCAGGGCAATTTCATCTCAACCTTTAGATAACTTTTGTCTTTTAACAAATTAGTAGGAGTACTTTATTCATTCAGTCACTTCCGACTCTTTGTGACATCATGGACTTTTGTCACCTGCATCCAATATACCCAATCTCACTTAATATAGGGGAGCAGAAAGTTGATAATATGTAAACAAAATCTACCAATATTCATTTTTTTATGTGTCTCTTTAAATTGAAAATCTTAGGTAGCAAACTGAACTGAGGCTCTTGAATCTTTATTTCTTCTTATTGTCTCTTTCTTGTATGGCGTTCAACTGTCTCTAAGATAGTCTCAATATTTAACTCTGACTGGACTTGAATACAGCTCCAGCTGGACCTGAATATAGATCCGACTGGATATGCTATTTGTAGACCTTTCAGCCTTCCCCTGTCCTCACCTTCCAGTCACGAAAAAGCTGACTCTTCCAAGAACCACAAGTGCCTCGCCTGAGGCTCCACCCCTGAGGGGATTCTTAAAGGGGCAGGGCAACGGACTGTGGCGCAGGCGGGAGATCAAGCCAGCTGCAATTAACTGCAATGAATCACTCTGACCAGGAGGTCATGAGCTCGAGGCCAGCTCGGAGCCTATGTTTGTTTGTCTTTGTTCTATGTTAAAAGGCATTGAATGTTTGCCTATATGTGTAATGTGATCCGCCCTGAGTCCCCTTAGGGGTGAGAAGGGCGGAATATAAATGCTGTAAATAAATAAATAAATAAATAAATAACGGAGGCTTCAAATGCAAGGAAGCTGTCCAGACTGACCCCCCGCCCTCCAGAAACTGTACATAAAACATTAATCTCTCTAACTAAAAAGGGCTTAACTAGGGGTAAACAGTGAGGGTCTTAATGGGGTACAACACTTGTCATGACATATGCCTGAAAAATATAAATACCTATGTCACTTACTCATGCCTTTCTTTACCTTAAATAAAGTGGTATGGTTTATCTCTGCAGAATATTTATACTGCAGGAGTTTCACAGAATATTCTTGAAAGGCATTAAGGTAGTAGCATTAATATAAAATATGGTGCAACCCCCATTTTTTTCTAATTTGAACAAAACGTAGCTGGAGATGATGCTATTTCATTTTATTTAGTATCTGTGGGTAATCCTTGTCTCTGTTATCTTTAGTCATAATCATTCAGAGCCAAGATACTACAGGTGTCTTGGCAAAACTGTGATTGGATCTTCTGATTATTTTTTATGTTTCAACATGAGGCTCTAACATTTGTCAGAGCATAAGTGGTAGAGATGAAGATATCTAAATATTTGCTTCCTTAATACTTCCCAATAAAACACACAGAGATACATAATACGCTGTTATTAGCTCTAAAGAAATGACAATTTGTTTCAACAAGGGAAAGTTTGCTCCTTTCTCTTTTAGATGTGAGATAGCAGAGCTTGGAAGTAACACATTCCAAGGTGTCACTTCATTACATTTCAATATTAGCGTTAGTGGTTTCACATGCTAGTTAACATTCCCTTCTTATTTCACACCTGCCATATTTTATCAAAAAACTTTAAAGTCACATGTTGATAATGTGTTATATTACTCATAATTATTCAAATGCAATGTGCTACTCTTAAAAAGAAGTGTCTCTTTTTACAGTCTCAGTTCCAAGCTGTGGTCAAATTTATTTCAGGCAGAGCTTTGGACTTTTATTCAATCCATGCAGGAAAGTAAGATATTGACCAGCTGCAACGGTTGCACTTGGATCTGGAAAATCCTGGCAATTTTGTTATTCTCCACTCTAAATTGTCCAAATCATGCCGAGTGGTAGATACAACTTTAAATTAAAGTACATAAACTATATATTTCATAAATAGCTAACCTCCAATTGAGATTGCGAGAATTTAGCTTATTTTTATTATAAAATTTCTACAATCTCCATGTTTCTTCATAACCATGAAGGAAGGAACTCACCAAGAGATGGATCAACAGCAAATACTTGCCACCACATGCACAAGTTGCGGCATGTTCACCTTCTTTGCACAACAACTACTCAACTACACCTGCACCAAGTGTAAACAGATTACTCTGATGGAGCAGAGGATCGAACAACTCGAGGCCCGCATTAAGACCCTTAAGGACATTCAGGCACTTGAGCTCTTCTTGGACACTGCACAACACCATGATCAGGAACTTTATGGGGAGATCAGCTCAAAGGTAGACAACTCTCAGGCTTGGAAGGAGGTCACCCATAGAAAGAGACACAGGACCAGGCAGCCTCCGCAGAACTCCTCTGCTCAGCTGCATTTACACAACAGATTCCAAATTCTCACACCATTAACATACAATCAGGAAACACATCTTGTGGAGGACCACAGTTACTTAGATACCACTCAGTGGGCCACTCTTGATCAATGCACAGGGGATAGCCCTGACGGGGACAGTGCATCACCACATTCACACTTATGTAATCATGCAAATGCTCCATCCCCAATCATAGACGAGGCACAGCAGGAACACCCTTGGGAGAGTGATGGGCTCTTGGACGCATCTCAATGGATTGTCATTGATGAATGCACTGGGGATGTCGAGGAGGAGGGCAACACTTTACACCTACACAATTCACTTCAACAGGAACACTCTTCAGGGGACATACACAATGTCTTGCACAAAAGGGACCCTGTCAATCCTCAAAGGAAACAGGTCTTGGTAGTAGGTGACTCCCACCTTAAAGGAACGGAAGCCATCATTTCCAGACCGGATGGGATGGCTCGAGAAACATGCTGCCTCCCAGGGGCAAAAATACACCATATCACTCAGAGGCTCAGCAGGCTCCTAAAGCCCCATCACCCTCCCCACCTTATGTTGATTCATGTAGGTACCAATGACACCGCTAGGCATACTTTTCAAAAGATCACAAATGATTTTCGAGCCCTTGGAAGTAAGCTAAAACTGTGTAATGTACAGGTGATCTTTTCATCCCTCCTCCCCGTTGGAGGACACGGCTCTACAAGGGCCGGAAAAATAGTACAGGTCAATAACTGGCTCAGAAAATGGTGTCAAGAGGAGCATTTTGGCTTCCTTGACCATGGTCTACTCTTCCAGGAGGATGGCCTACTGGCAAGTGATGGGGTGCATCTCACACAAGTAGGAAAACATCTTTTTGCACACAGACTCACAAACTTCATCAGGCGCACTTTAAACTAGATCCACTGGGGGAGGGGAACAACAGCCTGGCAAACACTATATTACCCATGACCACAGGGAACTGCCAAAAGGCTAAATGGAGGGCTGCACAAACACAGCAAGGACCAATTACCGAGAGCACAATAATTCCAAATAAACAGCTCAAGGGGAGGTCACAGGGGCTTACATGTCTTTACACTAATGCACAGAGCATGGGAAATAAGCAAGACGAACTCCAACTTTTAGCACAGCACCACACGTACGACGTCATAGGCATCACTGAAACCTGGTGGGATGACTCCCATCACTGGAATGTAGCCATTGAGGGCTATAACCTCTTTCTCAGAAATAGAACAAAGGGGAGAGGAGGGGGAGTAGCTTTATATGTCAAAAACAGTTACGTTGCAGAAGAAATGCAAGACTGTAATCTGGGAAACCAGCTTGAAAGCATCTGGATAAGAATCAAGGGAACCAGGACTCAAAAAGATCTCGTTGTGGGTGTCTACTACAGACCTCCAAACCAGGAAATAGAACTTGTTGAAGCCTTTTGTCAACAGCTGACCAAATAGGCACAAAGAAGAGATGTAGTAGTCATGGGCGACTTCAACTATCCTGATATCTGCTGGAAAACAAACTCGGCCAAGAGCACAAAGTCCAACAAATTCCTCACTTGCCTTGCAGATGATTTTATGGTCCAGAAGGTAGAGGAGGCAACAAGGGGATCAGCAACTCTTGATCTAATCTTAACAAATGTGGAAGACCTGATCAATACAGTACGTATTCAATCAATACGTCGGATCCTTAGGGGCAAGTGACCATGTGCTCCTGCAGTTTGTGATACAATGGAAGGCTGAAACTAAGACAAGTCAAACACGCATTCTGGACTTTAAGAGAGCTGACTTCCAAAAAATGAAGGAAATACTGAGCAGCATTTCATGGACGCCAATATTAAAAGACAAGGGAGTTAACGATGGATGGGAGTTTTTTAAAAGTGAAATACTCAAGGCGCAAATGCAAACAGTGCCAACAAAGAAAAAAATATGGCACGTGCGAAGAAGCCAGAATGGATGTCCAAAGAATTTCTAAGTGAGCTAAAACTCAAAAGTGACATGCACAAGAAGTGGAAAAGGGGAGAAATCACCAAAGAAGAATTCAAACATATAGCCAACTCCTGTAGGGAAAAGGTTCGCAAGGCTAAAGCGCAAAATGAGCTCAGGCTTGCCAGGGACATTAAAAATAACAAAAAAGGCTTTTTTGCTTACGTTGGTAGAAAAAGGAAGAAAAAGGAGGCGATAGGGCCTCTGCGAGGAGAAGATGGGGTGATGGCGACAGGGGACAGGGAAAAGGCAGAACTGCTTAATGCCTTCTTTGCCTCGGTCTTCTCACAAAAAGAAAGCCGCTTTCTTCAACCTCAGCAACATGAAATGGACGAAGGATTTGGGGAAATCCAACCCCAAATAGGGAAACAAGTTGTCCAGGAACACCTGGCCACTCTAAACGAATTCAAGTCGCCAGGGCCAGATCAACTACATCCAAGAGTAGTGAAGGAACTAGCGGAAGTTATTTCAGAACCACTGGCGATCATATTTGAGAGTTCTTGGAGAACAGGAGAAGTCCCAGCAGATTGGAGGAGGGCAAATGTGGTCCCTATCTTCAAGAAGGGAAAAAAGAACGACCCAAACTATTACAGTCCGGTCAGCCTCACGTCGTTACCAGACAAGATTCTGGAAAAGATCATTAAGGAAGTGGTCTGCGAACACTTAGAAACAAATGCGGTCATTGCTAATAATCAACACGGATTTACCAAAAACAAGTCATGCCAGACTAATCTGATCTCTTTTTTCGACAAAGTTACGAGTTGGGTCGATACAGGGAATGCCGTGGAAGTAGCGTACCTGGATTTCAGTAAGGCCTTCGACAAAGTCCCTCACAACCTTCTGGCAAACAAACTAGTAAAATGTGGGCTAGACAAAACTACAGATAGGTGGATCTGTAATTGGCTAAGCGAACGAACCCAAAGGGTGCTCACCAATGCGTCGTCTTCATCTTGGAAAGAAGTCACGAGTGGAGTGCCGCAGGGTTCTGTCCTGGGCCCGGTTCTGTTCAACATCTTTATTAATGACTTAGACGAAGGGTTAGAAGGCACGATCATCAAGTTTGCAGATGACACCAAACTGGGAGGGATAGCCAACACTCCAGAAAAAAGGAGCAGAATTCAAAACGATCTTGACAGACTAGAGAGATGGGCCAAAACTAACAAAATGAAGTTCAACAGGGACAAATGCAAGATACTTCACTTCGGCAGAAAAAATGGAATGCAAAGATACAGAATGGGGGACACCTGGCTAGACAGCAGTACATGTGAAAAAGATCTTGGAGTCCTTGTGGACAACAAGCTAAACATGAGCCAGCAATGTGATGCGGCTGCTAAGAAAGCCAACGGGATTCTGGCCTGCATCAATAGGGGAATAGCGTCTAGATCCAGGGAAGTCATGCTCCCCCTCTATTCTGCCTTGGTCAGACCACACCTGGAATACTGCGTCCAATTCTGGGCACCACAGTTGAAGGGAGATGTTGACAAGCTGGAAAGCGTCCAGAGGAGGGCAACTAAAATGATTAAGGGTCTGGAGAACAAGCCCTATGAGGAGAGGCTTAAAGAACTGGGCATGTTTAGCCTGCAGAAGAGAAGGCTGAGAGGAGACATGATAGCCATGTACAAATACGTGAAGGGAAGTCATAGGGAGGAGGGAGCAAGCTTGTTTTCTGCTGCCCTGCAGACTAGGACACGGAACAATGGCTTCAAACTACAGGAAAGGAGATTCCACCTGAACATCAGGAAGAACTTCCTCACTGTGAGGGCTGTTCAACAGTGGAACTCTCTCCCCCAGACTGTGGTGGAGGCTCCTTCTTTGGAGGCTTTTAAGCAGAGGCTGGATGGCCATCTGTCGGGGGTGCTTTGAATGCGATTTCCTGCTTCTTGGCAGGGGGTTGGACTGGATGGCCCATGAGGTCTCTTCCAACTCTACTATTCTATGATTCTATGATTCTAATTCTGTGAGATAGTGTGTTACACTTGGATTTAAGTGTGAGAAAGCCAAATTGAGAACACTGCTCAACCAGAAGGATTTCTCTTCTGAACTCTCAATCTGAGTGTGCATCTACACTGCATAATTAATGCAGTTTGACACCACTTTAACTGCCATGGCTCAATCCTATGGAATCACGGCAGTTGTAGTTTTATAAGGCCTTTGACATTACCTGCTAAGTAGTGCTAGTGCCTTACCAAACTATAATTCCATAGCATTGAGCCATAGCAGTTAAAGTAGTGTCAGACTGTATTAATTCTTCAGTGTAAATGCAGCCTGAATCTTCACATCTATATGGGGCTGATTTAGGACTGTCAACTCTTAACAAGCTCCTTATTGTTGCATGGCAAGAAGATTAAATTACTCTTCTTGCTGACTATAGCTGGAGTTGTTTTTGGCTAGTACAAATGCATGAGAATGTTGTTCATTTTTTAAAAATATGAATTTTCCAAAAATTTGCAAGTTTCTTCACATACAGGATATAAAGAATCTGGAAATGTGCACACACACTATGCACAGGAGAAAGAGAAACTATTAGATTAATCCTTCTCTACACAGCCGGTTATGTTGCCCAGGTAGAACAGTCAAGCAGAATTTTAGGCATGTTTTTGAACGTGGAGCAGAGAAGCTTATGGTTTTGGCAGTAGTAAGAAATTTAGCCTGTTCTTCCTGTTTGCTTCTCATGTACTACACTGCTTCCAATCTGATTCAATAGTATTAGCAATAAAATTACACAAAGAGTAAGGTCAAACTCATAGACAGATAGAACAGCACTGCC
This sequence comes from Anolis carolinensis, assembly GCF_035594765.1. Lineage (NCBI taxonomy): Eukaryota > Metazoa > Chordata > Lepidosauria > Squamata > Anolidae > Anolis > Anolis carolinensis. Next base: position 254,582,679 of record NC_085843.1, on the reverse strand, counting down.
TTATACTCTGGAGTTGATTCATGGCACATGATACCCCCACCAACTGCATGTATACAAATTGCACTGAGCCTTAGCAATACACTATGATAGTTATTCAAGCCATTTTAAATCCATGCACATATAGGCTGGAGTAAACAAAATGGGCCATGTGAATAATAATGAGAGAGAAGCGATCTTGATAGAATATTTATGAAACACTGTAGTTGTTTGGCTATTGTTTTCAAGAGTCACTGACCAAGCAGGTTTCCAGTACAATCAGATTCTCACTTCTTGAGCAATTGCAATTAGGGAAGACTTTGTAAGGTTCGACCCAATTGTGTGATCTGACAAATAATTTTTCCTGAAGACCTTAAGGACAATGTTTGGGAATTATTATTATTATTTATATGCCACTTTCTCTCTCTTAACAAACTTCAAAGTGGTGAATAGTGCTAAAGTAGAACTACAGTGTTTTCTTACTTATTGTGCGGGTTACGTTCCAGGACCACCCGCAATAAGTGAAAATCTGCGAAGTAGGGACACTATATTTATTTTAATATTTAAACATTATTTTAGTAGTTATACACAATTTTAAGTTTTTATCAACCAATCGTGTGCTGATAAATCTCCTCCTTTTCCTCCCGTTGCCACTTGGTCTCCTTTTCTCTTCCTTCAGTTTCTCCTTCCTCCCTTCCTTAAGCTGTAAATTGTAAATTTTATGATTTATAATATTCTTTTAGAGTTTATTGAAAAACCGCAAAACAGCAAATCCGCAAAAAGTGAACTGCGAAGTAGTGAGGGAACACTGTATATACAATTAAAACTTAAAGATTATAAACACTGGAACAGAATTAAATCTAGAGCTATCTAAAAATAAATAGTTAAAACCATTAAAATCTTTAAAATATATTATTTCTTTAGGAAATAAGGAAAGGGTTTGATCAGCACAATTAGCAAGAACCAAACATTTCTGTAGAATGTTATAATTAGCATTTATTTCTAGTAATACATTCTGCCACAAGGGTGCTGAGCGTGCAAACCATAACCTATGCAACTTACCTTCTGCTCCACTAACTTGTGTGTTTCACAAATATATCTCTGATTAACTCTTAAGCAGAAATTCAGGCCCAAACTGTAATTGTACTGAAAAATATGCAAAATCATCATAATCATCACCACCACTGCCCCATTGACTTCCCGTTTGCACTTCCAATATTATCTCCTATCAGCCTGGAAAACTAATTCTGTCTTGGTGGTGTGTCTTGAAAGGCCATGTTGATGTTCTTCCAAAGTCAGCTTTCACTGAACCCATGGCCAAGATGCATTGCTATGGCAACTGGTGCATGCTGACAAAAGTCCCTCCATGTGTAATCATTAGGCGTCTCTATAGCAACAGCAGCTTCCAGTAAGAAAGAAGTAAAGAATTCTAAAACTGTCCTTCAGACGAAAAGGGGGAAAAGAAGATTGGCTTGAAAAGGTCACTTAGATAAAGCACTGGGTGAAAGCAATGAAAAGCAGCTGTCTGGAATGTGCACAAGCAATGGCTAAAAGGAGGACGACAGAAGAGCAAAGACTAAAATGGTGTCAGAGTTAAGGAGAGTGAAGTGACTTGAAAGCAAAGGAAAATAGTAGGAGTAATCCTTTGAGAATGGGCAGAGCCTTCAAAACTGAGTTCAGCTTAAATACTACAAGGCTACAACATGCTTTCCAAATATTTATGTAATATTACAATTAGAAGTAGTAAAGAAAACTGAAAATTACCCATTGACTGCATTAAACATTTTCATACAGAGCTTGCTCTTCTATCCGAGAAAGGGTGAGGCCCAAAAGTGATGTAAGATGCAATCCTAGACTGTTCTACTTTCAATATTTAAAATAATAATTGAAAGCAACTGCAGGAGATTGGGCAAATCCAGTGTCGGTGGGACTAGCTGCTTAATCCTTTTCTCTCTAGCCATTTTTCATTTCCCACTCCAGAAGTTCTGGAGATAAAGTTACAGGCCTCCAAAATTTCTTTTCCTGTGAAAAAAAAATGCAGCCAGATGGGAGTGGAATATTCATCTGGAAACTTGCAGTCTTGTGAATGTGTATGGAATCGCTATCCGTTTCTGTTTGTCCCATCTGTATGGCCCCGTTTCCATTCCCATCCACCGCTTCTGGAAATAGGCACCTATCCAAATGAGCTTTTCTGTCCAAGGTCCAAAAAAACCCTAAGATTTTTGGCCCATTGGTAGCAAAGCGCCAGGGCCTGCCAGGGCCTGTAGACTCTGCCAGCCTGGGCCTACTGCCAGCACGCTGAAAATCAGCCGACCAAACGGCTACCATTTCCACTTTTTTCTGTTTCACTGATATTTCTATTCTGGAGGGCTGGTGTACCGTTTTGTGCATTCTGAATGAATGGCACAAAACAAAAACACCAGTTACACAAATGAGACAAATTTCGGGCCCATGACTAGAAACTGGTCAAAGGAGAAAAGTGAAATGACTTTTCATCTTGTTATTTATAATTACATATAATAATTTAGTTAAACACAATATTAAAATACCCAATCTAATTATGTATAATGGTATTTTCAAGAACAGTAATGTTTAAAGTATGTTATGCATGTCAACAGAAGTTAATTTTGATCACATATCAAGATCCTTTTAGATTCCGTTGGTTGCATGTAATAATAATAATAACAATGTTCTCTAATACTTTAAATCAGGGTGAAAAACATGAGGTCCTCCAGCATCCTCGTAGTCAGAGGGGTAGGAGTTTAAGGGTTTAACCCACCCACCCCAAATATGTCAGGTTTACTCATGATTTTTAACTGGTTAACCAATTCATGAGTAAAGCAGGGGTTTTTTTTTAACCCTGCACATTTCGGGGGGGGGGGGGGGGAGTTGAACCCTTAACACATACCTTCTCACTACGGGCCTGTCCTCCAGATATTGTTAGATGGACCCCCAGCATTCCTCACCATTGACTCTGGTGGATAGGGCTGATAGGTGTTGCATCCTTGTGACAACTGAAGGACTACATTCCCATTCCTATTCCTATCTTTAAATATTTGCAAAGATATTACACCATATGCTTTTGTAGAACAAAGCTTACTTTGTCAGATGAAAGTGATCTCTATGCAAACAAAATAGCGGTAAAAAAAATGAATACAGTTCAGAGACAATAGCTAAAATGTTTAACTCCTAAATAAATTGCTGAATCCTTTCGGATTTTGATAAAGTTCCTTTCAAGGGCCCAATATGCAGGCAAGTGGGCCAGATTAACTGATAATGGCCGTGATGCTGAAGGGAAGCAGGATAATCCATCATCTTGGAGATTCCCCCCAGCTGACATAGCCAGGTATGCTTTCATACTACACAACTATAGCACAATGATTCCCTTTTAACTGCCATGGCTACATCCTATGGAATCCTAATATTTGTGGCTATTTATTGAGACTTTTAGGTTGCATCTATAGTGTGGAATTAACACAACTTGGCACCACTTTAACTGCCATGGCTACATTATTTGAAAAGGCACCAGCAGTCTTTGATAGTGGTGTCGAATTACATTAATTCTACAGATGCACCATTAGAGCTCTAGTGTCTCACTGAACCCCACATTCCAAAGATTGCAGTTAAGATAGAACCACAATGTTCTAATTGTTGTAACCTGGCGAATTGTTGCTTATGCCTCCCCCTCCCTTTCTTCATGTCTTTTTTGTTTACCTTTTTAGATTGTAAACTGGTGGGCAGGCAATGCCTCTTTCTAATTATACCAAAACTGCTCTGGGAATCCCTTTTGGCTGCGAGGATGGGTTAAAGTCCTTCACAATAAACAAATAGAGTCATTCATCATTATTTTCTCTCTCCACGTGTATATGTGAATCTCTCTGTGTATTTGATTGATTTGGCTCAACTTCTAAGAGTTCCTCTCAACACAGTGCTGCTACTGTAGATGAACAGTGGTTGTTTTTGAAAGCGGGCCAAGATCTCTGTATGTATTACTGTAAGTTAACTTAACTGAGGTGTTAGTGTTTCCAACTAGCTGACATTAAGGAGTAGCCTTCTCTGGAACTCTAATACAGAATTAGTACCTGTAGGAATACTTGCTTGTTTCCAATAGGGTCTGCTTATGTATCTGCAATTTCATCATACACATCGTCATCTAGTGTTTTTTCTTGCAAGTGATAAGAAGCCCCTTTGCAATGCTCAGGGAACTTTAAAATCCTTTTACTCTACTCCAGTGGTTCTCAACTTGGGGTCCCCAAATGTTTTAGGCCTTCAGCCCCCAGAAATCTGAACAACTGGCAAACTGGCTGGGTTTTCTGGGACTTGTAGGCCAAAAATATCTGGGTTGAGAACCACTGCTCTGCTCAGTTTCTAATTTAATTGCCATGGTTTCACCCCATGGATCCTGGGATTTGTAGTTTAAGATGTGACATTTAGAATACGAATGACTCCCCATCTATACACTCCAGAATTTCCTAAGATGCAGCCATTGCAGTTAAAGTGGAACCATTGTGCTATAATTGTTTAGTATGAAAGGGCTCCAGAAAATGAAAAACAAACAAACAAACCCATAATCAGGAAATATATGGAAGGACCTTGTATTTTTCCCCTTTTCTCTTTTTTGTTTGTTTGGCAGAACAGGATTCAACCAATGGAAGGAAATTTTGAGTAAGCATCATTTCCTGATAGATAGTAAGAACAATTCATTAATGGAACATATGCTTTGTGGGAGTTCTGTAACTAAAACCTGTCTCATCTTTCATCAAATATGTTTTAGTTGAGGATTTTTTTGAATGAGAGGGAAATGGACTACATCATCCACAGAACTTTTTCTAGTTCTGTGGTTCTTTAGATATCAAGAACAATCAAAATATGATAAATATATAGATAGAAAAATTACTTTTTTGGACTACAGCTTCCAGCTGGCTAGAGATTTCTGGGAGCTATGGTCCAAAAAACCCTAATTTTTAAGGCTCTGGTAAAGGGGAAGAAAATCAACAGACTCTGACAACAGTTGAGTGCTTGTGGTGTCAAAGGAAATCTTCTGTTCCAAGTGCCCTTTCAGTAGTGCCCTGAAATTTGAGCAATGGAGAAGGAACCTAGCCTGACAAATGGTGACCATAAGGCACGGTTCTTTCATGCCTAGGATCAGAACCAAATGAAAGACACCCCCTCCATTCCAACTGCCACTGCCCTGATTTCAGAGGGAGAGAAGAAGAAAGAGATACAGATCTATCATGCCAAGGCCCAGAAGTAGATGAAAGCCCCACCCCCCACTCCCCATGCCAACTACCACCACCTTGATTTCAGAGGAAGAGAAGAACTGGCTGTATCTGCAGAACTTAATCTGCTTCACCAGTGCTATTCCATTTTCCCTACATGCTTAGATTATAAACCTGAGGTCTGGGAGCTATCGAATTGACAATTTAAAATGCTCTGGAAGCCTTTGTAGCTCAAAGGCAAGGTATAAATATTGAAAATAAAGAAATAATCTTGTACATGATTGGAAGAAAAATGTTCCATGTCAACGTGCAGCAACCAACATTGCTGAAATTGTTTATAAGTGTTTATGAAGAGAGCCAATTATACCCAGAGAAGACAACTGAGAAGCATACAAAGAATAAGCAATCTATCTCTTGTCAAGCAAAACACTATAATTGTTTTATACATTCTGGCCTTTTTGTTTTCTAAGATTGGAAACAAATGTATAATCTTCACAGAGACGATTATATTTGTTTTTCTTTCTTTAATTTAAAAGCAGATACTGATTTTCTCTGAAATACTGCCGGGGAGAGGGGCAGGGAGAAGAAAGCAAGACAGCAAATTTCATTCTGCATGCAAACAGAGCCCCCTTGTGGAACACATCTTCTCAGACAATATTTCTGGATTTTTATCCTTTTGTTAAAAAACCTTGTTAAAGAAAACTTTGGATATTTTCATGTGTGACAGTAAAAATGTAGAGAATAAAAACAGTAAATACATAAAAGCAAAGTAGAAAAAGTAGTCCTGCTATTAAATACAAAAAGCAGGATCACCTATGCCTTGTATTCCCAATATCTAAGTGTTATTGTAAAAACTGGATTATGAAGGAAGTTGAAAGGAAGAGAAAATGGTGGTGATCTGGGAGAGTGTTATTATCCCATGGAGAAAGTAACTGGTTCAAGAGCAAATCCAGCCTGAACTTTCCCTAGAAGCCAAAATGAATAGTCTGTCCTACCTTGAACATATCACGAGGTGGCACTACAGTTGCATGAACTATTGATTTTCCCCCTTTGAATATTGGAAAAGGCAATAATGCTGGATAAAGTGGAAGACAGTAGAAAAATGAGAGAACCACATTACAGATGGGTTAATTCCGTCAAGGAAGCCGGCACCCTGAATTTGCTAGACTGGAGCAGGACTGTTAATAAGGGTGTCTTAGAGATCTCTCATTCATAGCCAAAAACTAAAGTCAACATCCTAGAGATGCCAGAAGACCAATAAAGTATGGCTAGTATTCATTATTCTAAAAAGAAAACCACAGAGTAGAACAATGCAGTGTGTGAAGACTTGGGCTCCTTCTACACTGCCATATAAAATCCAGATTATCTGTTTTGAACTGGATTATATGGCAGTGTAGAATCCTATTATCCAGTTCAAAGCAGATAATGTGGGTTATCTGATTTAATAATCTGGATTATATAGTAGTATAGAAGGGCCCTTGTTTGCAGCAGTATAATCCTATGCATAGGCTCAGAGGTGTTTCTCCTTGAGTTCAATAGAAAATATGTATCAAATATATTCCAAAGAAAATATGTATCGAAATTGTAGCCCAGATATCAACAAACTCCTCCAGTTATCACACACCAGGAAGTCTCTACAGTTTTTGTAACACTTGCAGGATCATCGTAACAGATACAGAACAAGAGCTTTGCTTGCAGAAACTAATACTCTCAGTATGGAAAACTTAGGCCCCTTCCATACAGCTGAATAAAACCCCACATTTTCTGCTTTGAACTGGAATATATGGCAGTGTGAACTCACATACCCAGTTAAAACATGGGCTGTGGTGCAGGCTGGTGAGCCGCCTGCTGCAATAAATCACTCTGACCATGAGATCATGAGTTCGAGGCCAGCCCGTGGCGAGGTCAGCACCTGTCAATTAAAAAATAAAAAATACTCCCTGCTCGTTGCTGACCTAGCAACCCGAAAGATAGTTGCATCTATCAAGTAGGAAATAAGGTACCACTTATAAAGTGGGGAGGCAAATGTAACTAATTTACCACATTGGAATGAGGAAGTGCTGTCACAGTGGATGATGAAGCAGCTGCTCCCCCCTGTGGTCAGAATCGAACATCCCCTCAGGAGAAGGTCAAATTGCCTCTGCCTCTGTCTCTGTCTCGGTTCTATGTGTATATGGGCATTGAGTGTTTGCCCTATATATATAATGTGATCCACCCTGAGTCCCCTTCGGGGTGAGAAGGGTGGAATATAAATACTGTAAATAAAATAAAATAATTAAAAGCAGATGTTATAGGATTTTCTGCCTTTATCTTCTGGGTTTTATGGCTATGGGGAAGAGCCCTGAGATGTATGGAAATTTCCAACAGTACAATAAATGTGTTGTCAAAGGCTTTCATGGCCGGAATCACTGGGTTGCTGTAATTTTTCTGGGCCATAAAGCCCAGAAAACTCACAGCAACCCAGTACAATAAATGATGAGCAAGCAAGGCAACTTCATATTATTTAAGGTGCTAACATTTCCTTAATATCTTCGAGATATCTTTTTGTTTATTGGAAATGATGGCCCAATTTTAGCTCCATTTCAACTCATTTCCAGTTCTCTTTTCCATTTCTTTCAGCACTGAGGGCCCTTCTACACAGGCATTAAAATCCAATTTAAAACCAAGTCAGGTCTATTTGCAAGCATCCCCCATCTCAACACTGACAAAAGAGCACTTGAGAGACTTGGGATTCCTTTCAGTGAGTCCACAGCCCTGTAATTATAAAAGCCATGAGAACTGTTATGGTTAATTGGAAAAAGAGTAAAATTATTCCTAATGTTACAGTCCTAATATAATTTAATTATACCAGTGTTATTATGAAACTAATGTATGACAAATAATTGGATTTTTATAATAGATCTCAGAAGAGGTCAAGAGCATTTGCAACAAATGAATAAATTCTGAGCATGACTCATTAAATTTTCAAAAACATAAATCATCTGGAAGGAGTCCATGTGGCAGGGTTCCTGCTTCCCTGGGATGGCTGAAATGCCTGTCAATTCCATAAAGATTACTAGACTTTGACATGAGTACTGGAGATCAACTGGCTCCTTGTGAGTAAGAAGCTATAGACACTGTTAAACTATTTAAATCTTCTCCACAAAAGTTCAGTAGCTGAGTGTTGTAATGCAAATAAACTGTATAGGCAGCTTCAGAATCCCTTATATGGAATTTTTAAATCCCCTAAAACATATCCATGGGTGCCTGCAATAGTAACACTATTGCTTTCTGATGGTTCAATGTACACAAACTTTGGTTCATGCACAAAATTACTATAAAAAACCAGTGGGGACAAATAAAACGACCTTCAGACTATGTGTATAAGGTGTACATGACACATAATTGAATTTTGTATTTAAACTTGTGTCCCATCTTCAAGATTAGGTACCTATATGAAAATACGGGCAACTACACCTATTGATAACTGGCAAATAGCGGGAGAAAATGTGGAGACAGTGACAGACTTTATATTTCTAGGCGCGAAGATCACTGCAGGTGCAGACTGCAGCCAGGAAATCAAAAGACATTTACTTCTTGGGAGGAGAGCAATGGCAAACCTTGATAAAATAGTGAAGAGCAGAGACATCACACTGGCAACGAAGGTCTGCATAGTTAAAGCAATGGTATTCCCCATAGTAACCTATGGATGCAAGAGCTGGACCATAAGGAAGGCTGAGCGAAGGAAGGTAGACGCTTTTGAACTCTGGTGCTGGAGGAAAATTCTGAGAGTGCCTTGGACCGCAAGAAGATCCATCCAGTCCATCCTCCAGGAAATAATGCCCGGCTGCTCACTGGAGGGAAGGATATTAGAGGCAAAGTTGAAGCATTTTGGCCACATCATGAGAAGACAGGAAAGCTTGGAAAAGATCATGATGCTGGGGGAAATGGAAGGAAATGGAAGGGCGAGATGGATGGACGGTATCCTTGACGTGACTGGCTTGACCTTGAAGGAACTGGGGTCAGCAACGGCCGACAGGGAGCTCTGGCGTGGACTGGTCCATGAGGTCACGAAGAGTCAGAAACGACTATGCGACTGAGCAGCAGCAGCATGAAAATACAGATATTTCAAAATCTAGAAACAAATCCAAAATACTTCTGGTCCCAAGCATTTTGGATAAGGGATACTCAAATTGTATATAGGGTACAGTCTGTCCTAATCCTAGTTTGTCTACTGCATCCCACTCATACTTCATAGTTATCTTTCTCTAACCCTGATATAGGAAAAGGAAAAAATCTCTGAGATTTCTGCAAGTAGTTCTTGTGGGAGAAATGAGATTTTGGGATTCTGCCCAACATCTTCACGAAGATCCAGAGCTTGCTCTTCTGAAGGCAAGGCCTATTCTGCCTTCATCACTCATGTGCAGTTGGTTCATTCTTTATTGCCTCCATTACCATGTCATGCTGCCTCAGGACTCCCTTAGCTTTGTCCAAACCTTCACATATTCCCTCAGTCAAGTAACACTCTAACAAAGCACCTATCTCAGGAAATATATCTTCATTAGTATGGGGAAAAAACTGAGGTTTGGTGTCCTGCACTGAGAATAGCCATCTTAATAGGAAATTATTTATGAAGCGTTTTAAAGCTGCCCCCCATCAGTAGTGCCTTAATGTATGAATGGCTCACTTAACTGCAGCATTTGCTTTTCTAGGGAATGATTTATGACTGAGTACATAATGAGATGCTCTCTAAAAGGGCCCTTTTCAACCCTAATAGTCTCCAAAAACAAGTTACAATTATCTGTTTGCAATTTGAAGATCATGATTGGAACAGAATTCGAACTCGGACGAACTCTGGGAAATAATGGAGGAGACCCTCTCTTTATAACTTTGAACTTCAAAAGGATTGCCTACATGACTGACAGCACAACCACCTTTCTAAAAGATGCACGAAGACCATGCAAATGTTAATTGGGGATATCATAAAATGGAAAAGAAAGAAAAGAGGAAAGACAGGACATACAGACAAACCATTTAACTAGGCACCTCCAGAACTAGTATATAACATAAGCATTATTTTAAGACTTCAAAAGACTTTTCTTCTTCTATCCATCCTCTTGGGAGCTTGTTTCTTGGTTTTGGGTACAGCTAATGTGGCAAATTCATGGCCCACTAAAGATAAACATTGTTACTAGGGATGTGTGATCCATTAAAACATGGTTCAAAAGTCATTACAAAACTGGGGGGGGGGGGGTGCTGTTGTTTCATTTCTAAAGTATAGTTAGTGAAAACATTATTATAACAAGAATAATGAAATTTCATTACTATTTTGCTATAGTAAGGTAAAGGTAAAGGTTTTCCCCTGATATTAAGTGTAGTCATGTCCGACTCTGGGGGTTGGTGCTCATCTCCATTTCTAAGCCGGAGAGGCAGCATTGTCCATAGACACGTCCAAGGTCATGTGGCTGGCATGACTGCATGGAGCACTGTTACCTTACCACTAGAGCGGTACCTATTGATCAACTCACATTTGCATGTTTTTGAACTGCTAGGTTGGCAGAAGCTGGGGCTAACAGCGACAGCTCACCCTGCTCCCCGGATTCGAACTACCAACCTTTTGGTCAGCAAGTTCCGCAGCTCAGCAGTTTAACCCACTGCGCCACCAGGGGGCCCTTTCTTATAGTAATTGTGCATAATTACAATAATTGGGGAAACTTCAGGAGCTCCTTTCTCCTTCATTTTTACAGTTATTGGGGTAAAACTCCAACAACATCTTTTTAATAATAAAGAAAATATGTTCCTAGTTTGAAAGTACTATTTCCTGTTTAATTGTGTAGTCCTTACTTTGTGGGTAGTAGTTCTACTCCAGGAACTTTGTTTTTGCACCAGAAACTTTGCTTAATGGGTGGATGATGATGTTAAGTTGGTGGACTGGATCGTATACTACAGCAAAATGTGCTATAACACAATGTCCCTCATGCAAAAACAAAGCTTTTGCAGTTTAATAAAGTTTCACAATGTTTTTATGATTGACCCAATTAGGAAATAACATGTATAACCCAGGAACAAAAAATCATAATTTATTGGAACTCTGCTTGGCTACGGAGGGACAAATCTCTTTGATATTGAGCACTAAACTGCATTCTGGGAAATGTAGTTTAGGGCAGGGCCTTTTGAATTCTCTAGCATAGGGCTTCTCCCTTCCCAAACTACATTTCCCAGAGTTCTGTGCTGTTCCCAGAAAACAATGCTCCCTCTTTTCCTCGCTCCTAATGGTGAGAGGCCATTAATTTACAGAGGAAAGACATGGTACTAAAGCAGCCTTTTTGGCTTTGCGTTTTCAGTTTTGCTTCCTTGCACTGAATATGAAACCAAGTTTAGGAAGTTTCTGAGATTTACAAAACTAAAACAAAAAAGTATGGGGTAAGTTTTGATTCTTATTTTTTTGATGTGGTAAATGCTCATGTATTGGATATTGCCTCGTAAATACGAATTTAACAAATTTGATCTGAATTACAAGGACTAATGAACAATGCATGCTCCTAATTATTACATTCTCTATGGCTGATGAGAATCTTCACAGCTGAACACTTATTTTGTGCAAAATTTGTATTTGGTTGTTTTCAACACAGAATTATTCATCAGGGTGCAGAAAATGCTGTAATTTGGATTCATTTTGTATAAAATTCAGACATCAATTTGCATTCTTTTAAAAGTCAAAATTTTACCTTTTTGCTGATTTAATTGATACAATGAGCTTGACTGGCAGTAATGGTGCTCCTTTTAAAATATTCATGGTAGGTAAAACCAGTAAGCCAACATGGTTAATGTTTTTTCTGTAGTGAAGTATGTGATAGCTTAAAAATTCTGGCCTTAAGGAGCCAAGTTGGGGCTAGACCTGTACTCTTGGGTCTACTTCTTGTGTGCTCCACCACCAGCAAAACAAACCCCCTCTTAGAGTAAACCTTGGGTTTAACTAAACTGGATTTGGTTACTATCCCTGGCCTCATCTTGGACCAAGGAGCATGCTACACATTGGAAAAACAATGCAGGGAACTTTTCAGGGTAGAAGAAATTATGACAAAACCACATAAAGGCTATAAAGGATGATAGTCTGCTGAAGTTATGCATTGCTGACAGGAATAAAGGAATACCCCCCTCTCCCAAGGTTTAAATCAAAGAAACATTCAGATCTCAGCAAAGATATTCCATAGAGATGTGGTCATTTAGATGTTTTCTCAGTTCAAAAAAACAAAAAACAACAACAACAACAGGATAAGAAGTGCTGCATCATAGAAGAAGGCAAAAGAGAACATGAGTGTTCATCACATTGACATATGCTAATGTAAATAAAATTTAGAAAATATTATGATATTGAAATATAGTTCTTTTCAGTCTGTCTGCTATAAGTTTTACTTATTGGTGGGCAACTTGAAGATCCTGGATTCTCCTTCTTCAGCTTGCTTTCTGTCCTACTACCATCACAGGTGTGTTTGGTGAAGACACAGGAGAAAGCCTTTTTAGTGGCTGCTCCAAGTAGTGGAATTTCCTCCCATGAGAAACTCATTTGGTATCTTATCTGCTTTATGAGGAAGCAAATAATTTTTCATTTAGGCCTTTTCATTTGGCTCTTAACCTACTGTGGCAGAAGGGTCACTTAACAGAGTTTATTATATTTTTTATCATTTTTACTATGCTTTAATATGTCTTAGAATTCTTTTAATGTAGTGTTTTTAATAGAATACTCTATTTCATTTTTAATTAGCTATTCTTTTTTTTAAAAAGTTAGTCTTCTTAGGTAATAATGGGAAAAAGGCAGGAAAATATGCTTAGGATTCCTTATCTTGGAACCAGATATGGGCTGGACAGAGCACCAGACATTGGTGCTGTTCAAACAAAGGGCTGCCCCTTGTGTAAAAAGGCATATGGCCATCAAAGATAAAGAACGATGCAGAAGAAAACTAATAGAAGTGAACAGCCCTTTTTTTTCCTCTCAAGGGAACTTCCCTTGAGTTGAACTGAGAGTTTGAATCCCTCATGAGTTTCCCAAGAGCTTAACATGACCCTCCAGGCAAACATTTCATTGTGATCATTCCACCTTTAGTTATTTATCTGCAGACCTCATTTCAAAACTAAAATACCAGGTCTGATCTTTCTTTGTTTCTTATTCTACTATCACTTTGATATTGAGATTTGGGTCTTTTGAACTGCTTGCATTATTATCTCATCCTTAAAATTAGAGTGGCAAGTGTGTTTTTTAAACTGAAAAATACACCATAAGATGTCAAAGAAAATTTTCGCAATAAAGAAGAGCATTCATATCATCCATCCTCCACTCCCATAAAAATAAAAGACATTATACAGTGATGCAACTCCAAGATAGAAATGAGACAGGACAGCTTTAAGAGGCAAACAGGAAGTTGTAACCAGAATCCAGCTGAATTCTGAGCTGTGGCAGTGTGCCGAGAGGCTGCAAATACAGCAGATGTGCTTGTTGTGAATTTAAATGCTGTCTAGACTTTCTTTTACCAAAGCAGTCATTTGGGCTTTACCCTGTGGAGTTTCTTAACCTGGCATTTTTCAACTAAATCTGTGAAGTGGCCATAAAGCAGTGCAAATAAACAGAGATGAAATGGAGAAGTCAAGGATCCTGAGGTCGGTGAAAGATGAGGACCAGTTTTATCATCAGGGTGCGGTGGAGTTGTTGGTTTTCAACTTTTTGCTCATCCTTACAATACTCACCATTTGGCTGTTTAAAACACACCGATTTCGCTTTTTGCATGAAACTGGAGGCGCCATGGTGTATGGTGAGTGTTTCGGTATCTTGGTATTTTAAAGTTGTTGCATGATACGTATAATTAGATACTTGAGCCAAGTGTTGACAAAACTTTGAACAAGGGGAAATGCATTAATATAAAAGTCACAAGTTCAGTGAACTGTGCCATAAAATAACAAATGAAGCTCATCTCTCTGTATTTTCCTTTCTTCCTCACCCATTGTTGAAAAAATAGCTAGAGGATAACATGTCAAAAAAGTAAATGTCATGAGCAGACTGCCAATATAATGGGTGTTATGGAGCATGTTAGATCTTTGAAACTCTTGTTTGTTTCCTGAAACTACTGGACTGGTCTAAAGAGATTATATTTCTTGGGATAATGATGAAATCTATCTACCAATATGCCAGATGGCAGCACACTGAGACTTTATTAGAAGCGGAGAGAATACTCCCGTGTAAAGCTTCACAGTCTGATGTAGTTTCAGAAAGCTGAACATTTCTATTGTTTTTGCTGGGAACTTGAGGGAAAAAATAAAAAAGACAAGCAGGCTGTGAAAAATGAGACTCTCCTACTGCTGTCAGCAGAATTTAACCCCATTTTATCTCTTTTTTAAAAAATGTGGATTTCCTGAGTTTGATTTCCTGAGCCATGCATCAGAAGAACCTTCTGCAAACCTCACAGCTAGGAAACCACATACTAAGTAAAAAAAAAGTGATATATATCACAGTATGAGAAGGGTTTAGTTTTTCTTTTTTGTCTTTATACTTGCATTTATGTCACTTGGGAGAAGAAGAAAAATAGTGTGCAAACAGCCACGTAGTGCTCTCATTCCTCGGGCCTCGAAATTCCTATTGAAATGGATAGAAGCCGGTAGTTTGCAGACAATATTTTATACTTGCAATGCAGTATTAAAAAATATTTAACATTCATGTATTATGAATTGTGATGCCTATCTTGATGTGCTAAAGTTTTGTCAATCTTTAAAAACAGTGACTTAGTTATAACATCATCAGTGAGCTTTGCTCCTGGGAAGTCAGCATTGAGGTAATCTTCATCAGTTATTCTGCTGCCATTATTGGCATTGTATACATTATATAAATAAGTAAATAAAAGAACAAATATACCAATCAGAATTTTAAAAGAAAAAAGGCAGTTGAACAAGGCAAGAATGGATTACCATAGAAAATTCTATGCTAACAGAGAACCATTAAGATAATCGGACAATCCCTATTGAGCCCATCAAGTCCATTTATTTGAGCAGAGATTAAAGTAAGAGGTTGAACCAGCTAGGCAGGACTATACATTGAAAAAACCAGATCCTGTCTGATCTTGGCAGCTAAGCAGAGTCAGCCCTGGTTACTGCCTGTGTGGGAGACTGCCAATGAATACCAAGTGTTCAAAACTACATTTCAGACAAAGGCACCCATAAGTATTCCTTACGGAAGAAAACCCTATGACATTTATGAGATCAATCTAAGTCCACAGGTAGCTTGAAGGCACAAACACACACATGTGGCCAGATAGACAGATGCCATTAAAAAGAAGATGCAAAGGCACAATATGGGTAGGGACTTTGGGCCATGTGTATCAGTTCTTCCTCAGGATCCACACATGGTCACACTGACCCAAAAGTCCTAGTTTTGGCACATTGACAGCCAAGATGGGAAGAGAGATTTGGCTGGTTGGTGAATTTCTCACCCAAGAGAAAGGAGATTTTTGTTTGGTTCAAGCAAAACCTTCAAACTTTTGTCTGGAGTGTGTGAAGATGTAGGATAGAGGAAATTCCTATAAAATTATCAAACAAACAAATTAGTTCGGTAACCTAGTGGAATAACAGGATTTTCCATCCTTTAGGAGACCTCACCTGCTCATTTCCTGACTGAAGCAGTAAATGGAGTTCAGGGAGAAAAGAGGAAGCTGTTAAGCTCAACATTCAGCTGTTTCAGATAGGTGAATCTAAATCAATGGTTCCCAACCTTTTTTTTTTATTTTTTTTTTTACCAAGAACAACTTTGACCAGGGACCAACTCTCCAACATTAGTACCAAAAGGGGCAGGACTGGTCAGGTGTGCAGAAAGGAGTGGAAATAAATAAATAAAATAAATAAATAAAGAGGAAGGAGGTTTGTGGACCGGATTAGTGTTCTCGCAGCTCACTGCTGGGCCGCAGCCACAGGCTGGGAACCACTGATCTAAGTGAAATGAAGAACAGCTTGAGAAACTCCTTTTGCACCATTGAGGGATTTATTGACTAATGCAATTAAAGCTTAATGGCATAATAATATAATGGCAGTGATGCTAGTGCATTTCATAAATATGTATTTGTGTGTTGGTTTTTTTATAGACTTACAGAGTTAAAATGCAAAAATGCTCTTGCATTGATTAAATATAGTCATACAACTAGTTAAGAACTTAAAAAGAAAGACAGGAGAAGCTGGGAAGGGAACATATTGTTCCAAGATGTCTCAGAATGAAATGTTGCAGCTAGTGCTAGGAATTTCCAGAAAATGGTCCAAGACAATAGAAGTGTTCTTAATGCACCTGATGGAATTCTTGAATTTACAGTGTAATAAAAAATGCTTTAAGATATTTTTCTTTATTAAAAAATATTGTAAAAGCTATATATAATGTGTAGTAATTGCACCCATGTTCCTAGTTTGCAACCTCTGAAATATTCATGAACACTGTAGGGTCATTTCACCATCATCAACAGCCATTAGCACTTGTACTCCTTTTCTTTTTGCACTAGGGAGTCTTTACAACTTTCGATCTCCTTGCACTTTGGCTATATGAGTTGTCTCTGATATTAATCTGCAAAAGCTTCTAAATAAATTTGCAGAATGTAGTACAAACCAAACCATCATGCTTGATCACCTATCACTTTTGAAAATCAGCATGCTCTATCTAAATGTTATAATTAGAATATAGTGATATGATAAGTTAGTAAACATTAGCATTTTGTTCATATTATGAATAATGTTTGAGTCCTCCCCACAAAAATATTAGCATCTTTCATCAGTGGCTAGGGCTGATGGGAATTGTAGCACCATCTGGAGGCCCCTATTAGTATCCTCCATACAAAAGGAATGAGAATAATGTAATTTTAAATGAAATAGGATAGCAATGAGGAAAGCTATGATACTTATTCCTATTCCGAACATAGTAAGAGGAGCTAGGTATCTCATATGTATAGGAGCAGAAATTTGTCTGGTCTGCAACATAATCAAACTTAAATCATTTGCATTTCCAGGACTACTACATGAATATGAACTCAATCAGACTTCTAGATTGTTCTGTTGTTTTCAGGCTATATTGCCATGTTCTAGCAGCATTTTCTCCTGATGTTTCGCTTGCATCTGTGGCTGGCATCTTCAGAGGATCTGAAGATGCCAGCCACAGATGCAGGCAAAACATGAGGAGAAAATGCTGCTAGAACACGGCCATACAGCCTGGAAACCACACAACATTCCAATGATTCCAGCCATAAAAGCCTTCAGCAAAACTTCTAGATGTTGCCAATGCCATACTGCTTGGACCTTCGTGATGCAATTATTAAAATGAAAAAAGGGTGCATAGAAAGTATATACATTAGGGAGTTTCGCATAGCAAACATGAATACATTAGAAAACAAAGTATACACATTTTCATGAATATGAAAACACACATAATTTTATTCACACATTAAAAGGAAATATCCCCAAAATGATTCAGACATATGTGTGGATAATTTGGTTGCTAACTATTAAGGGATTTTAAGTTGCCATTCTAACTTACTTGTTCATTCATTGGACTAAACTGTGGTCAAGGATGTGGGTATGCACATTCCCAAATATTGGCATGTATCCAGCCACTCAAGTCCTTTGGTACTAGAAATGAAGAATTCTATAACTATTTCATTGAATACAGTTACAAAGCTACTGTGACTGACAGTTCTTATTCTTGAAGGTCTGGAATGGCATTCAGTGGAACTAATGCAGATATAGAAACCTTCTGGCATGTGCCGAAGTTTGGGGTCAGACTCTACATGCATACCAACATCCATGCCCCTAGTTAGGCCTTAAATACAAGCAAGTAAATGCCTGCTTATTGCCTACAAATCTCCTAACCTTCTGTAGTTCAAATTTCAGATGTATTCAATTATTTAACTGAAGGGATACACTTTCTCCAGACGTGATACTGACCAGACTGTCTGTGATTGAGGATACATTGACTCTGAGTTGTACTGAGGCTAAGCTGTTGTAGGCACCTCAGTGAAGTGTAGTATAATGTGCTTATAATAATGATGGGGATTTTCCTAGCGTATGATGCAGACCAAAGCAAACATCCATGCTCACATGGATGAAAATGTGCTGATTCAGACTGAGACATTGTCATATAGATTCATAATCACATTCTTAAATTATAACTGGGAAGTTTGAGAGTGCTTGCAATTTTGAAACAGGAAGGAACAGATACAGTCTCTTCAGAGTTCAGGTCTGTAACTTATCAACCACAAACTGAGCCTGAGAAAGCAGTCCAGCCTTTCATGTAGAAGTGGAATGCTTGCACTCGATCAAAGTCAAGCTGGAAAAGCACATCTGGGCAACACTGACTTCCAACTCCTATTTGGGAAGATACTATACAAATATTAGAGTTAAACATCTGATTTGCAGATATAAAAATCTGGAAGTAAATTGTTCACTGAGGTCAAATCCTATACTTTCTGGTCACAAAAAGAACTGTAGGTTATAGATCTGAGAGTCAGGAGAGTCTGATCATTTGAATACTGAACTAGGACTTTGGGATACCAGAATTCAAATCTCTCTTCAGCCACAGAAACACGCTCAGTGATCCGGGGCAAGGAAGGCAGCAGCTAACATCCTTGGCTAAATCTTTCCCAGAAAATCCTATGGCAGGGCCACTTTAAATCAGATATGTGAAGACATGAAATGACACCAGGAAGTATGTATATACCTCACATCCTCCGAGGATACTTGCCATAGATGTGGGCGAAACGTCAGGAGAGAATACTTCTGGAACATGGCCATACAGTCCGGAAAACACACAACAACCCAGTATGTATTTCAATTACTAAAAACCCCACGTGCAGCTGAAATGCAAGCCCATTAGGCACACATTGGGGGGGGGGGGTAGGGCAGTTGAAGCCCTCCACCCATGAAGAAGGCCAGCTTTGGTTCGGGCTAGTTGGTTTATAATAATAATAATAACAACTTTATTTTTATACCCCACCTCTATCTTCCCAAAGGGGACTCAGGGCGGCTTACATGGGGCCAAGCCCGAATAAAAACAGTAGCAGTATAAAACACAGCAATAGACAAAAACATGCACAATTAAAAAATTTAAACATTAGCCAATAAAAACAAGAACTAATAAAAACATGGATTAAAACGGAGAGATTGTAAAAGTAGACTGGGTAAGGTGCACCATATAAATATTGTAAATATTTATGCCCCCAGATGAACACTTCCAGAATCACCACAATCAGTGGCGATTCCGGTGGCACATGTGAAGAGGTCCTTACTTTGGTTTGTTAGAAATCAGATTATTTTAAAGACTATTTAGGTCCTCAGTGCTCTTGTGTAGCAAACACATGAAGAATATATCCTCCAACTGTCCTGTTTTGGCAAAGAGAGTACCACTTTAACAACTGTTTTAAAGATGCCACAATTTCTCTTTCTTTCACTTTCACTTTTTCTGTCTGACTCACCAACGTTCCCATCCCTTGGGGGAAGCATCTACCGCCTAGGCTCCCCCAGTTGATCCAAGACAATACGGGAAGCCTCCTGTGTTGCCACCATGGCGGCATGTGCCAGTTCACTTTCCCCTCTAAGATGGAGTCCTGCCGGAAGATGCAATGTGTTGTGTAATGGGAGCCGGCAGTCTCCATCATAAAGGGAAAGGCAAACCAGCACATGCCACTGATTTCAGCCTCGTCTGATGAGGTCATATGGATCCAGTATGAAGTAGCTGAATTAGAACCCATACTGATAGTGATGGATTTGGTCTTAGAATGGGTGCATTTACTGGATATAGTCTTGCATTTTGTGGCTGTAGTGAAAGTGGGACACTCTTATTCTGACTGAAACTTAAATTCACTTGTATATTTAATAATATTAAAAGTAAAGGAAAACAAACACAAAATATAGCTTTAAGTAGTATTGAGCACGAATATTGTTGGATCACAAATAGAACTCTTTTTCAGCTTGCAGAGAACAAATCGGATATTTTTCACATCCAGAATTCTTTTTTTTAAAAAAAGCTCATCTATCAAGATACTTTGGCTTATTGTGAGAGCATGAAACCTAATTCCAAAGTCACATTAAATCGCTAAATTTAAAAAAATGTTTCATACTCAAAAATATTTCATACTCAAAAGATATCAAAATATGTACTTACATGAAGGTGTGCTAAGGAGTAAAGAACACAATAGAATAAATGCATTAACAAATATCTAAATCTATGAATAGATTAAAAATAATTAGTAACCCTTGCCTTATGTCATTAAACTATGCGTAACATTTTCTTTCTGCCAGAGAAAAATATAGTTATTTCTCCAGGAAATGTGGGAAGATATTAGTAGAGATGTTTGACTTCCCTTTTTCAATGTAAAAAAGTATACTGGTATCAGTAGCTAAACTCTGCTTCTTCCTATACCACTTCTTGCTACTGTTTCTTCAGACACTTGCCAAATTACATGCATCATTTCAGGAAAATGATTTAAGGTGCAATCTACTACCTAAGAGTAAGCCCAATCAAACTCAACAGAACTTACATTTGAGTAGACATATGCTAAGCTGGAAAGGACAGGGACAGCGTTTTCTTCTCCTCAATGGTATGCCTCAATTTGTTTTAAAAATATGCAAACACAAGATGTTGACATATAGAAGTGAACTTATTTGCCTGTTTTGCTCTTCTTGGTTGTCTCTGTCTGGTTCTCCAGCACTATTGTTAGCTGATGCTTTTAACTGGAGATGTCAGGGTTGACTAGGGCCTATGTATATTCTGATCCTGAGCAAATAGATACCCTGCATTTCTTATGTGAATGGAGAAAACATGTTGATAGCCCTAAAAACTATCCCATTACACTTAGTTATTTGAGGAAAAGTGGCAAGATATACAAAAACACACAAATAAAATAAAAAGATCATATTAAGAGAAACTATATGATTGAGAGTTTTAGAAATGAAAAATAGCAAATATATTCTATGTTGTCCTCTGAGCTTCAAAAGAGCAACCCAAAATGCTAAATCTGTTTGGGAGATAGTATTCAGTACCTTGGACAGCGTATTTCAGGTGTGGAATAAAACCTAACAACCTAACACAGGCATGGGCAAACTTTGGCCGTCCAGGTGTTTTGGTCTTCAACTCCCACAATTCATAACATCCGGCACTTGTATTGACTGATCGACATACCCCAATCACATAGTAAATGGCAAGATAGCTGTTAGCTCTGCAGTAGAGCTTTTGCACATATAAGGCCCCAAGTCCCATTTCTGGCATCTTTAATTTTTAACAGCTCAGTTAGTAGGGGGCAAGGTAAACTTCTGACAGGGAGAGGTCTGGAAGAGGTGTCAACAGTAGCTTCCAGCCCAAGTTTTAAACCATTCCAGTATCAGAAAGTTATGCATTTCACACTTAATCGTTCACTAAAAGTAAACAAATGTTTGACTAGTACTTGCTACAGTGAATGAATTCAAATAATATTGTGGAACAGTATTTACATCCATGGATTGTGCCATGTTTTGGATTATTCAGAACTGTGTTAATTTTGTTACATGTTTATATTACTGGATTTAATGATAATCTTTTCTAAAATAACCAATATTATATCTCTTCTTATATCTCTTCTTATAAGACTCTTAAAATAAAAATATTTATTGATATATGTAATATATGATTTTAATATGTGATAAGATAAAAAGATTACATTAAAAATGGTTAATTCAGATAGACAAACTGGGTTGGATCCAAAGATGTCCTGCCAGAAGATATGCTGCTGATGCCACTATATGCAAGGGTTAGTGCAGACAAATAATCACAATTATTGGCAGAAATGCACAAAGGCTTTTGTGCGTACCTTCACATATTAATCATGGACAGGCTTATGATAAGCCAAATACTTTGATTCCAGACTCATTGTCATCATTGGTACTATTGCTGTTGTGATGAGCCTTCAATTAATTCTGATTTATGATTACCCAATTCTAGGATTTATTTGTCAATATTTCTTAGAGGGTATTTATCATTGCTTTTCTCTGAGGCTGAGAAACAATAACTTGCACAAGGTCAACCAACTGGGTCACAACATTCAGCTATTTTAACTGCAAACTGTAGCTTTTGTTGGTATAGGACTTAACATTTTAAGAAGAAAATGTAGGAAGCACATAATCCAGATTATAATAACATATCTGTGTGGTATAGTATTAGAGCACATTCTGCACTGATTTGGAACATGCTGTTATAGTTTGCTGTTGATGACACATGAGGTGTCATTAACAAAATTCACATGATAGAAGTGAACTAGTCTCATATAGGTGCTCTACAGATACCAAACAACCCTCAGTCAAATGGATATCAAGGGGAGTGAGAAGGTTAAAATGGAATAGCAAAGAGCTGAATCCAAATAAGAAGGCACAGCTGCTCATGTTAGGAATTATTCAATATGCAGAAGGATACTGTATGAGTGTTCCCAAAAAGAAATACCAAAAGCAGGTCATTTTGGATCCAGTCTTCTTCTTTAGTCAAATAAATGTGTTTCAAATGGGCTAAAGTTTCAAGAACGATCTCTAACCAGTATAATGGCTATTAACCAAGCTAGAATGGCAACCACAGTTTAACCCATTTGAAGAATAGTAGATTGAAGAGCCCTTGGTGGCACAGCGGGTTACATCACTGAGCTGCTGGACTTGCTGACCGAAAGGTTGGTGGTTCAATTCCGGGGAGCAGGGTGAGCTCTCACTGTTAGCACCAGCTTCTGCCAACCTAGCAGTTCAAAAACATGCAAATATGAGTAGATCAATAGGTACCACTCCGACGGGAAGGTAATGGCACTACATGCAGTCATGCTGGCCACATGCGCTTGGAGGTGTCTACGGACAATGCCGGCTCTTCAGCTTAGAAATAGAGATGAGCACCAACCCCGTACATGACTGGACTTAATGTCAGGGGAAAATCTTTACCTTTACCTAGATTGAAGAAGGGTGGTCTACATCAAGGACAAAAAATGTGTTGCAAAAAAGAGATGCTATATTCACTTGTCAGCAACAAAAATGACTACATTTTTGCTCTTTATGTTAACCACCCTTCATCTTTTTTTTACTGACATTTCTTCCCTCTTTTTGTCTTTAGGTCTTATCATGGGATTGATTTTACGGTATGCTACAGCACCATCTGATTTTGCAAAGGGGATTGTCTATGGCTGTGAGAAGCTGGAAGCTGGCTTGCCCACTTTGCTTGTCAACATAACAAATCAAGTATATGAGTATCAGTACAAAAGAGAAATCAGCCAGCATAATGTCAATGCACACCAAGGCAATGCCATGCTACAAAAGGTAAAGCAATTGTGAGGTATACAAGTTCACATTATTATTTCTATTTGACACCAGCATGATTTAAGCTTGGTACAAGCAATTTTTCATCTGAATGAGCTTTTCCTATGCATTCAGAAAATATATGAATGAGAAAAAATAATCCTTTGTATTTAACCCCACTTCACCACAAAAAACGCCGCAGCCTTCCTGCTTTCACACTATGGGCCTTATAACATCACCTGACTTATCCCATGGGTTAGGAACATTTGCCACCCGGCTTCCCCCCATTGTAGCAAAGGCAACACGGGAAGCCGCTTCCTCTTCATCTTCACCATGGAGTCCGACTGGAAGTAGATGTGCATCATGTAATGGACTCTGTGGCTAAAGGGGCGAGGAAGTGGCGTATGACAGGCAAATCAGCCCACACAATGAGGTTGTATTTCAATTGTGATAAAATTCTACGTAAGTTACTTCTATGCAAAATAATGATGTTATAAACACATCTATCATAATTTTTAATTAAACACTATGATTATGCAACACACACCTGGAGAGAAAGCGATACTCTATAATAGTTTTTCAGCCCAAATTGTTGTCGCTGTGTGTCTTCAAATCATTTCTAATTTATGACAACCCTGCGGTGAACCCATCATGGGTTTATTTGGCAATATTTGTTCAGAAGGGGTTTGTCTTTGTGTCCCTCTAAGGCTTGAGAGTGTGTGACTTGTCCAAGGACACCCAACAGCTTTCTATGGCCAAGCAGGGATTCGAACCCTGGTCTCCAAGGTCATAGTGCAATGCTGAAACCACTATACCACACTGGCTCTACCACCCCAAATATATGCAGAGAAATACAATTGTGTGCAGTGCAAATATCAAAGGGACAAGTATTCTCACAAATGTGGCATATGGATGTTAAGAGTTCTCTGTAAAGGAATGTCATTTTGGTTTGAAGAACTCCCGAGTCTGTTGTAGTTCACATATGAAAGAGGAAGATTGCAAACAGGACACTTACACTAAAATTGCAAGTGAAGTTTTGCTTTAAAAGCTATCTGAACTTATTATTTTCCTAGTGAAAAGAGCTAAAGGAAGTTGAATAAAGAAATCACAAGAGCTTTGAAATATCCAACAAACAGTGCATCTTTGTCAAGATATCTTTGCAAAAGGCATCAACTTTCAAAGCTTTTTTATCCTTCAGTCTGGTACATTTAGCCAAATGAAATGGACAGAGCCACTTCCCACCAATGTTGTCAGTGACTGGTATGCAGGGGCATGATGCCTCTGATCCCGGAACTAAAATATACTTCTCATGCCTAAAGCACTGATAATCTCACCCCCCCCCCCCCCCCGTCAATCTCTCTTTCTAAGCCATCAGCATTAATGGTCATGTACATATCTTGTGACTGTGGATTCCATATTTTAGAACCTCTCTTCCACCAACTCCTAGTTGCCAAGCAAGCAGCAAAACAATATTTGGATGATCAAGTAATATGCAGTGTAATAAAAAGGAATCCAAGTGCTGAATGTAGTTTGAAATGATTTGGATATAGTGCTAAATTATGGTTTCCCTCCAAGCAAAGTTAATGCCCAGGAAGCAATCCAAAGAGTCCAAACACTGTCCTACACATTGCTATATAACTTATTTAGCATATGCTACATAATCCTATGTGGTATTGATGTAATTATCATGGCTAAGTATGATGAATATTTCTTTTGATCACCAATGCTCAGAACTACAGTGGAAAAATACTATATTAATCAAATCTTCATATGGGTTTCCCAGAGGCTTCCAGTTAGAATAAACATGCAAATAAGTAGTCCTTATGTTGGGCTGGACTCCAGCTTCCATCACTCCCAGCCAGCATAGGCAGTGGTGAGAAATGCTGTATCTATAGTCGAATGATTTCTGGAGATCTACATGATTCCAACCCACAAATTAGAGACTGTGAGAAACAAGAAGCTGTAGCAGGTAGGCTTTGATCCTGTACTGCTCTTCTGATGGTCATAAATGTAATATATTTAATTACGTTCCCTTTTTGTGCTTAACAAGGAAGTAGCACCAAAAGCAACCACAACACGCAGTCCATAATATGTTTTTTGTGGTTGGTTCTGTAATCCTCAACCTGCCACTATTGCCTTTTCTGAAATTAGTCTTCACTCTGCTGTATTTATGAATGGGGGTGTATAATGTTATTGCCTTGTTTTGAATAACTACAATGAAATTTGTTCCCTTCCCCCAAACAGACAGGTGCATAAAAACCTGCTCACTGATTTAATCCCCAAGTTAATGTGGCATTTGAGACTATCAGTATGGAAGACTAAATGAAAAATTCTTTCTCCAACTTTCCCCCCATAAAGTTGTCAGCACAGCAAAATTTACCACTGGCTGTTATTGGCCAGCCAGTTCACATTAGTTTAATAATTCAAAGTAAGCGGAATGCTTTAAAAAATGCTGAGCTTTTACTTCCTGTTTATCGAGTTGAACTATCTGTTGGATTAAAAAAAGGAAGTCAATTTGGAGTCAGGCTGTATTGTTACAGAACTAAATAATTCATCCAGGATCATAACCCCATAAAGGAGACGCACTTCATTGGAACAAAGGGACTGCAGACCATTTTGTTAATGACATGCTCTCCCTTTTAAATATATTAATCTAGTAGGATCTACTGGAAATACAGTAAAATCTAATGACTTGTAAAAATAACATTTGTAATCCAGCAGGTTTGCAATTTAAACTAACCAGTAGCTAGTGAAACCAGGTAGCAAGAACACTGAAGCCTTAATGATACTGAGGTAGTGATATATGTATACATTAGGGTACCAAAACTATCTGTATTAATTCTAACCTGACTTGCAAAATTGGTCTTGAAAAAATCATTAATTCAAACCCTCAGTCTTCACTTTGTTGAACTAGCCAAGTACAGAGAAATATATACCCACTACAAAATGTTTAAAATTATAGCTCCTTTTGTGCTTTGTAACACTAGAAGCAAGGTAACACTGTTGAAAGAGATGAAGCTAAAAGGTCACATCCTAGTTGTGAGTCCTCCTAATAATGTGTTGAAGGAGGCACACCAAGGAAAGGGAATATGTACTATTCTGTCACTCCATGGTACATGACATTCAAATCAAGTCATTGTCCTTAAAAAGTAATTAATATCCCATATCCAGAATTCCAAAATATTCCAAAATCTTAAAAGTATCCACATTGGTGGCTGAAATAGTATCACCTTTGCATTCTGGTGGTTTATTATACACAAACTTTGTTTCATGCACATAATGATTGAAATATCATGTAAAATTACATTCAAGCTATGTGTCTAAGGTGTATATGAAACATAATTCTTTTGTGTTTAGACTTGGGTCCCATCTCCGAGATATCTTGATTATGTATATACAGATTTTCCAAAATCCAAAAAAGTGTGAAATCTGGTTCTAAGCCTTATGAATACTTAGCTTATAGTTATAAGTAACATTCTATTTTATTTTAAGTGACTATTGTTCCTTTAGTTAGAATACTTTCCAGTTACTTTGTGTGCCCTCAAGCATAAACAAATTAAAATGCCCAAAAGGATCATTCCCTAAAAGGAATGTTCCAGAAATAACAAGTAAAAGTTTCTTGTTACACTCAAAATTCATGACATGGATAGTCATTATATTCATTGTACTGAAGAACATTTTAAGTCCTTGTTGCTCAAAAATATGTATTATCGCTAACATGATTAATTGTGAATCATTTGGAAACTCTAGGTTAGGTAAATATTGTATTTGTGAGTAATCCTAGTTTTAGATAATCATTCATGCAATCGATGAATCTGAGCCTTTTACCATACACAATTAAAGCACCATGATTCCACTTTAGCTAACATGGCAGAAGTTCTGCTTTAATTGACATGGTTCCATACAACAGAATTCTATGCTTTCTACTTCGGTGAAGCATTAGAACTCTGGTGAAGAATTCTAAACACACTTCCATAAACTGCAAATCCCAAAATAGAACTTTGGCAATTAAAATGGAATCAGAATACTATAATTTGAGATGGATAGACTCAAAGAAGGAAGACACTTGATAGGGTGATTCAGAGGTCTCTTATTCATAATGTCACCATAAGACAAAGTCAACTTGATAGCAGTTAACAACAACAGGTATAGGATTCTGGCTATTCAATCCAACTGAAATTTCCGGATTGTTTTTAAAGGCCGAATACGGGAGTAATCTATTTAGAAATAAATTATACACATATCACTGAGAACATCTATATGTATATTTTAAAAAGCTATAGTTCAGAATTAAGTCGTGCTAAAAAGTGTTACTCTATATTATTGGTTCCATCTGTATATCTATTGGATAACACATACTTAGTGCCCTTTAACTTGTTAACAGATTATTATACAATTCACATCTACAATTCATATTTACGTTAACATATTTGTGTTGATGACTATGTTTGTATAGGCATCATTTTCATGCCACTGGGACAGAGAGTAGCCTGATACTCCAGGGATTGCAGGACTGGCAATGTCACAATAGCCTGTTTCCAATCATGTCATTGTTCCACCATAAGACCCATTCTATTGTCTGTTGCATCTGTTCAGAACTAGTATAGAGGTGATATCCAATACAGATTATACTGATCAAGCAGTTGTGCAAACTGGTTGTGGAAAAGTTAAATAAAAAGTTGCACAACCAGTTTTACCACTTTACAAAGATTTAATCCAGCACAATTGTGCCAGCAAAGATTCCCATTGTTGCATCAATATTGCATCATCTTTACCTTAGCATGTTGAAGACTAAGTAAGCTCAAGCTCTTTTGGGCAATGAGACTGGCATAAGCATATTGTGGATTATTGTTATGTCACTATTTCCTATTGGGGCCAATGGGAATAGAAAAGCTAACTAAGAGTTGTGTGATGTTGCTAATTTGTAGGAACATTGCTTATTAATTCACCCAATCCTTTTGTTGCATGAAATTTTTTGAAAATTATAACAAGCCATTTATGATCCAGGGAAACTATTATCAGTAATGGTGATCAATAGGCTCTCAGGTTTGACAATCCCTACTTTATCCAGGATGTGGGCAATTGTTTTTACATCCTTCAAGCCAAATCTAAGTATTGTCAGAATAATTGTTCTGGAGTTCATTATTTTTCAGCACCATTTTTGATTAAAAAACCATAATTTTAAAATCCTATTTAAGGAATAATATTCCACTTACATGACAACTTGTCTAGAACATAAATTTGCTGATGTCCCTCTTCACTAATGTTGGAATTCATCACATGCAAATTTGATTCATATGTAATAGAAAGTCCCGTGTTACCCTAAAAAATAAGAAGTTTTATGGCATAATAATTTAGTGAATCTTTACAGAACTGTAATGTAATGTAATGCAATGACGGTGGCGAAATGTGTTAAAGCGCTGAGCTGCTGAACTTGCAGACCAAAAGGTCACAGGTTAAAATCCCAGGAGTGGAGTGAGCACCCACTGTTGCTCCAGCTTCTGCCAACCTAGCAGTTCGAAAACATGCCAATGTGAGTAGATCAATAGGTATCGCTCCAGCGGGAAAGTAACGGCGCTCCATGCAGTCATGCCGGCCACATGACCTTGGAGGTGTCTATGGACAACGCCGGCTCTTTGGCTTAGAAATAGAGATGAGCACCAACCCCCAGAGTCAGACATGACTGGACTTAACGTCAGGGGAAACTTTTACCTTTAATGTCTTTTGAAACTTCCCGTGGCACAGTGGGTTAAACTGCTGAGCTGCTGAACTTGCTGACTGAAAGGTCTGTGATTCAAATGTGGGTAGCGGGGTGAACTCCCGCTGTTAGCCCCAGCTCCTACCAGCCTAGCAGTTCAAAAACATGCAAATGTGAATAGATCAATAGGTACCGCTTCAGCGGGAAGGTAACGGCACTCCATGCAGTCATGCCAGCCACATGACTTGGAGGCATCTACGGACAACGCCAGCTCTTCAGCTTAGAAATGGAGATGAGCACCAACCCCCAGAGTCGGACATGACTGGACTTAATGTCAGGGGAGAACCTTTACCTTTACTAATGTCTTTTCATAGAATCATAGAATAGTAGAGTTGGAAGAGACCTCATGGGCCATCCAGTCCAACCTCCTGCTAAGAAGCAGGAAATCGCATTCAAAGAACCTCCGACAGATGGCCATCCAGCCTCTGCTTAAAAGCCTCCAAGGAAGGAGCCTCCACCACAGTCCGGGGGAGAGAGTTCCACTGCCGAACAGCCCTCACAGTGAGGAAGTTCTTCCTGATGTTCAGGTGGAATCTCCTTTCCTGTAGTTTGAAACCATTGTTCCACGTCCTTTTGCTGTTTTCTTTTCTTCAACAAACATATACAGCTACTCTGCTTGAAACTGCTATAGTTGCTTATTTGGGTGACAAAAGCACACACAGTTCTGCTACAGTATTTTATATTTTTCTGTCTTCCAACTGTATTATAGTCATTACTTTTAGATGTATGTGTGAATGCAGATATGAATTTTGATGAGTACTGAGTTTTGCAGGGTACTTAACTGGCCACATAAAATAGGGCCAAAAACAATGCTGCTTTATGCTTCTTACCTTGTTTTTTTTTCTTTTTCTTTCTGGCAGATGACCTTTGATCCTTCAATCTTCTTCAATGTTTTACTACCTCCCATTATATTCCACGCAGGATACAGTTTAAAGAAAGTGAGTGGTTTCTATTTTCATTTACAGCAGGTGCTCTGACCCAGTTATTGATTCAACCCAGTTGACCTGACTGAAACCTTTGATCACATTTGGTCCACACAAAGATTAGTAAAACTACCAATTAGGGCAGTGGTTCTCAACCTGTGGGTCCCCACATGTTTTGGCCTTCAACTCCTAGAAATCCTAACAGCTGGTAAACTGGTTGGGAGTTCTAGGTCAAAACACCTGGGGACCCACAGGGTGAGAACCACTGAATTAGGGAATGCTTTAGAATGCCTTACTTTAGGCAGTTTAAGATCGCATTAAGCACCGATAATTTGGGGGGGGGGGCAGTCTCAACTTCAAACTATGTTTTGATTACACAAATCAAGAATGCTGACTTTCCTCTATATATAGTTTTTTCTAGCTGATAATGCATCACAACAAGGAAGGTTATGGCCCTGAATCACTCACTCATCTTGTCTTGGCTAATGGCTACATTCACTGATTTTAATCACAAATTGGCAATTGTATTCTTCAAGACATTGAATTTCCAGTAAACTAATCTGGGCTTTGCAACCCATTTTGCCTACATGTTGTCATTTTGATACCAGTAAAGAGACAAACTCATCATGTTGAAGGGAGAATTTAATGAAATCCATTTCAATTGTAATGCAATTCAAAATATAAACCAATTACATTTTAAAGGGAAAAAAATCAGAGCTTTAAAACACTCTTCCAAAACTAACATATTGCTCAAAGTTTATTATTTTTCAAAAGTTATATATTACTTAGAGACACAGCATGGTATAGTAGTTTGAGCACTGGACTTCAACTTTGAATATCAAAGCTCAAATTTGCACTCAGCCATGGAGACCCCTGGGTGACATGGCTCTCAGAGGAAGGCAAAAGCAAACCACCTCTGAAAAAAACTGACCAAGAAAACTTGCCACAAGTGAAAAATGATTTGAAAACACACAACAATAACATATTACAGGCCTGCATAACCTGCGGCCTTCCAGATGTTTGAGCCTCCAACTTCTGGGAGCTGAAGTACAAAACAACTGGAGGTCTGCTGGTTGTGCAGGCCTGACATATTACTTATCACTTATGGATAAAGTAATGCAGTATGTTACTAAAATTCAAAGACATAGCCATGTTGGTCTGGATCAGTATGCAAAGGGATCTTGTAGTAACTACTTTGACACCATAGAACAATGGAGCCACATGTATTCAAGTTTGCTTTTTCTGTTATGGATGAGCCAGCTGCCTTTACTGCACTACAAGAGTTCATGTCCAACTAGCTGCTGTCACTGAATCCTGAGCTGCTAACCAATTACCTTAGCTATGAGTTAAGTACCAAGGCAACAAGTTTATATTACATGAAAGTAAAGGAAATGAGACAACCTGAATCAGGAGCTCCAAGGGACATGCTTGGTTGGTTTGACTGTGCACCTTACTCCCCCCTCCCCCCCCCCCAAAAAAAAGAAAGAAAGAAAAGAAATTATCCTGCAACATGATGAAATTGTCTTTCCTGGTATCAAAGTTTTAAAGACCAATTCATATTCATTTCTGTAGGTGCACAAAATTTGAAACAACAATAAATGTTGCCTTATTTCATGGACTATTAGGAAACAATCGTGCTAGGTGGGTTGTTCGTCTTTTTGATCAATCAGCCAGTCATTTTGCGCTTGTTATGTGTGTGCTGAAAGGAAGGAAAAAGATGCTAATTTTGCATACAGACAATTGCAGAAAATGATTGGGAGGAAAGTGATTCATTTTTATTTTAGAGTGTAAGCTTTCATGTAGTTGAAGAATCCCTAATATGTCTTCTTACAATACAGAGCCATTTTAACTACAGTTTTTTCCACCTACAAGTTTATTGCGCTTCCCTGGAAAGAGTTGCCTTAATGCAACTTCCTGCTATCTCAATCAATGAAGCTAGCAAAAAGATAAGATGCTTTACCTTCTCACTTTCAGTTATTCAAGCACTGGAGTGTTGTGTTTTACTGAAAAAGAACAAAAGGTTTGCAGAAGAAATTAATCCTCACCTGCCTAAAGCCTGGTGATTAAGGACAAAAATATAATGAGAGTTTCAAAATACCCTTTTAGTTCAAGCCTGTTCGACTTAAAAAGTAAAAATACATTTCTGTTGTATATTAAATTCCAAGACTTTTTGTCCTTTCTGTGTTACAGAGACATTTTTTTCGTAACTTGGGATCCATTTTAGCATACGCCTTTTTGGGGACTGCCGTATCTTGCATTGTGATAGGGTAAGTGAAATCCACGACTGATTATTACTCTTTTTAAATGATGATGTTTTTACATGCTTAATGGCATGACACATGATTTCCTAGTGTCAAACTGATACATCAAGGTGGGCCCAAGTGGCTTGAGGAAAGTTGTATTCCCATTTCATTTCTTGATCCTAAGTATGAAATGTCTGTGGATTCAGTAATTTCCATCTGAATTTAATTTGGAGTGGGGTTGAACTGTAGTTCTCCCTCTATCTCTTCACTACTGTCATTTTGTTCAGTTTGTGGCTCATCAATACATTGTTCATGGATGCTGTAGTAATTACAACAGTATAAAAAGTTATTCTTGTATATGTATGTTTTATGGATTTCATAAAAGAGCTATTATTCTGCTTCCAGCAGGTGTTGACAGGATGCTGTTTGGAAATTCATAAGCAAGGCAGGAAGCAAACAATCATATATAATCTTGTACATTCCCAATTGCTCACTCCCAGAATCTGGTATTTGGAGGCGTATTGATTGCATGCATTTTGATGTATTATGAGAACAAAGATAACTTGATTTAGGAAAAAGGATGGTTTGATTCCAAATGTGTGAGAAATCATGTAGGGATGTAAAGAAAAGTAGTGGAAAGAATCGTCCATTACTTGGAGCAGAAGTGGGGAAAATGTGGCTATTGGTTACAAGTAGAACATAGACACAATTCCTGTGGCCCCTGAAGCCCCCTCCCGACTAAATCCCCACTATCCCCCAAAATTTAAAATTTGCCAGTTTTGTACAAGTACAAGTTTGTACATGCAAACTTGTAAAAATATTCAAAGAATACCCCACTCACTGCCACAAACAGTCCAGAACTCAATACTATTCTCAAATATTCCCAATTTCCTCTGCAGAACCTTTCAAAATAGTGGTACAAAGTGAATGCATATTGTTTCTTATTACATTTTTGAAGGAAAAAAAATCCTTGGCCTTGGTATGGGGAATGTAACCTGTGAAAGAGCCTGGGGAGAAAATTTGCTGCATTCATTGATTGATATCTGACTTGGAGGACCTGGCATACATAGATAAGATGGGAGAGAATGGTTAAAAAACTGTCATGACTGACTAGTGCTGACAACAAGAATATGGGTGAAGGATTACTTCTTCCAGCATTTGGGTTGGGTTCAACTCGAATGCAGCCAGACAGTGAAGAACTCACCACTACAGAACAGGAACAGCAGCAACCCCACGTGAACAATGAAAGACTTACCACTCCTCTAGGCAAAGAGCAAGGGTAGGACTGGGGCCTTGAGATGGAAGACCAGGAATTAAGTATTCCAGACCAGCTACAATTAAGAACAGATGGTATTCAATTGTGTAGATCAAGTCCTTTGGCTGAGAAGAGAGCCTCACTTAAGTGGACTCACTTGAGAGATCTGTACAAATAGTTGGAACTTGGAATAGCTAGTTGCTAGTAGCAACATTGGTATTGGGAGCTACAGGTTGAAGTTCTGTGTGTTTACTCTTGGATCTTAAAAGACAAACTGTATCTTGGATTTTGGATTGTGGATTGTGAACTATACTTGTGTTGGTGAGATATCCTGGCTTCAGAATATTGGAACGGATTTACAGTTCACCCTCTTACCTCCTCCTTGCTGGACTACGTTTGTGTGCTTGGTTGAGTTACAAGAGACTCTCTGGGCACAGGACTCTAACAAAAACAAAGCTTTACAAATAGAATCATTCTTATTTAAAGCACAATTTTTCCCTTGTTGAAAAATATGTTTTTCCACAACCTGATCTTAATATATCATCAGCTTTTCAATTGACCACTTAAATCTTCTGAAAGTCTTTTCTAAATTTGGGCTACATAATCATGTTTCAGAAATAAGTTGTAAGAGCCTTATGCAGGTATTACATGTGCAAACAGGCAGCATGAATTCAGAGGTCTGTAGACATGGTTTTGAGTTAAATGGTCTCCACTTCCAACCCCTCTTGCATTGAGAGATAATAACATATATATCCATCACATGGCAGATAGCAGCACAGGATCAATGCTTGACAAATGTCCTCAATATAATGATTTCACACTACTTCCAATTTGGTAAGATTGGAGCAATATCAATGCATGAATTATACACTCAATAACTTCTCTGCCGGCCACCATCACCCCTTCCCATTTTATCTTGAAGAAAGCCACAGTGTATTGCTGGAGATCTTAGAATTGTATAACTTTGAACCTATTTAAGTGTCTAACTATTGTGCAGGAGGATTTACGGTGATACTTTAGATTTTATAAGAGTGCGCTAATTTACAAGCAACCAAAGTCCTGAACTTGCAAAGACCATTTTGAAATTATACAACCAATTAACTTTTAGCATCAGTCATCTCTCCAGTTTATATCCATGCTTAAGCAAAGGTGTACATGAACGATGAAAATATATGTTTCCTTTTCACATTGTCATAAGTCTGAACTTTCATATTTAATGTCACATTGACACTGTTAAAGCAGCAGCATCAGATAGGGCTTTCTTGGGTTTTTGTTTGTTTGTTTTAGAGGGCGGTGACAATAGCAATGGTGACCACTGGCTCCCATGTCTGTGGAGCAGTGAAACCACTCCTTGGTTTAGTCTGAACATTAAAAGAGCTGTGGTACTGAATATTATCTCCCAAATAGGTCCAAACTAAAAACATGAGTGGATGTATCCCTTGGCTGGGGGCCACCAGCCATAGGTCACCCCATAAGATATAAGCAGAACAAACAAAGGAATAGCAGAGATCCCTTTTCCACTACTTCATTGTTCTCCCAAGAGTTGCAATTTGAAAAAAGGGATGATGCATTTACAAATTCTCAGACCTCTGACTCCTATCTCTGAATCAACATTGATTTCAAATAGCTGGCGAACCAGATTATTTAGGTTTGTTCTTAAGTTGAATTTCAAGTTAGAACAGCTACATTTTTAAAGTGTAACACCAGCCAGGAATATAATCTCTTTGGACAGGCATAGGAAAGGGTTAACATCACTGTGGTGTTCGTTTTGCACTCTGTACACCTGTTCAGAAGATTTCACCTTACTTTCTTTCTCTGTGATAACTGCATTTTAAAACATTTGGCTTGTGAAAATATGGACTGGTGACACAGCTTCAATGGAGACATCTTTTCCCCATGACTACTCTTTCAGGAATGAATTTCCTTTCCTAGAAGATTTTTCTCATTTCTTTTTATCTCATACCCATTTGGAACTAACTATGTTTGTAAGTTGTTTGTAAGTTGGATGTGTGTAACTCGAGGACTGCTTGTACTCTGAATCACAGCTGGATTATTTTTCCTACAACTTAGCTAAAGGATTTTTTTCTGATCATGGTGAAATATGGGGTTTGTTCCTTCTCACTTTACCTGGGGAGGTAGGATAATGAACAATTACCTTAGCAAAGTTGCTTCTAACCAGAAGGTAGATGCACAGCAGCAGGTGAGCCCTGGTGCTACTTCAGCTAGGAAGGAATGAGAAGTTTAATTAAGTAATTACGTTGACTCTTGCAAGTTGCAGCAATAAAACAGTTTATCTTTTTAGATTGTAGCAAGCTGGTGCCCTGCTAACTGAGTTTTACATATTTACCTTTTGACCAGATAGAATCCACCAAAACAAGAGAATTAGCACCCTTCTCTCCAGCTTGGAGGCAACCCATGAAAGCTGGAGAGTCAGGATCCAACAACCCTACCTCCAGAAGCTGGCAGCAAATAAAATGTACTTCAGTTCTTTACCATGACAAAGTATTGAAGTAACTTTTGTTTTGCCAGAGTCAATAAAAGGAACGTTAGCTTCAACACAGCTTTAAATGTTTGCTCCGAGCTAATCAGGCTTTATTAGAAAGAATTTTCCATTGTGAATACCAAACACTGTGCTTTACTTTAGACTACCTTTTCAGTCAGTTTGCTGTTTCCATCTTTATTTGGGATTCATATCATGCTGAATACTTTAAGCTTCCTGCTCGTATTTCTTAGTATGCTCTTCTAGACAGTTGGGATTTGACTTTCTAAAATAATTTAGCTAGTTGGCTGTTAGGCAGCTATGTTTAAGTGAAATAAATACATATATAGACTTGAGGGTTTGAGAGTTGCTTTTTAATCTTTTGGGGTTTTTTTGAGGGGGGGGGGGTCACATTCCAAAACATTGGATTCAAGCAATTTGCTGTTTATAAAATCTGTATCCATGAGCATATAGCATGTTGTACATGTGGCATACAACTCATGGGTTGCTATAAACAAAATAGTGTTGTTGCTGTTTCATCAAAGCTGTTCAAATAAGCACTTTGTGATTCTTTTGCTTGTTTAGAATCTTTCTCCTACTCTGTGCCAAATCCTTTATTTTAGGTTCAGCCAAAAGAGTCCCATGCTGAATGCCAACTAAAGCATGTAAATTGAGACAGCTTATACACAGAATTGCAATCGCTTAGGGGCCTTTTTATGATGCCAGTTTTGAGTCAAAACTTGAAGAAATTCTTCATTTGTAGGAGCTTAAAATTCAGTGAGTTACCTCTAGCAGTTCGAATGAATCTGGCTCCCTTGTGCTCCTTAACAAGAATTTTTGGGACTGTATTTGTTAGCCAATTACTTTTGTTTGTTCAACATGTTTGGGGAAACAGTCTGCAATCAGTCTGTTATGTCAGGAGGAAGGTATGGTCTGTGCTTTTGTTGCTGTGCACTTTTATGTAGATTCAGACTTATGGCAACCCCATCACAGGGTTTCGTTTCATGTCAAGTTTTATTCAGTGTGGATTTGCATATACTCCCTCTGAGGATAAGATGTGACTTGCCCAAGGTCACCCAGTGGGTTTCCATGGCTCAGCAAAATTTCAAACCCAGGCTGGCTCTACACTGTAGAATTAATGCAGTTTGGCCGTACTTTAACTGTCATGGTTCAATGCTATGGAATCATTGTTGCTGCAGTTTGATGGGGCACCAGCAATATTAAGCAGAGTTTTGCACCTCAGGTTAGCTTCACCTTGCTAAAGACACCAGGCTGCACACAGAATGTAGTTTTTTTGTAGTTTATTAGGAAATATGGAAAAGAGAGTTCATAAAAGGTAAAAGTTCAGTTCCAAAAGATAGTTACAAAACAAGACTGTAAGAAACAAATCCATAGAAAATTAGGCATGAAACAAGGTCCTTTCAAATGAAGCCAAAGTCCCAGAAACGAGGATACATCCAGGCTACAAGATAATACAGGAGAGCAGAATTGGTTCTTGATTTAAGCGAGGAAACTGCTTTGATGAAGATTTCTCTCTCAACAGACTGTTTTAATAGCATAACATGAAGGTATTTCTTTGCCCTTTGACCTCCCTCTTATTTGCTATTCTGAGACTTTTGCGCAACCCCCGAAATTCCAAATGACTAGCCTGATCTAGAGAAGCGGCCCCATCGCTTTCAAGGCCACAGGGCTCATTAGTGTTATCAAGCTGAGGCTGGGAGCTGCTCTCCCTTTCTGCTTCTTGCACCTGAAAACCATCATCAGTAACATCATTTCTTCCTGTGGGAAAGCCTCCCTGCTCCTCATCTCCCACAGCAGGAACACTCTGCACCTGAATCCCATAATTCCCATCAGAGCCATCTTGAAACTCATCCTGAACCTGAATCCCATCATCTTGACACTGCATCCCAGAATCCTTATCAGAGTCACACAAAGGCTGAGTCACAACACAGAGAAGGCTAACAATCTTGCAAAACTACAACTCCAGTGATTCCATAGCGTTAAGCCAGGGCAAATAAACTAGTGTCAAACTGCATTATTTTTTTTAGTGTAGATAGATATATCCCCAGAATCCTAATCCAGCACTCAAACTACTATACTACGCTGGCACTCAGTATGTGTTACACCTTATATAATAATTGCAGCCATCATGATATGATATGATATGATATGATATGATATGATATGATTGTTGCAATTTTAGAATGCAATTAAATTACAAATTAATATGGAATGATTTTCCTACAAACTTCAAAAGCTTTATTATATTGTTCATCTCATCACTCTTATGTGGGAGAAATCAAAACTGAAGAATTACAGAATAAAATGCATGTTTTCCAGTTTATCCTGTCTCTAATAGAGTTTTAAAGTCATTTTTCATGCACTAGATTGAAAGTGTTGCACATATTTTGATTTGTCAATATCAAAAGCTGTATGCTGAACAAAAGAGTTATCCATGTGAAGTACACACATTGGAGCACAGAAGTAAGATTAAACTTGGAGTTTTAGGCACCCCTTTACATGACCATTTTCTTTCAGTATAAATGTCATTATAGTTCCTTTAATTTTTTCCAATAGAAGTACTTCATTTAAGAATAAAAATTGACATTCATACGGCTCTTTTAAATAGAGGATGTTTTGGTCTTTCACTTTAAATATATCAATATCCAGAAGACTTAATGACCAAATAAACATCAATTGATATATATGGGCTGTCAAGAAATTAAGGTTGTTTTATTGATTTTGAAAGCATTTGCTCTGCCTACCATCTCTTATTCAGTTATAGATTAGGCTATATTAAAAACACCTAAAGTTCTATTTTATAAGAGGTTCTATGGTACTGTTAGAATTACATGGACACCTACTGTGCTGTAAGTATAGCACCAATGTTATGTGATTTATTATTGCATGGGTTTTTTGTGATTAGACATTGTATATGTCTGTATCATGGTATCTATCATATAATTTACAGTGGTTTTCTAGTTACAGTATGAGCCAATTTATCTCTGAAAGAAACATTTAATAGCTGAAGAAGACTGGGGAATCAAAACAATCTTGGATATATCCCAGGAGAGGGTGTCTCAGTTGTTTACTTGCTAAATTATGATCTCATCTCAAGTGTTGTCTTTTTTCAATGCTACCAATGAATGTATAAAGAAAGATATATTACCAATTACAATTAATGTAAGGTCATTTTCAAATTATTTTCAGTTTTGCTGGATTGCTGGCTCCTTTCTCTGTCTTGAACTACAGTCCTTGTCAATCTCTCTTTAAACATGACTCATTAAAAATAAGTTATTTGATTTGATTTGGGCTACTTCAAGAACATTTACCACACTTGTGATCAAGGAATGCAGATGCCAAATGATTTTTTTTCTAAGTCAGTATGAGCCAATTTATCTTTGAAATAAAAAGTTCTCTGAAAACCAGTTAAAGGTGTGAGGGAGATACTATAGCCCTCAATTTGTCTTAAGATGTGTCAGTGTTTTCGAATTATACTCTTGATTATATATTATTAGCTTATGTACCTTGCAATAGCCAGGTTTTGGTATTTTATAACACTATGTAACACAATTTTTGTTCCTGGTTATAAATGTCATTTTCTAATTGGTTCTACCATAAAACATGGAAAAAGTTTATAAAACTGCAAAAACATTGTTTTTGCAGGACATTCTGCAGCACATTTTGCTATAGTTTTTCAATGAATATCTCATAGAGTCTCAATCAATTCAACATTGTTTGTGGCAACCACAAAAATGAAGTTTCTG
This sequence comes from Anolis carolinensis, assembly GCF_035594765.1. Taxonomy (NCBI): domain Eukaryota; kingdom Metazoa; phylum Chordata; class Lepidosauria; order Squamata; family Anolidae; genus Anolis; species Anolis carolinensis. The sequence goes on along the minus strand of NC_085843.1, from coordinate 254,542,774 downwards.
GAGTATAACAACAACTTTCAAAGTAACCACTGCACAATTAAAATGGAAATAACACTTTCAAACAAGGAACAGAAAATGTTTCACATTTTGTTAAATAGTGTAGTGCCATGTATAGCCATTGTTTGGTTTTGGATTTTTTGAACGGATCCATTAAAAATACAGATGGTTCACAGGATGTAGTTTACACATAGTACGATGGAAGTGAATGGACTACAATGCCTGTCATCCTCTCTCGATCCCCCAAACCCTGCCAGTATTAAAAGTTGGTCTGGATGGATGTGTGTGACATGTTTGGTCCAGATTCATGATCAGTGGGGTTCACAGTGCTTTTTGCATACGGGTGTACTATAACTCCCATTGTCATCTGTCATTGCCCCCCCAAACTCCACCAGTACTTAAAGTTGGTCATGGTGGGTATGCGTGCCACATTTGGACCAGATCCATTATCATTGAAGTGTGCAGTGCTCTTTGAATATGGGTGAACTACAACTCCCAACATTGTGGGTCATTTTCCCCCAAACCTCACCAGTATTTAAAATTAGCCATATATATATATATATGATTTTTTCTATATTTAAAATATTTTTCTATATCTATCTTATGTGTTAGTAGACTTGTCAATAGCATCATTTCTTTCTGTTTACTTTGGCAATTGAAACAACCACATATTATTTTTCTTTTCCCCCTCTGTTTCCAAATCAGTCACTGGAGTGCAAGCTCTTCAGGTCAATTGTTGGACTGCCCTCCATTCTTTTGTAAAGTATGCATGCTGATTGAGTTGTATAAATAATTCATAAACATGATTAAGGCTTCAAAAATGTCTTAAAATGCCACTACATTTCTTGGCATGAAGGGTTGACCGACCTATTTTAGAATGGACATGAGGACCTTTGTGTAATAGAGAACCTTCTTTCACTCAGTTTTTGATCCAATTCGTGCAACTGGGCTGGATATAGAGATCCACACACATTATCACAAGTAAAAAAATACTATTGGACTAGTACAGCATGTTCCTGGTGTAATCCTAAGACATTTCATAGGGGAAATCTTATAACAAAGAAGTGCTGCTTCTAAAGATTTTCCAGTTCAGATAAATGTATTCTGTTGAGAGATACACCCTCAAAACAGCCCATATTATATCAAAGGCTATTTCTCTAGTAACACATTATAGGTGTTATGGGCAAATAAAGGGGTGCATCCACATTGCACAATGATAGCAAGTTCCCAGAGCAAAGTGAAATTAAAGAGATAAGCTAAGGAACATTTAATTTACTTACTTCCAGAACCTAAATACCATAAAAGCACCAGATCCTGTCTGATCTTGGAAACTAAACGGGGTCCATACATGGCTGGAAGACAGCTAGTGAATATCAGATGCCGATAAACTGCCGGGCCCAATTCAAAGTGCAGGTTTTGACCTATAAAGCCCTGTACGGCTCGGGCCCTACCTATCTCCATGATCGCATCTCCTCCTATGAGCCAGTGCGGACCTTGAGATCTTCCGGGGAGGCTCTTCTCGCGCTCCCACCACCGTCTCAAGTGCGGCTGGTGGGGACGAGGGAACGAGCCTTCTCGGCAGTGGCCCCCTGGCTCTGGAATGCACCTGGTGGTGTCGGCAGGTTTTTGAGTAATTATATTGGACTACCGCCGATTTCTGAGCCTGAATATATTGCACAAGATTTCCCTAGCCTAAAATGATACATTTTAATATATTGGGTTTATGGTTCCCGTCCCCTTGATCTGGTCATGTAAGTGTGATTTATTGTTATAATTGTATCATTTTACTTGTTTAATAATGTGTATTATGTTGTTATGTAATGTTTGTGTTACTTTTATGACTGTAAACCGCCCTGAGTCCCATCCAGGAGATAGGGCAGTATATAAATAAAGTTTTATTATTATTATTATTTATTATAAGCTATTTTTATAGAGGATAGAACTGGTAAAATCATATCTGAGTATATCTTGCTTTAAAAAACCCCTATGAAATCCGTAAGGTCACTATATGTTGATAGGCAACTTGAAAGCACACACACATGCATACTTCTAGCTGGAAGGTAAATGCAGAAAAGAGCAGAGGGTGAGTCCCGGCACCACAATAACTGGGGGGCAGGGAAGGATGAAGTTAGCTAAGTAAAGACACACAGATTCCCTGGAGGGAATTTGCAGCAATGAATCAATCAAACACAGCAAGTTGTGGCTTTAGGAGCTAAATGGGAGATTTGCCTGGAACTGAGAGAATTTGCACCTTCTTTTGCTACTTACAGACAAGCCATGAAAACGTGAGACACAGGATCCTGAGATCCTGACAATCCAAACCATCAAGGATAACTGATTGACAACCACTCAGGACTTGTAAGCCAAAAAATTAAAAGTGTCCATGGAAACCATGGAGATTTTCTGTGTCTACAAGTTCAGTTCATTTTTTTCATGCAACCTATTATCAGTAGCATATAGGTCAAAATTCAAGACTTGCAAGGGCTCCAGCATCACAGGGTGGTATTCTTTGATGCTGCCCCCTCCTTTGACACACAAGGATATCTTTATTTGAGAAAGGAGTGTGAGATTGGCTGAAAAATCTCACACATGACTCTTGTGTCTGACCTATGTCTGATGTCTCTTGGGTCGGGGTGTAGGGACTACCAACATCTTCAAACAGGCTTTGTTTAAAGTTCTTAAGGAAAATACTGGGAGGAAAATCAACCTATGAACTCCAGTGCCTTTTCAAAAGACCCAGGCCAAAAATTTGAAAATATAAAATCAAAAATTCCTAACTGTTCCAGAATCACACCAGTGTATATCCTCATGTTGCAAGGATAATAGGAATCAAAACATAGAATCTGATGAACAAAAAGATAATTATACTATGAGTTTAAAGCACATTGATAAATTATAGTTGTGGGTGGGTTTTGTTAAGATTTAGGTCTGTATGTCAGTGTTATTTCTTTTGTGTCTTTCTCCAAAGAATAATTATAATGTAAAGTATGCTAGGGAAAATGATCTTTTAAAGTTACTATTTGCAGTAAGTGTTTACCACCCAGACAGAACCAAAATGATTATTTCTGTGCAGACATGTGCATCTGCAAATGTCTTTCAACTGGGTAGCATTGGAAGGCACTTGAACTTACATCTAGCTCTGTCTGTGGGGAACAAAAATGACATAAACAAAGTGGTGTGTCTGTAGGGGAAAACAGCAGGATAAAACTTTTTTAAAAAAAAACCTACCGTCTATACATAAAAAAGAGATTGAGAATAAGATTATTGAGGCTCTTAGAAGCATGGAAAACAGAAAGATACTGCAAAGACATAATGCTTTCATTAAATTTTATTCAATCAAAACATCTGAATGATATATCAGGCTTGGACACTAGCACTATCTGATTTGATTCTGCCTTTGAGAGCAAATAATTCATTCCAAGGACTTGCTCCAACTGTTTACAATGAATTGTGCTAGCAAATATGAGGTTATATAGTCAGCGTAAATTGCAATGTTACAGTAGTGTTTATAGTGTGTGCCATCTGCCTCTTTATGGATTACTGGCATTACCCAAGTTACGAACAAGATAGGTTCTGTAGGTTTGTTCTTAAGTTGATTTTGTTTGTAAAACAGAACAGGTACATTTTAAGTGTAACTCCAGCCAAATATACAGTACATTTATTTTAACTTTGGTTAACATAGGGAAGAGTTAACTCCTCTGTGGTGTTTGTTTGTTCCCCTGTTCAAAAGATTCCACCTCACTTTCTGTCCCTGTGATAATTGGATTTTGAAAAATTTGGCTTGTAGAAACAAGTATTGGTGATAGAGCTCCAGTTGACATACCCTTTTCCCATGATAACTCTTTCAGGAGTGGATTTCCCTTTCTAGGGGCAGATTTCTCTCATTTCCTGTTGTCTCACCCTCATTCTTAACTATGAATTGTTTGTAAGTTGGATATTTGTAACTCAGGGATTGCCTGTATATTTTTCCAGGGTGCAATTTACATGTTTTGATCTAGATTTTAAAGCGCTTTTTCAAACTACACTGACTTTGGAGATCAGGTCTCAAATTCCTCTTAGTTCGTGGAAACTATTGGATGACCTTGGCCAATTCAGACACTCCCAGCCTCAGAACTCCATCATGATAGGGTTGTCTTAAGTTCTCTGTGAATTGTAAATGACTTGAAGCCACACAGCAGCAATCATACAAGTACATGCATCACAAAATGTATGAATTGGCTGTAACTTTGAGTATATTCTTGTTGGCAATCCCTTAGTGTTGCCAATTTCCAGTTTGGAGAATATAATAATGTAATATAATAATAAAACCTTATTTTAACTTTCCTTCTCTCCCCAAAAGGACTCAGGGCGGCTTCCAAAAACAAAGATGGCAAACATTCAATGCCACGTGCAATGACAAAATAAAACAAACAAAACAAACAGTTAAAAATAAGCCAATAAAACAACCTTGACTAAAACATATAAACAATCGGCCTCATAAATATCACAATAGGCAGTTAAAATCTGTATAAAATGTGAAAATATATTTAAATAATGTAATATATTCAAAATCACAGCATCAGAAGGGGCCTCATGGGCTATCAGTCCAGCCCCCTGCTTAATGCAGCATGCAGCCAGCCAAAGCACCCCTAGCAAGTAACTATACAGCCTGATTTCAAGATATCACAGAAAGCGATATCACCTCTGTAGGCAATTGATTCCATTGCCAAACCACTCTTGCCATCAAGAAGTTCCTTCTAATTCCATCAAAATCTATCTTCCTAAAATTTAAAACATTTGACCAAGTTCTTCTCTCTAAGGCCCCTTCCACACTGGCCCTATATCCCAGAATGTGATCCCAGATTATCTGTTTATCACAGATCATATGGCAGTGGAGACTCACATAATCAAAGCAGATAACCTCGGATCAGATCCTGCGATATAAGGCAGTGTGGAACAGGCCTGGGGTGACACAAAAGCAGTCGGAACCCTCTTCTTTGTTCCAGTTTTTGAAGAGTGCTGTCACTCCAAGTCCAATATTTCCACATAGGTTTTGTTCTTCTTACCTCTTTCTTATCTTTTATCATAGGTGCGGGGTTTTTTGCAAATGTTTAGCTCCCCTAAATATATGATTTTTACAGCTTTTAAAACCATGCTACTTAGATGAAAGAGTTTTATTTCATTTATTTATATCCTGCTCCTTCCCCCCCCCCCCAATGGGACACAAGACCACTTACAATAAGGCTTACACATTTGCACCTTAGTTTATGGAGAGGAGGAGGATTAGGGCTTTTGCTCACCACCTTCACCAGCCTTCTCAGTGGTTGCACTCAGGCAATGGAATTCCCTTCCAGAGACTTTTTATGTGTGTAGCATCATGTTTAATTGGGTTTTAACTTTTTGATCACTGGGTTTTAAACTTCATATTATTTTAGCCATGTTGTAAGTGGTTCTCCATGATGGGAGAAAGTACAGGATAAAATTTCACTTATGTAGCACAGGCCTGACAAAATGTCACAGATAGCATGCATATCACACTCTTTGACAAGGTGGCAAAATTTGAATGGGCTGTGTGACCCCTTAATATAGGCATGTCACATGTAATCTTTTAGAACTGCTTGTAAAAACAGCTGTTCCTGCTCATTTATTCATGGGCAGGTGAAATTCAAGCAGGTCACTGCTTGTCAGATGCTATGTTATCAGCCCCACTGCACCAGCACCTCAAGCATCTGTGATGATGAGCATTACTTTGCTTTTTTTAGGAGTCAACCCATATTGTCTAGAAGAGAAGTGGGAAGCAGCAACAGAGGCTGGAATTCTAGCTCCTTAGCAAAGCTTCCTGTCTCTTATGTAAAAGAACTGGGACTATATATCCCCCACATTGATATAAAGTTTCATATTTTTGCACCATTTTTTCATCTCCCTCTCTAACCACACAACTGTCATCTCCTGGTCATGTCAAGAGGGCTGTGAAACAGTTTACTCAATGAAAGAGTGCAGATACTTCTTAAGCAACTTACCTCAACACAGCATGAAGACAAACCAACTCTCCATCTCCAGTTAGCCACAGATAGATTCCACCTGGTTGTAAACAGCATTTACACATCTGTTTATCTTATGTCGAATATATCTTATCTCATGAAAATATAAAATATAATCAAGGATCCCTTTTGAATGAGTTGAAAAAAATGTCAGCTTCCATAAGAATTTTTGCAAGAGCCAAACAAATGCATTTTTCATTGCTTTTATGCAAAACAAAAGCAGGATTTTGTTCAAAATGCTGGGGTTTATTGGGTAAAAACAATTCCTGGCAGAAAATACTTTTTCCCATGCAGAATATACTGTAGTTGAGGAGATGTTCATCCTAAAATTCACACATAATATATTAGCAAAAGAAAATGGCATTTTTGGCATGAAAACTTTGTTTCTGTACAAAAATACCATCTTGAATTTGGACAGAACTGCAAATAATTTTATTAGCATAGGATTCTTCATTTCAGAGTTTCCCAATATGTGATAATTTTGTCTTTTGATCACTCTTTGAATATTGAAGATTGGCTAATGAAAATATCTGGTTTTGGCTAGACAGCCAAAAGATCCAAGAAGATCCCATCAATTTGCAGCAATGGGGAACTTACAAGGCTCCCCTTTCCATTAATGGGATCCTTTCCTTTCAAGGGAGTTTGGGTTTGAGAAATTGAGAATTGGGATTCATGGGATCCTTTCCTTTCTTCCTTTCAAGGGAGTTTGGGTTTGAGAAATGGGGTTAAGGAAGCACCCTTCCTGGGAACCTTTTCTTTCTTGCCTTCAAGGGAGTTTGGGTTTCAGCAATGGGGTTAAGGAAGCTGTATGTTAAAAACATCACAGCATTCTTCTATTAAGATTGGCCCAACAGGCAGGGCTCACAGGGAAACCTTATGCATATGGCAGCCTCTTCACAAACCCCATGATGCCAAATAGGGGAGGAGGCGTCATGAACAGCCGCCACATAGTCCCTTAATGGAAGAAAAATATGATGGCTGGGCCCTTACCCTTATAGCCATCTGGCCAAGCCAAACAAGCTGGATTGACCACACCAAATCTGTGCACAAGCCTACTGCCTACACCATACTGTCTTCTGAAAATGAGTTAAAGGATGAGACAGCTCTACAGGGAAAAGCAGCATTCTGTTTTTTGCAGAGGTCTTTAAGTATACATACAGTTAGTTAAATATTGTTAAAGGGCTGTCCATGGATATTATCTATTCTATGACATCTGAAAACCAGCCTTCTCTGGAGCAGCGTTACCGCTTCCAATGCAGGGAAGTGCATATCTTGTGCAGAGGCTACTGCCTCACTTCATATTCTCATGTGCTGGGCTGGCCTTTCACAACTAGGATATTCACTACTAGATCTTTTGAGATAGTATGGACTACAAAATCAGTTCCAGTTTTTGTGCCCTGGTATGTTCTGGTATCCTTTGGTCTGAATTGAGGTTTAGCTTAAATTACGATGTTGCTCCTGAAACCTGTTTTCGGGTGCATTTCTCTTCCTCAAGTCCTGACTTCGCTTCACTCCACTGCAGAATGACCTCCTGGTTGCCCTTCATTTCGAACTCAATATTTGATCCTGTCTAGTGCCTACTGACTTCATCACCCTGAAAAATCTTATACTGCTGCCTACTGACTTGCCCCAACACAAGAATTGAGAAATATTCAAGGTGTCACACATTTTACATGCACGATTACATTTTACAGCAATCCTATCACAGGTTTTTGATGACAAGTTTTGTTCAGGATGGCTTGCTTTTGCCGGGGCTGGGCTGTGGCGCAGGCTGGTAAACAGCTGCTGCAATAAATCACTCTGACCATGAGGTCATGAGTTCGAGGCCAGCCCATGGCGGGGTGAACACCCGTCAATTAAAAATAAAATATAGCCCCTGCTCGTTGCTGACCTAGCAACCCGAAAGAAAGTTGCATCTATCAAGTAGGAAATAAGGTGCCACTTATAAAGTGAGGAGGCAAGTTTAACTAATTTACAACATTGGAATGAGGAAGTGAGGAAGTGCCATCAGAGTGGATGACGAAGCAGCTGCTCCCCCCGTGGCCAGAATCGAACATCCCCTCAGGAGAAGGTTAAATTGCCTCTGCGTCTGTCTGTCTATCTGCCTGTTGTCTCTGTCTCGGTTCAATGTGTTTATGGGCATTGAATGTTTGCCCTATATGTACATAATGTGATCTGCCCTGAGTCCCCTTCAGGGTGAGAAGGGTGGAATATAAATACTGTAAATAAATAATAAATAATTCCTCTGAGGCTGAGTGAGAGTAACTTACCCAAGGTCACTTAGTGGGCTTCCACAGCTTAGATTCAAATCCCAGTCTCCAGAGTCATAGTCCAACATTCAAACAACAATACCATGCCATACCACTATATATAACATGATAGTCATTTTCATTGCAAAAAGTAATGATGCCAGTTGTTCATGAAATCCACTAGATGGTGCTCATTCCAAATGCAGTTGGTACTCTAAAACAAAAGTGTGGTGCCTTTGCACAGTAGATGAGTGAGTGAGTGTATTGCTGGCTATACTGAGGATTACCCATAATTCTCTTCTAGAAAGAAAATAGAAATATGATTCGATCAGTTCCTAAGTCTGGCAAGTAATGTATAAGCCTGGAGGTTACTTACATTTTTGAACTTATATTGGTGCCAATTGTAAAAGGTGCTCTCAAAATAAACGACAAAAGAACTGCCAGTTTCCTTAGCTGCTGGGATTTTGTCCTCTTTAGAAAGCAAAAGGACAAACTGAGAGGAAGCAAGGGGATCAGGAAGAGTTTCCTTGCCTCCTTGTTAACACTGAAATATTTGGTTAACTATATTCAAGTGCAAGTGTGGTAATTCCATTGGTTTATTCTGAATCTGACCTTGATTTGTTTTGTCTCTTTCTTTTTGTCTTTCTGTGGTGGTTTTCAAATTTTATTTGTGCAGAGCTTTGCGACAAGTTCTCTGCTAAGAACCTCCACTTTCTAGTTTTAGGGAATGGCCTGCTCAACTTCAGTTTTTTCTGAGCTATAACTTATGCATGCCAAGTACAACAACCTTTGCTTAACTAGCATACTTTAATTCTAACTGGGTGGGGCAAGTTGCCATGATTTACAGTAAACTTCAGGATTAATACAATTGACAGCTTAAATAATGGATGACTTGAAAACACGTCCAGTGTGATGTAAATGATTAGGAAATAGTTTTGCTAAGGATTTTATCGTAAGTATTGGTTCTGTGATGCTCTTTCTTCTTTAATCAATAACTGGGGGGTTGAGTTATGATCATAGCATAAGAAGTGAGGAGGTTGTCATATTTTGCCCACAACATATTTCCAATCAGAAAAGATTCACCTTGGGTGACATGGATAATTTCCTCCATTACTAAGAAATATTATGGGGACATATTCCATATTAAGACTGCCAAAGGGAAGAAGGAATTAAATTTAGCACTATGTTATGATCCTCGTCTAGCTTGCAGTACCTGTACTCTCTGCTGGTTAAAGTAAAAAGCTACACAAATCACACTGATGCAATAAAGTCCATGTTTTGTCTGGCCTTAAGTAGGAGCTCCTTTTAAGATGGAAAAAGTGACACTCTGGGAAAGGTTAAATAAGTTAAGTAAGGTTAGATAAGTCATTCTTTTTTTAATTTCTCTATGGTGTAGATTATACTCTTGAAGCTGCTATTATCTCTGGGGAGAAGAAATACAATGGAATATACCGTATTTACTCAAGTATAATGCACTGTTGAATGTAATACGCACCTCAGTTTTGAAGGTGAGCATTACTAAAGAAAAATTTGCTCTCAGATGTAATGTGCAGCAGTGGGGACTACAAAAAGCCTGGTGGGAAGTCACACCCTTCTGCCTGGCCTTCCCACCAGCCTTTCCATTCCCACCATCAGCTTTTCACAGCCACTGCTGCCTCTACATGTTCTGTCCCCAGCTGGGATCTCTTGCCCAACAGTACAGATGGGTTAAGGTGCATGATTCTAATGTGTCATTGAATCTAATGTGCCCTTCAATTTTAACGATTTAATTTAGCCAAAAAAAGGTGAGCATAAGACTTGAATAGATCTCTTACATAGATTAGATCAAACATGAAGATAGTGCTAGACACTGTTAAGATGAAATGAGCACAGCAGGCAAAATGTGAACAAGAAATGAACAAATGGATGGTTAAAAACAACCAAAAAGCTTAACTGATATTGTTGTCTTTTTTTTCCTAACTATTTTGTCTTCACTTTAGTGAAGCAATGAGTAGCAGTTTCAAAGCATAATGCAGAAGGAGATATTGTGATAGGAGACAGTTACTCTGTTAAAGAGATGGATTTAGTTAAACAGGGTGAGAAGATGTCTATTTACCAAGACACTTATATGTTACAGCAGGCAAAACAAACAGCAGATCTAGCTATACAAACCAATAATACAGACAGGTTTACAGATCATAGGATCATGGGAGTACAAAGAGTGCAAGACTCCATTCAACAAGTCAAATTGACACAAATGCACAAAAATTTGAATGGAAGCATATCATGAAGAGCTAGGTAGCATTAGCTAACTTGCTAGCAAAGATTATTAGTGCAACGGAGAGAAGTATGTTTCCACTCAAAACATCCACATTGGGTAGACTAACCAATTAACCTCAAATCTTCCAACAGGGAAGCTTATCATAGCTATTTTCTAATGATCAAATTGATTTTTTATGGGCTTATTGCTATAACCTTGGCTAGATAAGCATTAGCAAGCGTTGACATGAAACCTTACAGACTGAAGAGGCTAAGAAGTCATTCAAAATTATGAGACTTGAGAAATCCAGGTGCTTTGAAGGCACAAATTTAAACTTTTATTTTTAAGATGATTGTTTCTAATGTTGTTTCTGATGTTATCAAGAGTTAACAAGGTTATCGTGTCTCCTCTTGACCTTCTCATCTGCAATTCTTTAAGATGCTCCTTGTAGGGCATGGTCTCCAAACCTTCGATCATTTTAGTTGCCCTCCTCAGGACACCTTCCAGCTTATCAATATCTCTTTTGAACTGTGGTACCCAGAATTGGACACAGAATTCCAGGTGAGGTCCAACCAAAACAGAATAGAGAGGCACCATGACTTCTTTCAATCTAGACACTATACTTCTTTTGATGCAGCCCAAAATCTCATTGGCTTTTTTAGCTGCTTCATCACACTGTTGGCGCATGTTCAACTTGTTGTCCACAAAGACTCCAAGATCTTTTTCACATGAACTGTTGTCAAACCAGGCATTCTGTATCTTTTCATTTCATTTTATTCTGCCAAAGTGCAGTATCTTAAATTTGTCCTTGTTGAAATTCATTTCGTTAGTTTTGGCCCAGCTCTCTAATCTGTTAAGGTCATTTTGATTTCTGATCCTGTCCTCTGGAGTATTAGCGATCCCTCCTAATTTGGTGTCATCTTCAAACTTGAAAACTGTGCCCTCTAAACCTTCACCCAAGTCATTAATAAAGATGTTGAACAGTACTGGATCCAGGACCTAATCGTGTGGCACTCCACTAGTCACTTCTTTCCTGGATGAAAGGAAACCATTGATGAGTACCCTTTGGTTTGGTCACTTAACTAATTACAGATCCACTTAATAGTAGCCCACATTTGACTAGCTTGTTTGCAAGAAGGTCACTGAAATCAAGATTTGCTAGATCCACAGCATGCCCTGCATCTGCCAATCTTGTAACATTACGTATAAAAAAAATATAAGATTAGTCTGGCATGACTTGTTTTTGAGAATCCATGCTGCCTTTGAAAATCACGACATTCCTTTTTAAGTGATTGCAGACTGCCTCCTTAATGATCTGCTCCAGAATCTTTCCTGGTATTGATGTCTGGCTGATTGGATGGTAAATAAATTCAAGTCTTCAGGGCCAGATGAACAATATCCAAGGATATTATAAGAATGGATAGAAGTAATGTGAGAACCACTGGTAATAATAATTGAGAGTTTCTTGGTACAGTAAAGTCTCACTTATCCAACATAAACGAGCTGGCAGAATGTTGGATAAGCAAAAATGTTGGATAGTAAGGAGGGATTAAAAAAGCCTATTAAACGTCAAATTATGTTATGATATTACAAATTAAGCACCAAAACATCATGTTTTACAACATGTAAGCCGCCCCGAGTCCCTCCGGGGAGATGGGGCGGGATATAAGAATAAAATTATTATTATTATTATTATAAATCGACAGAAAAAGCAATTCAATACATGATAATGTTATATAGTAATTACTGTATTTATGAATTTAGCACCAAAACATCACAATGTAATGAAAAATTGACTACAAAAATGTTGATTTACTAAAAGGCAGACTGCGTTAGATAATACAGAATGTTGGATGAGCAAAGGTTGGATAAGTGAGACTCTACTGTAACAGGAAAAATCCCAGCACATTGGAGAAAGGCAAATGTTGCCCCCATCTTCAAAAAGAAAAGTAAAGCACCCAAACGAAAGAACCTTATCAACCTGATGTCAATATCAGGACAAATTATAGAAAAAAATAAATAAATGAAGAATCTACAAGCACTCAGAGAAGAATATCATGATCACTAAAAGTCAATATAGGTCAGGAATTCCCAAACCTTTTCAACCCCGGAACCAATTTTAAAGCTAAAGTTCCTTGTGGAGTCCCAAGCAATGTTTAGTGCTCAGTTCTATTTGTCTTATGTTCTATGAGGTGTATAACACATGATACATTTTATTTATTTATTTATTTATTTATTTATTTATGGCATTTCTATCCCACTTTTCTCACCCGAGGGGACTCAAGGCGGCTTACAGAAATGACAAGATTCAATGCCAATAAAACAACACAACAGAGTAAAAACATCAAGCAATAAAAACAATTAGGCGTTAAAACACGTGAAACAATATACAAAACTTAGGACATGTAAAATGCATAAATCCATTTGTCCAAAAAACTTGTGCATAATCCATGAACCAGACTGTGTCGAAGCAAAAAAAAAATTTGTTGAACGCTTGCACACATAACCAGGTCTTTAGCTTCTTTCTAAAGCCCAGAAGGGATGCAGCCTGCCCACTGGGGAGGGAGTTCTACAGCCGAGGAGCCACCACTGAGAAGGCCCCGTCTCTCGTACCCACGAGTCGCGCTTGTGAGGCAGCCAGGACTGAGAGAAGGGCCTCCCCAGACAATCTTAAAGTGCTAGTAGTAGTAGGGATTCTACATTCGAACTGTAAGAAAAGAGATTCCACACAAACATTAGGAAGAGCTTCCTGATGATTGGAATTATTCATTAGTGGGATATGCTGCCTTGGATTATAATGGAATCTTCTGTTTTGGAGGTTTTTAAACAGAGCCTACTGGGAGTTCTTCGTGTACTCCAGTGTGGCACAACATTGCATTGGGTGGCCCTTGTAAACTTTTCCAGCTTTGTATCTATTTTGATCGATTGTATTTGTCTTAAATTGTAAACTGCCTTGATCTCCATTTCTGAGGGAGAGAGGCATAACATTAGTAAAGTGAATAAACAAACTATATTCTATAGCAAAGATAATATTGTTTGTTAAGATTAAAATGAACTGATTTTATGCTGCCAACCCCCCCCCCCCCCCTCCCCAGTTCTTTTCCCTTTGCAACATTAATATGTTCTGTGTTACTCTCATTAATCTACTTGGAACACATGTCATAAGGATGCTTCATCTTTTCGTCCTTCTGCATTGATTTTAATTTCTCTGAACAGATACTGAAGAGGCAGATGAGCTTTGAAACATAGCAAAATGGGTTAGATACTAAGGATGCCTGGAGGCAGATCCAACTATTTGGAAGGAGGGAGTCACTCTTTGCAGTCTGCCTTGTGCTTCAGGGCAGAAAAGAGGAGGAAGGGATAGAAAAGCTCAAGACCAAAGTGCAATGTAAATGCAAAATTCTGCATGTTCCGATGTTTCTTTCATCTGTGCATTCTCTTCTGAGGCATTGCTCAGGAGGCTTGCAGCAAAATTGCCTGCCATCAAATATAAATATGAAGATCCATGCATATAAATGAAGTTTATATGGATATGTTTCTTTTTCCCTTATAAGTACTAATTGCCGCACTACAAATCCTTCCCTTGGAGAGAGAAATGTGGCTCGGTTCAATGTAGCAGGTGGCTTAGGGCATTTTATTCTTTACTCCCAAGTAAGCTTGACTGGATCCATTCCGGATCAGAACAGTTGTGCAAGGAAGACTTAAGCCCCTCCTAAGCTCCCTTTTATTTTAAAATCTCTCCTCCATTTCAAAATCCGGACTAAAGAGTAAGAACTCCAGTTGACTGAACTAAGCTTTTTTTCTTTTTTAAAGTGGAATAAATTTTGCAATACAAAAACAGCAAGAATGTTTAAACCATATAAATGATTTACAAGTAGTTTATTTTAAGAGATGGGTAGGATATAGTGGGAAAGTGATAACAAAACAGCCCGGACGCCTTTCTGGCAATGCTGGCCGTGTTAAAGGAGATCTTGGCCACGGGCCAATGGGATTTATTTCCTATTAACTAAGATGCAATCCAGATTCCCATAATCAGATTTGGAGGAATGAAATGGTGGAAAAGGAGGACAGAGCTCAGCACAGGACAAAACCCAGACCTCTTTGGCCCTCTCTTAAGATGGCATCATTACAACCACACTCTTTAAGACTGCAGGGCTTATTCTCCTTGTAATGAAGATAAAATAGGATCTTATCTGAGCTTACTGGATGCTGACAGTTCAAATCGCCACTATCATTAGAATTCTGCACAGCTACTTTGCAAACTTTCCAGGCTTGAAAATCCAAAATCAGAAGTCAGTTGTCAGCATAACAGTTCCTAAATAATCCTTAGATTTGCTTACATTAAAAGGCAGCTACTCATGTCCCTGAATTTCAGCAGAGTTTGTTTGTTGGGCAACAACTGCAGTATGCAATGTGGAGGAGAGTGATGATGTCTAAGAGCAACAGAGCACAGGTTATATTGTGTGACTGTAAGTCAACTAATGAAAATCGGTAACATCAATCTACCTGCAAAAAGCCTTTAGGAATTACTAAACCTAGTGATATAAAATCATACAGAGAAAATACTGTTTTGCTATGACATTTCTGAGGATGTGTTCACATTACACTATATTCCACCTTAACTGCCATAACATTCTGTGGAATCTGAGGTGTGTTATTTGGTGAAATACTAAATTTCTCCGGCTAGAATTCTAAATAGGCTCTCTCTAAACTGCAAATCCCAGGGTTCCATAGGATGTTGCAGCTGTAGTTAAAAATGTAAAGGTAAGTCAATTTATCATTGAAAGTACTATCCATACTAGTTTCTCATTTGTCACTGGATTAATAAATTTTTTTATCCATTTGAAAGTAAAGGATTGAACAACTATTTCACTGTTGCTGAAAGCAGCAAGATATTCTGCATCCTTCCTTATTTTTTCAAAACAGGCTTAGTAGTGCAACAGTTTCACAATTATTTATTTATTTATTTTCTGTATTTGCATCTCACCCCAAAGAGGACTCAGAGCGGCCTTACAATAGGCAATAATTCAATGCCACATAAGAGAGATATAATAAAATAAACATGTGCATTAAAAACATAATTTTTAAAAAAATATATAAACATTAAAACCAAAATCATAGTCCAAGAGCTGTTCCAGTCGTGGTTGTACATATTCTATCTTCACTTAATGCACTGCATTATTGTCCAAAGGCTTGGTCCCACATCCATGCTTTTAATTTCTTTCTAAAGGTCAGGAGGGAGGGAGCTGATCTAATTTCACTGGGGAGGGAGTTCCAGAGCCGAAAGGCCACCACCGAGAAGGCCCTGTCTCTCATCCCACCAATTGCATTTGCAAAGGAGGTGGGACTGTGTGATGCCTCATGGGCCTTGTAGTCCTGCTCCTAGTGCCATCGTGGCAGATGAAGACGAAAACATGGGGTTTTCGCCGGTTCAACAAGAGCCGGAGTCCTTTCACCTGCCGGATGTTGATGTTTGTCCCCAAGAATTCAGTAAAACAGACCTTGGACATTCCTCGCCTCCGTTCCCTAGAAAAGAATCCTACTGTGCTGACAGAGGAGTCAGGGAACAGAATTGCAGGAGTTTACGGATTGCTGCCAAACAACAGGCTGATTAGACCTGCTTCCCTTGGGAAATTCTAAGGAGTCTTGCATCTGGACAAAGTTGGGTTTCGCTTCCCATTCTCTAGGGAAAGAGGTTGTTGGCGGGAAAACGAGACCCCAATATAGGTGCCTGACGCGGGAGAATCTTTGCGGAGTCAACAGAGCAGCTTCAGGAGTAAGATCGTGTGTGGACTTCGTAACCCCAGTTCCTTGCTTCCCGGATTAAGTATTCAAGACTTGCCTCGCTTTGCTTTTAACCACAGACCTTGTTCTAAGAATCACTGTTTGCCTTGTATCCAGCCTTGTATCCAGCCTTGTATCCAGCCTTGTTTCCAGCCTTGTTTCCAGCCTTGTTGTCAAGCTACCTAGGACTCCTGAGACTCAGACACTTCCCCACACTATTGCTTGGCAATAGTGTGTGTTTCGGTATTGGATAAAAACTTTGAACTCTAATAGCATTTATTGGACAATACATTTTTGGACTATATTTGACCTCATTTGAAAGGTCTGCTACTGAACTATATTCTTCACTTGTTTTTATTGCTTTTATACATTTCCTTAATAAAGATATTCGATAGAGATTGGCCTCCGTGTATGGTTCTTGGTGCCCTGCTGCCAGGGGTCTGACTGTTTGACTCCACCACAAAAGCACCAAGCAACCTAAGGCCAATATGTCTGTTACACCAGGAGCCGGAACGGGCGGCCCTACCCAGCCACCACCCAGTTACACCATTTCCCAGGATGAATTCAACCGGATCCGGGACAGACTTCAAGAGCAAGAGGGAGAAATTCGGGGCTTGAAGGATCGCGGAGTCCGACTCCCTGCCCTAGCAGTACCAACCAAGTTCTCCGGAGAAGCCTCCAAGGTTCATGTTTTCCATCGCCAGTGCATGGCATACCTAGAAGCCTGCCACACCGAGTTTCCCCAAGATGTCAAGGTGGCGTGGATTTACAGTCTCCTAGATGGACCTGCGGCCACATGGGCGACGGCGCTGTACGATGCGGGTTCCACACACTTAAACACCGCACAGCAATTCCTGGTCCATCTTCGAAACACCTGGGGAATCGAGGATGATGAAGAGGCGGCCGGCCACAAACTCCGACGCCTCTTCCAAGGGGACAGACCGCTGTCCTGGTACATAGCCAAGTTCCGGGTGTTGGCTCAAAACACCGGCTGGAACGACATAGCCATCAGAGGACAATTTCACGAGGGCCTCAATCTTGAGATGCAGGAAGAAATCTCTAAGGTGGATCCCCCTGGGGCTCTTGAAAGACTCATCGCCCATTGTTTACGGGCTGAAGTCCTGCTCGCCAACAAGAAACAGTGGCTCCGAGGCCAGAGTGGAAGAGCCGGAGTAAAACCCCCCTCTTCTGCCAGTGTCCAGCCTCGTCCGGTATGGAGACCCCCACAGCCAGCCACTAACCCCATGGGAAGCGAGGAGGAGCCGATGCAACTGGGCAATGTGCGCCCCAGGCTGGATGTTGCAGAAAAGGCCCGCCGCCAACGCTTGAATCTGTGCTGGTACTGTGGGAATGGGGGCCACTTCGCCAGGGAGTGCCCAGCCAAGAAGAAGCCCCCTGCCCGTCTGGCGGCGGCGTCCTCTGCGGAAGCGGAGGCTGCCGAGGCGGCTGGAACAAAGCCGGCGGGGGAAGCCAGCGACCGGGTGTAGAGGGGCTCGCCAACCCGGTCAAAAACTCCACTCAAGAGCCGCAAACGGGGGTCCTATTTCTCCTGGTGGTCACACTGTGGTCAGTGAAAAAGGGACCCGTCATGATCCATGCCATGATAGACTCAGGGGCAACAAACAATTTCATTGATAGAGACTATGCTAACTCCCTGGGACTACAATATCATGATTTCAAGAATGCCCGGGTGGTGCAAGCCATAGACGGCCGACCCCTGAAGACAGGTCCAGTAAGCCAATGGACCGAGCCCACCAGAATGTGGATAAGAGAACACATGGAAGAAATCTCCTTCTTCGTTACTGAGGTTCCTCATTTCCCCGTGATCTTGGGTATCCCATGGTTGACACTCCATGACCCAAACATCTCCTGGTCTAACAGGGAACTGCAGTTCGCTTCAAAGTATTGCCAAAACCATTGCCTAGTCGCCAGGGTCTGCAATGCCACAGACACAGAACCCATCATTACCCTGCCCAAGAAATATTCAGATTTTTGGGATGTTTTCAATGAAAAAGAAGCCGAGAAACTACCCCCACATAGACCCTATGACTGTGCCATTGATCTGGTGGAGGGGGCCCCAATTCCGCGGGGACACCTTTACTCCCTGACTCAACCAGAGCAGGAAGCTCTCAGGGAGTTTATAGAGACAAACCTCCGCAAGGGGTTTATGAGGCCCTCCCAATCCCCAGCCGCTTCCCCGGTGATGTTTGTGAAAAAGAAATCAGGAGACCTACGCTTGGTCGTGGACTATCGAGCACTGAACAACATCACGAAGCGGAACCGCTACCCATTGCCACTGATCGCGGACCTATTGGATCAACTCCGGGGGGCCAAGGTTTACACCAAACTGGATCTTCGCGGGGCTTACAATTTGGTTCGCATTAGAGAAGGGGACGAATGGAAAACCGCCTTCCAGACCAAATTCGGATTATTTGAAACACTAGTCATGAATTTCGGATTATGTGGAGCCCCCGCAACATTCCAGCATTTTGTCAATGATATTTTCCAGGACTACCTAGACCGTTTTTTGATTATATACTTGGACGACTTTCTGGTGTTCTCGAAATCACAAACAGAACACGATCAGCACGTCAGAATGGTGCTACAACGATTGCGGGATCATGGACTATACGTCAAGATAGAAAAATGCGCCTTTGATTTGCAAGAAGTAGACTTCCTGGGATACCGCGTCTCGCCACTAGGGCTATCCATGGACCCGGCAAAAGTTTCGGCCGTGTTGGAATGGCGGGCGCCAACTAACAAAAAGGAAGTGCAGCACTTCTTGGGGTTTGCAAACTACTACCGCAAATTCATCCCAGATTTCGCTTGCTGGTCTGACCCAATCACCAGCTGTATACGAGGAAAACAGCCCTTCCGCTGGACAGAACAAGCTGAAAGGGGTTTCCAGCAGCTAAAGCGATTATTCACGACCCAGCCAATTCTACAGCACCCTGATCCAAAAACCCCTTTTGTTGTTCAGGCAGATGCCTCCGATGTGGCAGTAGGGGCTGTGCTGATGCAACCAGTGGGAGAACATCTCCATCCATGTGCCTATTACTCACGCCAACTAACAGCTCCGGAAAGAAACTATACCATTTGGGAAAAGGAGCTCTTAGCCATAAAGACAGCCTTTGAAAACTGGAGACATTGGTTAGAAGGGGCCAAATTCCCCATTGAAGTTCATACAGACCATCGGAATTTGGAGCACCTAAGGACCGCACGAAAGCTAAACCAAAGGCAACAACGCTGGGCTTTGTTCTTTGAACGTTTTGACTTCCGGATCCACTATGTGACTCCTGCTCAGACCAAGCAAGCAGATGCCCTATCACGAAAACCGGAGTATGCAGCAGGGCGCAGAGACACCTCAGAAACGCGATTGCTGCAACCCGAGAATTTTGCCACGCTCACAGTGGGAAATACCAAATCCACTTCAATTGAGCCAGCTCCTCCTAACCCAAAAACCCCAACCACAGAGTCCCTTCTCACTCAAGAGATTAGGGCCAGTCAACAGACAGATGCCTGGGCTCCAAGAACAGATCCGCCAAGGACTACGTTTCCCTTTCTCACGTAAGAACGGTCTATTATGCTACAGAAACCATGTTTACATCCCTCCAGGCCCCGGCAGAGAAAAAGCACTTCGTTTGTGCCATGACAGCAAGCCTGCCGGACATTTTGGGCTATTCAAAACCATGCACTTGATCCTGCGAGATGTCTGGTGGCCCAAGATTCGCAAGGATGTGGAAAATTATGTCAACACCTGCCCTGTATGCCAGCGTTCCAAGACGCGAAGGGAGAAGCCGCCAGGGCTACTGCATCCCCTTCCCACACCT
This sequence comes from Anolis carolinensis, assembly GCF_035594765.1. Taxonomy (NCBI): domain Eukaryota; kingdom Metazoa; phylum Chordata; class Lepidosauria; order Squamata; family Anolidae; genus Anolis; species Anolis carolinensis. The sequence continues at coordinate 254,522,655 of NC_085843.1, read as the reverse complement.
TCTCACCCATGGGAGATAATTTCCGCGGATTTTATCACTGATCTACCACTATCCCTTGGATTCACCACGATTCTAGTAGTGGTGGACCTTTTCACCAAGATGGCCCATTTCATCCCCTGCTATGGCCTTCCCACGGCCAAAGAGACCGCAGACTTATTTCTTCAGCATGTATTCCGACTACATGGATTGCCCAAGAGTTTGGTCACTGACCGTGGATCTCAATTCACCTCTCGTTTTTGGAAAGCCCTGCAAAAACTATTGGGCATAGACTCTCGTTTATCCTCAGCTCACCATCCCCAAACAGATGGACAAACTGAGCGCACCAATGCCACTTTGGAACAATATCTTCGCTGTTATGTAAACTACCAACAGGACAATTGGGCTTCCCTATTACCTCTGTCAGAGTTTGCATACAACAATGGTGTCCAGAATTCAACTAAAGAAACCCTGTTTTTTGCGAAATATGGTTTCCACCCCCGTTTCTTCCCTCCCATCGTGGAGACCTCAGAAGTCCCTGCAGCAGAGGATTGGCTACAGGAACTCACAGCGGTGCAAGAACTCTTGAACCAGCAACTTGATCAAGCCAAGGAGGACTACAAACGTCACGCTGACAGCCATCGCCAGCCTAGCCCCGAGACCAAGGTAGGAGATCGGGTTCTGTTGTCCACTCGCTTTTTGCCCTCCCAATGTCCCTGCCGGAAGTTAGATGCCCGTTTCATTGGTCCCTACCCAGTGGTGGCGCAACTTAACCCCGTGACTTTCAAACTCCAACTTCCGCGCTCCATGCGCATTCATCCGGTATTCCATCGTTCCCTGCTCCTTCCGGCGGATGGTGTACGCCCCGACGCGAGCCGGCCGCCCCCCGCCCCTGTTTTAGTGGACGGAGAGGAGGAATTCGAGATTCAGGACATTTTGGATTCTCGCTTCCACCGCCGCCGCCTTCAGTATCTCATTGACTGGGTGGGTTTTGGCCCAGAAGAACGCTCCTGGGAAGATGCTTCCACAGTCCATGCCCCCGACTTAGTCCGCCGCTTCCACCAGGCCTACCCTTCCAAGCCGTGGCCCCGTGACTCTCGGAGAGGGGCCCTGAATGAGGGGGCCTTGGGAGAGGGGATAGTGTGATGCCTCATGGGCCTTGTAGTCCTGCTCCTAGTGCCATCGTGGCAGATGAAGATGAAAACATGGGGTTTTCGCCGGTTCAACAAGAGCCGGAGTCCTTTCACCTGCCGGATGTTGATGTTTGTCCCCAAGAATTCAGTAAAACAGACCTTGGACATTCTTCGCCTCCGTTCCCTAGAAAAGAATCCTACTGTGCTGACAGAGGAGTCAGGGAACAGAATCGCAGGAGTTTACGGATTGCTGCCAAACAACAGGCTGATTAGACCTGCTTCCCTTGGGAAATTCTAAGGAGTCTTGCATCTGGACAAAGTTGGGTTTCGCTTCCCGTTCTCTAGGGAAAGAGGTTGTTGGCGGGAAAACGAGACCCCAATATAGGTGCCTGACGCGGGAGAATCTTTGCGGAGTCAACAGAGCAGCTTCAGGAGTAAGATCGTGTGTGGACTTCGTAACCCCAGTTCCTTGCTTCCCGGATTAAGTATTCAAGACTTGCCTCGCTTTGCTTTTAACCACTGACCTTGTTCTAAGAATCACTGTTTGCCTTGTATCCAGCCTTGTATCCAGCCTTGTATCCAGCCTTGTTTCCAGCCTTGTTTCCAGCCTTGTTGTCAAGCTATCTAGGACTCCTGAGACTCAGACCTTTCCCCACACTATTGCTTGGCAATAGTGTGTGTTTCGGTATTGGATAAAAACTTTGAACTCTAATAGCATTTATTGGACAATACATTTTGGACTATATTTGACCTCATTTGAAAGGTCTGCTACTGAACTATATTCTTCACTTGTTTTTATTCTTTTATACATTTCCTTAATAAAGATATTAGATTGTCAGGACCCAGGCTGCAGAGCACCAATAACCATACACAGAGGCCAGAATCTATCTAATATCTTTATTGAGGAAATATATAAAGTTAATAAAAGCAAGTGTAGGAAATAGTTCAGAAGTAGACCTTTCAGGAAAGGTCAAAATTAGTCCAAGAAAACAATGTCCAATATGAAATATTAAGATCCAAAGTTGTAATCCAATAACCGAAACACTCACTTTGCCAAGCAAAGTGAGGGGAGATGACAAGCTCCTTTAGTCCATGGAGCTTAATGCAATGCTAGGAAGCAAACTAGATTCTTGGGAAACAAGGCTTGATTCAAGGCAACAAGAAGCGAGGAGCAAGAACAGGGTCCGTGGCAAAATCCGTGGCGAAGTCCGGGGAACAAGGCAGGGCTGGAACGAGAGCAAGGTCCAGGAAACTGGAGTAGCGTAGTCCACACACAATCTACTCCTGAAGCTGACGAATTGACTCCGCAAGGAATCCTTGTGGCCAAGCATCTATATAGGATCTTGTTTTCCCGCCAAAGCAGACTTTCTCTGGGGAACAAGAACCGAAACCTAAACTGTCCAGATGCAGGACTCCTTAAACTTTCCCAAGGGCATCAGACTTAATCATCTAATTGTCTGGCAGCTATCCGGGCGCTTCGGCGAGTCGCCTCCCGCGCGTGTCTATCTTGATTATAATAAAGGCGGCGAGAAAATGGGGGAGATTTCTCCTCAAGGCTTGTTTGTGTGACTTCTTGTGGGCAAACATCCTGCAGCTGCAAGGGCTCCAAATCTGGAAAAAACGGTGGGAAACCCAAGTTTTCCTCTTCATCTGTCACAACAGTACTAGGAACGGGACTACATGGCCCATAAGTCATCACATAGATAGAGATTGGCCTCCATGTATGGTTCTTAGTGCCCTGCTGCCAGGGGTCTGTCAGACTGAGAGCAGGACCTCCCCAGATGATCTTAACCTCCAAGATGGTTCATAGAGGGAGATATGTTCAGACAGCTAGTGCTATATAGAAAGCTGTTGCATTATCTACAATGAGAGAGTTTTATTTATCCTTGGGGGGAGTCATACGTTTTTGTGGCAGCACTACTGATAATGATAGTAAAAGGATAGGACAATGAAAGTGAGATGTTTTGCAGAATATGTGTATTCTATGTGCATGTGATGAAAGATATGGGAGAACTAAACTAGGGATTATTTATTTATTTATTTATTTATTTACAGTATTTATATTCCGCCCTTCTCACCCCGAAGGGGACTCAGGGCGGATTACAATGAACACATATATGGCAAACATTCAATGCCAACAGACAAACAACATTCAGTTTTAGACAGACACAGAGGCATTTTTTAACATCTTTCCAGCTTCACGATTCCGGCCACAGGGGGAGCTGTTGCTTCACCATCCATAGGTGGCTGTTCTTCCTCTTCTTTTCCTCGTGAGCAGTTTTATGGTGTTGTAGATTACTTAAATTAGCCTCCCGCATAAAGCATACCTAAATTTTCCCTACTTGACAGATGCAACTGTCTTTCGGGGCTGCTAGGTCAACAGCAAGCCGGGGCTATATATATATATATATATATATATATATATATATATATATATATATATATGGTTGGAGGCTTAACCCGACCCGGGCTTCGAACCCATGACCTCTCGGTCAGTAGTGATTTATAGCAGCTGGTTACTAGCCAGCTGCGCCACAGCTGGCTAGAGAATATGTCTAGTAAATTACACATCATTTTTGTACCAACAAAATGGGGGGGGGCACCATTTTTGGAGTGCCTTTAGAACACACATGTCAAAAGCAAGGCCTGCAAACTGAATCTGGCTCTGCATGTCATTTTATGTGATCTGCAAGGCTTTCAGTGCCAGAGCAACATAGTTACATTTATACAGTCTTACAATTGCCCTTTGAAGGCAACCATAAGGTTGATTTTGCCCTTGGTGAAAATGAGTTTGACACCCCTGCTTTAGATTATAATTCAAGTAGAACTGAACAACATTGTCTCTAAATAAACATGGATATGATTGTGCTGTTTGATCTGTGATGGGGAATGTGTGACCCTACCAGTGTTTGTAGGCTGTACCTCCCATGATCCCTCACCATTGACCTGGGCTGCTGGACTTTTAGTCTAACATCTGTGGAGCCACACTTATTCAACTCTTTCATCGACAGGTATGCAATTCCTCAAAAGTAACATGACAGTCAGCCCTTTCTGCAATGCTTTCATCAGAAAGGAAACCTTTGTATCTGATCTTTTGCTACCATGTATATTTTTCCTGCAAGAGATTCACTACTGCCAAGTTCTGCAAAAATTCCTATGATTGTTGTATGTCTTTCGGGCTGTGTGGCCAGGTCCCAGAAGTATTCTCTCCTGACGTTTCGCCCAAAAATTTCTGGCTACACAGCTACAAACCCACATTGGTCTCACTGCACACTATATCAAGGACTCAACACACTTCATAGAAAAGATCAGCAATCTCAATCTAAGCACCAAGGACATCCTGATCAGCTTCGATGTGGTGTCCCTATTTACCAAGTTCCCAGTAGCTGACACCCTCACACTATTCAAACAAAACTTCCCAGAAAACATCACAGCCCTGTTTCATCATTGCCTCACCACTAGCTACTTTCAGTGGGACACTGGATTCTATGAACAGAAGGATGGAGTGGCCATGGGGAGCCCTCTCAGCCCAGTAGTAGCAAATTTCTATATGGAATACTTTGAAAAACAGGCCCTAGAAACAGCACCAAAAAAGCCAACTGTTTGGTTCAGATATGTAGATGACACCTTCACAATTTGGAGCCATGGAGAGGAAGAACTCAGCAAGTTCCTGGACCATCTTAACAGCATCCACCCAAACATCCAATTCACCATGGAAAAAGAAAAGGAAGGAAAACTGCCATTTCTAGATGTTCTGGTCATCCGCAAACCCAATCAACAATTGGGCCACAGAGTTTACAGAAAACCTACACACATAGATAGATACCTTCATAGAAACTCCAACCATCACCCAAGTCAAAAAAGGAGCACAGTCAAAGCCCTGACAGACCGTGCACAAAGAATCTGCGAACCTCACCTCCTCCAAGGTGAACTCAACCACCTAAACTGGGCTCTACAGGCCAACGGATACTCCATCACAGACATCAGAAGAGCTGCAAAGCGAAGAACGAGCCATGAGAGTCAAGACAAAGATCCACCCAGAGGAAAGGTGTTCTTACCATACATCAAGGGAACCACTGACAGCATAGGCAAACTGATGAAGAAGCACAACCTACAAACTATTTACAGACCCACAAAGAAAATCCAACAAATGCTACGGTCAGCGAAGGACAAGAGGGATCCTCTCTCCTCTGCAGGAGTCTACCGGATACCATGCAGCTGTGGACAAGTCTACATAGGGACCACCAAACGCAGCGCCCAAACAAGAGTCAAAGAACATTAAAGGCACTGCAGACTAATTCAACCAGAGAAATCAGCCATAGCAGAGCACTTGATGAATCAGCCTGGACACAGGATATTATTTGAGAACACAGAAATGCTGGACCACTCCAACAACTATCATGTCAGACTACACAGAGAAGCCATTGAAATCCACAAGCATGTGGACAACTTCAACAGAAAGGAAGAAACCATGAAAATGAACAAAATCTGGCTACCAGTATTAAGAAAAATCTAAAATCAAAACAGTAGATGGGAACCAACACTCTGAGGGCAGAGGGCAGCTAATGACTGAACAAAGGATGCCCCCAGGCAAGGGACAAAACCTTTCCAATGCTAATTAGAGTGATTAACTGAAACATTAATGCTGGCTTCCCAGTGACAAAGGACTCTTGCCACACCCTGGACTCTCCACAGATATATATTTTTTCCTTTCCTTACTTAGTTTATCCATACCTCACAACCTCTGAGGATGCCTGCCATAGATGTGGGCGAAACGTCAGGAGAGAATACTTCTGGAACATGGCCACACAGCCCGAAAGACATACAACAACCCTGTGATCCCGGCCATGAAAGCCTTCGACAACACAATTCCTATGATCACAGAACCTCTGAGTGCTTTGGTTATCATTCTTCATGAACTATGTGACTAGATTTAAATTATACACTCATTACATAACTTAAGATTCTACATTTGCTCCTGTTGCTAACTTTGATTAAGGTGTTGCAGATATATTCTGTCTGTCATAGTGCAAAGAGACTGACAGACATGAACCAGCCTCACAGCTATCTAGCCTCAATTAGCTCCATGTCCTAGCAGTGCAACATTACTTTGCTAAACTTTAAGAGATGCTTTCATCTGATTTGGACAGGAGGGGGTGTTCCAGTATAGCTCTTCTCCTTGGAACCAGGTGGCAAAGTATGGTAAGATTCTCTGTAATTCATCCTGCTGTTTGTCACAGAATGGGTCTGTAAAATTCAATTCAAACCCTGAAGGCTTCTCATCCATCAAACCACGTCGAAAATCTGCCCCCTACCTCCAGTCCTTCTCTCAGTGAGATGACTTCCCCAAAATACTAGTTTTTCTTTTGTGATTTGTTTTTAACAATACAACAGTATAGAAAGATACCACACACTGTGATATAGAGGCATCTCCTGAAGTGAGAGCTAGGTGAGACACACAGCCTTGTAGATGGAAGTGCATATAGAGTTGGTGTAACTGTCCTACTTCTGGCATCCCCATGTGGATACACAACAATAGAATGCTCAAAGCAGTCTTTCCATATTAAATTTTCTCTGTATATATAGATAAAAATTGCATCATTGATCTTTCAGAAAGCAATCTGATAATCAGCTGTTTGTCCATGACCTACATGAATTGGATTTAACGTATGCAGGCAGGGCCGGCCTGAAAAAAATTTAAATGTTAAGCAAGGAGGGAAAATTGCGCCTCCCCGCCGCGCTGCCGGAGGCGTGGCCATGCGCCGCAGGAGGCGGGGCATGGCCAGACCTGGCCCCACCTCCCACACCCAGGCCCCGCCTCCCACGCTGCTCACCTTGACCCCGCCTCTCACGCAGCATGAGAGGCGGGGCCAGGGCGTGTGGGGCGAGAGGCGGGGCCAGGGTTGACCCTGCCTCCCGCGCTGCTTGCCCTGACCCCGCCTCTCGCGCAGCGTGAGAGGCGGGGCCAGGGCATGTGGGGCGAGAGGCGGGGCTCCGCCTCCCGCTCCGCGCGCCCTTTGCCAGGCCAGCCGGCCAAGAAGCGGCAGGAGAGTCTGTCCAGGCCACGGAGACCGTGGCCTGGACGGACTCCTGCTGCAGCTTGGCCGGCTGTGGCCAGCTGGGCGAGGGCAAGCAGCGCGGGAGGCGGGGTCAACCCTGGCCCCGCCTCCTGCGCTGCTCGCCCTGACCCCGCCTCTCGCAGAGGGGTCAACCCTGGCCCCGCCTCTGCGCTGCTCACCCTGACCCCGCCTCTCGCCCCACATGCCCTGGCCCCGCCTCTCACGCTGCACGAGAAGCGGGGTCAGGGCAAGCAGCGCGGGAGGCGGGGCCAGGGTTGACCCTGCCTCCCGCGCTGCTCGCCCCGCCTCTCGCCCCACACGCCCTGGCCCCGCCTCTCATGCTGCGCGAGAGGCGGGGTCAAGGTGAGCAGTGTGGGAGGTGGGGCCAGGTCTGGCCATGCCCCGCCTCCTGCGGCGCATGGCCACGCCTCCGGCAGCGCGGCGTGGGGGCGCAATTTTCCCTCCTTGCTTAACATTTAAATTTTTTTCAGGCCGGCCCTGCTTCTGCCCATTGCATTTCAGAATCTAATTATATTGGATCCTTAGATCTAGATTCTTGAAATTCAATCTCATGCCAAAGATAGGTTTTGGGGCCAAAATTAGTGATTTTAATATGACCTGTATATAAGTTGAAGTTCAGTCTACAAACAGGGGAAAGGCACCAATGCCACTTTGGAAGCCAGCCATCTTTGGCAGCCATTGCCATTTCCCCACCCAGGCATTCAGAAAGGACAGAAGTAGCAACATGGCTTTAAATTCTAGAGGAGGATTTGAGTGCTTTGAATGCGATTTTCCTGTTTCTTGGCAGAGGGTTGGACTGAATGGCCCACATAGTCTCTTCCAACTATATGATTCTAGGATCTCTCAAAATATTTATTGAAACAACTGGAATAAACAGGAGGATGAAAATGATGAAGAGGCTGGGGTAGTTACCCCACAAAAGAAGTTCTTTTGTTTGGGGATGTCAGCTTAGAACAATCTTTGTTTTTCCTATTTTCTATGTATCAAGTAAAAAAAGCTACCTTATGATGAGATCTGGTTCTAAAGATCTTTGGTCATAAGAGATCTCCTGATGTAATGTAAAGGCTCCTGCAAGTCTCCTAAAGAGAAGAAACTTTGTAATAGTGTTGAGACCATTTTTGCCATGCAAAGAATAGAAATCTAGTGCAATTGCTTACCAGGGTGTTCTGTACAAGAATGAGTTGCGAGGAGTTGGTCAATAGTGTCCACTGGCAAGAGATGGGCCAAAATATTTGCTAACTAAATAAATGGGCAAAATTACACTACATGCGTTTTAGATACACTTTTTGGACTAGCAATTTCCTATCAGCACTACTGAAAATATCACATTCTGTACCCAAGGACAGCAAGAAAGACGGAGCACTTGGTATCTGCTAAGTTTTGGTCCAGGACTACTACCACACCAACCATCCAGCCCTGTGGATACCGAAATGTGTGGATGTACAATGGCATAGTAAAATAATGTCCTTTATCTAAAATGCTTTTTGGATTTCTAAAAAATATTTTCAAATCATGGATGATTGAATCCATGAATGCAGAATATTGGATATGGTCTAGGAAGATAGTGCATGTACAGCAAGCTAACTTAAAGGATTCAACAGGAATTTTGAGGAACTCCTGCCACTTCCTCATCTGGTACCTGAAGCAATTGATTAAGTCTGTCTATCTGATAGTAGGGTCAGCCTTGTAGGGTTAGTGCCTCAGAGTTTCTACAAATTTCAAAATATGCAAAACTTTTCAATTATACCTTGACTCAGTCTGTGGATTGGATCTTTGAAGTTATTTTAAGCATGTGTGCCTTATTCAGTAATATATTTTGATGCAAATACTACTCAGGTATTTTCATCAAGGGTTTCTAGATTCTAATCTCTTTCTGTTTTTTCTTAAAATATATATCTGACTATTTCACATCTATACCACAAAAATTGCTCTTCCAACTTTAAACTTTGTTTATGTTTCATTTATCAGGTTTGTGATCTGAAAGATATACAAAATTTATATGTGGCTCTGTCCTGTGATATTATTCTATCTTTGCTTAAGGGGGTTGTTCTCAAGTGTTTCACTGGTTACATTTGTCTTTCATGGTGCTGCCTCATACTGATGTCACAGTCACTGCTCTGAGTAAATTTAATAAATTACAGTAACCCAAATATAACTAGAGATTTTTGGTAGAGAATAACAGTGGTTTGTTCTCAGGCTCATATCACTTTCATGTTTAGCTTCAAATATGGAATATCTGTTGTTGTTTTTTGTTTTGTTTTTTGCTTCTTTACGTTACGAGGCAAAAAAAAAAAAGCAACAATTTAGGAGTGTGGAAAGAAAGCAGTTTTATTTCTTATGTGCCAACATATTTTCAGACTCTTCAAGAGTGCTTTTGTCCAGTCCTCACCAGGGCCGGCCGGAGATATTTTTTGATGTGAAGCGGGGGTGCTGAAAAGCGCCCCCGCCACCGGCCCCGCCTCCCGCGCCCTGGCCCCGCCAGCGTGCCCTGGCCCCGCCTCCCATGCTGCGTGGGAGGCGGGGCCAGGGCGAATAGTGAGGGGGCGGGGCCAGAGTTGGCCCCGCCCCCCGCCCAGCGTGCCCTGGCCCCGCCTCCCACGCAGCGTGGGAGGCGGGGCCAGGGCACGCTGGGCGGGGGGGCGGCGCCAGAGTTGGCCCCGCCTCCCACGCTACTCCCGCTTGCCCGTCTGGCCTTTTCTAACAGGCCAGACTGCAGCGGAGGTCCCTCCAGGCCGCAATCGCGGCCTGGAGGGACCTCCGCTGCAGTCTGGCCTGCTAGAAAAGGCCAGACGGGCGAGTGGGAGTAGCGTGGGAGGCGGGGCCAGCTCTGACGCCGCTCCCCCCCCGCCCAGCGTGCCCTGGCCCCGCCTCCCACGCTGCGTGGGAGGCAGGGCCAAGGCACGCTGGGCGGGGGGGGCGGCGTCAGAGCTGGCTCCGCCTCCCACGCTAGTCCCGCTCTCCCGTCTGGCCTTTTCTAGCAGGCCAGACTGCAGCGGAGGTCCCTCCAGGCCGCGATTGCGGCCTGGAGGGACCTCCGCTGAAGTCTGGCCTGCTAGAAAAGGCCAGGCGGGCGAGCGGGAGTAGCGTGGGAGGCGGGGCCAGCTCTGGCCCCGCCCCCCCGCCCAGCGTGCCCTGGCCCCGCCTCCCACGTTGCGTGGGAGGCAGGGCCAAGGCACGCTGGGCGGGGGGGGGAGCGGCGTCAGAGCTGGCTCCGCCTCCCACGCTACTCCCGCTCGCCCGTCCGGCCTTTTCTAGCAGGCCAGACTGCAGCGAAGGTCCCTCCAGGCCGCGATTGCGGCCTGGAGGGACCTCCGCTGCAGTCTGGCCTGCTAGAAAAGGCCAGACGGGCCAGGGCGCACTGGGCGGGAGGGTAAAGAGATAACTTTAATAGAAAAATGTCTCCTTTGACCTCAACAGGAATGCATCTCAGATGTATGAAGGCATCAAACAGTCTCTCATATGTTCAACTAAAATCATTATAAGTGAGGTGCTTCAGTGCTTCTATGTTTACTTATTTACGTGGTATTTCTAAAAGTTTTATTTAGCTTATGATTAAATAATGCACCATGAACAATTTCCCTTTTGACTCCCTCATAAGGCTAGCTCCAAGTTAGAAGGAAGAACTTGACTTACACAAGCTGCAATGTCATGTTTTAAAAATTTAAAACACTGAAACTTTCAGCTAATGGGTCTATAGAAGACAATGATGTACATGGAACATACCTGATTTAAGAGCTGCTCTTGCTGAAAGGAAAAGGTGGCATATTTTTCTGATAAAGGACATGGTTGTTGCCAGAACTGGAGGATTGTTGAATGGCAAAGCAGATCTATTATCTGTAATGACAGCAATTACTGCTTTCTACATTCCCCATAGTGGGAATTAAAATACATCAGAGAAACTGACATTTCCTACAGATGATTCCACATTCTCTTATTGTGAGGACCAGGGCCGGCCCCACTATTGAGGCACCTGACGCCGCCGCCTCGGGCGCAGGCCCGGGGGGGCGCCGTCAGGCTGGGCGGGAGGCGGGGCACCGCCCTGACGGTGCCCCGCCTCCCGCCCAGTGCGCCCTGGCCCGTCTGGCCTTTTCTAGCAGGCCAGACTGCAGCGGAGGTCCCTCCAGGCCGCAATCGCGGCCTGGAGGGACCTTCGCTGCAGTCTGGCCTGCTAGAAAAGGCCGGACGGGCGAGTGGGAGTAGCGTGGGAGGCGGAGCCAGCTCTGACGCCGCTCCCCCCCGCCCAGCGTGCCTTGGCCCTGCCTCCCACGCAACGCTGGGCACGCTGGGCGGGGGGGCGGGGCCAGAGCTGGCCCCGCCTCCCACGCTACTCCCGCTCGCCCGCCTGGCCTTTTCTAGCAGGCCAGACTTCAGCGGAGGTCCCTCCAGGCCGCAATCGCGGCCTGGAGGGACCTCCGCTGCAGTCTGGCCTGCTAGAAAAGGCCAGACGGGAGAGCGGGACTAGCGTGGGAGGCGGAGCCAGCTCTGACGCCGCCCCCCCCACCCAGCGTGGCTTGGCCCTGCCTCCCACGCAGCGTGGGAGGCGGGGCCAGGGCACGCTGGGCGGGGGGGAGCGGCGTCAGAGCTGGCCCCGCCTCCCACGCTACTCCCACTCGCCCGTCTGGCCTTTTCTAGCAGGCCAGACTGCAGCGGAGGTCCCTCCAGGCCGCGATTGCGGCCTGGAGGGACCTCCGCTGAAGTCTGGCCTGCTAGAAAAGGCCAGGCGGGCGAGCGGGAGTAGCGTGGGAGGCGGGGCCAGCTCTGGCCCCGCCCCCCGCCCAGCGTGCCCTGGCCCCGCCTCCCACGTTGCGTGGGAGGCAGGGCCAAGGCACGCTGGGCGGGGGGGGGAGCGGCGTCAGAGCTGGCTCCGCCTCCCACGCTACTCCCGCTCGCCCATCCGGCCTTTTCTAGCAGGCCAGACTGCAGCGAAGGTCCCTCCAGGCCGCGATTGCGGCCTGGAGGGACCTCCGCTGCAGTCTGGCCTGCTAGAAAAGGCCAGACGGGCCAGGGCGCACTGGGCGGGAGGCGGGGCACCGTCAGGGCGGTGCCCCGCCTCCCGCCCAGCCTGACGGCGCCCCCCCGGGCCTGCGCCCGAGGCGGCGGCGTCAGGTGCCTCAATAGTGGGGCCGGCCCTGGTCCTCACAATAAGAGAATGTGGAATCATCTGTAGGAAATGTCAGTTTCTCTGATGTATTTTAATTCCCACTATGGGGAATGTAGAAAGCAGTAATTGCTGTCATTACAGATAATAGATCTGCTTTGCCATTCAACAATCCTCCAGTTCTGGCAACAACCATGTCCTTTATCAGAAAAATATGCCACCTTTTCCTTTCAGCAAGAGCAGCTCTTAAATCAGGTACGTTCCATGTACATCATTGTCTTCTATAGACCCATTATCTGAAAGTTTCAGTGTTTTAAATTTTTAAAACATGACATTGCAGCTTGTGTAAGTCAAGTTCTTCCTTCTAACTTGGAGCTAGCCTTATGAGGGAGTCAAAAGGGAAATTGTTCATGGTGCATTATTTAATCATAAGCTAAATAAAACTTTTAGAAATACCACGTAAATAAGTAAACATAGAAGCACTGAAGCACCTCACTTATGATTTTAGTTGAACATATGAGAGACTGTTTGATGCCTTCATACATCTGAGATGCATTCCTGTTGAGGTCAAAGGAGACATTTTTCTATTAAAGTTATCTCTTCCTTCTTTTGAAATCCCAGATAGATACATCTACATATTCATTTTCTTAGACTCAATCTTGATACAGTTTGTCATGGTCTCACATTTGGTCCCTAATTTTGACATTCTGATTTATGAAAGGTATGCTAGGTAGCTTCTTAGAGAGAGGAATTCTGCTTTGAAGTAAGGAAAGGGCATGGCTCGAGTAATACACATTATCTGATGCAAAATTTTCCCCATTACTTACAGAAATTGAGGTGGGGGTGGGAAGAGAGAGGCAGTGAAAGCTTTCTATAAATCAGGAGTGGGAAATATTTAGCCATCTCAAATATGTTGAGCTGAAATTTCCATCATCCTTCACTTTAGTATTTCTGTTTCTAAACTAATATATTATCATTTTATTCTTCCCCCCTCCCATATCCATAAATCCACCCATTTAGTTAATATCTTGAACCAAAATATTTAAATATTGTCTCCTCAGATCTGTCCTCTTAAACCTATGTCCCGGTTTCCTGCTAAGCATCATTCAAAATACTATACATAACATGTAGATGAAATATTTTTCCATAGGAAACAAAGTTTCTTCCTTTTTATCTTTATTTATCCCCTTTGCTATAAAGTCCACCACATCCTCTAGTTTCCCCATCAATTCTCCTCTCCATTTTTGATCATCTCCTCATCTAAATCTTTATTATGCACTCAATGCTCTCCCTGCCAGATTTGTCTGAGATCTCTTCTGGGTTTCCTTCATTCTCTTGTTCTAGCTGTGGGATTCCTCCTAGACTGTTTTCATCTTTCTTCTCAAGTCTAATAGGCTCCACAATTTCTCCAATTTCATTCTCCAAATTTCTATCTTCAGTGCTGTCATATGTCGGATTGAGATCTACAAAATAATAACAATAACAATGTTTATTTATATCCTGCTGTCTTTCCCCAGAAGAATCGGGGTGGCTCACAACATAATTCCTCCAGATTCCTCCAGAATCAGGGACAGCGTGTGGTGAGGGGAGTGACGGTTTCCGAGAGGTCTCCGCTAATTTGTGGGGTCGCACAGGGAGCTATTATCTCTCCTCTATTATTTAACATCTATATGCGACCGCTTGCCCGACTGGTGTGAAGCTTTGGGCTTGAGTGCCACCAGTACGCTGATGATACCCAGCTCATTCTGAGGATGGAGGGCTGGCTGGACTCCGTACCCGATAGTTTCCATCAGTGCCTTGAGGCCATTACTGGATGGTTGTGTGCCAGCAGGTTGAGGGTGAATCCAGCGAAGATGGAGATCCTTTGGCTGGGCCGTCCGGGTAGGAGGGAGATCCAGCTGCCTACCCTGGATGGCGAGACACTACGTCGGTCATCTTCTGTAAAAAAAAGTCTTAATGTCTTATTGGACCCTCTGCTCACAATGGAGGCCCAGGTCTCTGCTGTTAGCAGATCTGCGTTTGTCCATCTACATCAGGCTAGGCGACTGGCTCCCTACCTATCTAGGAATGACCTGGCTATGGTGATGCAGGCGCTGGTCATCTCGAGGCTCGACTACTGTAACGCCCTCTACATTGGCCTTCCTTTGTCAGTGATCCGGAAACTGAAGCTGGTGCAGAATGCGGTGGCACGTCTTCTCGCCGGGGTGCCGGTGAGGTGGCGTATCACCCCAATTCTACAACAGCTGCACTGGCTACTGATTGAGTACCGGATTACTTTCAAGGTACTGGTACTAATCTTTAAGGTTTTACATGGCTTGGGGCTGGCGTACCTGAGGGCCCGCTTATCCCCCTACCAACCCCAGAGATTACTTCGGTCCAAAGACCAAAATTTGCTTGAAGTCCCGAACATCCGGACTTATCATTTGTCTTCTGCTAGGCAGAGAGCCTTCTCAATTGTAGCCCCTTATTTATGGAATGCCTTGCCAGTTGAAACCCGAACTATCTGAGACCTACTTGCCTTTCGGAAAGCCTGTAAAACCTTTCTCTTCCGACAAGCCTTCGATGGGTGAAAAACTTGGGGCTGTCTGTTCTTATTGTTATTTTAAAGCAAATTGTATTTTTAAAATTTATTTCTGTAAATCGCTCCGAGCCAAATTGGGAGTAGCGGTATACAAGTCCAATAAATAAATAAATACAAAAACCGCAATACAGAAAATTACATGGAATGGTATAAACAATTAAAACACATCCAATCGATATCAAATATAAAATATGACACAACAAGTAATAAATTAGCAATAATATTATGAACATTACAATAAAAACAATATGTATATGTGTATATACTTCCAAATACAGTCCCTCAACAAGTACAAGCCTTCCCAGTCTTCTTCCATGTCACTGGATGATTGCACTCTTTGCTCTTCGATTTAACAAAGTTAGAGTTAAGAGCCTCTGTATCAATTCCTGCATTGTTTTGGAATACAAGCACCCTCTCCATGTTTTACTTCTTTTGCTTCTACTCTCAGTGAAAACAGATCAATTTCTCATAGCCAACCAGTATTATTTAAAATCTTACTTTAATTGCAAAGTATATGAAGGAAACAAGTCAAATTTCCAAATAGGAAAAGTTATTTCCCTCATTTCGAACTGCACATCTTTGTCTATTCAGGAGATTTTGTTCTCCCTCTGCCTGTTTTTTATCAGACTTTCAGTATTCTGTTCCAAAAAAATATCACTCCAAATTATTCCTCAAACTTTGTCATAATAGTCCAAAAGAAATATCACTCAACAAAGCATCTTTTAACAACTTTTATGCACGAAAGAAAATATCCTTTAAAAAGGAAATACCCAGCCCAATTCGCCAGGCAGGGAAGTCTGGCAGCTCCCCAGTTCAGATGCCTTTGAGAGCTCTCCTCCCTCCCAGCCCTTAATTCTTTGTTGTTATTTGGCTGTATTACTTGTTGTTGTTTTGACTGTATTGTTCTCTGTCACCACTTTAACCCTCTGTGCCACCCGGGACTCCATCACCATCTGCTCAGCCATTCATTAACTTGCAGCATCTTCCTCTTCCTATGTGATCCTCTAACTTTCATTGGTAGGATTGGTGAGAATACCACTTGTTCCTCTAAACACTTCACTTTCCTGGATCACTTTCATAATCCAAGGTGATCTAATAAAAGTTGTGTTGATGGCTGTAGAAATAAATAAATAGAAGCTTTACCACAGTTTCTGTTCTTCACAGATGTTCTTCACAGTGTGATGGGTGACCCATTGAATCCAAAGAAATGGGTACTGCTCTGTATTTTTGTGAGCTTTTGAAAGTTGTCTGTGACATCCCAGATACATGCACTTCATCTTGTTCAACTAGCACATAATTCTCTCTCTCTATAAATCTCCTTACCACCAAGACCTTATATTTCTGCAGTTGTTGGTTAGGTAGGCTAACTCCTTCCTTGGCATTCAGTGTCTCTCTGCTGGTTTCCTGGTTGTGCCTCTCCTCCACCATTATCCTTAAGAAGATGTAGGAAACGATTGCTTAGGTGGAGAAGTTCCAGATCCTTCACATATGATTTGCTCCTGACAGTAATTGTCCTCCAATGTGTCCCCTCAGTGTCACAGCCCTGTTGGTTTTCATATACAGTTTTCATGGGTCTTCTTTCTTAGCTGACTTGAAATGCCCTGAAAATGCATGCTATACTTTGCCGCAGAATGCCTACAGTTGTTCATAACTGATTCCATTTATCAAAGAAAATATCAAAGTATTTTCTCAATAAAAACATCCTTGGTGATATTTTACAAAGTAAATACTTAGCGTAAAACACAACCGGTGTCTCGCAATTGCACCTCTACTTAATCTGATTTAATTATCATTAATTTGCCTTACCCAGGAAACATTTATGGCAATTTCCCACTTAATCATTTTGACTAAAAAAGCACAGGACTAGCACAGATTTTAAAGACTTTTAAATCATCAGAGCATTGAACTGTGCATTTTAATTATTCCTAAACAAGAGAGTTACAGTAGACTTTATGGATTCTTTAAACTGTGGCTAGATGGAAACATAACAAGACACAAACAAGATCTGCATTGAATGCTGAGGCTTTCCTAAATCATTTGTATTTAATTCAACAGCATTCTTGATTTTTAGGACAGTTCTGGGAAAAGAGTCTCTCATGTATAATTGACTCTTGCTGTTTTAATCTTAAACCACTAGAAAACTGACATTTACATAAAAGGAACAACATATGACAGTAGCCTGTGGGGAAAACATTAAAGACAAATGGCACCTAATTTGAAGTGTTTCGGGAAAGAAAGGAATTTAAAGAATATATGCACATACAGCAGAAATCTGCTCATGTAGGCTTCAGGGCCAGTTCACACAATCATTCAGAATATTGATACTAGAAGTGACAATGTGAAGGAAGCTTTCTTCCTCATAAACACACACACACATGCTGTTGATGTGTGCTTTTGTTTCTGTTTTTTATTGATCCCAAGGGGACCCTATCGTTGAGTTTTAATGGCATGATTTGTACATGAGGAGAGGGGGGTGCCATAGCCTTTCTCTGAGGCTGAGTGAGTATAATTTATCCTAGACTCAAATCTTCACCATAGCCAAGTGAAGATTTCAACCCTGGTCTCCCACAACACTCAAACCAATACACCATGCTGTGTATAATCAGCAACAAATATGTTGGAGTTGCTTTGCGCCTTCCAAGTAAACTCTCATTTATGGTGAACCTATTATACCCTGTTTCCCCGAAAATAAGACGTCCCCGAAAAATAAGACCTAGTAGAAGTTTTGCTGAATTGCTAAATATAAGGCCTCCCCCGAAAATAAGACCTAGCAGAGTTTTTGTTTGGAAGCATGCCCAGCGCCTGCCAAACAGAACACCAGAGCATTCAGGATTGGTAAATGTACATACTAGTTGTGCATGGAAATAATGGTAGTAACAAGAACTTCTTGATAGGATTCACAGTTTGTCTGGTTATGCTGGTTTGTGATGACAATTACTATACAGTATATAATAAATGTTCTTTTTTTGTTCAACAATAAATGTGAATTCTTCATGGAAAAATAAGACATCCCCTGAAAATAAGACCTAGCACATCTTTGGGAGCAAAAATTAATATAAGACACTGTCTTATTTTCGGGGAAACACGGTATATATATATATATATATATATATATATATATATATATCCCAACTTGTTCCCAGTATGGGTTCCAAGGTAGTCAATTATTTGACTTAATAAGTTTAAATATAATTAAATCAATGGCTATTGCAAACTTTTTAAAAATGATTACACAAGTCTGGAACATGGCCATACAGCCCGAAAGACTCACAGCAACCCAGTGATTCTGGCCATGAAAGCCTTCAAAAATACACTGATTACAGAAATAATCATATTTAAAACTAACTGAAGTCAAGTACAAAATAATGGCTAAGTCAGATGTAGCTCTTAGAATTAAGGTACATGGCATCTTTGGGGACGTGGATCAAGAATTTGCTTCTGGTATCTAAACTGACTTGGAGTCCTTTAACAGTAACACACTAGTGGATTGCATCTTTAGTAACAAAATGTCCAATGCTCAGCTTTGTTTGGGCATTTAACTACTTTCTCTTTCTCACTCTAAATTTTCTTGATATAGATTTTGGTCTTCTCCCTCATTTTAACTAGGCTTGCATAAATAAGGTAGCCCAGCTGATTCCCTGACCAATTCACAATCTCTACGACCATCTTCACCAACATCATAATCAGCATCAGCGTCACCACCATCACCACCACAACCTCCCTTTTCCAAAAATATTTTCTGAGGAACAATTTCAGAGTCTCATTATTTAAAAAGAAAAACAAAGAAAATTGGGCCCAGTTACTAACAGCCCACTAAAAGCCCAGTTTGGACAAATTACTTTTGGCTGGACTATCTTTCCTATGTGTTGAAATTAGTGCTTGAAAAAAATATTTTTAAAAAACCTTGAGAAATGTCAAAAGTCAGACGCCAATAAGAGAGCAAAACAGAGTTTATTAAAGCAAATGTCCAAAAATAGCTCAACAAACACAAAAAGGCTTAAAACACTTAACTTTCAGTGTTATTAAGCAGATTGAGTGAGGAAAAACCCCAAAAACAAAGACTGGCAAATAATCCGGATTAACCAGAGATATAATCCGGATTAAACTTAGAGTCCTAGAACTTGACTCAAGAGTTCACAATGGGCCGAAAAATGAGGGCAAAAACTAAGACAAGCAGTATTGAAGCCCACAAACCCTTCCCAAAACGTAAACGTTCAAAAGGAGTTCAAAACCAAACAAACGCCCAAACTGAGCTAAAGGACTATTAGTTAAGAGCAAAGAAGCCAGCGGAACAGCGAGACACTGTCAAGCCCGCAGCAACCGCTGCAGGAACACACGCCAAACTGGGAGTTAAAGGAGCGGAGCAGGAAAGCGTCGTCAAGCCAGTCCGGAGTCGGGATAAGCCAGCAGCACCAAGCCGTTGTAGAAGCAAACGCCAAGCCAGGAGTTAAAGGAGCAGAGCGAGAAAGCATCGTCAAGCCAGTCCGGAGTTGGGATGAGCAGTCAGGCAGCCACCTAGTAGAGAATGATGCCAAACCATAATTTGATAGCGAAAAGCAAAGCCGAGTCAAGTTCCAGTCCAGGGTCCAAGGTCCGAGAGGTTGAAGTCATCCAAGAAGGTCACAACTCAGAATGGTACAGAGAGCCAAAGCAACGAGGGCAAACAGCAGCTAATACAAAATAGTAATAACGGTGCAGTCCAGGAAAACCCACACAAATCCAGCCCTCAGTTGCAGAATAACCCAGATTAAACTTACATCCATTGCAAAGTCCCAATCCAGTCTTCAGTAACACACAGGAAACCCAATGGTGCTCAGCAACACCTTGCCACACGCAAGGTATAATGGCCAAACAACCCCAATATATCCAGGTCTCCCTGGGCTTCCAAACTATCCATGTCCAAAGAGCAGGTGTCTCAATTTCTTCATCTGAATCAGAACTCCACACAACCAATGCCCTTGGGTCAGGTGTTCCAAATTCCTCATCAGAGTCCTAATCATCCTGCCCATGCCCAACTCTATCCACACCTGTGGAACCCCTTTCACTCCTCCAAGCAGACCAAATGGGATCTGCTTCTGAAGACACCCAAGCTTCCCCAGCATCAGCAGCATCCAAGCATCCCCAAGCATCTCCGGTGCCCATGCCCAGTCCGTGCCCGGTTCCTCCGTTAATACCTGTTCCTCAGCATCCATTTCCTCTTCCAGATCTCCATCTGAATCCTCCTCAGAAGACTCCCCATCAGTCTCCCTGACCCACTTCCTAAACAAATCCTCCAACGAGCCCTCCTCGCGAGGGTTTTTCCTTTCTCTCCTGATCTGTCACGCCCGTGGCAACGGAGCACCAAGAACCGAACACGGAGGCCAAATACTATCTAATATCTTTATTAAGGAAATATATAAGAATAATAAAAACAAGTAGAAAATATAGTCCAGAAGCAGACCTATCAAAAGAGGTCAAATATAGTCCAGAATTATTTTGTCCAATAATTCATATTAGAGTCGAAAGATAAAATCCAATAAACCGAAACACACACTATTGCCAAGCAATAGTGTGGGGAATTGTCCAGGGTCTTTCAAGGTCCAAGGTAAATCTACAACAAGGCTGGAAACAAAACTTGATTCTAGGAACAAGGTCCGTGACTAGGAACGAGGCAAGGCAATTCTTGAATACTTGGATAGGAAAGGCAAGGAAACTGGATTTGTGGACTTTGCGAAGTCCACACAAGGCTGGAAACACGAAATCACTCCTGAAGCTGCTCTGTTGACTCCGCACGGAACCTACCGTGCCAGGCACCTATATCTGGCCCCGTTTTCCTGCCAAGCAGGTGTCCAGCGTTCTCTTTCCCTAGAGAACAGGAAACGAAACCCAGCTTTCTCCAGATGTGAGACTCCCTAGATTTTCCCAGGGGAAACATGGCTAATCAGTGTCTTGTTTAGCTGCAATTCTCAAGCTCCTGCGAACCTGTTCTTTCACTCCCCTGTCTGCAGTATAGGACTGTCTCCTAGCAAAAGGGGGTGAGAGCTGCTCAAGGTCTGTTTTAATGGGTTCTTGGGCAAAAACATCAACATCAGGCATCTGGAAAGATTCCGGCTCTTGTTGAGCCGGCGAAAACCCCATGTTTTCGTCTTCATTAGCCACGATGGCACTGGGAGCAGGACTACAAGGCCCATGAGGCATCACATGATCCCACTATTATCCACAGTCTCCGAAGGCGCATTCACAACAAGAAATGATTGAGGTTTTTTCTTGGAAGAGCTTCAGTTCCCAATACATTCTTGAACGCAGTGCTTTCAGGTGTGTCTGAAAAAAAAACTAGTTGAAGTGCAGTCAGCCCTACATATTTTCTGGGGTTAGGGGAACAGGAGACTCCAAAAAGTGAAAAAACACATTTTTAAAAAAACAGAAATAACACCTCCCTATGAATCTCTAGGTCTCACAGCTTGGCTCTATGGTCAATTTCTATCTGATTGTTCTGGAGGAGCTACAAATGCCTAGAAAAGTGTTCTCTATAGGAACTAGGTCCTCTAGTGCAACTCTTTGGTCATCTTCTGGCAGTCATGCTGGAGGACCTTGTGATTCCTAGAAAGAATATTTTAATCAAATCTGAAGTAATCAGATCTGCAGAGGGGAAACCCTCAAATATGGAGGGTTTTGTCTTTTCTCTGCAATGCAGAAGTCAGAAAGGGTACCATAATTTCCAACCAGAGAAATATGATCTCATTCATTAGCTTTCGTACCTCATCGTTAAAGAAGATGCTTGTAACAATTGTGGTTTATTTTAGTTTACAAAGTTTCGTGACATTTCTAGAGGTAGCCCTATGACATATTACCAAGGGTCAACCTAGGTCTCAGGTTCTGGCTCTGAACTCACAAGACCATGTTGCTCCTTCCCTGCCAAACCTTACTTTAATTCCTATAGACACAGCTACAGTCTTGACAACACTGCAGACTTTATGGGGGTGAGCAGGATGTTACTATACATAAATATCCCTTGCACACACAATGTCAATAAAGTGCAAAGGGCAGGTACGTTTCATTCTTTGCACAGTACAACTATCTGTATTCTAACTATCTGGCAAATGCTGTTATCTTTCGAATTTGGTTAAGCATGTTGGCCTGTGAAGAATACAAATGTAGAAGACTATAAATACCCAGTTACATTGCACTGTCTATTAAGCTGCAAATCTCCTAAATATGTCATGCTGGTTAATCAAATACTAGTAAGATGGCAGCACAGCAGTTATACCTTCAGTCTATCATTAGGAACATCTTCTTTTCTTAGCAACAGCATGAGTGGAAGAGAGCGATAATCCATTCAGCACAGGTTAAGTGGCTGCCTCCTTAATACTTGTCACCTGCTGACTCCTTCTTGATTAAAACTCACCCTTGCAGGCATGAGCTAATGACAGTTTGCCCTGGAAGCTTTCATTCTGTCCCTGAGACTCTACTTCGTTTCCTCCCACATACCTGACTAGTGGGTGACTTTTTGTTTTCTCACTAAAACACCTATGTGTCTTTCAGTATAGTTAAGAGAATGAGCTGAAGGTGATAGCTTAATGATTTGCCAGCATTTGATGAAACAGTCTTTCTGGTTAGACTGAACCAAGGCCTACCTATTTTGCTGCTCTTTGCAAAAAAAAAAAGTACTTTAGGGCCTTTGATCTATGAAGAGGTCCAATGCATCCTAGGTCCAATGCACTGAAGCCCTTTCACACCATCTAATCATATTGTTTGATTGCACTTTGATTGCCACCACAGCTTGCAATAGAATCTGGGAGTCTGTAATTTGGTGAGACATTGGAGCTCTCTGGCAGAGAATTTCAAATACCCTTCTTTAAATGGCTAATTCCATGATTCCATAAGATAAGTAAGATCAATGTGTTTTGTAGTGTGAACAGGCTTTAGGGCTTTGTTTAAGCCTTGAATGGTTATCAATGAGAACACAGGTACAGTAGAACCCCGCTGAACCGAGCTCCGTTAATCCGAGTGTCTATTATCCGAGGCGCCAGAGGAAGTTTCAATGGAAGATTTCTTCCCCCTATGCCTTCCTTGTTTCCTTTGAGGAGCTCAAAGGCTCCCATTACCTGCTCTTAGGCGGCAGATGGCAGGGCGGGCTCTATGCAGAAGAGGGCACAGAGCTGCAAGGAGGCCCGAGAGGAAGCCGCCGCCACCATTGCCACTGTGGTGAGGGAGCTTGAGAGGAGAGGGAGAGGGACTTTTCTCTCCCTCTTCCTCTGGCTGGAAGATGCGAAGATCCTATCCAGCTACTGTATGTATGTATGTGAGAGTGCATACATGCATTCATGCTCATACCATTAAACATTGATCAGGTTGATCAAATAGAACAGTTCTATTTGGTTGCACCAAAGTCCATATTCCTATTTGTTGTAGTATTCAAACAGAGAGATGCTGCCAGATTTATGATCACTGCATGGATTTGTGGTCACTAAAACATGTACTGGTATATTTCCCCACCCCTATCTTTTTACAGTTGTTTTGTTTGGGGTTTTTTGCCATTTTTCATCCAATTTGTATCTGAAGATCCTTTTTATCACCCTCTGGTCTCTTGATCAATGGTAAAATCAAGACAGAATTGACATCAGTGCTCTACTTATTCTTAAGTGTTAGAATCTCGGGATACTGATATGGGAAAATGAGCAGGCTCTATGTTTCATAGAATTTCTTTCTAAATATACACACTCATGTTCTGGCTTCATCTACAGTATAGACCACACCTACAGGTGTACACGATCACTCATCTAGTTATGTATATACCTACTGTGTGTGTTTATTGCATTTTTATTTTGGCATTCTTCACTGACACATTTCTGTTTTTATCTTAGTGTTCATCCTGGCTCAGTTTACAGCAACCCTAGTATGGGGTAGATTAAGCTGTCAGGTAACTGGCCAAAATCAAATAACAAGACATGTAGTTGAGATTTTGAAAGCATCTCAACTAGCTTTCTACAGTGGTCATCACTATTTCTAAAAAGCTGGTTTTCAATCCAACACTGCACAGGTTGATTTTCCCTTTCCCACACTGTTTCTCTCTACTGCCTCCCATATCATTTTCAGAAAGCCCCAGAACACTGAAGAAGATAACAGTTTTCCTCTGCATTTTGATGACTTGCTTTCTATGCAGATTGGGGAAATGGCACAAATAAGTATTCTTTCCCAGGTGTATACAGACTCTTAGAGAAGTTTCCTATGTTTAATGAAGCTCGTACAATAAAGGCTTAGTTTGTTTCCTAAGGCATTGATGGCTTTGCTTTTTAATCAGAATTGCTAGCCTCTGCACACATTCTCTCTCAATCAGTTAATTGGATGTG